>NC_088410.1:66691898-67406064 GCF_034236695.1 Oncorhynchus nerka
GAACAGGGCAGCACGGCTGGCCCTTGGATGTACACAGAGAGCTAATATTAATAATATGCATGTCAATCTCTCCTGGCTCACAAGTGGAGGAGAGACTGACTTCATCACTACTTTTATTTATGAGAGGTATTGGCATGTTGAATGCACCAAGCTGTCTGTCTAAACTACTGGCACACAGCTCAGACACCCATGCATACCCCACAAGACATGCCACAAGAGGTCTCTTCACAGTCCCCAAGTCCAGAACAGACTATGGGAGGTGCACAGTACTACATAGAGCCATGACTATTTCGAACTCTATTCCACATCAAGTAACTGATGCGAGCAGTAAAATTTGCACTGTACACACACATACACATGGATTTAGTACTGTAGATATGTGGTAGTGGTGGAGTAGGGGCCTGAGGGCACACAGTGTGTATAATACACAGAATGTATTGTAATGTTTTAAATGATATAAACTGGTTTCATTTTGATGGATCCCAGGAAGAGTAGTTGCCTTGGCAGCAGCAAATGGGGATCCATAATAAATACAAATACAAATAGATCTAGTCAGATGACATGAAAATAGAGGTCTTTGACCACACACACTAATTGTGGGTTTGGTCTTCGAAAGAACAATGTATATTCAGAAAATACCTAATCCCTACTGTGAAATATGGTGGTGGATCTTTGGCTATTTTGTTTCCACTGGTCCTGGGGCCTTTGTTAAGGTCAACGGCATCATGGAACTTCACCCAGTACCAGGACATTTTAGTCAAAAACCTGGTTTCCTCTGCCAGGAGGCCGCAAGTGGATCTTCCACCAAGACAATAACTCCAAGCACACATCAAATTCCACAAAGAAATAGTTAATTTAACAAATCTGCATTTTCCAATGGCCATCTCAGTCTCTGGTCTTGAAGCCATTGAAAACCTACGGTTTGAATTGAAGGGGGCATTCCACAAGCAGAGACGAAGGATATCAAGGATCTGGAAAGATTCTGTAGAGAGGAATGGTCTAAGATCCCTCCCAATGCGTTCTCCAACTCATAACACATTTTAGAAAAAGCATTGAAAACAGGGGATCCAATCATTCTGATCCCAACTTTTTTTGATTTTTTTGTATTTACTTGATAAAGAAAATATATTTCTCTGAGAAATTGTACGACAATAAAATAATATAATGTTGAAATCTTTTTAGCATACAATAT
Source organism: Oncorhynchus nerka (assembly GCF_034236695.1). Lineage (NCBI taxonomy): Eukaryota > Metazoa > Chordata > Actinopteri > Salmoniformes > Salmonidae > Oncorhynchus > Oncorhynchus nerka. The sequence continues at coordinate 66,693,091 of NC_088410.1, forward strand.
AGCTCAGTATTTGTATTATTTTACATGTATCTTTTTTTCCTCATCTTTATCAAAGGATCCAAAAATGTTGGACCCATTTTTAGATTTAACATGCTGAGGAAACTCCTCTTTGGGACACAAGTCTGAATTACAGCTGCTGAAGTCGGGATAGGAGAGGGAGGGATGATACACACACTAACTCTCTCTCTAACACACACCCCTCACACACACAACTGCAGCTCTCCATATTTTATCCACCATTCCTCACATTAAAAAAAAACTCTCCTCCCCCTCTCCTCCACCAGGCGCCTGTGCATTAAACAGTGATCCATCAGAGCTGTGTGTGTCTCTGGGTGGCTTCAGCCAACCAATCGGGCATCAGATAGTAATCCAAATATCACACTGATATCAAGAAAGAAAGAGAAAAGATTAGCTTCTCCTACTGAGACGTTGTGAAAAAACCTCCTTGCTAACTGGCTGTGTGTGCAGACTACAGCTACACAAGTTAAGACATGTACAAAGAGTCCCATAAAACACTTCAGCTGTTCTACAGATGTAGGATATTAATTTCATCCCCCTGTTGTTGCAGGAAACTTCATGCTCTGCAGGAAATGCAAAAGGCTTCCAAAGTTTGCAATTTCCACTTAAAAATTTCAAACTTGATTTGCCCCTATAACAAACAATCTATCAACCCCTACAAAAAATGTCCATTAATTATTATCCACATAATAATTCATATTTCTTGTTGCTGTAGGATTATTTTCCTACTGTGAGAAACTGGCCAAATGAAGATCCTATATCTGTAAATGCACTGTTCAAGACTGAAGCCAAAGAACACGAAGCAAGACCGAACAGTCTCCAACTGAAAAACAAAAACCTTTATTAAACTAAGCCCACGCACCAAGTCAAACAAACTCACTCATTTAACACCGCACAGAGCTGTGTAATTGAGACAACATTTGCATAGGGCATTGCCGCAGACTAACATTAGGGCTTATTGGTGAGCCTCAATGAACACACCTCATAATACAAGCACAAAACGCCGAGATACACTTATTTCTGGGTAAAGGAATTCATGTGTCATTCAGTTGGATTCATAAAGTAATGGAGCTCTATTCTATGCATTGACTGAATATGACTGCTGCTCTCCCAGTGAATAGACGAGAGACGTACTAGAGCGCCACAGTAGGAATACAGATGAGTACCGTCCATACGCAGGAATGCATTTACAATTCACAGTCCACGGACATATCGGTCTCTATTACACCGCCCTTACAGCTGCTGCACAGTGGATTCAGTTGGCAGCAAACACTCAATGACATCCAATAGCTGAGTATAGAAATGCATTAACCATTAATGACATGAAAGAGCAACAGAGTTGTGAATGCAGTGTACAGACACATCAGGCCAATAGACTGTAATATGAGTATTATGGGATGTAGACTTTCCTCTGTGGATTGATATGGCTCACATAAGAGCGGTATGAAGTTGTGCAGTACAAGAGAAAGTGCATGTAGAGATGTCTAGAGAGAATTATGGAAAGACAAGGACGCAAATGGACAGACTTAAAAGTGTCCCCCATGCTTCCCATTCGAAACACTTCGGAAGAATTTGTGCATATATTATGACGAGGTTTTGTGATGTTATTGTTCGTTTTGGTCTTCGGGAAGTTTTTTTTTCAGGTGTTAGATCACACACAAGCTGAAGTCAGTAGCAGAGGTCTTCACCCCTTTGTTGGTAATTGGTCAACAGTAGGGATTCTTCAGTTAAGTGTTTGTTGTCATTCAACGAGCGACGACTTGTTTTCATGCAAAATGAAAATACTTGATAAATACTGTAAGAAAGATGTCAAATTGCGAGACTAAGAGCTCCCCCACAAAAACATCAAAATTAATAACAGATTTCTTGAGTTATCTTAGATTAATTCTGACTATTTTGAGGAAGTGCATACTGGCTACGGCCTCTCAAGATGGCCAAACAGTCCTATTTTTTCACTTGAGGAATACTGCACCAAACATCTTAGTTAGATGTAAAATTGTGCGATTAACATCTCCTCGGCAAAACCGTCAAAATTAATGACAGATTTCTTGAGTTATGTTAGATTCATTTTGAGGAAGTGCATACTGGCTACGGTCTCTCAAGATGGACAAAACAGTACTATTGCATCTTTTTTCTAGTTTTTCATGCAAAACACCGAAGCATGCTGGCAAAAACAGCAAAAAAACACAAAAGTAAAAAATGGACACTGATGCAATATGTGCTACAATATCCCACAAACACAAACACTGCCTCCCCCTCCCCCTTTCCATGGGAAACAAGGCTGCCACTTCCTGTGCCGGCGGGCCTCAACCAATCACCATCAGATAAGAGATAGGCCAACCCACCATCCATTTGGAGCCAGGCGGGGGCGGTCGCATGACTGCAGCGCCAATCTTGATAAGGGGGTGCTGTATCTGCCCCCTTCTGAAATGTCCCCTTTTATCCAATAGCCATTGCTCCCGTCTGGCCTCCCCTGTCCCGGCCGGTGCCCCCCTAGACTGGCCTGGCTGTGGTGGTGTGGCGGGGCTGTAGCAGGCTGGGGTGTGGAGGGCCGAGCTCTCTCTGTAGCCTGGGCTTTGTGTTTGTGCTGCAATTATGACTCTCTCTCATCCGCCCCTGCTCCCCTGTGACCTCTGGCCAGGGGTCAGGCCCCTGGACGTCCCCTCCGACACACACAATGGACCTCCATTCATGGGCCTGAAGAGGAGAAGGAGTCTAGAGGAGTGGAGGCCCTATCTCTCCATCGAATCTCTCTATTCCGTCTGTCTGACCAGCGTTGGCCCCCTTAGCTTCCACCCTCATCCGTCTAGCGACTGGCCTCCTCCCTGCCGACACCCGTTGCCCACTCAACCACCATCCCCCTGTTCTTACCTGTCCATGTCACTGAGAGACCCTAGATCTAGTGGTCCAGTGGAGAGCTGCCCTGTCCTGGCACTCCCTTCCTAGAGTTGCAGTCTGTGTCTACAGCCCCCTGGGGGAGCTCTGGTGTAACTGGTCTAGGAGCTAGCCTTTCTATCCAATCTGGCACTAGTTGAAACTAGCTGGAACTTTGCCTCTTCAGATAAAGCCCCACAATTCTGGGATCTCATTCCATAAACCAACAGTATATCATATCATTATTCTCACCAAATTGCAAATAGGCTATATCACCATACATCTCATGCTGGATGCCCAGGATGCCCACTATAGCTGGTGTGTCACTGCTGTCTTCTATAGAGTGATGCTGAAGTCCCCGTCAGCTGAAACCGGTGAGTGACGGTTCCAGCCAGAGAGAGAGGGGGCCTTTCCCCTCAGGGCCAGGTCAGAGGGGGGAGGGCAGCATCAGGGGGTGGAACGGTGGGTGTATGGGGGGTACAGTGCTGGTGTTGATGGGTGGGCGGGCGGGTAGGCAGGGCAGGCTGGGATTTAAATGGAGATTGAGCCCCTAGGGGTAACCTGGCAACAGGCAGGAGCTGCTGTCAGATTAGGATCTGAGAGAGAGAGATAACCAGTTTACTGCCCCCTAGATGGAGGAGAGGAGAGGGGAAGAAGGAGGAGGAGGGCTGGAGGGGTGCAGTGTGTGTGTAAGTGTATGTGTTTAACCCACAGTGCTGCATGGCAGGAGGCAGCTGCAGAGGCCTTTTCTAAAGGAGCGATGGGGCTGGTAAAGCAGCATGGTTAGAATACCACACACAACACAGAACACAACATCTATCATTGACCACTTGCATCACAGAGAGACAGATACACACACTGCAGAACACAGACAGACAGACAGACCAGACAGACAGACAGACAGACAGACAGACAGACAGACAGACAGACAGACAGACAGACAGACAGACAGACAGACAGACAGACAGACAGACAGACAGACAGACAGACAGACAGACAGACAGACAGACAGATCTACTATCTTAATTTGATCCCTCTGTTATCACAGAGGATTTTCCTATAAAGCAGGAAAAAAATATTTGAGTGTATTCAAGGTTTAAAAAAAGGCTGCTAAAGTTTGTAATTTCCACTTTAAAATGTCAGACTTGATTTGCCCTAACAAAAAATGTACCAACCCCAACAATAATGTCCATGAACTAGTTTAGTTTGCATGAGAAAGACCCGCAGGTCTGTGTTTGAAACCAACACAAACAGGCCACTGACCAGCAGCATTCAGCCCCCAACGGCCACCTCAACTCCTTCTATATGTTGAAAGGGGAAACGATCATAAACATACAGTATACGGGCATGGACGTGCACACAGGCATGGACGTGAACACAGGCATGGACGTGCACACAGGCATGGACGTGAACACAGGCATGGACGTGCACACAGGCATGGACGTGCACACAGGCATGGACGTGAACACAGGCATGGACGTGCACACAGGCATGGACGTGAACACAGGCATGGACGTGCACACAGGCATGGACGTGCACACAGGCATGGACGTGCACACAGGCATGGACGTGAACACAGGCATGGACGTGCACACAGGCATGGACGTGCACACAGGCATGGACGTGCACACAGGCATGGACGTGCACACAGGCATGGACGTGCACACAGGCATGGACGTGAACACAGGCATGGACGTGCACACAGGCATGGACGTGCACACAGGCATGGACGTGCACACAGGCATGGACGAGCACACAGGCATGGACGTGCACACAGGCATGGACGTGAACACAGGCATGGACGTGGACACAGGCATGGACGTGCACACAGGCATGGACGTGCACACAGGCATGGACGTGCACACAGGCATGGACGAGCACACAGGCATGGACGTGCACACAGGCATGGACGTGCACACAGGCATGGACGAGCACACAGGCATGGACGAGCACACAGGCATGGACGTGCACACAGGCATGGACGTGCACACAGGCATGGACGTGCACACAGGCATGGACGTGCACACAGGCATGGACGTGCACACAGGCATGGACGTGCACACAGGCATGGACGTGCATACAGGCATGGACGTGCACACAGGCATGGACGTGCACACAGGCATGGACGTGCACACAGGCATGGACGTGCACACAGGCATGGACGTGCACACAGGCATGGACGTGCACACAGGCATGGACGTGCACACAGGCATGGACGAGCACACAGGCATGGACGTGCACACAGGCATGGACGTGCACACAGGCATGGACGTGCACACACACAGTCACACAACTCTTAAAAACAACTATTTTACGCTTAACAAAATTGTGTCTAACGGTTATTTGACAGTAATATAAAGAACATCTAGACAGATACAATCTCAATCAATCCATTTTTTGGGGGGGGGGGGAATGTGCAGGGACGTGTGGCGTTTTGGTTCTTGAAATCACTATAACTGGACTTATATTATGCAGTTGCATTTTCTGCATGAGTGTGATCAGTAGATTTGTGGTTGTTATGAAACAGTTCACTTTGGCTAAGTAGTCCCAGTGAGTCCACTCTGAGACTTTCACCCACATTACTGAATATTTCAGTCATTTACTGAACCATGTCCAATACTTTGCAGGCGGGAAAAGAATTGAAACAAGTATTGAGGCAAGTAATGGCTGATTGATTTATAGAGAGATTGATCTACCTGATAAATGAATTGATTGATTGAGAGTGACGGACTGACTAGACAGAGGATTGATGGATGTAACAAGCAATCTGTGATTTACTAAGGACATAGCTACTGTATCTAATGTCCAATACACTAACCTTAGATGGAAAAAGAGTTATGTTCACTACTGGTTGTTGCTTCCACAGGCTTTAAGTGTATTTTCATCCAAATGCAACACATTGGGGCTGACCTTTATTGCTTAAGTCTCTCTGTTTCCCTGCTTCACACTTTGAGAGGAACAATTGTAAATTGCATTTCCTTGTGAATCAAGAGAACACAACAACAAAACTCTCAAAACAGTCCTGTTACACACAAACTGTACACACAAGTATAGGGACTGTTTCTATCTATGGATAAAAACCTCACACACACACACAGGGCCTGTTGGCTGGCTAGAGGGGGATTTGTGGGGCGGCACGCGAGCAGGTCGTGGCAGAGCCCCCACCTGTCAGCTGTGTTTGTGTAGTGACAGTAGAGGGACGGGGGCTCACAGAGAGGGAGGCCACTGCTAGAAAGAGAGATAAGAAGTGCAAGTAAATCTTCTCAACGGGGACGAGAGGGACAGAGAAAAAAAGGGGGAGAGGAGGAGGGGGTCTGGAACAATGACTGCTCTTTTTTTGCAGGTGCCTGTGGTGTGTTTGTGTGTGTGTTTGTGTGTGTGGGTGTGTTTGTGTGTGTGTTTGTGTGCGTGTGGGTGTGTTTGTGTGTGTGTGCGTGTGGGTGGGTGTGTTTGTGTGTGTGGGTGTGTTTGTGTGTGTGGGTGTGTTTGTGTGTGTGTCTGTGGACATGTTTAACTGTTCTTGTGGAGACCAACAAAAATGTAGGGTTAAGGATAGAATTAGTGTTAGGGTTAGAATTACTTTAAGGGATAGGAGCTAGGGTTAGTTTTAGGGTTAGGGTTAGGAGTTAGGGTTAGGGTTAGGGTTAGAATTACTTTAAGGGATAGGAGCTAGGGTTAGTTTTAGGGTTAGGGTTAGGGTTAGGAGTTAGGGTTAGGGTTAGGGTTAGAATTACTTTAAGGGATAGGAGCTAGGGTTAGTTTTAGGGTTAGGGTTAGGGTTAGGAGTTAGGGTTAGGGTTAGAATTACTTTAAGGGATAGGAGCTAGGGTTAGTTTTAGGGTTAGGGTTAGGGTTAGGAGTTAGGGTTAGGGTTAGGGTTAGAATTACTTTAAGGGATAGGAGCTAGGGTTAGTTTTAGGGTTAGGGTTAGGGTTAGGAGTTAGGGTTAGGGTTAGGGTTAGAATTACTTTAAGGGATAGGAGCTAGGGTTAGTTTTAGGGTTAGGGTTAGGAGCTAGGGTTAGTTTTAGAGATAGGGTTAGGAGTTAGGGTTAGTTTTAGGGATAGGGTTAGGAGTTTGGGTTAGTTTTAGGGTTAGGGTTAGGAGTTAGGGTTAATTTTAGGGTTAGGGTTAGGAGCTAGGGTTAGTTTTAGGGTTAGGGTTAGGAGTAAGGGTTTGTTTTAGGGTTAGGAGTTAGGGTTAGATTTAGGATTAGGGTTAAGAGCTAGGGTTTGTTTTAGGGTTATAGTTAAGGTTAGGTTTTTGGGTTAAGGTTAGGGCTAGGTTTAGGGAAAATAGGATTTTGAATGGGACTGAATTGTGTGCCCCCAGAATGTTAGCTGTATAAGACTGTGTGTGTGTGTGTGTGTGTGTGTGTGTGTGTGTGTGTATGAGACAGAGAGTTAATGAATAAACCAAATAAGCTGATCACAGATCTGCTTTCCCCCTTGTTCAACTCTCTGATGATTTGCATGTGGCCTTTAGTGGCTGCAGACCTCATCGCTAAGTGTTGTGTGTGTGTGTGAGTGAGTGAGTGAGTGAGTGAGTGAGTGAGTGAGTGAGTGAGTGAGTGAGTGAGTGAGTGAGTGAGTGAGTGAGTGAGTGAGTGAGTGAGTGAGTGAGTGAGTGAGTGAGTGTGTGTGTGTGTGTGTCTGTGTGTGTCTGTCTGTCTGTCTGTCTGTCTGTCTGTCTGTCTGTCTGTCTGTGTGTGTGTGTCAATAAAATGAAACAAACAAAAGAAAATGTATGAAATACTATGTTCTTTGGTATGAATAATCTCTTGTCATACAGTCTAAACAAGCGAAGTGTTTCATATTGGATCAAAGCTGGGATTGGTATTTGTGAACAATCTCCTAAACCTGTCAGTTCGTTCACATCACCAGGTGTGTGCATACATTTGACCATTAACTACATGATGACTATAAACCTGTGAGAGAGGATTATCAGTCCATCTGAAGAAGAATGATCATGACAATTTAACTGGAAGACTATAAAGATAATTTATATCAACTATAAACTGGGATTACCACATTAGAGGTATTAGGGTGGTCTGAACATCTTCAAAGGAAAGTCAACAATGGTTTAAGAGTGTTTGAATATTTGTTTGTGTGTGTGAGTGTGTGCTTTTGTTTTACTATCCTTGTGGGGACCAGAAGTCCTTTTGGACGAGTGAGGACATTTTGCATTTTGTCGGTCATCACGAGGAAAAATGCTATTCAAAGGGTCTGAATACTTTCCGAATGCACTATAAATAAGATACATTATTAACACAAACTGTAGTAACACTCCTATTCTTTCTATTGCTATTCCATATTACATCCTGAGTATGATGCCTGTATCTATTAACTAACTGTACATTTTAAAACCTGGTGATACATTTAGATTTTATGAATAACCCCACTGCATAAAGCAAGGAGGGGAGTGGAGAAGGAGAGGACAGAGAGGGAAAGAAGATAGTAGAGGAGAGTAGAGAGGGAGAGAGAGAAAGGAGATAGTAGAGGAGAGAAGAGGGAGAGAGAGAAAGGAGATAGTAAAGGAGAGTAGAGAGGGAGAGAGAGAGAGAAAGAGAAAGGAGAGTAGAGGGAGAGGGAAAGGAGATAAAAAGGAGATAGTAGAGAGAGAGAGATAGAAAGGAGATAGTAAAGGAGAGTAGAGAGGAAGAGAGAAAGGATATAGTAGAGGAGAGTAGAGAGGGAGAGAGAAAGGAGAGTAGAGAGGGAGAGGGAAAGGAGATAAAAAGGAGATAGTAGAGAGAGAGAGAGAGATAGAAAGGAGATAGTAAAGGAGAGTAGAGAGGGAGAGAGAAAGGATATAGTAGAGGAGAGAGGAAGAGAGAAGGAGATAGTAGAGGAAAGTAGAGAGGGAGAGAAAGGAGATAGTAGAGGAGAGGAGAGAGGGAGAGAGAGAAAGGAGATAGTAGAGAGAGAGAGAGAGAGAGAGAGAGAGAGAGAGAGAGAGAGAGAGAGAGAGAGAGAGCGAGAGGAGATAGTAAAGGAGAGTCGAGAGGTATAGAGAAAGGAGATAGTAGAGGAGAGAGAATGAGATAGTAAAAGAGAGTAGAGAGGGAGAGAGAGAAAGGAGATAGTAGAGGAGAGTAGAGAGGGAGAGAGAGAAAGGAGATAGTAAAGGAGAGTAGAGAGGGAGAGAGAGAAAGAGAAAGGAGAGTAGAGAGGGAGATGGAAAGGAGATAAAAAAGGAGACAGTAGAGAGAGAGAGAGAGAGAGAGAGAGAAAGGATATAGTAGAGGAGAGTAGAGAGGAGAGAGAAAGGAGATAAAAAGGAGATAGTAGAGAGAGAGAGAGAGAGATAGAAAGGAGATAGTAAAGGAGAGTAGAGAGGAAGAGAGAACGGATATAGTAGAGGAGAGTAGAGAGGGAGAGAGAAAGGAGAGTAGAGAGGGAGAGGGAAAGGAGATAAAAAGGAGATAGTAGAGAGGGAGAGGGAGAGAGAAAGGAGAAAGTAGAGGAGAGTAGAGAGGGAGAGAGAAAGGAGATAGTAGAGGAGATTAGAGTAGAGAGGGAGAGGGAGAGAGAAAGGAGAAAGTAGAGGAGAGTAGAGAGAGAGAGAGAACGGAGATAGTAGAGGAGATTAGAGAGGGAGAGAGAAAGGAGATAGTAGAGGAGATTAGAGAGGGAGAGAGAAAGGAGATAGTAGAGGAGATTAGAGAGGGAGAGAGAAAGGGGAAGTAGAGGAGAGTAGAGAGGGAGAGAGAAAGGAGATAGTGGAGGAGAGTAGAGTAGAGAGGGAGAGGGAGAGAGAAAGGAGATAGTAGAGGAGAGTAGAGAGGGAGAGAGAAAGGAGATAGTAGAGGAGATTAGAGAGGGAGAGAGAAAGGAGATAGTGGAGGAGAGTAGAGTAGAGAGGGAGAGGGAGAGAGAAGGGAGAAAGTAGAGGAGAGTAGAGAGGGAGAGAGAAAGGAGATAGTAGAGGAGATTAGAGAGGGAGAGAGAAAGGAGAAAGTAGAGGAGATTAGAGAGGGAGAGAGAAAGGAGAAAGTAGAGGAGATTAGAGAGGGAGAGAGAAAGGAGAAAGTAGAGGAGAGTAGAGAGGGAGAGAGAAAGGAGAAAGTAGAGGAGAGTAGAGAGGGAGAGAGAAAGGAGATAGTAGAGGAGATTACAGAGGGAGAGAGAAAGGAGATAGTGGAGGAGAGTAGAGTAGAGAGGGAGAGAGAAAGGAGAAAGTAGAGGAGAGTAGAGAGGGAGAGAGAAAGGAGATAGTAGAGGAGATTAGAGAGGGAGAGAGAAAGGATAAAGTAGAGGAGAGTAGAGAGGGAGAGAGAAAGGAGATAGTAGAGGAGAGTAGAGAGGGAGAGAGAAAGGAGGTAGTAGTGAAGGTTCTAACCTCTGCTCCTTTGGTCCATCTTTCTGTGAAAGCAGATTATCAGGAGAAGAGGGGAGGCGATGGAGGGAGGGGATGTGCCATGAACAGAGAAGAGAGAGAAACAGAGACAAATACAGACAGAGAGAGAGTGTGTTCTGGTTCTCATTTTCAGCATTGGTATTAGTGCTTCATTAATACGCAGCACGTGCTAAATATGATTGTGAATGATGGCTATCACACTCCTAAGTAATGAGATACAGCCTGCTCACAGACCCATCTTAGCCCCTCTCTCCCTTCCAATGAAACCTCCTAACCCTCCATTTACTGTATGTGGGATGTGTGAGTCTGTTTGTCTGAGTGTGTGTGTGTCTGAGTGCGTGTATGTGTGTGTATATTTATGTGTGAGTAGAACCTGCTCCTCCATTCAAAGGCCTCACTGCAAATGAGTGGTGCAGCAGTCTAAGGCACTGCATCTTAGTGCAAGAGGCGTCACTACAGTCCCTGGTTCGAATCCAGGCTGAATCACATCCGGCTGTGATTGGGAGTCCCATAGGGCGGCGCCCAGTTGTCCGGGTTTGGCCGGGGTAGGCCATCATTGTTAATAAGAATGTGTTCTTAACTGACTAGTTAAATCAAAATAATGAGAGAAGGCTTGCATGCACTTAAATGTGTGTGTGAGAGATATCCATCCATCATATTCTCTAATCCATATCACAGACTCTCCCTCCTTCCTATTCTCAGATCTCATTCAGATGCAGGGCTTTAGGACTTCCCTCCCACATCTCCCTTTTAGAGAATTATTCAAATTAAAGAGAAACTTTCCCAGATAAAGGCTCAGAGGTTCTCTGAAGGTTGTGAATGGAGAGGGAGACATTCCCTCAGAATTCATGATCATTGAGATTAGGACGAGTTTGACATGGACCAAAGAACCAAAGGTCATGCACTGAGATAGTCTAATTGTTTTGTCTTCCTAACACAACGCACATAAAACCTTCCACGTGAAGTGGTTTGGATAGACATGCACTTTACTAGATTTATACTCTCACAAGAATACAAAACGATATATACATTATTCAGTAGTAAACGTGTAGAAGACAACACTTATTTGGTTGTGTAAAGAATCAGAGACAAACAAGACAAATGTGATTGATTTGAGGATCCTGGTGTGTGATCCCAAACATCACTAATCACTGTAATGTAATAAATGTAATTAGTATGCAATTACACAGAGCCAATAGAGACAGAGGTCACAGATGTCATGTATGGAGACTGCATTAACCCTGTGTGATTGGCTGGGTTATATCTGAAGTTAGGAATCACAACATGGAGACAGAGGATAGGAGAGCGAAGGAGGGAGAGGGAAGGAAGGAGAGAGAGCGAGAGGGAGAAAGAGGAATCGTGATAACATGGAGACAGAGGATAGGAGAGCGAAGGAGGGAGAGGGAAGGAAGGAGAGAGAGAGAGCGAGAGGGAGAAAGAGGAATCGTGATAACATGGAGACAGAGGATAGGAGAGCGAAGGAGGGAGAGGGAAGGAAGGAGAGAGAGCGAGAGGGAGAAAGAGGAATCGTGATAACATGGAGACAGAGGATAGGAGAGCGAAGGAGGGAGAGGGAAGGAAGGAGAGAGAGCGAGAGGGAGAAAGAGGAATCGTGATAACATGGCATGATAAAACCACAGGCACAGCGCTGAGATAAATCTAAGGGCCTTGGAGAGAGAGAAACAGTGTGGGGATGGCAGCAAGAGAGAAACATTCAGAGAGAGTGTGAGAATGAAAAAGAAATGGAGAGAGAGATTGGAAGAGAATGAAAGAGAGAGAGAGAGAGAAAGAGAGAGAGAGAGAGAAAGAGGGAAAAGAAAGAGAGAGAGAGAGAAAGAGAGAGAGGGAAAAGAAAGAAAGAGAGAGAGAGAGAGAGAGAGAGAGAGAGATAACAGGGACTGCTGTACTTTCTCTCACTACATGAGACAGACACTGACACTACAGCCTTTATTTGCCCCCCCCCCCTTCTCTCTGTTCAGCGAAGAAGAGGAGTTAAAATGTCCCTTCTCCTCCTGTTCTAAATCTATTAAACCCCCCTGTCTCTGTGTCTCTACGGCCCCACCAGCTTTACAACACACTCATCCTTTATAAAAAACACTCTCTCTCTCTTTTACAGTACAACACCCTTTCTTGCTCTCTCTCACACAAACACAATGTCCAGCACTGTAGATTACTACTGCCCCCCAGAGGAATAATGAAGAACATATCAAGCCCAAGGAAGAAACCGCTGCAGTGAGTCAGGTTGTGTCAAATAAAGGAACACGCCAAATCTTCCAGTGAGGATGAACAGAGACATTTCAAATGAGAACAACGGTGAACAGAGAGTCCAACAGATTTAGTACAACACTGTAGCAGACAGCAAGCCAACAGCAAGTACATCCCTTTTTACATAGGTCTGAAAAGTCACATGCAGGCCAGTACACCTACAAACATAATGACTGGCTGTGAGAGCACAGAGCAGGAAATAAACTGTATGGCCATTTTGTCAGCAGCTCCAACATCCCTTGTGTGGGAGGTGATGGGGGAGGAGAGAGGAAGAAAAGGATGAGTGTGGTGGTAGGTGGAGGACGTGTGTCTGGTTGTGTTTTCACTGTGGTTGTGTTTGGGTCGAACCTTGGAATCAGTGTGTTATCTGGCTATTCATGGTCCATTACAGCGCTGCTTTATGACCCCCAATCAGAGCATGGCCAGCAGATAAGGGCCAATCAGAGCTCAGAGGGCTGATAAGAGCCAATCAGAACAGGGGAGTGATAAGGAGCAGACCTGGCCTGCAGGTGAGTTAAGGATCTGCAGAAACAAGGACTGGCCCAGACCCACGCAAACCACATGCAAATAGACACACACACACACACACACACACACACACACACACACACACACACACACACACACACACACACACACACACGCTGAGATAAACACATTATCACACACAGTGTAACTGTCTCTAACTCAGCTCGAGGGCACACACTTGACCTTGGTAACTGCCTGCAATCCCAATATGTTAATGGAAATGAATGAATGCTTGTTTATTCTGGTTACAGGACATTCACACCACTGAACCTTTAATGTAGGAGGTCCACTGCTGCTTAAAGGGGAGGTTTACAGAGAAGAACAGGAATGTCAGCCAGAGGAGAATGTTTAGCTCAGAAAGAGAGTTTCTCACACAGTAACAGTATGTTTACAGCACACTCAATCAGCTATTCAGTTAGTCCCGTTTAACTATCACACACACACAAACAGAACCGTGCAGACACATGTAAGTATGCGTGCGCACACACCGAAAGAGAGACCTCATCCCATATTAAGAAGACATGGCAGACGAGCCCAGAATGACTGGAGATCTACAGTAAATCAAGCCCATATAAGGCATCTCTCTCTCTCCCTCTCTCTCTCTCCCTCTCTCCCTCTCTCTCGCTCTCTTTTCCCTCTCTCTCTTTCTTTTCCCTCTCTCTCTCTCACTATCTCTCTCTCTCTCTCTCTCTCTCCCTCTCTCTCTCTCTCTCTCTCCCTCTCTCTCTCTCTCCCTCTCTCTCTTTTCCCTCTCTCTCTCTCTTTCTTTTCCCTCTCTCTCTCTCGCTCTCTCTCTCTCTCTCAGAGAGAACACTACCGAGTCATCATCATCACTGCCTTATCAACGTGTGATTGATCAAAATTACATTTCAGACCACATTCTCCATCCCAGCCTCTGATTGACTGGTGCCAGGGTGCCAATTGGGCAACGGAGAGGGTGAAGTGGGTGAGGCTGTCTATGGAGATGCCAAGTGCCCATTCCAGAGGTTGTAGCTCTGGTTGTACTACATCACATCATATTAAAGCATATCACATTATGTCATAACCTATATCAGTGGGAAATTCAGTACAGATGATCTGATGGTTTTCCAAAACCTCCAAACAATGGATTGACCTCAAACAGATGCATGATTAGGAGCACGGAATGTTGAGTAACAAGTATTTACATAACTAAACACATCAGGGATTCTGTTTCAGATCAAGTCCAGCAGAATGGTAACTGTTCGTCACAGCGCTTTAACCTGCCAGGACCAGGGACATAGACAGAGTCGGACTGAGGACACGTTTTGGTGTAGAATTCAGAGTGCACGGTCAACTCTCTGTAATAAACATCTGTAGAAAGTCCTAGAATGATGTCATGGTCTATGTCTGGATGGGCCGTTCCAGAGCAGGACGAGGAGGACACGCTCCACAGTTCGCTCCAAAACAACAGCACAGAGATTCCAAGACCAAACAAGAGTTAAACTGTTAGGCGCTTATTACATAAATCAAGAATTAAAACCTTGAAGCAACTTGAAACTTTAAAATGCAATGAGTAACATTGGAGTGAGAGAGGAGAAGGTGAGGTGGGGCAAGCTACAATATGAACAGAGGGAGAGGAGGGAAGTTGAGAGAAAGAGATTGAACATGTGTATTTTTGAACATGAACAAGAGGGAGAGCAAGAGAGGGGAGGGGGTAGGATGGAGTGGAGGGTTGCAGGGTGACAAAAGGGTGGTGGGGGGTTTGAGGAACTTCAAACTGATCTTTGAGGAAAATGAGAGCGTTTTGGCCCGCCAGAGATCACAGGCTGCAATTATATCAGTGCGGCAGTTGGAGTGATGGAGGCGATAGCACTACTAGCGCTCAGGCTAACGGCACAGGAATTCTGGCGTTTGCAGCTCAAACCCAACCACCCCACCTCCCTCCAGCCCCTGCCAGCAGAAAAAAAAGCCCTTTACTCCTCTCAGAGGGGCTGTCTAAGGGTCAACCGGGGGTCAGGTACAGGAAGGAGCTGGGGAGTGCAGGACACCCAATCACCAGCCCCATCTGATGGCGCCATCTCGCTTTTCTGTTTGTTTCTAATGAATTCTTGGGATTGAGTTTTTACACAGGCACGATGGTTAAGTCTTCCCTCATAACTGGGAATGTGAAACCTTTGGTTTTGTATATGGTGTTATACTTTATGCAGTTAGTTATATACAGTGATGGGGAGTAGAGACATGTAGTTCAATTAGTGTTTTCCAGTAGCTTGGTGCTACTTGAACTAAATTAAAATATTGGTAGTGTTCTCAGTAGTTCATTACTTTTTTTTGACATGTAGCGGTGTAGAAAACTACTGAAACTACACATTACAGTTTTTACAAAAATACAATTAAATATGGGTGAAGAAGGCAAGAATTTCCGTCGTTTTCGGCATCAGACCGACTTTATACTCTTTTTTAAAGGCTAAATGACATATTCTGTTAACATCTGACTCCAGAATTATATGTTTTTGCAATTTGTAGTCTATCACACTTCAGATTTAGAAATGAAAATTTATCACAAAGTAGTTTGGATGTAGTGAACTACTTTTTCAAAGTAGCTTTAGTTAAGTAAACTATATTTTTCCAAAGGGTCAATTTAGTGTAGTTGAACTTCTTCCTGTGTGAAGTAATTGGTAGCTTGCTAAAATATATTTTAAGAATAGCTTCCCCAACACTGCTTATAGATGAAACCAAAATGGAGACCATGAGAGTTGGCTATTTACAGTGTTAACAAAACTACAAATATGACACAGTGAGAGGCTACACTCTTGAAGAAAAGGTTCCTGGAGTATCCTTTAGGGGTTGTTCAAATTGAAACTGTGGGGGAACCCCTACAAGTTCTTCAAAGAACCCCTTTTAATGAATCATCAAAGAACCTTTTGGGGTTCATTTTGGAACTACACCCCTCCCCTATTATTAGAATGATTAATAATAATAATAATAATAATTCACACAACAATGACAATATTTTTGTTGTCAGTGTTTATTATCATTTTCGTGGCAAAGAAAAATTAAAATAGGCGGTAAACTCGCAGCAGAGCCCCAAGTCCAATGGGTTTATCCTCTGGCCTGTTGATGTTAATGTGTTGATGTTCTCCATATCCATAGACAGAATGATTTAGCAGTGCATGGGGATCGAACACGTTTCCTGCTATAGTCATCAGAGGTGTAGGGGGGGGGGGGGAGTCTGGGAATCCAAAACATTGTAATTATACAGATGATTAATAAAACATGCACACAACCACACCTTGTTTTTTTGTGGTGAATGTGAATGAAAAAAAAAACCTGTGTTGGTAATGGTTTTCATACACATACCTTGTCCATAATGTAGAGGCCTCTGGGATATTCATTGAAGTGCTAAGGGAGGAAGACGGTAAATGTGATCTGCATAACATAACATACCAATAGACATACCTTTGTATACCTCCTCGTCTGTATACCTGCAGACACAGACACAGAAGTGAGCAGTTCAGTCATCTGCACCCAGTACAGCTAACCTTCAACATATTCTTATAGTCTTCAACATATTCTTATATCCAACATATTCTTATAGTCTTCAACATATTCTCAGTGTCAAGAACCCTAAGGCTCTTCAAAGAACTTTGAGGATCTTAGAAGAACCCTTGTTGAACCCGTATCTTTTAGAGTGTAGAGACAGGAGGGAAGGGTTAGTGGTCAGAGAAGTGGGACCAGATCATACCAGGGATATGGGACATGGGAGTGGACATGGGAGTGGACATGGGGGGCAGAGAGAGGGCGTAGGGTTTTGCTCCCTGAGACCCTGTTCTTATGAAGGCTATGTGTGTGCAGAGAGATCCCTATCAATTTAAGTCCCGGAAAGGGGAGACCCAGAGGAAAATGGCAGACTGAAATGGCTAACTGATGTAGGCATCCATACATGTTACAGTATCCTTAACATAACCACTTCCTCTCTCTAGAAGGATTCCCTCTCCTCCAGACCAGTCCATCTTCATCACAATTCAACCACAGAACCACAGAGTGATAGAATGACTGGTTTATGGTAGGGAAGTAAGGTTATGTGTGTCTTAAGGGGATTTGTGGGTGAATCCACAAGACAACAACACCACACATCAATCAATCAAAGGATGGCTTCCTGTCTCTCTGTAGACTTCTGCTTCGAGATACTCTACTCTGTTGTCATAGCAACGCCTCTCATCTTTGGGTGTTGTAGGGGAAGGGACGGACAACAAAGGAGGTTGTGCTTCACACGCACGCACAAACACACACACGCACGCACACACCTCAGTCCTTCCTCCATATTGTTGCTCCTACAACGGGTTAAACACGTACACTGAACATACACACATTGACATGATTAAAGTGATCTTATCCTACTGGACATATTATGAAGCAACCCCTTCACACACACACCAAACACATCCACAAACCTCTCCACGACCCCTTCACACACACACCAAACACATCCACAAACCTCTCCACGACCCCTTCACACACACACCAAACACATCCACAAACCTCTCCACGACCCCTTCACACACACACCAAACACATCCACAAACCTCTCCACGACCCCTTCACACACACACCAAACACATCCACAAACCTCTCCATGACCCCTTCACACACACACCAAACACATCCACAAACCTCTCCATGACCCCTTCACACACACACCAAACACATCCACAAACCTCTCCACGACCCCTTCACACACACACCAAACACATCCACAAACCTCTCCACGACCCCTTCACACACACACCAAACACATCCACAAACCTCTCCATGACCCCTTCACACACACACCAAACACATCCACAAACCTCTCCACGACCCCTTCACACACACACCAAACACATCCACAAACCTCTCCACGACCCCTTCACACACACATCAAACACATCCACAAACCTCTCCACGACCCCTTCACACACACACCAAACACATCCACAAACCTCTCCACGACCCCTTCACACACACACCAAACACATCCACAAACCTCTCCACGACCCCTTCACACACACACCAAACACATCCACAAACCTCTCCACGACCCCTTCACACACACACCAAACACATCCACAAACCTCTCCACGACCCCTTCACACACACACCAAACACATCCACAAACCTCTCCACGACCCCTTCACACACACACCAAACACATCCACAAACCTCTCCCGACCCCTTCACACACACACCAAACACATCCACAAACCTCTCCACGACCCCTTCACACACACCAAACACATCCACAAACCTCTCCACGACCCCTTCACACACACACCAAACACATCCACAAACCTCTCCACGACCCCTTCACACACACACCAAACACATCCACAAACCTCTCCACGACCCCTTCACACACACACCAAACACATCCACAAACCTCTCCACGACCCCTTCACACACACACCAAACACATCCACAAACCTCTCCACGACCCCTTCACACACACACCAAACACATCCACAAACCTCTCCATGACCCCTTCACACACACACCAAACACATCCACAAACCTCTCCATGACCCCTTCACACACACACCAAACACATCCACAAACCTCTCCATGACCCCTTCACACACACACCAAACACATCCACAAACCTCTCCATGACCCCTTCACACACACACCAAACACATCCACAAACCTCTCCATGACCCCTTCACACACACACCAAACACATCCACAAACCTCTCCAAGACCCCTTCACACACACACCAAACACATCCACAAACCTCTCCACGACCCCTTCACACACACACCAAACACATCCACAAACCTCTCCATGACCCCTTCACACACACACCAAACACATCCACAAACCTCTCCATGACCCCTTCACACACACACCAAACACATCCACAAACCTCTCCACGACCCCTTCACACACACACCAAACACATCCACAAACCTCTCCACGACCCCTTCACACACACACCAAACACATCCACAAACCTCTCCACGACCCCTTCACACACACACACCAAACACATCCACAAACCTCTCCACGACCCCTTCACACACACACACCAAACACATCCACAAACCTCTCCACGACCCCTTCACACACACACACCAAACACATCCACAAACCTCTCCACGACCCCTTCACACACACACCAAACACATCCACAAACCTCTCCACGACCCCTTCACACACACACCAAACACATCCACAAACCTCTCCACGACCCCTTCACACACACACCAAACACATCCACAAACCTCCCCACGGCCACTTCGCACACACCAAACACATCCACAAACCTTCCCATGACCCCTTCACACACACCAAACACACACTTCACCTCACACTCACCCCTCCTCCCTGAGTAGGACTTCTCCTGATATGTAAATAAAGGGAGGGGCATAGTGGGGTGAGGGAGAGAGACAGAGAGAGACAGAGAGAGCGAGAGAGAGAGAGTGAAGAACAAACACCATTGTAAATACAACCCATATTTATGTTTTTTTATTTTCCCTTTTGTACTTTAACCATTTGCACATTGTTACAACACTGTATATATACATAATATGACATTTGTAATGGCTTTATTCTTTTGGAACTTCTGTGAGTGTAATGTTTACTGTTCATTTGATTGTTTATTTCACTTTTGTATATTATCTACTTCACTTGCTTTGGCAATGTTAAGACTGGAGAGAGACTGGAGAGAGAAACTCTTGAGAGAGACAGAGAGACTGGAGAGAGAAACTCTTGAGAGAGACAGAGAGACTGGAGAGAGAAACTCTTGAGAGAGACAGAGAGAGAGACTGGAGAGAGACTGGGGAGAGAAACTCTTGAGAGAGACTGAGAGAGAGACTGAGAGAGAGACTGGAGAGAGAAACTCTTGAGAGAGACAGAGAGAGACTGGAGAGAGAAACTCTTGAGAGAGACTGAGAGAGAGACTGAGAGAGAGAAACTCTTGAGAGAGACAGAGAGACTGGAGAGAGAAACTCTTGAGAGAGACAGAGAGAGAGAAACTCTTGAGAGAGACAGAGAGAGAAACTCTTGAGAGAGACAGAGAGAGACTGGAGAGAGAAACTCTTGAGACAGAGAGAGAAACTCTTGAGAGAGACAGAGAGACTGGAGAGAGAAACTCTTGAGAGAGACAGAGACTGGAGAGAGAAACTCTTGATAGAGACAGAGAGAGACTGGAGAGAGAAACTCTTGAGAGAGACTGGGGAGAGAAACTCTTGAGAGAGACTGGAGAGAGAAACTCTTGATAGAGACTGAGAGAGAGACTGGAGAGAGAAACTCTTGAGAGAGACTGGGGAGAGAAACTCTTGAGAGAGACTGGAGAGAGAAACTCTTGAGAGAGACTGGAGAGAGAGACTGGGGAGAGAGACTGGGGAGAGAGACTGGAGAGGGCTGTGGGGTGAGACAGGGATCCAGCTTGAGCCCCACCCTCTACAACATATATATCAACGAATTGGCAAGTGCACTAGAACAGTCTGCAACACCCTACTAGTCAAATGTCTACTGATGATCTGTGGTTCTGTCCCCAACCAAGGAGGGCCTACAGCAGCACCTAGATCTTCTGCACATATTCTGTCAGAACTGGGCCCTGACAGTAAATCTCAGTAAGACAAAAGTAATGGTGTTCCAAAAAAGGTCCAGTTGCTAGGACCACATATACAAATTCCATCTGGACACAGTTACCCTAGAGCACACAAAAAACTATACCTAACTCGGCCTAAACATCAGCGCCACAGGTAACTTCCACAAAGTTGTGAACGATCTGAGAGACAAGGCAAGAAGAGCCTTCTACGCCATCAAAAGGAACATAACATTTGACATCCTAATTAGGATCTGGCTAAAAGTACTTGAATCAGTTACATAGAACCCATTGCCATTTATGGTTGTGAGGTCTGGGGTCTGCTCACCAACCAAGAATTCACAAAATGGGACAAACACCAAATTGAGACTCTGCATGTAGGATTCTTCAAAAACATCTTCCGTGTACTACACAAAACACCAAATAATGCATGCAGAGCAGAATTAAGCCAATACCCACTAATTATCCAAATCCAGAAAAGAGCCATTAAATTCTACAACCACCTAAAAGGAAGTGATTCCCAAAGCTTCCATAACAAAGCCATCACCTACAGAGAGATGAACCTGGAGAAGAGTCTAGGGGACTGGTCCTGGGGCTCTGTTCACAAACACAAACAGACCCCACGGAGCCCCAGGACAGAAACACAATTAGACCCAACCAAATCATGAGAAAACAAATAGATAATTACTTGACACATTGGGAAAGAATTTACAAAAAAACTTAACAAACTGGAATGCTATTTGGCACTAAACAGAGAACACAGTTGCAGAATATCTGACCACTGTGACTGACCCAAACTTGAGGAAAGCTGTGACTATGTACAGACTCAGTGAGCATACTGTAGACTTTGCAATTGAGAGAAGCCGCCGTAGGCAGACCTGGCTCTCAAGAGAAGACAGGCCATGTGCACACTGCCCACAAAATGAGGTGGAAACTGAGCTGCACTTCCTAACCTCCTGCCAAATGTATGTCACTCAGATTACACAGACCCACAAAGAATTTGAAAACAAATCCCATTTTGATAAACTCCCATATCTATTGGGTGAAATAGCACAAATATCACAGCAGCAAGATGTGTGACCTGTTGCCACAAGAAAAGGGTAACCAGTAAATAACAAGCACCATTGTAAATACAACCCATATTTATTTTCCCTTTTGTACTTTAACTAGTTGCACATCGTTATTACACTGTACATAGTCATTATAGGACATTTGAAATGTCTCTGTGCAATGTTTACTGTTTATTTTTGATTCTTCATTTCACTTTTGTTTATTATGTAGTTGACTTGCTTTGGCAATGTAAACATATGTTTTGCATACCAATAAAGCCCTTTGAATTGAATTGACAGACAGAGAAAGAGAGCGAGAGAGAAGGAAAAGAAGGCAGGAAGGTGAGAGGGGGGCAGTAATTGTTTCCCAGCCCAGGGAAGAGTGGTCTCAGTGCGACCAGGCCTTCTCTCCCAGTGGAAGCCACCTCTCCACACTCAGACAAGTGAGAAAATGTAGCAGGAAAAGAATGGGAGGAGTATCAGGAGGGAAGGGAGCGCAATTGTGAATTGACTGAATTAAAGTTAAACAGCCTCCACTTTGCAAGCTACAAACGCCATGTGTGAGGAGGCTGTAAGTTAATATCTAGTCTACAGTCTACAGACATACAGTGGTATGCAATTATACTATTCGCACAGTAATTCATGCAGTAATGGACATCAATCATTCAATCATGTTCAGTGTGTGTATGTGTTAACACAGCTTAATCTAGACTGTCTGCAGTGCTCAGACAGAGACATGAAGTGATTGAGGTAAGGGTTAAGGGGTATGAGGGAGGGAGGGTGACCCCATTTATTCCCAATCTTAATTAGATGACCTTCTAGATGCCAGTATTTTAGGGATGGGGGAGCAGTGAAGTCTAACATGGAATGGTTGGGATCATTTCTGATAATCTCCTAATAAATCAACCTAGGAGATAGGTCACCAAAAAGCCCATTTTCAGTGTTTACAGGAGTGTGTGTAGTTTAGCTCCTTAGTTTGTTTTGATGTTATTTATTCATATCACCCTGTGTGCGTGTGTGTCTGTGTGTGTTTGTTAGAATTGAGAGAAGAGGTTAGGATGAGGGGAGAGCCAAAAGAGGTTAATTGAGTTTGCTTTATTTAGAGGCCTTCCATATGCAGGGCAAAAAAATAAGAGAGAGAAAGAGAGAGAGAGAAGGGGAGAGAAGGGAGAGAGAGAGAGAGAGAGAGAAGGGGAGAGAGGGAGAGAGAGAGAGAGAGAGAGAGAGGGAAAGGGAAAGGGAGAGAGAGGTGGGGAGGGAGAGGGAAAGAGAGAGAGAGAGAGAGAGAGAGAGAGAGAAAAGGAGAGAGAGAGAGAGAGAGAGAAAAGAGAGAGAGAAGAGAGAGAGAGAGAGAGAGAGAGAGAGAGAGAAAGGGAGAGTACTAGAGAGAGAGAGAAAGGGAGAGTACTAGAGAGGAAGAAAAAAGAGGGCGAGAAAAGGAGATAAATAAAATATGTGCGCAAGTGAATTCTAGGGATCATGCACCCCTTCTCCCCCCTCCATAGCTGAGAATAATAGCTCAAAGCGCCAAAAATAATTATGCTTTCAAATTTATTCATCTAATTTAAAATGGCCGTCCGCACACTAGCATTGTTTATGGGAGAAAGGGGCTTGATTACGCTAATTCTGGCTGTGTGTTGTTTACTGAAGTATCTCTGGCATAGTGATACCAGCCGTCACAGCAACAGGCACAGACTTAACCTGACAATCAAAGTGTCCCGTCAGGCATTAAGATTCCAAACAGGAAGAGGACAGGGAGGAATCAGAGAAAGAGGAGCAGGAGGAAAGATGCAGCAATGTCAACGGAATGTGTTTTGAGAGAAAGAGAGAGTGTGTGTTTTAATCATAACTGCAATGTCAAATGTCTCAAATGATTCCCAAACACACTGATATTGCTCTCTGGTCTGCGGTGATGTAAAAAGCAGGTTTCTGAGTGAAAGACAGATGAAAGGGATGTAAGAGTTCTGCTGGGGTGTGCACCCACCCACCCACCACCCACCACCCACCCACCCACCCACCCACCCACCACACCACCCACCCACCCACCCACCCACCCACCCCACCCACCCACCCACCCACCACACCACCACCCACCACACCACCCACCCACCCACCCACCCCACCACACCACCCACCACACCACACCACCCACCCACCCACCACACCACCCACCCACCACACCACCCACCACAACACACCACCCACCCACCCACCCACCACCCACCACCCACCCACCCACCCACCACCCACCCACCCACCCACCCACCCACCACCACCCACCACCCACCCACCCGGTTCTGAGTGTCGGCTACAGATGTCCAGGTGGGTCAGTGAGGCTGTGCTCAGCCCGTGTTCATCTGCCTACCGTACCTGTACATTTGCATGGTGTGTTTTTTGAACGAGAGGTCCAGAGTGCCGGGGGGCCTAAACGTCCAAGCCATCCCACCATGACAAAACTGTGACGGGGAACAATGGGCCTGTAACTGGGGTTGGAGCAGGGAGGCTGGGAAAACACTCCCTCAGAGCGCCCCCTACAGGCCACAGATACCATCACACCAAAATGATATTACAGCTCTAATCACTTTACTCACTTCACTTTACTAATAGTAAATCAGCCGTACTGCATAATCTACTATGTACATACTTCTCATAGTAGTTTGTAATACTCTTTTTTTCTTGTACTTTGTATTACTGCTTGTTATTTTTGGACTTCTGTATTTGGCATTTGATTATTGATTGATATTGTACTACATTGTTGAGCAGAATGAGCAAGCAAGCCTTTCCCTGTACCGTGTCCACATGACCTATGAACTTTGATGTTGATCATCAAGGGCCACCTTGTCTGCTTGTTGTCTGCATTGTTTCCTAAACAGACTGCTTTGACTGGCTAAACAGACTGCTTTGACTGGCTAAACAGACTGCTTGACTGGCTAAACAGACTGCTTGACTGGCTAAACAGACTGCTTGACTGGCTAAACAGACTGCTTGACTGGCTAAACAGACTGCTTGACTGGCTAAACAGACTGCTTGACTGGCTAAACAGACTGCTTGACTGGCTAAACAGGTTTGGGGACTCTAGCACCAATACATGACATCAATTGATCAATTAGGTGCCTGATGGCAGGAAAAGCATAAGAAATATGCCTCACGAGAACAGGGTTTGTTCATGGCCGGATATTCAATATACCGTAAGCCTATATCAGAATGGCTTAGCTAGACTTATTCAGCACCAGAGAATGCTACCTCAGCAGGCACAGCAGCAGCCGTCTCCCAGTGTCTCCCAGCATCTCCCAGTGTCCCCCAGTGTCTCCCAGTGTCCCCCAGTGCCCCCCAGTGTCTCCCAGTGTTTCCCAGCGTCTCCCAGTGTCCCCCAGTGTCTCCCAGTGTCCCCCAGTGCCTCCCAGTGTACCCCAGTGCCCCCCAGTGTCTCCCAGTGTCTCCCAGTGCCCCCCAGTGTCTCCCAGTGTCCCCCAGTGCCTCCCAGTGTACCCCAGCATACCCCAGTGTCTCCCAGCATACCCCAGCATACCCCAGTGTCCCCCAGTGCCCCCAGTGTCTCCCAGCGTCCCCCAGTGTCTCCCAGCATACCCCAGTGTCTCCCAGCGTACCCCAGTGTTTCCCAGCGTACCCCAGCATACCCCAGTGTCCCCCAGTGCCCCCAGTGTCTCCCAGTGTCCCCAGTGTCTCCCAGTGTCCCCAGTGTCTCCCAGTGTACCCCAGCATCTCCCAGCATACCCCAGTGTCCCCCAGTGTCTCCCAGCATAACCCAGTGTCTCCCAGCGTCTCCCAGTGTCTCCCAGCATACCCCAGTGTCCCCCAGTGTATCCCAGTGTCTCCCAGCGTACCCCAGTGTCTCCCAGTGTACCCCAGTGTCCTCCATCCATAGGGGTTGACTGTAATTACTTTGTGACCACTCAGTTCAACTTGTCACAGCTACGGTCACATGACTAGGACTCCATATTTTTCTGTAATCGAGACCTGCTAAGATCTGAGAGGCTGAATCAAATCGTCCATTCCGGCTCTTTTGATCTCCTCTTATCTCTTCTGTCTACCTGTTATACTTTTCCTCTTCTCTCTTGTTTTCTGTCCTGCTTTCTGCAGTAATGAAGACGTCAGGCACATTTAACGTTTATTCAGTGTGCTTGTTTACTAAAATAACCTCCTTTTTCCACTTTACAGACAGAAAGACGCACGCACACACACATTGAACAAAGGTCTCTAAATTCATAGGGTTTGGGTGGAGCTGCCTCTCTTGTTGTTGCAGTAGCCATGAAATGATCAGCCTCAGCTAATGGCTCTGTTATCTCTGCAGCAGGACTAATCATTGCTGTTCAAAGCCCTGCTCATCCAGGTGGGACTTATCTCAGGAGGCATAACAGCTCACTCTGCCCACAGTAATGAGACCGATATGGGCTGAACGAGAACAGTCGAGAGGGCATAAAGGCCAAGAGGGATGGAAGTATGAACCTACATATTAGAGAGCGATTATGCATGTCTTTGTACATGCCGAAATGGCTGGTGTGCGTGTGTGTGTGTGTGTGTGTGTGTGTGTGTGTGTGTGTGTGTGTGTGTGTGTGTGTGTGTGTGTGTGTGTATCTGTCAGTATATGCATGTATATCATGTACTAATGTATGTGTATGTAGGCCCTCTTGCCTGCAGTGTTTTCATAAGCTCCGTTAGACTGACCTAACTGAAAGAAGCTTTCTTTCCTCAACATGTTCTAATTAATTAAATTGCACTCTGCTGAACTGTGGCGATTCATTCATATTTATACAGAGGGAACAGGAAAGACAGAACCCTACGGGGAGAGAACCAGTCACGCTACACAGCAATGGAACACGGCAACGGAAGTCGTAACAAAGGCTCTGGCCAGAGCATTCCAAATGGTTTGAACCACATCTCACAAAGGACCAGAGAAGGAGAAAATACATTAGAAGAGACCTGAAGGAGAGAGAAACACAGAGACAGAATTCAACACAGAGAGACAGAGGGAGAGAGACAGAGGGAGAGAGACAGAGGGAGAGAGACAGAGGGAGAGAGACAGAGGGAGGGAGACAGAGGGAGAGAGACAGAGGGAGAGAGACAGAGGGAGAGAGACAGGGGAGAGAGACAGAGGACAGAGAGAGAGACAGAGGGAGGAGACAGAGGGAGAGAGACAGAGAGGGAGAGAGACAGAGGGAGAGAGACAGAGGGAGGGAGACAGAGGGAGAGAGACAGAGGGAGGGAGACAGGAGGGACAGAGGGACAGACAGAGGGAGAGAGACAGAGGGAGAGAGACAGAGGGAGAGAGACAGAGGGAGGGAGACAGAGGGAAAGAGACAGAGAGGAGAGACAGAGGGAGAGAGACAGAGGGAGAGAGACAGAGAGGACAGAGGGGAGACAGAGGGAGGGAGACAGAGGAGGGGAGACAGAGGGAGGGGAGAGAGGAGAGAGACAGAGAGAGACAGAGGGGGAGACAGAGAGACAGAGGGAGAGAGACAGAGGAGAGACAGAGACAGAGGAGAGAGACAGAGGGAGAGAGACAGAGGGAGACAGAGGGGGAGACAGAGGGGAGGAGAAGAGACAGAGGGAGAGAGACAGAGGAGACAGAGAGACAGAGGGAGACAGAGAGACAGAGGGGAGAGACAGAGGGAGAGACAGAGGGAGGAGACAGAGGGAGAGAGGAGACAGAGGGGAGAGAGACAGAGGGAGACAGAGGAGGGAGACAGACAGAGGAGGGAGACAGAGGGAGAGAGACAGAGAGAGACAGAGGGAGAGAGACAGAGGGAGAGAGACAGAGGGAGGGAGACAGAGAGGAGGGAGACAGAGAGGAGAGAGACAGAGGGGAGAGAGACAGAGGGAGAGAGACAGAGGAGAGAGAGACAGAGGAGGGAGACAGAGGAGAGAGACAGAGGGAGAGAGACAGAGGAGAGAGACAGAGGAGGGAGACAGAGGGAGAGAGACAGAGGGAGGGAGACAGAGGGAGAAAGACAGAGGGAGAGAGACAGAGGGAGAGAGACAGAGGGAGGGAGACAGAGGGAGGGAGACAGAGGGAGAGAGACAGAGGGAGAGAGACAGAGGGAGAGAGACAGAGGAGAGAGACAGAGAGAGACAGAGGGGAGACAGAGGGAGAGAGACAGAGGGAGGGAGAGAGGGGAGACAGAGGGAGAGAGACAGAGGAGAGAGACAGAGACAGAGAGAGACAGAGGGAGAGAGACAGAGGGAGAGAGACAGAGGGAGGGAGACAGAGGGAGAGAGACAGAGGGAGAGAGACAGAGGGAGGGAGAGACAGAGAGGAGGGAGAGACAGAGAGGGAGGAGGAGGAGACAGAGGGACAGAGAGAGACAGAGGGAGAGAGACAGAGGGAGAGAGACAGAGGGAGGAGACAGAGGGGAGAGAGACAGAGGGAGAGAGAGACAGAGGGAGAGAGACAGAGGGAGGGAGACAGAGGGAGAGAGACAGAGGAGGGAGACAGAGGGAGAGAGACAGAGGAGGGAGGAGGGAGAGACAGAGGGAGAGAGACAGAGGGAGGGAGACAGAGGGAGGGAGACAGAGGGAGGGAGACAGAGGGAGAGAGACAGAGGGAGAGAGACAGAGAAAGAGAAACTGAAATACACAAAGGAAGAGAGAGAGAAATTAGATGGAGACAGAAAGAGCACAAAGAGACAAACAGCAAAAGAGAGCGGGAGAGATGAGGCCTCTCTTTCAGGAATGGCACGCGCCCTCCTTTCATCCCTCCATCCTGATTGGAACAGGAAGACAGGAGCAGAACCAAGGGCCACCGGCCACGGCTCTCTACCAATCATGGGCCTGGGGGGCCAGAGAACACAGAAGGCCCGTCTGAGTAATCTAACCGCACTCTGCATTAGAATACTAAAACACAAACATGGTTCAACTGTTCATGCACAGGGCAAGCATCGACCCAGCAGGGCTTTAATCAAGCAACACACCCCGCAACACCCCAGCTCTCATACACAGACGGACACAAAGATACACAAACACACACACACATATACAGACACACACGCAGACACACACAGACACACACACAGGTGGTGAGATGCACAGGGTGCCAAAGGCTAGAGCAATTTTGATCAGAAAGACCAGAGAGAGTCAACATGAAAAATAAAGATGAGGAGAAGAAATACATTTGGAGAAGGTTTTGGGATAGGAGGAGGAGTTGGGATAGAGTTGGGATAGGAGGAGGAGGACGTGGGGGGAGGGGTGGGAGGGGCTGTTCTGGCGCCAGAGTGGCATTGGCAGTAGGACGGACCCAGAAATGAGAGGCATAGGAAAGAGAAACCGTGTTCGTGTTTGCAAACAGTTTCGCTTCATTAGGATGAATAGGAAAGAAAGGATTAGCAGGGGAAGAAAATGAACGAGTGGACCAAAATGTGTATTCCATAAGTCAAAACTACATCCAGATGAGAGCGGGAGGGCGGCCTGGCCAGATAACCTCTTCCAGATGAAGCAGTCCTAATGTCTATTCCTCCCTCCCAGTTCACTCAGGCCTTAAATAAACTGCTCCTTCCATTCAATAACAACTGGGATTATGGATATTAATACACAGTGAAAAGTAGAGTCTGACATTGGAGTCAGTCTTCCTCACAGAGAGATGCTGGAATGTTAACCAAATCAATAAGGATAAATACATTATAGAGATAATGGACAAGTGGGTTGGGGATGAACTAGGCACTATAAGCTTGGCAGTGGACACAGAAATCACAGTGCTATTCAGGTTGACCAATTTAACATTAGTCGGACTGAAGTACACTAGCCAAACGGCACTAGCTACAATATGGACCACGCACATTAGACAATAAACTGGGATGAGCATCTTCACTGAGCTGAGGAACTGCAGTACTCTTCTCTAGGGTTGTCTGATGTCCTCACAGCCCGGCAGCAGCACAATGGCAGCGTTGTGTTGGTGGATGTTTGTTGTCAGGAAGATAGTTGATGTTTTGGTGTGGTGGAGCTCATCTGTATCTGCGCGTGTCCTGGCTCTTCATCACCCCTCATCGTCACGGCGATCCCTCACCTCCTCGCTGTCTCCACTCCCGTCTGGCTCATCCGTTACTTCGAAGGCCCTGGCGGACGACTCAGACCTGCTCCCAGTGATAAGACAACACCTCATCCATAACTTCAAACACCTCCTTCAGCTCTTACCACAATCTTAACGCCCCATCTCCTCAATACTGGAGCAGGGTGGGGCAGGGGAGTAGGGTGGGGCAGGGGAGTAGGGTGGGGCAGGGAAGTAGGGTGGGGCAGGGGAGTAGGGTGGGGCAGGGGAGTAGAGTGGGGCAGGGGAGTAGGGTGGGGCAGGGGAGTAGAGTGGGGCAGGGGAGTAGGGTGGGGCAGGGAAGTAGGGTGGGGCAGGGGAGTAGGGTGGGGCAGGGGAGTAGGGTGGGGCAGGGGAGTAGGGTGGGGCAGGGGAGTAGAGTGGGGCAGGGGAGTAGAGTGGGGCAGGGGAGTAGGGTGGGGCAGGGGAGTAGAGTGGGGCAGGGGAGTAGGGTGGGGCAGGGGAGTAGGGTGGGGCAGGGGAGTAGAGTGGGCCAGGGAATAGGGTGGGGCAGGGGAGTAGGGTGGGGCAGGGGAGTAGGGTGGGGCAGGGGAGTAGGGTGGGGCAGGGGAGTAGAGTGGGGCAGGGGAGTAGAGTGGGGCAGGGGAGTAGGGTGGGGCAGGGGAGTAGGGTGGGGCAGGGGAGTAGGGTGGGGCAGGGGAGTAGAGTGGGGCAGGGGAGTAGGGTGGGGCAGGGGAGTAGAGTGGGGCAGGGGAGTAGGGTGGGGCAGGGGAGTAGGGTGGGGCAGGGGGTAGGGTGGGGCAGGGGAGTAGAGTGGGGCAGGGGAGTAGGGTGGGGCAGGGGAGTAGAGTGGGGCAGGGGAGTAGGGTGGGGCAGGGGAATAGGGTGGGGCAAGGGAGTAGGGTGGGGCAGGGGAATAGGGTGGGGCAGGGGAGTAGAGTGGGGCAGGGGAGGAGAGTGGGGCAGGGGAGGAGAGTGGGGCAGGGGAGTAGGGTGGGGCAGGGGAGTAGAGTGGGGCAGGGGAGGAGAGTGGGGCAGGGGAGTAGGTTGGGGCAGGGGAATAGGGTGGGGCAGGGGAGTAGGGTGGGGCAGGGGAATAGGGTGGGGCAGGGGAGTAGAGTGGGGCAGGGGAATAGGGTGGGGCAGGGGAATAGGGTGGGGCAGGGGAGTAGAGTGGGGCAGGGGAGGAGAGTGGGGCAGGGGAGTAGAGTGGGGCAGGGGAGTAGAGTGGGGGGGCAGGGGCAGGGGAGTGGGGCAGGGGAGTAGGGTGGGGCAGGGGAAGTAGGGTGGGGCAGGGGAATAGGGTGGGGCAGGGGTAGAGTGGGGCAGGGAGTAGAGTGGGGCAGGGGAGTAGAGTGGGGCAGGGGAGTAGAGTGGGGCAGGGGAGTAGAGTGGGGCAGGGGAATAGGGTGGGAGACTTGTCCTCAGCCCCACTAGACAAAGTTGTCAAAAAAGTGCTCAGAAGTGCCACAGTCAAGAGCAAGGAGGTGGAAAAGAACATGAGTATTGATCTAATTGTCCCTCGAATTTCTAAGCAAACAGCTGGAGGCAGGGCTTTCTCCTATAGAGCTCCATTTTTATGGAACGGTCTGCCTACCCATGTCAGAGACGCAACCTCGGTCTCAACCTTTAAGTCTTTACTGAAGACTTATCTCTTCAGTGGGTTATATGATTGAGTGTTGTAAGTCGCTCTGGATAAGAGCGTCTGCTAAATGACTTAAATGTAAATGTAAATGTAGTCTGGCCCAAGAGTGGGAAGGTGAACAGAAAGGCTCTGGAGCAACGAACCGCCCTTGCTGTCTCTGCCTGGCCGGTTCCCCTCTTTCCACTGGGATTCTCTGCCTCTAACCCTATTACAGGGGCTGAGTCACTGGCTTACTGGGGCTCTCTCATGCCGTCCCTGGAAGGGGTGCGTCACCTGAGTGGGTTGATTCACTGATGTGGTCATCCTGTCTGGGTGGGCGCCCCCCCTTGGGTTGTGCCATGGCGGAGATCTTTGTGGGCTATACTCAGCCTTGTCTCAGGATGGTAAGTTGGTGGTTGAAGATGTCCCTCTAGTGGTGTGGGGGCTGTGCTTTGGCAAAGTGGGTGGGGTTATATCCTTCCTGTTTGGCCCTGTCCGGAGGTGTCCTCGGATGGGGCCACAGTGTCTCCTGACCCCTCCTGTCTCAGCCTCCAGTATTTATGCTGCAGTAGTTTATGTGTCGGGGGGCTAGGGTCAGTTTGTTATATCTGGAGTACTTCTCCTGTCCTATTCGGTGTCCTGTGTGAATCTAAGTGTGCGTTCTCTAATTCTCTCCTTCTCTCTTCGTTTCTCTCTCTCGGAGGACCTGAGCCCTAGGACCATGCCCCAGGACTACCTGACATGATGACTCCTTGCTGTCCCCAGTCCACCTGGCCGTGCTGCTGCTCCAGTTTCAACTGACCTGAGCCCTAGGACCATGCCCCAGGACTACCTGACATGATGACTCCTTGCTGTCCCCAGTCCACCTGGCCGTGCTGCTGCTCCAGTTTCAACTGAACTGAGCCCTAGGACCATGCCCCAGGACTACCTGACATGATGACTCCTTGCTGTCCCCAGTCCACCTGACCGTGCTGCTACTCCAGTTTCAACTGTTCTGCCTTATTATTATATGACCATGCTGGTCATTTATGAACATTTGAACATCTTGTCCATGTTCTGTTATAATCTCCACCCGGCACAGCCAGAAGAGGACTGGCCACCCCACATAGCCTGGTTCCTCTCTAGGTTTCTTCCTAGGTTTTGTCCTTTCTAGGGAGTTTTTCCTAGCCACCGTGCTTCTACACCTGCATTGCTTGCTGTTTGGGGTTTTAGGCTGGGTTTCTGTACAGCACTTTGAGATATCAGCTGATGTACGAAGGGCTATATAAATACATTTGATTTGATTTGATCTGGAATATGGCTGGGCTTCTGCTCGACCCCTATCTTGTTTTTGGTGGCGAGGAGGGGATAGGGGACACTCACTGTCTGGGCCTGCTTTACTGTCTGGGCATGCGAGTGTGGATTGAGACCAAGAGTTCTGTGTCTACTCTGTAAGGGGATCGGACATGTCCAAGACGTTCCATCTCCACATCCCTAAATAATCCTGATTGAACAAAAAAGCCATACGGTAATAGAAACATTTCCACCACGACATCCCACTCCCACACCCAGGCTGCCGTGGGGGCTATCCTGTCTCTCCCTCAAATCATTCCCAAACATCCCCCCCCCACCACAGAAAAGGAAAAATAAAGGAGATAAATAAATAAATCCGAAATTCTAATGGTTCATTTCCGTGGGACACTACCCTGCAGCTCTGAGCCTGACTGCAGTGGAGACCCAGTTTAACCCACTCCACCGCGCCCCCCTCCTTCAAAACTCCCAGTCTGTCCATCCCCCCCCCCTTCGGTATGGAACGAGAATCTGAGTTGGGAGTGTGTCTAATCTGATTTCCTCACTGCATTTCCCTTCCTGAAGAACGGACACACAGTCTGACCTGGCTGTATAATACACACAAAGGTGAGGCTGGATCCAGCTCACAATATTGATATGAATCTGTATCAATGTACGCCATCAAAAACAACAGAGGAGGAAGATGGGATGTGTTTGTCCTACATCATCACTCACTGTGTCTGCTGCTCAATGTCACCCTTCCTCCTTTCATCCCCTCCTCTTCCTCTGTTGTCTCCACCATCCCCCGCTCCCTCTGTTTGCCTTCCTACGATGAAGCTGTGCACACAAACCTGATTAAGATGCAGAGACGAAGCGAGGGAAGGAGAAAAGAAAAGAGGGAGAGATAAAAGAATAACAGAGAGTGAGAAAAAGGCCTGAAGGGAATCTTTTCAGCTGAGTGAATGAACCTATCAGAACATTGACACCAGCGGGCGCGTTTAGAAAACAGGTGGGGAGAGGAGAGAGGGAACGAGAGAAGGAGAGACGGAGAGGTGCAAGGAGAAGACGAAGGAGAGTTCACACTAAGTAAGAGCAGTGCTAGTAGGCTGTCACTCTGTGTGTGTGTGTGTGTGTGTGTGTGTGTGTGTGTGTGTGTGTGTGTGTGTGTGTGTGTGTGTGTGTGTGTGTGCTTCCTGTGTGTCCACAGAGAGAACAGTCGGCGAGCCCAATGTCAATCAAACAGGATTCTAATTAAAAGTTGCTGTGAGAGGTAGATGATTGGGAGGGAAATCACTATCAGTCCCATTTTCACATGAATGAGCTTTTTAATTAAACTGAACAGCTAATGAGAGGCTGTATCACAACGATGGAGTGTTTTACCAGACAATGGGCCATTTACAGGAAATTAGAAACATGAGAGAAGATGATGACATAGCGTAGACAGAGAGAAACCAAAAGGGAGAGACAAAGTTAACAGCAGAGAGGGAATCATTGTAAACAGTAAAAACATGTCTATTCTTTGAACCTGTTATGTTGTTTCTGTTCTGACAGAAGTTCAAAGAATCAGTGAAAGGACGCAACAAAGACTAGATGGAATTACAGACCACTGTACATAAAGAGAGGAGAGCGAGAGAGAGAACATGTTTGTAATAGAGTTTGTAGACAGAAAATAAAAACAGCGGGGAGGGATATGTCAGATCAAAAACAGAGAAAACTTTCATCACTTCTGCGTCTGTGTGTGTGTGTACTGTATGTGTGCCTGTAACAGTGTGTGTGTGTACTGTATGTGTGCCTGTAACAGTGTGTGTGTGTACTGTATGTGTGCCTGTAACAGTGTGTGTGTGTGTGTACTGTATGTGTGCCTGTAACAGTGTGTGTGTGTACTGTATGTGTGCCTGTAACAGTGTGTGTGTGTACTGTATGTGTGCCTGTAACAGTGTGTGTGTGTGTACTGTATGTGTGCCTGTAACAGTGTGTGTGTGTGTACTGTATGTGTGCCTGTAACAGTGTGTGTGTGTACTGTATGTGTGCCTGTAACAGTGTGTGTGTGTGTACTGTATGTGTGCCTGTAACAGTGTGTGTGTGTACTGTATGTGTGCCTGTAACAGTGTGTGTGTGTGTACTGTATGTGTGCCTGTAACAGTGTGTGTGTTTACTGTATGTGTGCCTGTAACAGTGTGTGTGTTTACTGAATGTGTGCCTGTAACAGTGTGTGTGTGTGTACTGTATGTGTGCCTGTAACAGTGTGTGTGTTTACTGTATGTGTGCCTGTAACAGTATGTGCATCCCTGCTAATTTTTCCTATTGAAGGTTAATTAACGCTAGCAGTAAAAAGCCAAAGGATTCCAAATCAAAGGAAGTAAACAGTATTTCAGCCACAAAGCAGCTTCAGGGGATTCTGCATATTACAGATATAAATAAAAGAAGCACAAAACAATTAAGGACATTGAAACACGCTCTTGAAGTACGTACTGCAGTCATTTCACTTTTACTTTTCCCTCACCTCTGTCCTGTTGTACACACTACTAGAATGTCATGTGACTAAAACAAAGTAGAGAAAGAGTAAGGTGGCCTCTGTGGACCTATAAACACAAATACACAAGCCTCTGTGGACCTATAAACACAAATACACAGGCCTCTGTGGAGCATATAAACACAAATACACAGGCCTCTGTGCAACTATAAACACAAATACACAGGCCTTTGTGGAGCATATAAACACAAATACACAGGCCTCTGTGGACCTATAAACACAAATACACAGGCCTCTGTGGACCTATAAACACAAATACACAGGCCTCTGTGGATCTATAAACACAAATACACAGGCCTCTGTGGACCCATAATCACAAATACACAGGCCTCTGTGGAGCATATAAACACAAATACACAGGCCTCTGTGCAACTATAAACACAAATACACAGGCCTTTGTGGAGCATATAAACACAAATACACAGGCCTTTGTGGAGCATATAAACACAAATACACAGGCCTCTGTGGACCTATAAACACAAATACACAGGCCTCTGTGGACCTATAAACACAAATACACAGGCCTCTGTGGATCTATAAACACAAATACACAGGCCTCTGTTGACCTATAAACACAAATACACAGGCATCTGTGGACCTATAAACACAAATACACCGGCCTCTGTGGACCTATAAACACAAATACACAGGCCTCTGTGGACCTATAAACAAAAACACAGGCCTCTGTGGACCTATAAACACAAATCCACAGGCCTCTGTGGAGCATATAAGCACAAATACACAGGCCTCTGTGCACCTATAAACACAAATACACAGGCCTTTGTGGAGCATATAAACACAAATACACAGGACTCTGTGGACCTATAAACACAAATCCACAGGCCTCTGTGGACCTATAAACACAAATACACAGGCCTCTGTGGACCCATAATCACAAATACACAGGCCTCTGTGGAGCATATAAACACAAATACACAGGACTCTGTGGAGCATATAAACACAAATACACAGGCCTCTGTGGACCTATAAACACAAATACACAGGCCTCTGTGGAGCATATAAACACAAATACACAGGTCTATGTGGAGCATATAAACACAAATACACAAGCCTCTGTGGACCTATAAACACAAAAACGCAGGCCTCTGTGGACCTATACACACAAATATACAGGCCTCTGTGGAGCATATAAACACAAATACACAGGCCTCTGTGGAGCCTATAAACACAAAACGCAGGCCTCTGTGGACCTATAAACACAAATAGACAGGCCTCTGTGGACATATAAACACAAATACACAGGCCTCTGTGGACCTATAAACACAAATACACAGGCCTCTGTGGACCTATAAACAAAAACACAGGCCTCTGTGGACCTATAAACACAAATACACAGGCATCTGTGGAGCATATAAGCACAAATACACAGGCCTTTGTGGACCTATAAACACAAATACACAGGCCTTTGTGGAGCATAAACATAAATACACAGGCCTCTGTCGACCTATAAACACAAATACACAGGCCTCTGTGGACCTATAAACACAAATACACAGGCCTCTGTGGAGCATATAAACACAAATACACAGGACTCTGTGGAGCATATAAACACAAATACACAGGCCTCTGTGGAGCATATAAACACAAATATACAGGCCTCTGTGGACCTATAAAACACAAATACACAGGCCTCTGTGGACCTATAAATACAAATACACAGGCCTCTGTGGACCTATAAACACAAATACACAGGCCTCTGTTTACCTATAAACACAAATACACAGGCCTCTGTGGACCTATAAACAAAAACACAGGCCTCTGTGGACCTATAAACACAAATCCACAGGCCTCTGTGGACCTATAAACACAAATACACAAGCCTCTGTGGATCTATAAACCCAAATACACAGGCCTCTGTGGAGCATATAAACACAAATACACAGGCCTCTTTGGAGCATATAAACACAAATACACAGGCCTCTGTGGACCTATAAAACACAAATACACAGGCCTCTGTGAACCTATAAATACAAATACACAGGCCTCTGTGGACCTATAAACACAAATACACAGGCCTCTGTTGACCTATAAACACAAATACACAGGCCTCTGTGGACCTATAAACACAAATACACAGGCCTCTGTGGACCTATAAACACAAATACACAGGCCTCTGTGGACCTATAAACAAAAACACAGGCCTCTGTGGACCTATAAACACAAATCCACAGGCCTCTGTGGACCTATAAACACAAATACACAAGCCTCTGTGGATCTATAAACCCAAATACACAGGCCTCTGTGGAGCATATAAACACAAATACACAGGCCTCTTTGGAGCATATAAACACAAATACACAGGCCTCTGTGGACCTATAAACACAAATAGACAGGCCTCTGTGGAGCATTTAAACACAAATACACAGGTCTCTGTGGACCTATAAACACAAATACACAGGCCTCTGTGGACCTATAAACACAAATACACAGGCCTCTGTGGACCTATAAACACAAATGCACAGGCCTCTGTGGACATATAAACACAAATACACAAGCCTCTGTGGACCTATAAACACAAATACACAGGCCTCTGTGGACCTATAAACACAAATACACAGGCCTTTGTGGAGCATATAAGCACAAATACACAGGCTTCTGTGGACCTATAAACACAAATACACAGGCTTTTGTGGAGCATAAACATAAATACACAGGCCTCTGTGGACCTATAAACACAAATACACAGGCCTCTGTGGACCTATAAACACAAATACACAGGCCTCTGTGGAGCATATAAACACAAATACACAGGCCTCTGTGGACCTATAAACACAAATACACAGGCCTCTGTGGACCTATAAACACAAATATACAGGCCTCTGTGGAGCATATAAACACAAATACACAGGCCTCTGTGGAGCCTATAAACACAAAACGCAGGCCTCTGTGGACCTATAAACACAAATAGACAGGCCTTTGTGGGGCATTTAAACACAAATACACAGGCCTCTGTGGACCTATAGACACAAATACACAGGCCTCTGTGGATCTATAAAACACAAATACACAGGCCTCTGTGGACCTATAAAACACAAATACACAGGCCTCTGTGGACCTATAAATACAAATACACAGGCCTCTGTGGACCTATAAACACAAATACACAGGCCTCTGTTGACCTATAAACACAAATACACAGGCCTCTGTGGACCTATAAACACAAATACACAGGCCTCTGTGGACCTATAAACATAAATACACAGGCCTCTGTGGACCTATAAACAAAAACACAGGCCTCTGTGGACCTATAAACACAAATCCACAGGCCTCTGTGGACCTATAAACACAAATACACAAGCCTCTGTGGATCTATAAACCCAAATACACAGGCCTCTGTGGAGCATATAAACACAAATACACAGGCCTCTTTGGAGCATATAAACACAAATACACAGGCCTCTGTGGACCTATAAACACAAATAGACAGGCCTCTGTGGAGCATTTAAACACAAATACACAGGTCTCTGTGGACCTATAAACACAAATACACAGGCCTCTGTGGACCCATAATCACAAATACACAGGCCTCTGTGGAGCATATAAACACAAATACACAGGACTCTGTGGAGCATATAAACACAAATACACAGGCCTCTGTGGACCTATAAACACAAATACACAGGCCTCTGTGGAGCATATAAACACAAATACACAGGTCTATGTGGAGCATATAAACACAAATACACAAGCCTCTGTGGACCTATAAACACAAAAACGCAGGCCTCTGTGGACCTATACACACAAATATACAGGCCTCTGTGGAGCATATAAACACAAATACACAGGCCTCTGTGGAGCCTATAAACACAAAACGCAGGCCTCTGTGGACCTATAAACACAAATAGACAGGCCTCTGTGGACATATAAACACAAATACACAGGCCTCTGTGGACCTATAAACAAAAACACAGGCCTCTGTGGACCTATAAACACAAATACACAGGCCTCTGTGGAGCATATAAGCACAAATACACAGGCCTCTGTGGACCTATAAACACAAATACACAGGCCTTTGTGGAGCATAAACATAAATACACAGGCCTCTGTGGACCTATAAACACAAATACACAGGCCTCTGTGGACCTATAAACACAAATACACAGGCCTCTGTGGAGCATATAAACACAAATACACAGGACTCTGTGGAGCATATAAACACAAATACACAGGCCTCTGTGGACCTATAAACACAAATACACAGGCCTCTGTGGACCTATAAACACAAATATACAGGCCTCTGTGGAGCATATAAACACAAATACACAGGCCTCTGTGGAGCCTATAAACACAAAACGCAGGCCTCTGTGGACCTATAAACACAAATAGACAGGCCTTTGTGGGGCATTTAAACACAAATAGACAGGCCTTTGTGGGGCATTTAAACACAAATACACAGGCCTCTGTGGACCTATAAACACAAATACACAGGCCTCTGTGGACCTATAAACACAAATACACAGGCCTCTGTGGACCTATAAAACACAAATACACAGGCCTCTGTGGACCTATAAAACACAAATACACAGGCCTCTGTGGACCTATAAATACAAATACACAGGCCTCTGTGGACCTATAAACACAAATACACAGGCCTCTGTTTACCTATAAACACAAATACACAGGCCTCTGTGGACCTATAAACAAAAACACAGGCCTCTGTGGACCTATAAACACAAATCCACAGGCCTCTGTGGACCTATAAACACAAATACACAAGCCTCTGTGGATCTATAAACCCAAATACACAGGCCTCTGTGGAGCATATAAACACAAATACACAGGCCTCTTTGGAGCATATAAACACAAATACACAGGCCTCTGTGGACCTATAAACACAAATATACAGGCCTCTGTGGAGCATATAAACACAAATACACAGGCCTCTTTGGAGCATATAAACACAAATACACAGGCCTCTGTGGACCTATAAACACAAATACACAGGCCTCTGTGGACCTATAAACACAAATACACAGGCCTCTGTGGACCTATAAACACAAATACACAAGCCTCTGTGGACCTATAAACACAAATACACAAGCCTCTGTGGACCTATAAACACAAATACACAGGCCTCTGTGGAGCATATAAACACAAATACACAGGCCTGTGTGGACCTATAAACACAAATACACAGGCCTCTGTGGACCTATAAACACAAATACACAAGCCTCTGTGGACCTATAAACACAAATACACAGGCCTCTGTGGAGCATATAAACACAAATACACAGGCCTCTGTGGAGCCTATAAACACAAAACACAGGCCTCTGTGGACCTATAAACACAAATAGAAAGGCCTTTGTGGGGCATTTAAACACAAATAGACAGGCCTTTGTGGGGCATTTAAACACAAATACACAGGCCTCTGTGGACCTATAAACACAAATACACAGGCCTCTGTGGACCTATAAACACAAATACACAGGCCTCTGTGGACCTATAAAACACAAATACACAGGCCTCTGTGGACCTATAAAACACAAATACACAGGCCTCTGTGGACCTATAAATACAAATACACAGGCCTCTGTGGACCTATAAACACAAATACACAGGCCTCTGTTGACCTATAAACACAAATACACAGGCCTCTGTGGATCTATAAACCCAAATACACAGGCCTCTGTGGAGCATATAAACACAAATAGACAGGCCTCTGTGGAGCATTTAAACACAAATACACAGGCCTCTGTGGACCTATAAATACAAATACACAGGCCTCTGTGGACCTATAAACACAAATACACAGGCCTCTGTTGACCTATAAACACAAATACACAGGCCTCTGTGGACCTATAAACACAAATACACAGGCCTCTGTGGACCTATAAACACAAATACACAGGCCTCTGTGGACCTATAAACAAAAACACAGGCCTCTGTGGACCTATAAACACAAATCCACAGGCCTCTGTGGACCTATAAACACAAATACACAAGCCTCTGTGGATCTATAAACCCAAATACACAGGCCTCTGTGGAGCATATAAACACAAATACACAGGCCTCTTTGGAGCATATAAACACAAATACACAGGCCTCTGTGGACCTATAAAACACAAATACACAGGCCTCTGTGAACCTATAAATACAAATACACAGGCCTCTGTGGACCTATAAACACAAATACACAGGCCTCTGTTGACCTATAAACACAAATACACAGGCCTCTGTGGACCTATAAACACAAATACACAGGCCTCTGTGGACCTATAAACACAAATACACAGGCCTCTGTGGACCTATAAACACAAATACACAGGCCTCTGTGGACCTATAAACACAAATACACAGGCCTCTGTGGAGCATATAAACACAAATACACAGGCCTCTGTGGAGCATATAAACACAAATACACAGGCCTCTGTGGACCTATAAACACAAATACACAGGCCTCTGTGGAGCATATAAACACAAATACACAGGCCTCTGTGGAGCATATAAACACAAATACACAGGCGCAATGCAGACAGACAAGACCATACACAGAGGAAATATCATGTATGTATAAATATCAATGTAAATTGAGGTGGCAGGTAGCTTAGCGGTTAGAACGTTGGGCCAGTAGGCAATAGGGTCAAACTGTCGATGTGCCCTTGAGCAAGGCACTTAACCCTAATTTCCTCCTAGCACTATGGCTACTAGTACTATGACTGACCCTGTAAAACAACACATTTCACTGCACCTATCTAGAGTGTTCGACAATAAAACATACCTTTTTTTTTAACACATACTGTACATGATTCTAACGATGTAGTACATTTGCAAAAATATGCCATTGATTACAGAAAGTATAAAAGTATTTAGAAAGAATATACACATTCACACACACACACACACACACACACACACACACACAGAGAGACAAATAAACGTTCTCAAATAAACATCTCATGCACACAGGAACGGTTATGGGCTGTGAATGCGACTCAGCCATCTGCACACTGCGGCCTGTGGGCTATAGTAGAGGGCACGGAGCAGGGCATAACAACCACAGAATCTCAATTCTGCATGTGTCACTTCAAAGACAAGGGAACTCAGTCTACTGCAGCCAGTGGGCAAGCAATGTAGGGGTTTGGGGAGGGAGGGGTGGGTGGGGGCTGTGTCGGTACAATAAAGCAATGTAGGGGTTTGGGGAGGGAGGGGTGGGTGGGGGCTGTGTCGGTACAATAACGCAATGTAGGGGTTTGGGGAGGGAGGGGTGGGTGGGGGCTGTGTCGGTACAATAAAGCAATGTAGGGGTTTGGGGAGGGAGGGTGGGTGGGTGGGGGCTGTGTCGGTACAATAACGCAATGTAGGGGTTGGGGAGGGAGGGGTGGGTGGGGGCTGTGTCGGTACAATAACGCAATGTAGGGGTTTGGGGGCAATGTAGGGGTTTGGGGAGGGAGGGGTGGGTGGGGGCTGTGTCGGTACAATAACTCAATGTAGGGGTTTGGGGAGGGAGGGGGGTGGGTGGGGGCTGTGTCGGTACAATAAAGCAATGTAGGGGTTTGGGGAGGGAGGGGTGGGTGGGGGCTGTGTCGGTACAATAACGCAATGTAGGGGTTTGGGGAGGGAGGGGTGGGTGGGGGCTGTGTGGGGGCTGTGGTACAATAAAGCAATGTAGGGGTTTGGGGAGGGATGGGGGTGGGTGGGTGGGGGCTGTGTCGGTACAATAACGCAATGTAGGGGTTGGGGAGGGAGGGGTGGGTGGGGGCTGTGTCGGTACAATAACGCAATGTAGGGGTTTGGGGGCAATGGTTTGGGGAGGGAGGGGTTTGGGGAGCAATGGAGAGGGGTGGGTGGGGGCTGTGTCAGTACAATAACGCAATGTAGGGGTTGGGGAGGGAGGGGTGGGTGGGGGGCTGTGTGGGGGCTGTGGTACAATAACGCAATGTAGGGGTTTGGGGGGGGGCAATGTAGGGGTTTGGGGAGGGAGGGGTGGGTGGGGGCTGTGTCGGTACAATAACGCAATGTAGGGGTTTGGGGAGGGAGGGGTGGGTGGGGGCTGTGGGGTGGGTTTGGGGAGGGGCTGTGTGGTACAATAACGCAATAGGGGTTAGGGGTTTGTGGGTACAATAACGCAATGTGGGAGGAGGGGTTTGGGGTACAATAACGGGAGGGGTGGGTGGGGGGTGGGTGGGGCTGTGTCGGTACAATAACGCAATGTAGGGGTTTGGGGAGGGAGGGGTGGGTGGGGGCTGTGTCGGTACAATAACGCAATGTAGGGGTTTGGGGAGGGAGGGGGGTGGGTGGGGGCTGTGTCGGTACAATAACGCAATGTAGGGGTTTGGGGAGGGAGGGGTGGGTGGGTGGGGGGTTTGGGGAGGGAGGGGTGGGTGGGGGCTGGTACAATAACGCAATGTAGGGGTTTGGGGAGGGAGGGGTGGGTGGGGGCTGTGTCGGTACAATAACGCAATGTTTGGGGAGGGAGGGGTGGGTGGGGGCTGTGGGGCAATGTAGGGAGGGGTGGGTGGGGGCTGTGTCGGTACAATAACGCAATGTAGGGGTTGGGGAGGGAGGGTGGGTGAGGGCTGTGTTGGTACAATAACGCAATGTAGGGGGGAGGGAGGGGTGGGTGGGGGCTGTGTCGGTACAATAACGCAATGTAGGGGTTGGGGAGGGAGGGGTGGGTGGGGGCTGTGTCGGTACAATAACGCAATGTAGGGGTTTGGGGTTTGGGGGAGGGAGGGGTGGGTGGGGGCTGTGTCGGTACAATAACAATAACGCAATGTAGGGGTTTGGGGAGGGAGGGGTGGGTGGGTGCTGTGTCGGTACAATAACGCAATGTAGGGGTTTGGGGAGGGAGGGGGGGTGGGTGGGGGCTGTGTCGGTACAATAACGCAATGTAGGGGTTTGGGGGGGGGAGGGGTGGGTGGGGGGGCTGTGTG
The DNA here is from genome assembly GCF_034236695.1 of Oncorhynchus nerka. Taxonomy (NCBI): domain Eukaryota; kingdom Metazoa; phylum Chordata; class Actinopteri; order Salmoniformes; family Salmonidae; genus Oncorhynchus; species Oncorhynchus nerka. The sequence goes on from NC_088410.1 coordinate 66,737,050, forward strand.
GTACAATAGCAATGTAGGGGTTTGGGGAGGGAGGGGTGGGTGGGGGCTGTGTCGGTACAATAACGCAATGTAGGGGTTTGGGGAGGGAGGGGTGGGTGGGGGCTGTGTCGGTACAATAACGCAATGTATGGGGTTTGGGGAGGGAGGGGTGGGTGGGTGGGGGCTGTGTCGGTACAATAACGCAATGTAGGGGTTTGGGGAGGGAGGGGTGGGTGGGGGGGGGGTAGGGGTTTGGGGAGGGAGGGGGGCTGGGGGTGTCGGTACAATAACGCAATGTAGGGGTGGGTGGGGAGGGAGGGGTGGGTGGGGGCTGTGTCGGTACAATAAGGCAATGTAGGGGTTTGGGGAGGGAGGGGTGGGTGGGGGCTGTGTCGGTACAATAACGCAATGTAGGGGTTTGGGGAGGGAGGGGTGGGTGGGGGCTGTGTGGGGGCTGGTACAATAACGCAATGTAGGGGTTTGGGGAGGGAGGGGTGGGTGGGGGCTGTGTCGGTACAATAACGCAATGTAGGGGTTTGGGGAGGAGGGGTGGGTGGGGGCTGTGTCGGTAACAATAACGCAATGTAGGGGTTTGGGGAGGGAGGGGTGGGTGGGGGCTGTGTCGGTACAATAACGCAATGTAGGGGTTGGGGAGGGAGGGGTGGGGTGGGGTGGGTGGGGGCTGTGTCGGTACAATAACGCAATGTAGGGGTTTGGGGAGGGAGGGGTGGGTGGGGGCTGTGTCTGTACAACAACGCAATGTAGGGGTTTGGGGAGGGAGGGGGTGGGTGGGGGCTGTGTCGGTACAATAACGCAATGTAGGGGTTGGTACAATAACGCAATGTAGGGGTTTGGGGAGGGAGGGGTGGGTGGGGGCTGTGTCGGTACAATAACGCAATGTAGGGGTTTGGGGAGGGAGGGGTGGGTGGGGGCTGTGTCGGTACAATAACGCAATGTAGGGGTTTGGGGGGGAGGGAGGGGTGGGTGGGGCTGTGTCGGTACAACAACGCAATGTAGGGGTTTGGGGAGGGAGGGGTGGGTGGGGGCTGTGTCGGTACAACAACGCAATGTAGTGGTTTGGGGAGGGAGGGGTGGGTGGGGGCTGTGTCGGTACAATAACGCAATGTAGGGGTTGGGGAGGGAGGGGTGGGGTGGGGTGGGGGCTGTGTCGGTACAATAACGCAATGTAGGGGTTGGGGAGGGAGGGGTGGGGTGGGGTGGGGGCTGTGTCGGTACAATAACGCAATGTAGGGGTTGGGGAGGGAGGGGTGGGGTGGGGGCTGTGTCGGTACAATAACGCAATGTAGGGGTTGGGGAGGGAGGGGTGGGGTGGGGTGGGGGCTGTGTCGGTACAATAACGCAATGTAGGGGTTGGGGAGGGAGGGGTGGGGTGGGGTGGGGGCTGTGTCAGTACAACAACGCTATTTTGGCTCCCGGAGTGCCAGGGAAGCAGGAAGGATGGGGTAGAAAGAGGGGGGTGGAGAGGGAGAAGTATTGAGAGGAGGTAGATATGGTTGATTTGGGGCAGCGCCGTGTGCGAGTCAACGCTCCCAATCTGTGAAACCAGAGGGAGACGAGAGGATCTAATTACAGAGGAGAGACGAATCAAATTAGAGGCAGGAGAGGATTAGTGAAACAGACAAAGTTGTGTTACTTCTGTAAGAGAGTTGAGCTCGGCTGACACAGGGAGGAAGAGGAGGAGCAGAAACTTGGGAGAGGGAAGGTGATAAAGAGATGGATACAGAGAGATGGATTAGGAAAGGTTTGGCTGGTGCTGCAGAGTGGATATACTTTAGAATAGATTCCTACACCGAACATTATATATATATATTCTCTTTATCTAGTCTCTCATCCTTTGCATTTACCATCTACTCTCTCTGATCTTCTTACCATCCTTTACTATCCCGCTCTTTCCCCACCTCTCCCTCTCACTCCCTTTCTCTTCCATTCTCTCGGTTTCCCTCAGTCCCCATCGCAGCCCTATCTGATTGGCAGTAGGCCACTGTTTTCATAAACACAGTTTTGGAGGGCCAGCATACATACATAAACAGCAGCTCTGCAGTCTGCCCTGTCAGGTCTCCTCCAAACCTCTGTCACTCACTCTGCCTGCCGGTCTAAAAGCCCCCCACCCTTCCCGAGCCCCCCGAACCTCCTCCTTGGGCCTGCCTGACAGCCCTAGACGGGTCGCAGACGGTCAGAACAGCCCTGATCCAGCCCCATGTTTAGGTCCCCAGCACAGCCTCCTCTACCATAGCCCCCCACCCGCTGGTTTGAGCTTGTCAGGCCAGGATTAACTCTGTATACAGTCTGCTGCTATTACAGTCCATACGGCACAGCCTTTAGGCCACAATAAATCCTCTACTCCCCTGATCTGATAACATTACTGTAGAGTTTCAACAAAGTCTCTTTCACTATGATACAGTACTGTATCAGGAACACTGTTAATACAACACGTACATACTGAACATATACACATAACATGCTATCATATAAATAGCATCTCAGTTGTAGTTTAGAGAGATACATGCAACAAAATATAAAACACAGGAGGTTGGTGGCAACTTAATTGGGGAGAACGGGCTTGTGGTATTGACTGGAGCAGAATCCATTCAGCCACAAGAGCATTAGTGAGGTTGGGCATTGATGTTGGGCGATTAGGCCTGGCTCGCAGTCGGCGATCCAATTCATTCCAAAGGTGTCCGATGGGGTTGAGGTCAGGGGTCTGCGCAGGCCAGTCAAGTTCTTCCACACTGATCTCGACAAACAATTTCTGTATGGTTTGCCGAATCCACTAATTTGAATGGGGGTCCACATACTTTTGGTGATGTAGTGTCTCTATGGCGGTGCTCTTTTCATTACAGTATTTTCACTGCAGGAACATATGAACAATATCTCTCTATCCACAGACAGACAGACAGTCAGACAGACAGACAGACAGACAGACAGGTCAGACAGTCAGACAGACAGTCAGACAACTTTGACATGAGGCATAGTAAAGATGATATTTTCTATTTAAAGGACTAATCCTAAAACACCCTCCATGGTTTCAGCAGGTCAAGAGTAAAGCTGAACAACAACTCTCTATGGAGCATCCATGAGCTACACTTTTAAATAGAGATGCACGTCTACTAAAGTAATAGAATAGTATGAAGCACATATCTAAAAATGCTGTCATTCAGGGTTAAAGGTCAAATGAAAATGAGGTTTTCATGGAGAAGGAGTGAGCGACCCCAAGACAACACTGACAAGCTCTGTGACATCACTTCCGGGATGGAGCGTGCAGCCTACTCTTTTAGGTCATCCAGAGAGGAAGAGGAATTTTCACACGACCTTTCACATCTCATTCTAAGCAGAAGTCTTGCTCCAATCTCACATCCTTGTGACTACCCCCACCCCTCACTCTCAGACCCCCACTCACATCTTGTACCCCAATCTCCCTCCCCACAACCGGGATAAACACAGAATGCCTTAGGGGCTTCCCTAATACAGCCAGTAAAAGCCCCTCTGTCCGCCACCTAACCCCTGACCCCAACCCTGCTATTTGAACATGGTGAAATAACCTCCACACTGAGTTAATGATGATGATGATGAAGATGATGATTATGTTGGGTTAGAAGTTCATTTACTGATAGAGAGAGGGAGAGAGCGAGAGAGAAAGAGCTAACACAAACGTCTGCCAACTGTTATATTCTGAACATTCAATCTGTAACAATGGCAGTCCAGAGCCATGATGTCACCATGCTGTCATGATACCCTACTGGCCCCCGATCAAAGGTGACATTGACTGATCAGCATGGTGGGGTTGCCAGATTGGGCCACAGAATTCCCCCACACCCCTCCCCTCCCTGAGGCCAGGTCACAGTCTACTACACAGAGCATTCACGGTTAACTGTGACACAACACTTGTGTGCAGTCAATGTGGCATGGGCATAATTAGGGACAGGAAAGTCAAGAGTAAAATGGTTCTGTGGTTAAAGAAATTTGAATAAAACACGAACCGCAGAGGGAAAAAGGAGATCCATCTCTTGTTGTCTCCCTGACAAACTGTGGTAGGGAGGGAAATAAATACATACTTTAATCATAACAGTGGTAGGGAGGGAAATAAATACATACTTTAATCATAACTGTGGTAGGGAGGGAAATAAATACATACTTTAATCATAACCGTGGTAGGGAGGGAAATAAATACATACTTTAATCATAACTGTGGTAGGGAGGGAAATAAATACATACTTTAATCATAACCGTGGTAGGGAGGGAAATAAATACATACTTTAATCATAACTGTGGTAGGGAGGGAAATAAATACATACTTTAATCATAACCGTGGTAGGAGGAAATAAATACATACTTTAATCATAACCGTGGTAGGGAGGAAATAAATACATACTTTAATCATAACTGTGGTAGGGAGGGAAATAAATACATACTTTAATCATAACTGTGGTAGGGAGGGAAATAAATACATACTTTAATCATAACCGTGGTAGGGAGGGAAATAAATACATACTTTAATCATAACCGTGGTAGGGAGGGAAATAAATACATACTTTAATCATAACTGTGGTAGGGAGGGAAATAAATACATACTTTAATCATAACTGTGGTAGGGAGGGAAATAAATACATACTTTAATCATAACTGTGGTAGGGAGGGAAATAAATACATACTTTAATCATAACTGTGGTAGGGAGGGAAATAAATACATACTTTAATCATAACCGTGGTAGGGAGGGAAATAAATACATACTTTAATCATAACTATGAAACACAAACTGCTTATGGATTCTTGTCAGCTTGTGTCTGAAACTAAGTTTGGCTTAAACATTTTTCATCCCTGTTCTCTTCTCTTTCACCCCCCCTCCCCCTTTATCTAGCCCTCCATAACTCTACCTCCCACAGATCTCTCTCTTCATCTCTCCCCATTTCTCTCTCCCATCACTGTGATGTGTGTGTGCAGTAGTTGGCCCAGGGGAGAGAATTGGTGTTGCATGTCCATGACAAATTAACGACATCTCTCTCTACTCGAACAACAAAGAGCTATTGCTTTAGTATACACACAACAGGGCTAGTGTAGGTGATACGGGTGGGAGGTACAAGGCCTTAAGGTGGAGTAATGATGGAGGGGTGGAATAGATAGACACAGGAGGAGAGGGCGGGAGCAGCATGACAAGTGAAATCCGTTTAGCATTCATTGCAGTCAAGATTACCTGAAGCTTGCATTCTGAAACGTGGTGCCCATTCACTTTGGGTCAGATACACAACAGCACAGTAAACTCCGGACATTAAAAGAGAAAATGATCTGCACTAAAACACTCAACACTGATAACAGACTTGAATACTTCACACACTCTCCCATATTGCTCTCATTACACTCAGTAAACACAAACACTCTGTACTCTTAAGTCTACGTTCCCTTACCCTTATATTTACTCATCTTCTCTCTCTCTCTCACTCACTCACTCACTCTCTCTCACTCTCTCTCTCACTCTCACTTCCCAATTACTCTCTGACTAGCAGTCCTAAACGGTCAGCAGGCATTTTCAATGCAGTGAGGTCAAATAATGGGAGAGAGAGAGGGAGATATGACAGAGAGAGTTAGGGGTGAAGCAGGCATGGTAAGGGAAGAAGAAGACAAGCAGAAGAGTCTGACAGAAGGCTACCCTCATCCCCTCCATCCTCAAAGCTCTACCCCCCCGCAAGTCTACCAGACTCCACCACCCTGTCCCAATCTCTGGCTCACAGCTGCAGACAGATGGGGGGGGAGTGGAAGTGTCCATGCAGCCAATCATAAAGCACCCAGGGCCAGGGCGTCTGGTGGGGGTGGTGATAGGGGGTCTAGGATGGACAGGATGACACAGTGACGCTGGTACAGTGGGGCTGCCTGGCATTTCTCAATGTGCCGCTGCCCCCTGACCTCAGTGGCTGGGTTCTGCTGAGCTCTGTTCAGTCGCCATGATTGCCGGTTATTCTTTAGCTGTCAGCCCCCCACCCACAACCACACACACTCTCTCTCTTTCTCTGCGGCCATCCTCTTCCTAAAGCGACATGGGAATGACAGGGCTGGTAAACACAAAGACAGCAGTCACACAATAACTGGACCTTTGGGTGGGAGAGGTTGGTGTGTTTGTGCATGTGTGCGTGCGTCAGGGATATAGAAACAGTATATCAATACAATGCTGTGCAGGGGTGCCAGCACTAATTTGCATGACTGTCTTTCTCTGTGTGAGTAATGAGACAGGAATAGATATGCAAACAAGCAGGCGGTGATGGGGGAACAATGGTTGCCTTGGAAGGGTCATTTGCTTTTCTTTCATAAGGATATTCTGCTTTTTTACCTTGCACCAGTTTTACCGAGGGATCAGCTAATGGGATTCTTTTGTATGTAAATAAAACAGAAATGTGGAATTGGTAACTGAACTTCTGAGGGATTCTTGGATTCATGCATATGTTATCGTCACAGCCGATTGGAGCAGTGTGCGATCCAGATTTGTTGAACTCAATAGCACATGAAATGGCATCTTTTCCTTTTGCTATTTACATCTAATGATGATATTAAAACACATCAACTCAAATCAGGTACATAAGGAAGATGCTCAAGACGGTTGCCATGAATCAGTGAATGTTTAAGCCTATGGGGATAACTGTGGAGGTCGTTCTACCAATTCAGTGCCTTTTGAGATGTGTAAATGCATTAGATTTCACCTCATTTTAACATCCTGTCACGAAGAGTACATGTTCAAACTTCACAATTTAATCCCGAGGTATAGTAAGTGCCAGGGTTGATCGTAACAGCCATCCCTGAGTCCGGGTCTGGTATCTTGTACGTCTGAAGGTTAACAATGAGGTAAGATGTGGGAGAGGTTAATGCAAGAGGGCTTTATAGACAAAAAGATCGCAATGTATCAATCTACGAGACTTTAAGGAGGGCTAGCCTACCTCTGATACAAAATGCAATGATATTCACTGAACCTATCACTGTAACTGTTTTCTTCCGTTGAAGGAGAGAAGGACCAAAATGCAGCGCGGTTAGAGTTCAACATGTTTAATAAAGATCATACACGAGAACGCTACAAAAAAAAAAAAAAAAAAAAATGTGAAAACCGAAACAGTCCTATCTGGTGCAATGACACAAAGACAGAAGACAACCACCCACAAAGTACCCACAGAATATGGCTGTCTAAATATGGTTCCCAATCAGAGACAACGATAGACAGCTGCCTCTAATTGAGAACCAATCTAGGCAACCATAGACATAGAAAGGAAAGGAAACAGCCCCATAAACATACAACAAACCCTAGACCAGGCAAAAACACATAAATCCCCAATGTCACACCCTGATCTAACCAAAATAATAAAGAAAACAAAGATAACTAAGGCCAGGGCGTGACAATCACCCGTAATAAAGAGTAACGGAGTATGCTAAACTGCATTCAATGGCTTCAATACAGTACAGTGGGGATCTGCATTGATATAGACGATATTGCCATAGTCAATAACCGGAATGAATGTTGAATGAAAAATGTGTTTTGTTCTATTTAACGAAAGACAGGACCAGTTTCTATAGAAGAAGCCTATTTTAATTCTTAATTTCTTAAACTCAACATGCTTTTTGAAAGTGAGCATTTCGTCAATCCAGATGCTGAGATATTTATAAGCGGGGGCATGATCAATGAGGGCACCATCCAAAGTATATATGCATACATCAGACACTATTTTTATTTTATTTTAAAGGGTGGATCAGCAATAATACTGCAAATAGATTGTGGCTTCTATCAATGTAATTGTCTGCATCATTTACAATTGCCCTTCTATCTTTTTAATAAATATATATAATTTTAAATTTAGATATTATTTTCCTTTAACCCTACAACCCCTCCCCTAATTGGAGTAAACTAATGGACAACACAACAACACTTAGGCTTCTACAGCTTCTACATGCTATATACATTTTACGGACACACTATATTTTACATTAGTTATCTAATGCAAAAGTACCAATTTCAGTTCAATAAAGGATTTCTGCAGGGCAACAAAGGCAGATTGAAACTCTGACAGAGCCTGGTCAGCTGTGGAGGCAATAGCAAACACCACAATGTCATCTGCATACAAGTGAACCAATATTGTTAATGTAAATAGTGAAAAGAACCGGACCAAGAATCAATCCCTGTGGGACACCCTTTGTTATGTTCAGAAAACCTGATGTAACACCATCTGTAAATACACACTGCATTTTGTACTTTAAACACGTAGCCTGGGCCAGGCCTATTGACGAAAGCCTCTGAATAAGTAATGAGTGATCCACAGTGTCAAAGGCTTTAAACAGGTCAATAAAAAGAGCCGCACAAGGTGTTTCTTCTTATCCAAACAATTAACATGATTTAAAACCAAAGAAGTAGCAGAGATGTGCTACACACTGAGTGTACATCTTCCTAATATTGAGTTACCTTTGCTGCAGAGGATAAGTTCATTAGTGTTACCAGCCTCAGAAATTACAGCCCAAATAAATGCTTCACAGAGTTCAAGGAACAGACACATCTCTACATCAACTGTTCAGAGGATACTGCGTGAATCAGGTCGAATTGCAGGTCGAATTGCTGCAAAGAAACAACTACTAAAGGACACCAATAATAAGAAGAGACTTGCTTGGGCCAAGAACACGAGCAATGGACATTAGACCGGTGGAAATCTGTCCTTTGGTCTGATGAGTCCAAATTTGAGATTTTTGGTTCCAACCTGTCTTTACGAGACGCAGAGTAGGTGAACGGATGATCTCTGCATGTGTGGTTCCCACCGTGAAGCATGGAGGAGGTAGTGTGATGGTGTGGGGTTGCTTTGCTGGTGACACTGTCTTATTTATAATTCAAGGCACACAGCATTCTGCAGCGATATGCCATCCCATCTGGTTTGCGTTTAGTGGGACAATCATTTGTTTTTCAACAGGACAATGACCCAACAAACCTCCAGGCTGTTTAAGGGGTATTTGACCAAGAAGGAGAGTGATGGAGTGCTGCATCAGATGACCTGGCATCCACAATCACTTGACCTCAACCCAATTGAGATGGTTTGGGAAGAGTTGGACCGCAGAGTGACGGAAAAGCAGCCAACAAGTGCTCAGCATATTTGGAATTCCTTCAAGACTGTTGGAAAAGCATTCCAGGTGAAGCTGGTGGAGAGAATGCCAAGAGTGTACAAAGAATCTCAAATATAAAATATATTTAGATTTGTTTAACCCTTTTTTGGTTACTACATGATTCCGTATGTGTAATTTCATAGTGTTGATGTCATTACTATTATTCTACAATGTAGAAAATAGTACAAATGAGAAACACCCTCGAGTGAGTAGGTGTGTCCAAACTTTGGACTGGTTCTGTATTTGTATTCTCGTGTTCTTTAACTCTCATCTTAGTTCTTGTGTACTGTACTGTTTTACACCTGTTGGATCCTGTGCACGTGGCGAATACACTTTGAAACTATGACCTGGTTTGAAATCTGACTGTTGTACATTTGAAGTTTTAGCAAGGATTCTAGAATTTTTGCTAGGCAAGAGAGTTTGGAAATGGGGCAATTATTTAAATCACGTCACCACCAATGTGAAGGGGGAGCCTTCCAGATCCTGGGGATGGTTACCAGAAATATTTGTAAGGTCAAAATGTTATGGGTAACAGGGTTGACGTGTTATGATCGACCCACTCAGTTTTCCACCACAAAACACCAGAAATTTGCCAAAAATAGTAAAACCAGCTCACCTGCTTTTACACTCGGATTTGACTATTAGATGCTCAATGTTTCTTTTGAAAAACATATTGAAAAAGGAATAATATCACCATTTTAAAACAAGAGTTCAGTTCACGTAACAGGGTTGACCTTAAAATGAGGGACAAACGTAAATGAATCACATTAAATAATCATCTTCAGAAATGACTGTCAAAGCAACAATGTAAGTAGGACTTTAGAATGGTGAAACAGAGACATTTTAGGAATAAGTGGGTTAAAATCTTCCTAGAAAGGATACAGGGTTGACGGACACTTCAGCAAACAAAATTAAAGTTCCAACCTGGTTGTGCACACAGTTTAACAGATGTTATAGCAGGTGCAGTGAAATGCTTGAGTTACTAACTCCTTAACAGTACAGTCAAAACGTCAGAAAAGTAGACAAAAAAATCATCAAAAACTAGAAACCACGAATGTCAGGACGAAGCCAACCCAAAAAACACGAATAACACTCCAATAAAACAAGCCGTTCAATACTGAAAGTTAATTCTCCATGTGGTCTACATTAAAGGGGCCTTTGTTGACTATAACAGGATTTTAAAATGAAATATTGGTGCACAATTCCTACTTAAAATATCAAATTCCTACTTAATCTCTTTTCGTAGAGCGACCCGTAGAACGACCCGTAGAGCGACCCGTAGAGCGACCCGTAGAACGACCCGTAGAGCGACCCGTAGAGCGACCCGTAGAGCGACCCGTAGAACGACCCGTAGAGCGACCCGTAGAACGACCCGTAGAGCGACCCGTAGAACGACCCGTAGAGCGACCCGTAGAGCGACCCGTAGAACAACCCGTAGAACAAGAACTATAAAAAGCCTCATGGACTTTGAAGACGCATCACCCTTAGAATGGCTCATATGAAGTTGTTATAATACAATGCTGAAAGTTCTTAACTCCCCCACCTGTCATTCTTCCCATTCAACTTGGACCAAATCCTAAACACCTCCATTCTCTTCCTCTCCCCCATTTAAGGCACTCTGAGAGCCAGGATTTTGAGGAGGGAGGGTGAAAACGGCAGTATGCTGGATCCCATGATGACCAGTGCCCTGCTTTATTGAAACCATACTCAGTTCTCATGTTCCCGAAGAATGCTAATCCAAAACAACATAGTTTCCATATTCATGTATACATTCAGTCAGAAGGACTTACTTTTCTTCCCCATTCTGCTTAGACAGTAACATTGTGGGCATTAGGCCTGTTAGCAGGGCAGAGGCCATGGCAACACACATGTTTATTTGTTAAAACAATCCTATGAGCCCAATCATTTACATGTATTCCCATAGGCTACAGTACAACAGTATACATATGTATTTAGATCCATACATTCTTTGGCCAAATAGCAGTATAAATGAATGAACATAAAAGAGAGAACAGAGAGATGGAGATTCTGACTTTACGGAGCTCTTTTACCGTTAGCGTCCTTTTGACGGCAAAATAAGACCGTTAAGCGAAACAATGAAGAAATTGCTGAATCTGCACATGTACATTAATGTTCATAATTCTCATCAATCAATGTTGAGGATGACACAAGCAGTAGAGGGACAGAATGAGAGAACAAAACAGCAGCTACAAGGGGAAAGAAAAGGCAGATGGACAGATGATAAATAGGAGAGACAGGAAATGGAGAGGTAGAGAGAAAAGAGGCGGTGTGGCATTTATTTAAGAATGGCCATTTTAAACCACAGTTAATTCCATTTGAAGGCGAGGGAAAGGCGAGAGAGAAGGAGAGGGTGATTTTATCTGCACTCGCATTATTTGATCACTCAGGCTCATCTACACAATGCGGGGTTTTTCTTTTCAATAGAAACAGCAACCATATTTCCTTCTTCATATTATCAATAACATAAACATTGATGGCTTCATGTGAATACAGCGCTTTGAGAACAGGACTTTGAGAATAGGGTCATGTACTATAGGCCTGCCATGGCACTTGACAACAAATTCTATCTTCTGAGCGAACCTTGTACAAGCCATGATCGAAAGACGCAGCGAGTGACAGAGAAGAATACGCACATGATCCAAACAAATCATGGAGTTAAAAGACAGATACCAGCGCTACAAAAGTAAATGAGAGAGATTGAGGATGAGAGAGAGTGAAGAAGAGTTAGGAGAAACAGAGGACGTTAGTAGCCTAACCACATCCACACTGTTAAAAGGCTGTTAATTAACCACATGCTCATTTATCAGTCAAACGCCTGCTAATTATTATTTTTAATCTCCTTCCTCTGCCTCCTGCCACTTTCTCCTTCTCTCTCTCTTTCCCTTGCCAATTACCCTCCTACCATCCCCCTCCCTTCAGCTCCCTTTCTTTCACCACTCCTCTACAGTCTCTCTCTCTCCCTGTCTCCTTCTCCCCCCTCTCTCTCCCCTTCTCCATCCATCCATCCCTCTCTCTCTCTCCCCTTCTCCAGCTCCCTTTCTCCCCTCCTCCATCCCTCTCTCTCTCTCCCTGTCTCCTTCTCCATCCCTCTCTCTCTCCCTGTCTCCTTCTCCATCCCTCTCTCTGTCTCCTCCATCCCCCCCTCTCTCTCCATCCATCTTCTCCATCCTCTCTCTCTCTGTCCCTCCATCCCCCTCTCTCTCCATCTCCTTCTACATCCCTCTCTCTCTCTGTCTCCTCCATCCCCCTCTCTCTCCCTCTCCCCTGTCTCCTTCTCCATCCCTCTCTCTCTCCCTGTCTCCTTCTCCATCCCTCTCTCTCTCCCTGTCTCCTCCATCCATCCTCTCTGTCTCTCATCCCTGTCTCCTTCTCCATCCCTATCTCTCTCTCTGTCTCCTCCATCCCCCTCTCTCTCTCCCTGTCTCCTTCTCCATCCCTCTCTCTCTCTGTCTCCTCCATCCCCCTCTCTCTCTCCCTGTCTCCTTCTCCATCCCCCCCTCTCTCTCTCCCTGTCTCCTTCTCCATCCCTCTCTCTCTCTCTGTCTCTCCTCCATCCCTCTCTCTCTCTGTCTCCTCCTCTCTCTCTCTCCCTGTCTCCTTCTCCATCCCTCTCTCTCTCCTGTCTCTCCATCTCCATCCCTCTCTCTCTCTGTCTCCTCCATCCCTCTCTCTCTCCCTGTCTCCTTCTCCATCCCTCTCTCTCTCTCTCTCCCGCACTCTCTCCCTGTCTCCTTCTCCATCCCTCTCTCTGTCTCCTTCTCCATCCCTCTCTCTGTCTCCCCCATCCCCCTCTCTCTGTCTCCTTCTCCATCCCTCTCTATCTCCCTGTCTCCTTCTCCATCCCTCTCTCTCTGTCTCCTCCATCCCTCTCTCCTGTCTGTAAACATGTTTGCTCAGCGGTTGACCCTTGGCCCCGTCGTGACCCTGAGGTGGACAGAGACGATACCAGATATGGAGGACGAAGTGAGACACGTAATTCAGTTTTTTTTTGGTTCAATGAAAGTCAATAAACTAAGTAGACCAGAACAAGCTGCTATTGCATTGGTGTCTATGGGGGAGACACCCATTTAAGTAGACCAGAACTTACCTTTTTTATAATGGTAAATGACCTGAGTGAAATATCTTCCTTATCCACCATCTTTGACGATACTAGGGTGAATGGAGACCTAAATTGAAACACGTCATTGTTATCTCTGTGTGGAGAGAGGACCTGGCAAAAACCTCTCCATCAGATTGATTATCTCAGTCACTGGATTAAATGTGGTTAAATACAGAAAGTGAACATAGACTTACACATACATACAAGTAATCTAGTAATATCACTTATTGAGTGTGGGCGTCTGTGTGCTGGTCTGAGAGGAAAGAAAAGGGAAAGGTACCTAAAAGGTGTGATCGCTCTATCTGGTGTCTCTCTTCTCCTGTCTGTCTGTCAGGTGTATTAAGAGGGTCTGGGGCGAGAATGTTACCCCATAGCCCAAGTCACATCGCCTCCCTGTCTGGCTCCTCTCCTCCTCTTGCCACAATCAGCCATGGCTCTAAAACCAGATTATACCCCCACCCCCTCTAACCCTCCTCACCTAAGCCTAGATAGGGCTCCAGTGATGCTCCCAGCACCACACACACGCAATCAGCCAAGCACACACACACACAGGCCAAGTTGGCCAACAGGATTAGCATGCATCTTATAACACACACACACAGGGAAGAAAGCAGCCCACACTGGCTTGTCTGTCTAAATGAAGCGCGAAAAGATCTTTATCACGGCGGGAGAAAAGAATGAAGAGAGGGATCGAAACAAGAGGATCACTTATACATTTTCTCTCAATCTCTAACTGTTCCTCTGTTCCCCAACAAATGCTGCCTCAATTCTCTACGTTCTGTAGGGTTTCTGTCTTGCTTTGCAAAAACAGAATAGACACACTAAAAACCAATTAGGTCGTATGAGTATTTAAGGTCTATACAGTATGACAGATTATACAGGGAAAACCCCCTGTTCGTTATTGATGTAATTGATCATCTGCGTGATAAACAGAACTACAGAGATGAGCTAAAATGGATGGATGATGATGATGACAGTCTGACGGCCAATGACAATGGTTTATTACTCCTGTAACACTATTATTCCCTGTCTGGTTGGTGTGCTCATATCTGAGGCATGTATACAAATGAACACCTAGTCACATGTGTCACATTACCGCACAGATCAACACCAACACAATAAAGCAATATATGTAAAGATTACCCCATTCCCACAATCCTGGAAATGTTATTGGGTACACATACAAACATACATTAGCATGCACATGCATCTGTGTACAAACACACACATATTCACTACATATACACAGCTGTGCAAATAGTGTGTACATGAACATACACGCATCCATGTTCTGGTAAATCGTTCTAGTTAACTCTAAAATCTATGTGAGTAGAGAGGTTTTACACAAATAGCTGTGAGGTGCAACTGAGGAAAAATTGACACAATGTGAGAGTGGGAAGTTAGGAAGACAAAATGTGAAAGGGGGTTGAGAGAGTGACATACAGGCAAAAATAAAACGCTGGGTGGAGAGACATGAGCAAGGGAGAAATGGGAGAAAGAGAGGAGTAAGGAGAGGAACAGGCAGAGTTGTTTTTTTTACCCTTCGTCTGGTTTTCTATAAGAGGAACAGGGAGAAGGTTTTCTATAAGAGGAACAGGGAGAAGGTTTGCTATAAGAGGAACAGGGAGAAGGTTTTATATAAGAGGAACAGGGAGAAGGTTTTCTATAAGAGGAACAGGGAGAAGGTTTTCTATAAGAGGAACAGGGAGAAGGTTTGCTATAAGAGGAACAGGGAGAAGGTTTGCTATAAGAGGAACAGGGAGAAGGTTTTCTATAAGAGGCACAGGGAGAAGGTTTTCTATAAGAGGAACAGGGAGAAGGTTTTCTATAAGAGGAACAGGGAGAAGGTTTTCTATAAGAGGAACAGGGAGAAGGTTTTCTATAAGAGGAACAGGGGGAGATAAGACTAAAAGGAATGTCAGTCAGAGGAACAATCATGGTAGTATCCCCTTCTCATTCTCCCTCCCTCCTATTTCCACTGATTCCAGCTCAGATACAGAACGGGTCCACAGAGACAGTTTGCTGACATCACACACTACATCCTCAATACCCCACTGGCATACCTCTAAGGCCTGATGAAAGTAAAACACACACAGCTGAAATAAAACAGAATTAACCCACACTAACTCTGTCACCTTTCTTTTTCTTTTTAATTTTTCTTTTACCTTTATTTTACTAGGCAAGTCAGTTAAGAACAAATTCTTATTTTCAATGACGGCTTAGGAACAGTGGGTTAACTGCCTGTTCAGGGGCAGAACAACAGATTTGTACCTTGTCAGCTCGGGGATTCGAACTTGCAACCTTTTGGTTACTAGTCCAACACTCTAACCACTAGGCTACCCTGCCGCCCCATGATGTCATTGGGCAGGAGTATGGCTGTCACAGTGACCATATTACCACAAATCATGCTGACAGTTAAATTACCGCGTAGTCACGGTAATTAGGCTTCTCCAAGCTCTGATGCTGCTGATGGTCAATAGTAGTCTACCAAACTTGCTAACTGCCTGGTACTCAGCACTCTATTGTCCCTCTAATCACTCTGACATCAATGCAAATGTAATCGAAAATCTAATCAAACACTTCATGAGAGCCCATGAGCTCATGTTGCGGAACATTTCTATAGGCTATGCAATTGTGTGAGAAAACAGAGTGATGGCTTCTACTAAAAAGAGGAGTATCCTATCAGCTTTCTATAGGCTAGGCCTACTATATTTATTTCTCAACTTTCTGAATATTAAGCACATTGCTTCTCTTTACAGCAGGAGTATAGCCTATCTGGCTGGCATGAAAATAAACCACAATTCGCACCCAGGCTCTGTCATAACTGGCCGCGACCGGGAGGTCCGTGGGGCAACGCACAATTGGCCTAGCGCCGTCCGGGTTAGGGAGGGTTTGGCCGGTAGGGATATCCTTGTCTCATCGCGCACCAGCGACTCCTGTGGCGGGCCGGGCGCAGTGCGTGCTAACCAAGGTTGCCAGGTGCACGGTGTTTCCTCCAACACATTGGTGCGGCTGGCTTCCGGGTTGGATGCGCGCTGTGTTAAGAAGCAGGGCGGCTTGGTTGGGTTGTGTATCGGAGGACGCATGACTTTCAACCTTCGTCTCTCCCGAGCCCGTACGGGAGTTGTAGCGATGAGACAAGATAGTAGCTACTAACAAATGGATACCACGAAATTGGGGAGAAAAAGGGGTAAAAAGAAAAAAAAGAAAAAAAAGAAAATGAACCACAGGAAAAGCGTCCTCCATTTGCTATTTAAGTGCATAGATGACATGTATTTTTTCTGCTGCCCCTGTTTCGAGACAGGTTAATGACAATGGTCCATTTTAAAATCAAAACAAATTTGACATATCATTCAGTACAGTGCATTGCAAAAGTATTCATCCCCCTTGGCGGTTCTTCTATTTTATTGCATTACAACCTGTAATTTAAATGGATTTTTATTTGGATTTCATGTAATGGACATACACAAAATAGTCCAAATTGGTGAAGTGAAATGGAAAAAATTACTTGTTTCAAAAAATGTACAAAACTTAAAAACAGAAAAGTGGTGGGTGCATATGTATTCACCCCCTTTGCTATGAAGCCCCTAAATAAGATCTGGTGCAACCAATTACCTTCAGAAGTCACATAATTAGTTAAATAAAGTCCACCTGTGTGCAATCTAAGTGTCACATAATCTGTCACATGATCTCAGTATATATACACCTGTTCTGAAAGGCCCCAGAGTCTGCAACACCACCAAGCTAGCAGTACCATGAAGACCAAGGAGCTCTCCAAACAGGTCAGGGACAAAGTTATGGAGAAGTAAAGATCAGGATTGGGTTATTTATTATTATTATTTAATCTGTTATTTTACCAGGTAACTTGACTGAGAGACTGAAACAACCAAAGATTTCAAGACTAAACGTGGTTTAAGTAGTAGCTTACATTAATGAAAATCTCCAGGTAACAATACACATTATCTCGTCCGTGGCCTATATCCTAATCTTACTTTGAAAGTGTCCAGCTAAAAATATTGTATAAATATTTCAGAATTATTAGATGATGCTTACCCAGACCCTAAATTGATGGGCCATGTTAAATAAATGCTATAACCACCCCCCAGCCACATCTATCTAAGTGGATGGGTCACTATTGTCTAGACATGTACATGAAATACAATAGATGGCCGTAATCACCCCCAGACACACCAGGCTAAATTGATGGGTCACGTAATCATTCTCTTGCGAAGTGGAGTATTTTGTTTAGACATGTAGCTAGCTAGCAGAAATAAAGTTATGTTAGCTAGCTAGCTAAACAATTAACCCTAATCCCAACCCATAGCTACAGTGCAAAATGGATTGTCATAGCTAGCCACCATGCATGAAATGCTGGAGTATGAATCTGCAGGTAGCTAAAGCTAACCAACTAGATTCAATGTTAGTTAGCTAGCTAACATTAGGCTATAACTAGCATTGCAATGGCTTTCTGGTTTATTAATTACATTTGGACAGTGTATCAATACACCCAGTCACTACAAAGATAAAGGCGTCCTCCCTAACTCCGTTGTCGGAGAGGAAGGAAACCGCTCAGGGATTTCACCATGAGGCCAATGGTGACTTTAAAACAGTTACGGCAACACCTGAAAATGACTGTCTAGCAAAGAATTTTGAAATATATAAATGGGCAAATGTTGCACAATCCAGGTGTGGAAAGCTCATAGAGACTTACCCAGAAAGACTCACAGCTATAATCAATGCCAAAGGTGCTTCTACAAAGTATTGACTCAGGGGTGTGAATACTTATGTAAATTAGATATTTCTGTATTTCATTTTCAATACATTTGCAAACATTTCTAAAAACATTTTCACTTTGTCATTATTTTGAAATCCGGCTGTAACACAACAACATGTGGAATAAGTCAAAAAGGTTCTGAATACTTTCTGAAGGCCCTATGTGCTCCAGATACCAGCCTTTACACAGTCTCTGAACCACTCTCTCATCTTTCCATCATTACTGTAACATGGCTCACACACCTTTTATTTGTGCAAGCATTTATTCACCCATCATGGAAAAATGTATTGAAAATATAGTAATCGTTACTTTCAACTCGAAAAGGAGAACAGTGTAGCCACTTTTTTTAACCACTCTGTTCTCATCCTCTAGCTACTGCTGCAAAGGTCAGGGCTGCGGTCTGTTGGTTTTTACATTCTGGAACGTTCAATTGAATGGAAACGGTGCTGTACTGAACAACCAGTTTAAAAATGGGGAGGGGTTGTGGGTTTGGGAACGCTGTCAGCATGACCGCTGCCCTTTAAATTCGTTACTCATTGCTTCAAGCCACACCTCGCCATACCCACCAAACGTAGCACAAAGTCTGTTCAAGAACATACAAGAACGTTTTGGGGAAACGTGTTGTTCAGTACAAACCGCTCCACAACGTGGCAAACGTTCAAGTGAACTGAACGCACCTCAAGACTGAACCATCTTCTTGTGGGGGTCAAAAACGTATCTCTTGAATCGGAGGCTGATGTTGATTGGCTGAGTGTTCATCGTGGCATCTTCCTCTTTGGCTAGTTCCCCCTTAGCCCCACCCTTTCCTTTCTTCTTGGAGGTGGAGGAGAGGAGCTGCTTAGTCTCTAGACTGAGACCCTCTGAAGAGAAGAAAGAGGGAATGGGGAAGGGAGAGATAAAGAGAAATCATATGAGCATTAGAATTTCTGGTAGTTTATACAAGTCACATAGGTATTTAACAAATACAAAAAAAATACCATTTAAATGATCAAAATTAAACAAAGGATTGGACAGAGGTAGAGAGAAAATATAGAAGAGCGAGTGTGCTGAAATAGCAGTGGGCCAGATTCGTACCCATGCTGTTGCGTTATATTTGATCTGGAGGCAATGGCTTAGACCACTAGACCAGCCTAGGCCACACCACTAGACCTGTTATGACTGCTCTCCATTGGTGAATCAGGGTCAACGGTATATATCTGCTCTTTAGAGTGTTGATGACAGAGATGGAGATGGGAGAGAGAACAGAAACACTACATGACCATAAGTATGTGGACACCTGTTTTTATGAACATCTCATTCCAAAATCATGGGCATTAACATGGAGTTCCCCCTTTGCTGCTACAACAGCCTCCACTCTTCTGGGAAGGCTTTCCACTAGATGTTGGAACATTCCTGCGGGGACTTGATTCCATTCAGCCACAAGAGCAGTTGAGGCTCTGTGCAGGCCAGTCAAGTTCTTCCACACCAATCTCGACAAACCATTTCTGTATGTACCTCACTTTGTGCACGGCGGCATTGCCATGATGAAACAAGAAAGGGCCTTCCCCCAAACTGTTGCTACAAAAAGATTTCCATTCAATGGAACTAAGGGGCCTAGCCTAAACCATGAAAAACAGCCCCAGAACATTATTCCTCCTCCACCAAACTTTACAGTTGGCACGATGCAGTCGGGCAGGTAGTGTTCTTTTACAGCACTCTTGCAGCAATCGGCAGTGCCGTTCTGTGAGCTTGTGTGGCCTACCACTTTGCGGCTGAGCTGGTGTTGCTCCTAGACGTTTCCACTTCACAATAACAGCACTTCAACTATTACAGTTGACCGGGGCAGCTCCAGCAGGGCAGAAATTTGACAAACTGACTTGTTGGAAAGGTGGCATCCTATGACGGTGCCATGCTGAAGGTTACTGAGCTCTTCAGTGAGGCCCTTCTACTGTCAATGTTTGTCTATGGAGATTGCATGGCTGCATGCTCCATTTTATACACCTGTCAGCAATGGGTGTGGCTGAAATAGCCGAATGTCCACATACTTTGTTTATATAGTGTAGATCTGTTGTGCTGGTCTTGTCTCACGGTTCCTATAGTTGTAGAAGAAACGTGTCTCTGTCAGGGTTCTCTGTGGCGGTCCTGTCCTGGCTGACATTTACGCTGGTGTCTGACAGTCGTCAGGCGGTTGTGGGCGTGCTCTGGATTCCTCTGGGACATCTATGCGTGTGTGTGTGTGTGTGTGTTTTTCTGCTCACGTGTAGCTGAGAAATGTTCCCTGAGCAAACCTCTGCATCGGCTGACCTCGCCTACCCGCGTCACACGGCGCCACCGAGAAGATTGTTATGGTTATGCCAGCATGAGGGTTGTTAGGATTACGGGGATGGATATCTCCGATCTATTCGCTTGGCCTTACCCCACTTCTCTCTCGCTTTCTCTCGTTCACTTACTCACACAAACACTCACGCAAACAATCACACAAAGGGAAGCACTTAGATAAATAGCAGTAAATACAAACTAGAATGAATCATGTGATCGTGTCCAATAAAACGGTCAAATCTAGTTCAAGGTTTGAGTAAAATACAACTCATTTGCAAACACGCACACACAGTGAATTACCCTCCTGAAGCCACCTTCACACATGTATAACAAGCTGTGGTATTGATTTAAACCACATAATGAAAACATTTGTTCTATCCAAGCGGACATCACGTACACAAACCACACTACTCCCCTATCTTTCTCTGCTCCGTTCCCTCCATCCCTCTCTGGAGAGACAGAATAACTGTCTGGTGCCAGGCTGGTGGCCTTTAGGGGCTTGCAGGGGATGAGTTTGGGGTCAGGTCCAGGGGAGGGCGGATAGCGGGGGATTGGACAGTAGTGCCTGTGTGAGAGGGGGGAGGTTGTGGAGAGGCCTGGAGGGCCTTCAAAGAAGCCCTTCAAATCTAACTAGCCCTCCTCTTTCCATTTCTCCCTCTCTCCGTGGCTTTCTCTGTCTTTAATCATGTGCCATGAAGGGGTTTGAGGGGAGAAGAAAAGAACAACAACGAGAGAAAGGGAGCACACACACACACAACACAAACACACCTGGGGTAGCTAGAGGTCAGAGGATCACACATCACCGTCATACTATGAGTGTGTACGAGCAATGAGCATACTGAATGTCTTAAGTGACTAGCCAAGTATGTCGGTGTGTATGTAAGAGCATGTGTGTGAGTGTGTGTGTACGTGAATGTGAGTGAGTTGAGAGGATATAGGTATGCTTCTCTTTCTAAATGTTTTTGGTTTCTCTTCCTGCCCGGCCCGGTGTGGAGCCTAGCTGTGGGTCGGAGGGGAGCGGAGAGACACAAGGTAAAATAAACAGGGAGCAGACTTCCCTCGGACCCAGAGCTACCCCCAGAGGAATCCTGGGAATGCTGGAGTGGGATTCCCAGCCCACCACTCTAACCACATCCTGATCCTGATAAGGAACGTACTGCGAGCACAGGAACCAGAGAGAGAGATACAGGAAAAAAGGAGAAGGCCCCTTTCATTCTTTGGTTGTACTATAAATGTAATTGCATAATTCTGACTAATAAACAGATGGAATAAGAAATTGGCAACAAACGCAGTTAGAAACTCAAATGATACAGTCCTTATCTTGACTGTTAATGGAGCTTATGAAGGAGAGACACTATAGGGAACGTTGGCCGTGCACAGTAGATCACCTGCTGTCAACGAACAGTGGCAGATCAACATGTAGAATCGCCAGGAAATTAATAGAAAATGATGGGTGGTATCTGATGGTAAAATGTGATAGGACGCCCATGGGTCCGCTGATTTGAACCAATCGTCGGCGCGGTCCTTTTCTTCCTAAACAGATTCATTCACCACCTCCACCTTCCTCTCCAGCCCCACCACTACTTACCTGGCACCCAGATCGTAAACTTGCCGCTTTGTCTGAAGCCACCCTCGATGATCCCTGCCCCGCCGTTTGAGAGTGACCTTTAACCCCAAAAACAACTGCAGGTTGGTCTACTTCTTAAACAGGTTTCGCCCAATCACAGTGTAGTCATCTGTTACCTGACCAAATCAAATCAGATGTTATTGGTCACATTCACGTGTTTGGCAGATGTTATTGAGGGTGCAGCAAAATGATTGTGTTGCTAGCTCCAACAGTGAAGTAATATTTAACAATTCACAACAATACACACAAACCTAAAAGTAAAAGAACGGAATTAAGGAATATATAAATATTAGAGATGACTAAAGAGACATGAGGGGCACCAATGACAGACACAAAGAAATCATATAAAAAAATATAAAATATAATTATTCTAATGTAATAAGCTTAAATAATATTATTATTCAACGAACAGCTTCCAGTTAATGATAAAAGCAAATAATACACGTGGAAAATCTCCTAAAACTATCCAGCATATCCTTTAATTATTTATTGAGTCTGACAGTATAAACTTCCTCCAGCACAGAGAGGTCAGTGTGTGTTTGTTTTCTGTGTTCCTCTCTCTGATTTAACAGACACTGGTGCATGACCTCGTGTTACCATGCTGCCACTCTGTCGCCATAGTGGGGGGTGGCTGACCCCACCATGACACTGTTCTGTACCCCGTCCCAACCCAACGAGCCACATTGCCCTAGGCCTGCCACCAGCTTGTCTGTATCTCCTCTTTCGCTCCTCTACACATTCTTCTTCCGTTTGTTGTTTGTATTTTCTCTCCATCACTGAGACTCTCTCAACCGTCACTGATCCGATAAAGGGAGGGCACCGCTCTGTCTCTCTCTCTACTTCTCCCCCTCACTCTTTCCCGAACCCTCCCCACTTCGCTCCCTTTCTCTCTCTCTGACGTTGGGTTCTGACTGAAGCGTGACCACAGATAAGCTACAGTTGGTACACATGTCAGACAACACTGTGACAAAGGCATGACATAAAGACACAGTCATATCATTCCAAAATCTCAGGTATGTGTCCTCTTCGAAGACAAAAAACAAACAGCACTTCCTCATTATGTGAGGGGAACCTACACACACTCACATGAACAGAGTCTGACCTCACAGGGAGAGGGTCAAGGACTGCTGTGTAACTGTGGGGTTGGCTGTCGACAGCCTGAGGTGCTATCAGCAGTAAAACTTGTCCACACACTTGACCTCTGACCTGTTAGCGACCCTGACTGAGGGTGTGTACACACAGACAGACTGCTGGCTGCTGCTGGGTGGCAGAAAACACTCAAACAGACAGAGACAGACAGGAGCAATGAGAGGCAGATAAGACTCTTATGAGCCAAAAGGGGAAAAACAAACTGAGGAACATAGAAATATATTACAAGAGTGAGATGGAGCCAGGGAGAAAGAGGCTGAAAGTGAGAGACAAAAAACATGACGGATCGAGTACACAAAGAGAGAGAGAAAGAAAAAAAAGAGCAGAGCGAGAACGAGCAGAGAGAGCAGAGAGAGCGAGCGCAGAGAGAGCGAGCGCAGAGAGGGAGCGAGAAAGAGCAGAGAGCGAGAGAGAGCAGAGAGAGAGAGCGCAGAGCGAGAGAGCGCAGAGAGAGAGCGCGCAGAGAGAGAGAGCTGAGAGAGCAGAGAGAGAGCAGAGAGAACAGAGAGAACAGAGAGAGCGAGCGAACAGAGAGAACAGAGAGAGCGAGCGAACAGAGAGAGAGAGCGAGAGAGCAGAGGCTAGAGTGCGGGTCGGGAGGAATGCAGAGAGCCATGTGGGTATATTTCTGTGCCACTCAGGTGTGTCCAATCCGCACCAGTCTGTCTGGCTGCTGCCTCTGGCATCAGGGGACCACACGCCTGTGTCACAGCCCAGCACAGGTCAAGGCCCCGCATACTTCTCCACACTGCCCTCCCGCACCGCCCCAGGGACTCTGTGTGTGTGCGCACAATGGGAGCTCAGTCCCTGCAACACGCTCCAGCACCACCAGCAATGAAAAATCCAAACAAAGACGAGAGAGAGAGAGAAAAAGAGGGAGAAGAGGGGTGAAAGAGAGGGCAAAGGAGCAAGGACAGAGATCCATGAACGGTGATGGGAGGGCATGGTGTCAGAGAGAGGCGAGCAGGGCGTCCACTCACCCTCTCCACCGCTTCCTCCTTGCGTTTGGTCTTGTAGATGCGTAGTCTGGGTAGCGTAGTCTCAGAATAGCTCTTCTCCTCAAAGCCCTCCAGCAGACGCCCCTGGAACGCCAGCCGGCACGCGTTGGCGTGGATGTCTGTGTCCAGCTTGGAGCCTATCACCAGGCATAGAGGGGGACACGTGACCGGATGCTCAAACTCCAGCAGCGCCCACTGCTTCGGGTCTGGCCTAGCTCCTCCGGCCTCCCGCTGACCAATCACATACTCGTCCTGGTGGAAGTACTGCCGGTCAAAGGAGAAGGGTGAGCTCAGGGGCTGGGTTCTGGCTGAGGGGAGTGGGGAGTGGGAGTTGGAGGGTGGTGGTTGGGGGTCCGTGTTGGGAGTCTGGGGGGTCTCCCCAGGGGGCAGACCGAAGAAGGTGACCCTGGTCATGACGGTCTGGTGGCCCACGGTGATGTGGAACTTGGCACGGGTGGCCAATCTTTAGCCAATCTTTCTGACGGAGATGTGGGCAGCGTGGAGGGTGTGTAGGGAGCCAGGGGTACACACCACCCCCTGTTCTAGCAATTTGGGGCCAAACTG
Organism: Oncorhynchus nerka; assembly: GCF_034236695.1. Classification (NCBI taxonomy): domain Eukaryota; kingdom Metazoa; phylum Chordata; class Actinopteri; order Salmoniformes; family Salmonidae; genus Oncorhynchus; species Oncorhynchus nerka. The sequence goes on from NC_088410.1 coordinate 66,761,692, forward strand.
GGTCACACACACCCATGCGGTCACCCTGCATGGCCCCACACACCGGCTGCCGGAACATCTGAATCAACTTCACGTTCTTGGTCTCCTAGGGGTTAAAAGACAAACACAGACAGACAATCAAACTAACCGACTCTTGTTTGTTATTTGTGCAAGGTTAGTTTTGCAATTGACAAATTACGAGGTATTACCATGTACAATATACAACAGAACAGGGAATGGGGAATACCTATTCAGTTGCATTCAGTTAATGCATTCAACTGAAATGCGTCTTACGCATTTAACCCAAACCCTCTGAATCAGAGAGGTGCTGGGGGCTGCCTTAATCGACGTCCACATCATCGGTACCCCGGGAGCAATTGTCGTTGGGGTTAACTGCCTTGCTCAAGAGCAGAGCGGCAGATTTTTACCTTGTCGGCTCAGGGATTTGACCCAGCAACCATTCGGTTACAGGGCCAATTATCCTACCCATCACTGAGTGTTGTTTTTGTTGTGTGTCCACTGTAGTGTTGTGACGGAGAGTATGGTCGTTGTGGCCTAACCACCATTCTTCTCTGACACTGAATGCTGAGACAAAAGCCTGTTTTTTTCAGGCTTTTGCTGCCACCTGATGGAGGATGTTATAATGACACCAGTTGATAGTAAGGTTGAATGCAATAAGCTGGTGTTTAGACTAGGCTAGCCTACAAACAAATGTGAGTGACTGCATCTGGTCTAAATTAGCCAGCTCCTGTACTGTCAACCCCCACCACTCTTCTCCAGTCTCCCCATCCTGCCCTTTCCAAAACACACACACATCCTCCACCCCCACACTACCATCCCTCTTTCCCCTCCCTCCTCTTCCAGTCAACTTATGAACTCTGCAGATTTTACTTCAGCCATGTGCTGTCCAGGTCATCTGAATCAGGGTTGTTCTACTGCAACAACGATTCTCCACCTTTCTGGAAGCAGGGACTAAGAGCATGCCATGGAACTAATTCAACTGACTAACGCACTATAATAAATCAGCAATATCACAAATAATTGTTGCTGGTCAATAGACTTAGCGGGTTGAGAACCACTGACCAGGACTTCTTTCAGTGGTCATGCAAATCAACGTTCTGTGGTCAGTGACCGTAGCTCGAGGGCTGGGATCTCCACGGTGTCGTTGACAGCTAGCGCCCCCTGTAGGATGGTTCCGGTCATGACCGTGCCCTGACCGCGGCTGGAGTAGCAGTGGTGCACCGCCATCAGCAGGGCTCCCCCCGGGTCTCTGTGAGGGAGGCACGTCTGGCTCTTCAACAGCTCGGGGAGACATGCATACAGAGCAAAGTCAAAACTGCTGTCATAACATTGTACGGTCACCGTAGGCATGAGTGTGATTCACACACACACACACACACACACACAGACAGACTAGAGGGCCCGTCCTAATCAGAAGCATATCTTAGTGTTGAGTCTGTGTATCCTGTGGTTTCATAAAGACTTCCTGACAGTGGCTCTTGTGTTTTAATCATCGGTCAGGGTGTTCTGCCCTAGGACAGTGTCTGTCACATGCCTCTTTGTTCTATGGTATCTACCTTTTTACTGTGTCATTTCAATTAAAGGATACTGTAGGTGTCATTGAAGTGGTCTTCACATCAGTAAGAAACGTGGTATGGAACGTTCAGGCTGCTGCACAGACACTGTGGAAGCTGTAGTCTAGAGCACCCGGTTCAAATGTGTTTGAGAGCACTTAACTCTCTAAATGGGTCAACTTAGTGAGAAAGATATGGTGATTATTGTGAGTGAACTAACTATAACCCTAAATTAAAATATTGCATTTTTATGCCACATTTAATGAATTTACATGACGCTACATTCCATGATGTGGACAGTATGTGTTACTACATTACACAAGCTCACGTTTTGACCACAGGGCAATTCCAAGTTAACCGAATTACTCTGAGACCGATTTTTTCACTTCAAAATGTATATCAAACTCAAACTATTGATTTCAAAGTTTAACAAACCCATACAGCTCTATGCACAAGGACTACTTTAACAAATTCAACAGAAAATTGTACAAAAACACATCTACTGGAAAAACTGTGCAGATGTCCAAACTTTACATCAGCACAGATCTTCTTGTAAATGTGTTTTGGTAAAATGTTCAGTAATTCCATTACCGTGGAATTTCCCTACATCAAATTGGGGGGGAATGAAACATCTTACCTCAGATTGGTGATGTTAGTATACAAGTTTATAGTCAGCATGATGGCACGAGATCATTTGCTTAAAACAGATCAATCTCTTTGGTTTTGTCCTGTGATTAAGACATACACACTGTGGGTCACAGGAGTTAGAACTGTGCTCTCATTTTCGAACTCAAACAGCATGGAGAATTTGGGGTGGTCTCTCTATAAAAGTTGCTAGCCTCACACCAGATTCAAACTCTCACTGAAATAACAGCCAAACGTTGTCAGTGTTGCTATCATAGGCAGGGGCGTGATTCATGTAAGTTAAATAACAAATCAATATGTAGACCGCTGTCTTTAGCAAATTAACTTCTAACCAGTGATATATAAAAAACTATCCTCAGACTCGATGTGGCCTTTGAATAGTGTTAGTTCAAACAGCGCCTACCACCCAGACGTTTGCCTCGCTTGATTGATTTTAATGTGATATTGATATGAGTGACTAAAGGGATACTTCGGGCTATTGACAATTCATCTACTTCCCAAGAGATTTACTGGAAATCTATAGGTATCTACTAGCATGCTATCCAGCAGTTCATCTGACTCTGGGGAAGTACATAAAGGACCTCATTGACAAAATCCCGAAGTATCCCTTTAACAAAATAGTGCTGCGTTTACCTTTCTGCATTGGCAATCCACTTGAAACTAAATGCAATAATCGAAAAGGTAGCTGGATGTTTTTTTACAAGTTGTCCTCTAACCAGTGATACAGTATACGTACTATTCCCAGATTCAGTGTGGTTTTTCAGTAGTGTTCGAACAGGACGTGCAACCTGACTCCCCCCTCTCGTTCTATTGATTTCATCGTGATATCGATTATGAGTGATTGGCAAATAAGTGCTGCGTTTCTCTTTCCGTTTTGGTGAGCACCAAATTAAAATGCATCACTCCAAAATGTAGCAGGCTGTCTTCAATAGCTTGTCCTCTGACCAGTGATGTAAACAATATTTACAGTTCCTGTGTGTTTTCTGTTGTGCATACAACTTGATTCCCCCAAAATAAATACGAGTGATTTATTGCCACTTGTCAAACTATTATTGCCACTTGTTTTTGGTGCATATGCAGTTTATAAGGTGCTCGTAAAAAAATTATAATACAAGTAATATATTAATGTTGGGCACATGTAGAGTTGAAGTCGGAAGTTTACGTACACCTTAGCCAAATACATTTAATCCTCTTTAAAAATTCCCTGTCTTAGGTCAGATAGGATCACTGCTATTTTAAGAATGTGAAATGTCAGAATAATAGTAGAGAGAGTGATTTATTTTAGCTTTAATTTTTTTCATCACATTCCCAGTGAGTCAGAAGTTTACTCAATTAGTATTTGGGTGCATTGCCTTTAAATTGTTTAACTTGGGTCAAACGTTTCAGGTAGCCTTCCACAAGCTTCCCACAATAAGTTGGGTTAATTTTGTCCCGTTCCTCCTGACATGTATGGTGTAACTGAGTCGGGTCTGTAGGCCTCTTTGCTCGCACATGCTTTTTCAGTTCTGCCCACAAATCTTCTGTAGGATTGAGGTCAGGGCTTTGTGATGGTCACTTCAATAGCTTGACTTGGTTGTCCTTAAGCCATTTTGCCACAACTTTGGAAGTATGCTTGGGGGTCATTATCCATTTGGAAGACCCATTTGCGACCAAGATTTAAGTTCCTGACTGATGTCTTGAGATGTTGCTTCAATATATCCACATAATTTTCCTACCTCATGATGCCATCTATTTTGTGAAGTGCACCAGTCCCTCCTGCAGCAAAGCACCCCCACAACATGATGCTGCCACCCCCATGCTTCACGGTTGGATGGTGTTCTTCGGCTTGCAAGTCTCCCCCTTTTTCCTCCAAACATAACGATGGTCATTATGGCCAACCAGTTCTATTTTTGTTTCATCAGACCGGAGGACATTTCTTCAAAAAGTACAATCATTGTCCCCATGTGCAGTTGCAAACTGTAGTCTGGCTTTTTTATGGCGGTTTTGGAGCAGTGGCTTCTATCTTGCTGAGCGGCCTTTCAGGTTATGTCGATATAGGACTAGTTTTACTGTGGATATAGATACTTTTGTACCTGTTTCCTCCAGCATCTTCACAAGGTACTTTGCTGTTTTTCTGGGAATGATTTGCACATTTCGCACCAAAGTACATTCATTTCTAGGAGACAGAACGTGTCTCCTTCCTGAGCGGTATGATGGCTGCGTGGTCTCATGGTGTTTATACTTGTGTACTATTGTTTTTACAGATGAACGTGGTACCTTCAGGCGTTTGGAAATTGCTCCCAAGGGTGAACCAGACTTGTGGAGGTCTACTTTTCTCTGAGGTCTTGGCTGATTCTTTTGATTTTCGCATAATGTCAAGCAAAGAGGCACTGAGTTTGACAGTAGGCCTTGAAATTCATCCACAGGTGCACTTCCAATTGACTCAAATGATGTCAATTAACCTATCAGAAGCTTCTAAAGCCATGACATAATTTTATGGAATTTTCCAAGCTGTTTAAAGGCACAGTCAACTTAGTGTATGTAAACTTTGACCCACTGGAATTGGGATACCTTGAATTATAAGTTAAATAATCTGTCTGTAAACAATTGTTGGAAAAATTACTTGTGTCATGCACAAAGTAGATGTCCTAACCGACTTGCCAAAACTATAGTTTGTTAACAAGACATTTAAAAAAATTGTTTTAATGACTCCAACATAAGTGTATGTATGTTCTGACTTCAACTGTATATGTAGGTAGTACATTTCATGTTTAGGTTTTCAATATCACAAATAGTTTTTGTATCTATTGATTTGGAAACTTCAAAACTGTGTTTTGACATTGGCCTATTTATGAACAGTTCTTGTCAACAGGAATTAGCGATAGCATAATTTTGTATGTTTTAAGAATACAACATGTTTGCTTTCAACATTAATTTCCAACAACATTCTAATTAACCAGGCACAAACTGCTGAATGACTCCAAAATCGTGCTGTGATTAATTTATCTTGATGATATACCAGAGATCGGGAAAACGGGTTTGTCCTGTCTTGTCAGAATATTAACCCATACCGCTAATAGTGCAGGCACATCCTGGGGCACCAGTGTGTTCAGAGTCTTTACCTCCATTAAGTCAGGCACTCCCTGGTGTTCCTCTGTTTCAGGGGCCTCAGGACCCCCAGGCTTCGCTGCCACGGCAATCACAGGACAGTCTTTAAATCTGGTCAACAGGGGATGAAACAGGGTTTAGAATGTGTGTGTGTGTGTGTGTGTGTGTGTGTGTGTGTTACCTGGTGTTCTCTAGGGTCTTGTGCAGTCTCTTGGTCATCTTGTCGATGGCGGTCTGTCTCTTGTTGGGCTGCAGCAGGTCAGTCTTGTTGAGAATGACCACCATGCGGGTTGCAGGTCAGCTCTCCTATCAGCAGACACTCTGCTGTCTGGGTCTGGACCCCCTTCACCACGTCTACCACCAGCATCATCAGGTCTATGATCTGAGTCCCTGGAACACACACGCACAATTATACTTTCATTTATGCTATATGACTTGTCAATAATAAACACCGCAGTCCAAAACTACTGCAGTGAAATGATTGTGCACACTCAGCACTGCATGGTTACAGCTCCTCTACACAGGACTCCTGGAGGGCCAAATGACCAAATTCATAAGTTGAGCAACCAATGGAGCAACAGGAACAGAAACAGACAACCAAGAATAACAACAGAACAAGAAGAGAGGGAAAGAGGGAGGGAGGGTACAAAGGGATGTAAAGAAGGGAGAAGGGCTAGAGGGCTGAAATTAGAGCCCCAGCTCGCTTGGTTGTCTTTCCTCCCTCTTTTCTTCCCCTCACTTTGGCAGTCTTTCTTTCCTGTGCTCCCCTCTTTGCTCTGCCTCTCTTTGGCTCCCTTTCTTTCCTGTGCTCTCCCCATTGGGGATAGGAGGGGAAGCTTATTACATACCCCGTTCCCCACACCTTCCTTCCGCCCTAATCCACAGCATGTGCCATCCACAGGGACACACTGGCTTTATATAGCAAACTACCAGCCATATACACTGACTCAGGCTGCACTCCTGTGTGTGTGTATGTGTGTGTGTATTCGCCTTATCCTGCTTTCCTTCTACTCCGACTCCCTCTGTTCTCTTCTCCCACCAATGCCCAGTTTGCTCACCCTCACCTCTCAGGCCTGTCAAAGCAGTCTCCTCTTACAGGATACATAGTCAACTCCTGATATTAATAGAAATAATAAAACAAGGTGGATCAACCCTACAAACACTCATTGGGTGGGGGGGAGAGGGGGGATAGTAGCAAGAAAGAAGAGAGGGGAAATGAGTGAGCAGAGTTCAACTGAGCCGTAAGGATAAGGAAATCTCTCTCGTCCTCCTGGAGAGTTCTACCCATTCCTCCTCTCTCTCTCCTTGCAAAGCCACAGGATAGTGGAGGGGCCAGTCAGTCAGTCTGCGTTAACCATGTAATGGCTGCTATGCATGGTTGATTCGAGAAATAATCTAAATAGATTTTAGATTCTTTAAAGTAGCCACCCTTTGCCTTGACGACAGCTTTGCACACTCTTGGCATTCTATCAACCAGCTTCATGAGGAATGCTTTTCCAACAGTCTTGAAGGAGTTCCCACATATGCTCAGCACTTGTTGGCTGCTTTTCCTTCACTCTGGGGTCCAACTCATCCCAAACCATCTCAATTTGGTTGAGGTCGGGTGATTGTGGAGGTCAGGTTATCTGATGCAGCACTTCATCACTATCCTTGGTCAAATAGCCCTTAAACAGCCTGGAGGTGTGTTGGGTCATTGTCCTGTTGAAAACAAATGATAGTCCCACTAAGCGCAAACCACATGGGATGGCGTAACGCTGCAGAATGCTGTGGTAGCCTTGGATTCTAAATAAATCACAGTGTCACCAGCAAAGCACAACCACACCTCCTCCACCATGCTTCACGGTGGGCCCCACACATTCAGAGATCATCCGTTCACCTACTCTGCGTCTCTCAAAGACATGGCGGTTGGAAACAAAAATCTCAAATTTGAACTCTACAGAGCAAAGAACAGATTTCCACCGGTCTAATGTCTATTGCTCATGTTTCTTGGCCCATGCAAGTCTCTTCTTATTATTGGTGTCCTTTAGAAGTGGTTTCTATGCAGCAGTTCGACCATGAAGGCCTGATTTCCTGTCTCCTCTGAACAGTTGATGTTGAGATGTGTCTGTTACTTGAACTCTGTGAAGCATTTATTTGGGCTGCAATCTGAGGTGCAGTTAACTCTAATGAACTTATCCTCTGCAGCAGAGGTAACTCTGGGTCTTCCTTTCCTGTGGCGGTCCTCATCAAATCAAATTGTATTTGTCACATACATATGGTTAGCATGTTAATGCGAGTGTAGCGAAATGTTTGTGCTTCTAGTTCCGACAATGCAGTAATATCCAACGAGTAATCTAACCTAACCTAACAACTAACTTATACACACAAGTGTAAAGGAATGAATAAGAATATGTACATAAAAAATATATGAATGAGTGATGGTATGAGAGCCAGTTTCATCATAGCACTTGATGGTTTTTGCGATTACAATTGTCCGAGTTGACTGACCTTCATGCCTTAAATTAATGAGGACTTAACTTTTATCAAATAGGGCCATCTTCTGTATACCAGCCCTACCTTGTAACAACACAACACAACTGGCTCAAACTTATTAAGGAAAGAAAGTCTACAAATTAACTTTTTTCAAGGCACACCTGTTAATTGAAATGCATTCCAGGTGAATACCACATGAAACTGGTTGAGAGAATGCCAAGAGTGTGCAAAGCTGTCATCAAAAGGCAAAGGGTGACTACTTTGAAGTCTCTAAAATATATTTTTATTTGTTTAAATCGTTTTTGGTTATTACATGATTCCATGTGTTATGTCATAGTTTTGATGTCTTCACTATTATTCTACAATGTATAAAATAGTAAAAATCAAGAAAAACACTTGAATGAGATGGGGTGTCCAAACTTTTGACTGGTACTGTATTTGTAAGGGTGTTTGTGTAGTCTTTATTCTGCAGTCCTCATTCGCCCTCTGCTGGCTGGATCTAGAGCTGAACTCTGACAGCATTTCCTGAGTTCACAGACAATACAGTAAACTCTACAGTATCGGAAGTTACCACCCTCAATCAATTATCCATGAACATGTTGTCCTTATCTTATAAAGTCACTTGCCATTCCTGTACCTGACTATCAAACTTCAGGGCTAGAGTACCAGCTGTCAGTCAGCTGACTGGCCCGTTTCATTTCCCAACCAAAATACATGGATTACAGTGAACATCCGCACTGACTGAAAGCTTCCGCTTTCAACGAGTAAGAAACTAACATGGACGCCTATAAGAAATACCGCTATGACCTCCGACGAGCCATTAAAAAAGGCAAAGTGTCAATACAGGACTAAGATCGAATCCTACTACGCCAGCTCTGTCACTCATCTGATGTGTCAGGGCTTGCAAACTATGACAGATTACAAAAAGAAACCCAGCTATTCAACAACATAGTGCCCTCCAAGTTCATCACTAAGCTCAGGACCCTGGGACTGAACACCTCCCTCTGCAACGGGATGCTGGACTTCCTGACGGGCAACAGCTTGGCATCCGACCGCAAGGCGCTACAGAGGGTAGTTTGTACGGCCCAGTACATCACTAGGGCTGATCTCCCTGCCATCCAGGCACTCTATACAAGGCGCTACAGAGGGTAGTTCGTACAGACCAGTACATGACTAGGACTGAGCTCCCTGCCATCCAGGCACTCTATACAAGGCGCTACAGAGGGTAGTTCGTACGGCCCAGTACATCACTAGGGCTGATCTCCCTGCCATCCAGGCACTCTATACAAGGCGCTACAGAGGGTAGTTCGTACGGCCCAGTACATCACTAGGGCTGATCTCCCTGCCATCCAGGCACTCTATACAAGGCGCTACAGAGGGTAGTTTGTACGGCCCAGTACATCACTAGGGCTGATCTCCCTGCCATCCAGGCACTCTATACAAGGCGCTACAGAGGGTAGTTCGTACAGCCCAGTACATCACTAGGACTGATCTCACTGCCATCCAGGCACTCTATACAAGGCGCTACAGATGGTAGTTCGTACAGCCCAGTACACCACTCGGGCTGATCTCCCTGCCATCCAGGCACTCTATACAAGGCGCTACAGAGGGTAGTTCGTACGGCCCAGTACATCACTAGGGCTGATCTCCCTGCCATCCAGGCACTCTATACAAGGCGCTACAGAGGGTAGTTCGTACGGCCCAGTACATCACTAGGGCTGATCTCCCTGCCATCCAGGCACTCTATACAAGGCGCTACAGAGGGTAGTTCGTACGGCCCAGTACATCACTAGGGCTGATCTCCCTGCCATCCAGGCACTCTATACAAGGCGCTACAGAGGGTAGTTCGTACGGCCAGTACATCACTAGGACTGATCTCCCTGCCATCCAGGCACTCTATACAAGGCGGTGTCAGAGGAAGGTTCTACAACTTTTCAAAGACTCCAGCCACCCAAGTCACAGACTGTTCTCTTTGCTACAGCACGGCAAGCAGTACTGATGCACCAACACGACCCTGAACAGCTTCTACCCCCAAGCCATAAGACAACCAAATAGCTACCTGCATTGACCCTCTTTGCACTAATTATTTTGACTCATCACACACGCATCTGCTACTGTTTATTACTTATCCTATTGCCTAGTCATTTTACCCCTACACTGTACATACGGTGCATTCAGAAAGTATTCAGACCTCTTGACTTTTTTTTTCACATTTTGTTATGTTAAAGCATTTTTCTAAAATGACTTAAATTGTTTTTGTCCCCCTCATCAAACTATACACAATACCCCATGATGACAAAGCAAAAACCGTTTTTTAGAAATGTTCAGACCCTTTACTCAGTACTTTGTTGAAGCACCTTTGGCAGCGATTACCGCCTCGAGTCTTCTTGGGTATGACGCTACAATCTGGACACACCTGTATTTGGCAAGTTTCTCCCATTCTTCTCTGTAGATTCTCTCAAGCTCTGCCAGGTTGGAAAGGGAGCGTCGCTGCACAGCTATTTTCATCTCCAGAGATGATTGATTGGGTTCAAGTCCAGGCTCTGGCTGGGCCACTCAAGGACATTCAGAGACTTGTCCCAAAGCCACTCCTACATTGTCTTGGCTGTGTGCTTAGGGTCGTTGTCCTGTTGGAAGGTGAACCTTCACCCCAGTCTGTGGTCCTGAGCGCTCTGGGATAGGTTTTCAACAAGGATTTCTCTGTCCTTTGCTCCGTTCATCTTCCCTCGATCCTGACTAGTCTCCCAGTCCCTGCAGCTGAAAAACATCCCCACAGCATGATGCTGCCACCACCAAGCTTCACCATAGGGATGGTACAATGTTTCCTCCAGACGTGACGCTTGGCATTCAGGCCAAAGAGTTCAATCTTGGTTTCATCAGACCAGAGAATCTTGTTTCACATGGTCTGAGAGTCCTTTATGTACCTTTTTTAAACTCCAAGCGGGCTATCATGTGCCTTTTACTGAGGAGTGGCTTCCGTCTGGCCAATCTACCATAAAGGCCTGAAGTGCTGCAGAGATGGTTGACCTTCTGGAAGGTTCTCCCATCCCCACAGAGAAACTCTGGAGCTCTGTCAGAGTGATGATCGGGTTCTTGGTCACCTCCCTGACCAAGGACCTTTTCCCCCCGATTGCTCAGTTTGGCTGGGCGGCCAGCTCTAGGAAGAGTCTTGGTGGTTCCAAACTTCTTCCATTTTAGAATGATGGAGGCCACTGTGTTCTTGGGGACCTTCAATGCTGCAGAACATTATTTGTACCCTTCCCTAGATCTGTGCCTCGACACAATACTGTTCCGGAGCTCTACGGACAATTCCTTCGAACCCATGGCTTGGTTTTTGCTCTGACATGCACTGTCAACTGTGGGACCTTATATAGACAGGTGTGTGCCTTTCCAAATCATGTCTAATCAATTGAATTTACCACAGAATGATCAAGGATGATCAATGGAAACAGGATTCACCTGAGCTCAATTTTGAGTCTCATAGCAAAGGGTCTGAATATTTAAGTAAATAAGGTATTTCTATTTTAAAAATTTGCAAAAGATAAAAACGTTTTCACTTTGTCATTATGGGGTATTGTTTGTAGATTGATGAAGAAAAAAACTATTTAATCAATTTTAGAACAAAGTTGTAACGTAACAAAAATGTGGAATAAGTCAAGGGGTCTGAATACTTTCCGAATGCACTGTATCCACCTCAATTACCTCGTACCCCTGCATATTGACTCGGTACCGGTACCCCGTGTATATAGCCAAGTTATCGTTACTAATTGTGTATTTATTCTTCATGTTTATATATAAATAAAAGTATGTGGACTCCCCTTCAAAATAGTGGATTCGGCTATTTCAGCCACACCCATTGCTGACAGGTGTATAAAATCGAGCACACCACCATGCAATCTCCATAGACAAACATTTTTAGCAGTATGGCCTTACTGAAAAGCTCAGTGACTTTCAACGTCAGAAGTCATTGTGTCACTTTATTTAATGGTTCGGGGCTAGGCCCCTTAGTTCCAGTGAAGGGAAATCTTAACACTGACATTCTAGACAAGTCTGTGCTTCCAACTTTGTGGCAAATGTTTGGGGAAGGCCCTTTCCTGTTTCAGCCTGACAATATCCCTGTGCAGAAATTGTTTGTCAAAATCGGTGTGGAAGAACTTGACTGGCCAAAACAGAGCCCTGACCTCAACCACATCTGACACCTTTGGGATGAATTGGAACGCCAACTGTGAGCCAGGCCTAATCGCCCAACATCAGTGCCAGACCTCACGAATGCTCTTTGTGGCTGAATGGAAGCAAGTCCCCGCAGCAATGTTCCAACAACTAGTGGAAAGCCTTCCCAGATACGTGGAGGCTGTTAAAGCAGCAGGGGGGCAGCTGCGGACGCGGTGCTGCAGCGTCTTCCCGCTGCCGACATGCCCAAGTTCCCCCACGTTAAAATTGAGGGTCTTCGGGTGGTTGTTGCTCGAGTCTGCTATGACTGGTAGTTTTGGCTAACTATGTTCCTGTCGCAACCAGTCTCAGCACGTAGCGTGGCTGGACCTTGAACTCTAGTTTACTTTCCGTAATTACACGTAACACAATTGACTAATTTTACGTTAATCTAAGTCATTCATTAAACTCTTAATCTTACAATTCATTCATATTTTTTATTAAATATAGTTTACTTTAGCTAAACACTAACGTTAGCTGTCGAATTACACAAAACTTTCCTGTCAACTGTGTATCAATAAAAACAGTCATCTGGAAAATATGCCGGTTGGAGTAACGTTTTAGTCCCTCTCGCAAGCATAGCTACAAAATAAATGTGAGATGTGAAGAAATATCCGTCTATAACTTCGATAAGAGATTATAGGCGATGGAATGCACATGGGATGGAACCAATCTCAAAGTCTGTACCATTTTCCGTAACGTCAAAGTGACTTAAACACAAGCGGAAATAAAAGCCAAAGAGAGGCGTGGTGTTTTCTTATGAGTGAGAGTGACAGTGTTTCTATCCAATCGCTTTATAACAGAAGAGCATAATTGTCCAATAGTGTACTCCCAGAACAGATAACTTTACGGTGGTACTTCCTTGGTAACCCACATGGAAACAGACCGGTTCTATGTGTGTTTGGAGTTAACGCGCCGATTGTAACAGATTCAAACATTGAAGAAATAACGAGCAAGGGGGCATTATTGTTAGATGTTATTGGTTACTTATAAGACTTTAATAAACATAACACAGCCATGAAGATCGAAGAAGTGAAAAGCACCACGAAAACGCAGCGCGTCGCCTCTCACAGCCATGTGAAAGGACTCGGGCTAGACGAGGCCGGGAATGCAAAGCAAAATGCGTCAGGTCTTGTGGGGCAGGAGGCTGCAAGAGAGGTAAAGTTAGCCTAGCTAGCTAGTTACGTGAACGTAAGTCTTGAAGTTGGCTACTTTTAGTTATTTAGCCACGGTATTTGATATCACGTGGCTTTGCAGGCCATTGTCATTTGGAATGTTGTTTATTTTATGTCTTTCAATATTTTATGTTAATGACGTTTTTTTTCTGTCAACAGGCTTGTGGTATTATTGTGGAACTGATCCGCTCAAAGAAGATGTCAGGAAGGGCAGTTTTACTGGCTGGACCTCCCGGTACAGGAAAGGTAGATCAAATGTTACTGCAGTACTTCAATGACACCTGAAAGTAATTGTGAAATGTCTAATATGCTTACTGTGTCTCCAGGGGTGTATTCACTAGGAACCAACTAGAACCAAATGGAAGTAAACAAAATGGGGAGGGACCTACCTGAATGTGTCCAATAGAAACGTGTTTTTTTGTTGCAAAACATACGTTTGGACTGATGATTATACCTTTGACCTCCACATTAATAGAAATACTACGAGACTTGAGACTTTAACCAACCCTACTTCTCCCCCTTGCAGACTGCCCTGGCTTTGGCTATGGCACAGGAACTGGGCAACAAGGTGCCATTCTGCCCCATGGTGGGTAGTGAGGTCTACTCTTCAGAGATCAAGAAAACAGAGGTGCTGATGGAGAACTTCAGGAGGGCAATAGGTGAGGGGCCACACACAAACACAGGGCCACTGGGAATGAATTACATACACGCACACATACCTGGGTCAATTGGAGTCCAGATAACGCTGCACCCTTCATTCACCAGCTACACCACCATCAGAATAGTCAGGGGTTCTCTTCCACGCCCCTCCTACTAGGCTGACTAGGGTAGGGGATCAGTGTGGCTGTTGACACTGGGGAAAACGCTTGAAAGGGGCATTGGGGGAAGGGGTTTGTTCGAGTGTTAACATTATGGCAGGTAGCCTCGAGGTTAGAGCGTTGGGCCAGTAACCAAGAGGTGACTGGTTCGAATACCGGAGCCGACAAGGTGAAAAATGTATTACTGTGCCCTTGAGCAAAGCACTTAACTTGGTGGCCATGGCCCACTCCCTGCAGGTGTCTCGGGGAGAGTTGGAATATGCAAAAAAACTAATTTTCCATTACATACTTGTGTGTAGCAGGACAAATATAAGCACCACACCAAATTATTATTATTCACTGTCACAGAGAAGGGAATTGAGCTTGGGTTGAGAGGTGGTGGTCAACACCCTCACCCCTCCCCTAGCACAGAACATGAGTGTTACAATGGAGGGAAAGGGCTGGGTACATTCTGAGCATGTCGACACCCCCCTGATGAGTGCACTCTGAAAAACGGCTTCTCCCTCAGAAGCGTGGCGCTCACCCCCCCACAACAATAGCCCAGTCACCTGTGCACCACTCACACACCGAGAGGCTGTATGCAGAAGGAACAAGGGCTACAGTGTGATCACATTACACAGAAAGAGGACCATGCACTGTACACACACTCACTCTCCTCTCACATTCTCCAATAAATGATCTGCCAGGTAGAATAAAGGATGGTATTATTGGTTCAAGAACAGGGTATGTGTGACCCTGTTCTTCATCTTCCAGGGCTGCGTATCAAGGAAACCAAGGAGGTGTATGAGGGGGAGGTCACAGAGCTGACCCCCTGTGAGACGGAGAACCCCATGGGTGGTTACGGGAAGACCATCAGCCATGTCATCATCGGACTGAAGACAGGCAAGGGCACCAAGCAGCTCAAGGTCAGGCACCTGTCGGAGGCTAGACCAGTCCATGTAGAAGTTGGCCTTAGACACAGATCTAGGATCAGCTATAACAGTTAGGGAGGGTGGGGGACACAACTGGCCCTAGTTCAGTGTCTAGCGACAACTTCATTCTACTCATGAATGGGCACGAAGAGCTCTGTAAAAACACTCATTTCTACCTAACTGTCTGTGTTTGTGTGTAGCTGGATCCCAGTATTTATGAGAGCCTGCAGAAGGAGCGTGTGGAGGCGGGAGACGTCATCTATATTGAATCAAACAGTGGAGCCGTCAAGGTATCAATACACTTCCACCTATTTAATACACTTCTATACAAACACTCACCTTGAAAAGGCTCCCATACACAAATTACACATTTACAGTGGCTCAAACAATTCAAAGTCAAAGTAATTGACATACTACAAAAACTAACAAGCAAGTACACAAACTAAGAATATTCTTACAAACTACACTAAACACTGTGCCCTTATGCCCCAGTCCTCCAAGCCGGCTTTGTTTCATCTCCGTCAGTCCTCCGGCTCTGTTTCATCTCTACTGTACACTGGAATTCTTCCAGCTCTTCGTCGGCACCGGGTTTTATTCCCCCTATCTCTCCATCTCTCCCTCTGTTCTGGTGGACGGGCCTCGTGGCCTGTGTTGACACGTGTGTTGACGGCCTCTTTAATTGGTGCAGGTGGGCTGAGGTTGCAGGTGGGGAGGGGTGGTCCTTACATTTGTTGCTGTTGACAGCCCTTGCAGGACCCTCCCTGAATCTTACTCTTTCATCCCCCTGCCTCTTTCATGCCCTCCTCGAGGTGGCATTGAGTCCAGTCATACCCCTGCTTTCCGCCTCCTCCCTTCATCTTATTCCCCTATGAAGTGATGGGCATAGTTTCAGCCACCAGACCTCCTCTGATGGGATTGAGTTAGTACACTGAACAAATATAGAAAAGCAACATTTTCTAAGATTTAGTTCAGGTCATAAGGAAATCGGTCAATTTAAATATATTCATTAGGCCCTATTCTATGGATTTCACATGACTGGGAATACAGAAACCTTATAAAAAATAAAAATAGGGGGGCGTGGATCATAAAACCAGTGAGTATCTGGTGTGACTATGGCTGGTCCCTTATTACCGTCACACTGGCGGTCACGAGTCATGAACGCAGTCAAATTCCACGTGACCGTTTAGTCATAGTAATTAGGCTTTTTCAAGCTCTGTTGCTGTTATTGTCCCTCTAATCACTCTCCCATCAATGCAAATGTATTTTCACGTTTGGGGAAGATCATTTTCACCATAAAAAATGTACCTTTGAAATAAAGCATTGCATGCATAAATCGCATTTGTCGTCACTTTCGAGAACGGTGTTTTCCCGCTAATTTCTTGCATTTTGGAACATTCGCGCTAATAGCCCACTGCCGTGTGCGCATTGTTGTTATTATAATGTGAGAAAAAAATGGCCTAATAGTTTATCAACATTTTAACCTAAACGATCAGCCTCATTGCTTTTAAACATTGTTTTATGCAAGTGGTGGTATTAATTTGGTGTCTATCGCATCTCACCCCTGCTGTCCCAGGGTATGTTTCTAATATTTATTCCTTGCAGAGAAGGACGAGTTGACCAATAGAATAGGTCAACGTTTGTACTATGGGGGATTGACATAGGCTAATGCTTTTGCTGTTCGTTAGGCCTACTCCGCTTGATGGTTGACGAAAAGTAGGCTAAATGTGGACAGTTCTAACATCTTCAATATGTGCCTGGGAATTCGATAAGAGGGACGCGCACACTTGCATCACCGATGTGTGGGTCTTCGTTCACTTGTAGCCTACTTAGCTGAAATGCCTGTGAGAAGGATCCGATCATGTGACTGGCATTGGCTACATCTGAGAGAGCCATGTGAGTGAAGGGTGCTTTGGAGCACGGCAGCCGGGAGAAGGGACGTATAATTAGCCTATTATATTCAGCCCAAGGGCACAACGGCCACTTTGTCAGCAAATTACATGGATTTTTTAGGAGGCATTATGGCCACACAAGGTGGGCCGCTGGGAAATTCGAGGCTTGGTGAGAATATTATCAAGTGCTTGTCAAATTGTGAATGAGAGACTGAAGTATGTGCAGCTTTTGACTTTTCTCAAATCATCAGAGTCCCATCATGCAGCCTTAGAATGTATTAAACATCAAAACATATAGCCCAACGTTTGTATTACAACTAAAGTTAAATAAATAACTCTAAATTAAGCATGTAGGAGGACCAGTTCTTAACTGCTCAACACAGAATAGCCACATGTGCACGCTTCCATTTGAAATTGTTTGGAGAAAATATCCTTTCTATTTTATTAAGCTATGTTCGATTGTATTCTTCATGCAATAAAATACAAAATAATGGCATGGAATTCGAAGCAAATCTTGTCTGCTGAATGAACTAGTGTAGCCCACAGTCATATGGCATAGCCAGATCAGGACCTAACATAGGGACAACTCAGTATTCTGTTCTGAAATAGACTACATTATCTTCATATCCTGTTTCTTTAGACATGTCTAAAATAATAATGGATTTATTATGATGGTGTAGGATGTATTACATGGATTTATTAGACTTTTTAAAAATGTAGATGTTCCAAAGGTCTGCATCAGTGGCTTGTAGGCTGTGTGTGGAAGCCAGTAGATTTAAATGTGTTTAATGGTCAATTACTGTTGAGACTAGCAGTTATTTTCTTGACAATCACCTGCTGACAAATGTCCTGACCACCACAGCCCTAGGTGTGACCACTATTTGCCTCAGGCAGCGCGACCCATCTCCTTTGCATAGACTTGATCAGACTGTTGATTGTGGCTTGTGGTATGTTGTCCCACACCTCTTCAATGGCTGTGCAAAGTTGCTAGATATTGATGGGAACTGGAACACTCTGTTGTACACGTCGATCCAGAGCATTTCAAACATGATCAATGGGTGACATGTCTGGTGAGTATGCAGGCCATTGAAGAACTGGGACATTTTCAGTTTCCAGGAATTGTGTACAGATCCTTGCAACATGGCCATGCATTATCATGCTGAAACATGAGGTGATGGCAGCAGCTTAATAGCATGACAATGGGCCTCAGGATCTCATCACGTTATCTCTCTGCATTCAAATTGCTATCGTTAAAATGCAATTGTCTAACTTATGCTTTCCCATAACCCCACCCCCATCATGGGGCACTCTGTTCACAACGTTGACATAAGCAAACCACTCGCCCACACGACGCCATACACGCTGTCTGCCATCTGCCCGGTACAGTTGAAACTGGGATTCACCCGTGAAGAGCACACTTCTCCAGTGTGCTAGTGGCCATGGAAGGTGAGTATTTGCCCACTGAAGTCGGTCATGATGCCAAACTGCAGCCAGGTCAAGACCATGGTGAGGACGACAAGCACACAGATGAGCTTCCCTGAGATGGTTTCTGCAGAAATTCTTTGGTTGTGAAAACCCACAGTTTCATCAGCTTGCCGGGTGGCTGGTCTCCGATGATCCTGCAGGTGAAGAAGCCAGATGTGGAGTTCCTGGGCTGGCGTGGTTACACGTGGTCTGTGGTTGAGACCGGTTGGGCGTACTGCCAAATTCTCTAAAAGGACATAGGCGGTCTATAGTAGAGCTATTAACATTCAATTATCTGGCAAACGCTCTGGTGGACATTCCTGCAGTCAGCATGCCAATTGCACGTTTCCTTAAAACTTGACATCTATGGCATTGTGTTGTGACAAAATATGAGTTCCCATTTATTGTCTCCAGCACAAGGTGCACCTGTGTAATGATAATGCTTTTTAATCAGCATTAAACAGATTATTTTTGCAAAGGAGAAATGCTCACTAATAGGGATGTAAACATTTGTGCACAAAATTTGAGAGCAATCATCTTTTTGTGCGTATTAAACATTTCTGGGATCTTTTATTTCAGCTCATGAAGCATGGGACCAAGACTTTACATTTTGCGTTTATATTTTTGCTGAGTATGCTTGTGTTCTGTGTTTAACCATTCCATCTGTGTGTGGCGTGTGTGCAGAGACAAGGTCGGTGTGACACATTTGCCACAGAGTTTGACCTGGAGGCTGAGGAGTACGTGCCGCTGCCCAAGGGGGACGTCCACAAGAAGAAAGAGATAATCCAAGACGTCACGCTACACGACCTGGATATTGCCAACGCTAGACCACAGGTACACACAGACAGTCTCTCCTAGACCACAGGTACACAGACAGTCTCTCCTAGACCACAGGTACACAGACAGTCTCTCCTAGACCACAGGTACACAGACAGTCTCTCCTAGACCACAGGTACAGACAGTCTCTCCTAGACCACAGGTACACACAGTCTCTCCTAGACCACAGGTACACAGACAGTCTCTCCTAGACCACAGGTACACAGACAGTCTCTCCTAGACCACAGGTACACAGACAGTCTCTCCTAGACCACAGGTACACACAGACACAGTCTCTCCTAGACCACAGGTACACACAGACACAGTCTCTCCTAGACCACAGGTACACACAGACACAGTCTCTCCTAGACCACAGGTAGACACAGTCTCTCCTAGACCACAGGTACACACAGACACAGTCTCTCCTAGACCACAGGTACACACACCGTCTCCCCTAGAGCCTGGTTAAAGTGAATAAGACTGCACTGCAGATATACACTTCAGGAAAATAACTGTTGCTCTGAAAACAATTATGTGCAACAACAAAAACACACACTTGGTCTTTGGTTGTTAACCACCCAGAGTCTATTTCTGTGCCTAATGGAAATCTAAATGATCGTTGGTATGACCCCCCCCCAACTTACTCTTAAGGAATAAAGTGTGATTGCTCTCCTCTCAGGGAGGTCAAGATATCCTGTCTATGATGGGACAACTGATGAAGCCCAAGAAGACTGAGATCACAGGTAAGACCTGAACAACTGAGTCTTAACTTCTTTAAAACCCACTTCCCATATCCTTGTTGAAATAGCAGCTTGTACTTTCAAAACCCCAACCTCCCCCACAATAAACATCACTCAAAAGAAACCCATTCTTTCTGCTCTCTCCTTACCTTTTGCTTGGCTCCCTTGCCTGACCCCTGGCTCTTCCTGCTGTCCGTTAGACAAGCTGCGAGCTGAGATCAACAAGGTGGTAAACCGTTACATTGACCAGGGTGTGGCTGAGCTGGTCCCCGGGGTGCTGTTTGTGGATGAGGTGCACATGCTGGACATTGAGTGTTTCACCTACCTGCACCGAGCCCTGGAGAGCACCATCGCACCCATCGTAGTTTTCGCCTCCAACAGGGGCAACTGCCTCATCAGGTGGGTGTGCTAATGTGCATGCATGTGATTGCAACTCAGTCAGTTTGAATATGAGTCAGTGATAATCTGTTTGTTTTGGAAGCCAACTTTGCTCTGTTCACTGACCCTTCTGTGTGGTTGGTTTCTCAGGGGGACAGAGGACATCAGCTCTCCTCATGGCATTCCTCTGGACCTGCTGGACAGGGTCATGATCATCCGCACCATGCTCTACACACCACAGGAGATGAAGCAGGTGTGTGCGATGGCATTCCTATATATGAAGTGTGTGTTTAAGAGACGCTATGTTTATGTGTGGTCACTGGTGTGATGCTGACAGTGTGTGTGGTCTCTGTAGATCATTAAAATCCGAGCTCAGACTGAGGGGATCAACATCAGCGAGGAGGCCCTCAGTCACCTGGGAGAGATTGGAACTAAGACCACCCTCAGGTAACACTCACAAATCTGTTACTCTGCACATGCGTGCACACACTCCACTTGTCTCGTGTGTGTGTGTGTGTGTGTGTGTGTCGACTCACCTATCCCTCCTCTGTCAGGTATGCGGCGCAGCTGCTGACCCCAGCCAGTCTGTTAGGCAGAGTCCAGGGGAAGGAGGGAGTAGAGAGGGAGCAGGTGGAGGAGATCAACGAACTCTTCTACGATGCCAAGTCCTCCGCTAAGATCCTCCAGGACCAGCAGCACAAGTACATGAAATAAAGAACTAACACCCCTTCTCTACATCCCTCAGCTGCAGATTCTACCACAGCGCTAAGCATCATGTTTGCCCTGGCAGTTCTTTTAAAAATCTCCCAGTTCTCCATGTAAAGTTCATCCCTCTCATCTTTCTTTTGTCCTGTATCACATCCCGTCTCTTGTTCAACACCCCCCCCAAGCTGCCCCATCTGTGCCTCAGACTGTAGTGGTTTGTACCGTTCTGATAAAAACATTTTAAGGTTCTTTGCTTGTTAATAAAAAATGTATTTGTTTGTCATTGTTGCTCGCAGACTTCTTCTCAGGTACATAGAATAGACACTGCTAGATTAACTATACTGCACTAGCTAGTGATACTGATACCGTAAGGACTGGGAATACAGAGATGCGTCTTACATAGTACAATGATGAACATCCTCTTCCAAATGAACACTGGGTAAATACACTGAACAAAAATATAAACAACATGTGAAGTGTTTGATTTCATGAGCTGAAATAAAAGATCCCAGAAATGTTCAGAACACACAAAAAGCCTATTTCTCTCAAACTCTACAGGTTTGTTTACTTCCGTGTTAGTGAGCATTTCTGCTTTACCAAAATAATCCATCCACCTGACAGGTGTCATATCAAGAAGCTGATTAAAAAAATGATTATTAAAAGTGGTGGGACCAACTCACTATCATGAGTCCCCAGCAAGTCACAAGGTCCAAGTCGATTTCCAAGTAGAACAGGTCGACTCCAGTCAAGCATTCTAAGAGCAAGTTTTTATTTTGTCAACACATGTTGATTTGCCTATATAATGGAAACCTTGTAGCAGGTTTTAAGGGTGTGAAATCAGCAGAAGGCAAGGCAGGTTGACATGCTCAGTGTACATTTATTTACAGGTCTTGGTGATCCAAATATACACGGGCAATAGCCCAAAAGAAATCGCCTCTGTATAAGGGTTAACCTGACCTATCTGAACCGACACAGGTAGAGGGCAAGAATGCACAGCCTCCCCTTGAGAAACCAAATCGAATCTGTCAAACAGGTAGGCCTGCATAATATAAGCACAGGGTCCCCAGAACCATACAATTACCCAATTGGCAACTATAACTAATAAACGGGTTCTACAATATAAAAGGCACTTTTCACATCCACTGTTACATTGGTACCTTCGTCTTAATCAGAACAATAATTTTCTCTTAAATTACGTTCTGACTCTAAAGCGTGTGGCGCCGGCCCTGTTGCGCTCTCCAGCAACAAAAACGACATAGAAATAGGACACATACACACGGAACGTTGGATAGTCCTACATAGATATTTCTGTTTCATGTTTGATAAGCCTACAGATACATTTCCATTTAGCAAACCATGTGTTACCCTGCTCTAAATCGATGTGATGTTCAACGCGCACATGGACGTTCGTAAGACTCATGAGGTAGAAGTTATGTTTATTTCATTCATGCATGGTTTCCTTTGTTCATATGTCCCGGGTTATATCAGAGTTCCGACATGGAACAGAAATGTCTACCTGTTGGAATAAACGGTACGTTGATGTGATGAAACCCTAGAAATTGTCATATAATATGGAATATTGATTTACCACATAGGGTCTATGCATTTAAACGTGTGAAAGCCGCAGCAAACGTTTAAAAATATAGAAAAAAACACCCCCCCTGGCGGAAGTTTGGAGAGCGCATGTGAAGAGCCGCACGTTTTCTCCACAGTAATAATTCATTTGAACAACAAATTCCAAATGGAAGTTTTATAAGTACATTATGTGTTGATTGAGTTTGTTGGTCCAATCAGAGTGCCGAATGTGCGTTTCAATAGCCAAATTAGTTAAAGGTTTTTGGCAAGAGTGACGCTGCGGCTACTGGCTGCGTGTAGCGTAATCCACCTAGCCTTCTGTGCCCAAAAATTTGTGACAAACCGTTACAAAACCTGGACAGATAATCAAATCAAATTGTATTGGTCACATACACATGGTTAGCAGATGTTAATGGCAGTGTAGTGAAATGCTTGTGCTTCTAGTTCCGACCATGCAGTAATATCTAACAAGTAATCTAATAATTTCACAACTACTTTATACACACAAGTGTAACGGAATGAATACGAATATGTACATATAAAAAAGTCATCAGTCTCAAGTCAAAGTCGAGTTGAGGCTCAAGTCATCAAATTTGTGACTTGAGTCAGACTCAATTCATGTGACTTGAGTCCACAACTCTGATCATTACACAGGTGCACCTTGTGCCAGGACAATAAAAGGCCACTAAAATGAGCAGTTGTGTCACACAACATAATGCCATAGATGCCTTTGAGGGAGTGTGCAATTGGCATGCTGACTGCAACCATGTCTACCAGAGCTGTTGCCAGAGAATTGAATGTTCATTTCTCTACCAATGATGTTTTAGAGAATTTGTCAATACATCCAACCGGTTTCAAAATCGCAGACCATGTGTAACCACACCAGCCCAGTTTCTCCACATCCGGCTTCTTCACCTGCGGGATCGTCTGAGACCAGCCACCCATACAGCTGATGAAACTGTGGGTTTGCACAACAGTCAGAAACCGACTCAGGGAAGCTCATCTGTGTGCTCGTCGTCCTGACCAGGGTCTTGACCTGACTGCAGTTCGGCATCGTAACCGACTTCATTGGGCAAATGCTCACCTTAGATAGCCACTGCCACGCTGGAGAAGTGTGCTCTTCAAATGAATTCTGGTTTCGATGGCAGACAGCGTAGCGTGTATGGCATGTCAACGTTGTGAGTGCCCCATGGTGGCGGTGGGGTTATGGTATGGGCAGGCATAAGGAACGGACAACAAACACAATTGCATTTTATCAATAGCAATTTGAATGCAGAGATACCGTGATGAGATCCTGAGGCCCATTGTCAAGTCATTCATCTGCCGCCGTCACCTCAAGTTTCAGCATGATAATGCACGGCCCCATGTCACAAGGATTTGTACACAATTCCTGGAAGCTGAAAATGTCCCAATTCTTCTATGGCCTGCATACTTACCAGACATCTCACCCACTGATCATGTTAGAGATGCTCTGGATAAACAGCGTGTCCCAGTTCCTGCCAATATCCAGCAGCTTCGCACAGCCATTGAGGAGGAGTAGAACAACATTTCATAGGCCACAATCAACAGCCTGATCAACTCTATGCGAAGGAGATGTCACACTGTAAGAAGCAAATGGGGGTATCTATGACCAACAGATGCATATCTGTATTCCCAGTCATACAATCCATAGATTAGGGCCTAATGACATGATTTAAATTGACTGATTTCCTGATATGAACTGTAACTCAATATATTCTTTGAAATTGTTGCATTTATATTTTTGTTCAGTGTATATTCATAAAGAATCAATAGTGCCTATGTAGCAGATGTGAAATGGCTCTAGCTAGTTAGCGGTGGTGCGCGCTAGTGCCATTTCAATCGGTGACGTCACTTGCTCTGAGAGCTTGAAGAGCGGTTCCCCTTGCTCTGCAAGGGCCGCCGCTTTTGTGAAGCGATGGGTAACGCTGCTTCGAGGGTGACTGTTGATGTGGGAAGGACACCTACTCAACTTGACATCCAGTTAATGCCCACTTAAACTCATTTCTTGACATTCTGACTTCTTATAAAATGAGGGTTCAAGCTTTTAATAAAAAAAGTTAAGAAATACTTGACCAAAACAAGGCACATTCAGTCACACCAGTGTGGTTTTCGATGTAGGCCAGGCTGGAGTATAAGAAGTGGCTTTGCTGCCTCTGCTACTTCCTGATTAGTCGACCCTGGAAGGCGTTCTCTCACCCTGAATGTGCTCCATTGAACACAGACAGAGCAACTTTACAAGCACGCTCTGTCAATACAACATAATTATTTGACTGGAGCTACTTGACTTCAGTGCGAGTGGGTGATGGATCTACAGTATGTCAGACTGTGGATATGTACTGTATAAACATCTATAGTTCATGCAGCAGGGAGAGGGGAGGGGGGCACAGTGTGTCTCCCTCTTGTCTTTGACCATCCTCAACTGTCCTGTATATGGAGTGGAAACGTAATCATGGTAAGGAACTCTACTCACACTAACTTCTTGTTTTATAACACTTCTCCATACTGTGCATTCGGACCCCTTGACTTTCTACATTTTGTTAAGTTAGTCTTATTCTAAAATCGAATTGAATCCATCTACACCCAACACACCATAATGACAAAGCAAAAACAGATTTAGAAATTTTAGCAAATTTATTACAAATAAAAAAACATACCTTATTTACATAAGTATTCATATCCTTTACTATAGGACTTGAAATTGAGAAACATCAAGGATGATCAATGGATACACCGGTTTCCATTGATCATCGTTGAGATGTTTCTACAACTTGGAGTCCTCCTGTGGTAAATTCAATTGAATGTAAAGGCACACACACCTGTCTATATAAAGTCCCACAGTTGACAGTGCATGTCAGAGCAAAAATCAAGCCATGAGGTCGAAGGAATTGCCCGTAGAACTCCCGAGACAGGATTGTGTGGAGGCACAGATCAGAGGAAGGGTACCAGAAAATGTCTGCAGCATTGAAGAAGAACACAGTGGCCTCCATCATTCTTTAATGGAAGAAGTTTGGAACCACCAAGACTCTCCATAGAGCTGGCCGCCAGGCCAAACTGAGCAATCGGGGCAAAAGGGCCTTGGTGGTGAGCTTCAGAGTTCCTCTCCACTCTGGAGATGAAAGAATCTTCCAGAAGGACAACCATCTCTGCAGCACTCCACCAATCAGGCCTTTATGGTAGTGTCCAGATGGAAGCCACTCCTCAGTAAAAGCACATGACAGCCTGCTTGGAGTTTGGGCACCTAACTCATCATAACTCATGAGAAACAAGATTTTCTGGTCTGATGACACCAAAATTGAACTCTTTGGCCTGAATGCCAAGCGTCATGTATGGAGGAAACCTGGCACCATCCCTACGGTGAAGCGCGGTGGTGGCAGCATCATGCTGTGGGGACGTTTTTCAGCGGCAGGGACTGGGAGACCAGTCAGGATCAAGGGAAAGTACAATCAGAGCTCAGGACCTCAGACTGGGGCGAAGGTTCACCTTCCAACGGGACAACGACCCTAAGCACACAGCCATGACAACGCAGGAGTGTCTTCGGGACAAGTCTCTGATGTCCTTGAGTGGAGAGACCTGAAAATAGCTGTGCCCCGCTGCTCCCCATCCAGCCTGACAGAGCTTGAGGATCTGCAGAGAAGAATGGGAGAAACGTCCCAAATACAGGTGTGCCAAGCTTGTAGCGTCATAATACTCATGTAAATGTGATCTGTTTATTTTTAATACATTTGCTAAAAAAACAAATAATTAAAGGGGGGGGGGGGGAAACAATTGAATCCATTTTAGAATAAGGCTGTAACGTAACAAAATGTGGAAAAAGTCAAGGGGTCTGAATACTTTCCCAAATGCACTGTATCCACTGGGATTCTCTGCCTCTAACTCCATTACAGGGGCTGAGTCACTGGCTTACTAGTGCTCTTCCATGCCGTCCCTAGGAGGGGTGTGTCACTTGAGTGGGTTGAGTCACTGACGTGATCTTCCTGTCCGGGTTGGCGCCCCCCTAGGTTCTGGCCTTTCTAGGGAGTTTCTACCCACCGTGCTTCTACACCTGCATTGCTTGCTGTTTGGGGTTTTAGGCTGGGTTTCTGTACAGCACTTTGATATATCAGCTGTAAGAAGTGAAAAAAAATTACTTGTGTCAGAAATTCAAAAAATGGGAAAGTGGTGCATGCATATGTATTCACCCCCTTTGCTATGAAGCCCCTAAATAAGATATGATGCAACCAATTACCTTCAGAAGTCACATAGTTAAAGTACACCTGTGCGCAATCTCAGTATATATGTATACACACACACACACACACACACACACACACACACACACACACAGCTGTTCTGAAAGGCCCCAGAGTCTGCAAATCCACTACGCAAACAGCACCATGAAGACCAAGGAGCTCTCCAAACTGGTCAGGGACAAAGTTGGAGAAGTACAGATCAGGGTTGAGTTATAAAAAATATCTACAACTTTGAACATCCCACAGAGCACTATTAAATCCATTATTTTTAAAAATTGAAAGAATATGGCACCACAACAAACCTGCCAAGAGAAGGGCGCCCACCAACACTCACGGACCAGCCAAGAAGAGCATTAATCAGAGAGGCAACAAAGAGACCAAAGACAACACTGAAGGAGCTGCAAACCTCCCCAGCGGAGATTGAAGTAAATAAGCAAACATTTGGTGTTCGCCAAAAGGCACGTGGGAGACTCTCCAAACATATGGAAGAATGGTACTCCGGTCAGATGAAACTAAAACTGAGCTTTTTGACCATCAAGGAAAACAATGTCTGGCGCAAACCCAACACCTCATCACCCCAAGAACCCTATCCCCACAGTGAAGCATGTGGGGATGATCATTGGGGAGTGAATGACGTGATCTTGTCTACAGTTGGAATGGTCTTGCATTCTTTTAAAGTAACTCTTCACAGACTAATAAAATATCACAAATCAAAGTCTAAAACTCAACTCCTCCACTATGATCACATTCTTTCATGGCTCTCCTCATCCTCTACTTGTCACTAGGCCAAAATGAAACGAGTTCAAGACGCATCTTTCTGTCCTCAACAGTAACAACTGAAGGGACCAATCTAATGGTTAGGCTCAACAGTCATTCAATGGGCAAACAAGTCACTTACATGGCAACGAAGATGTGTCATTCATACACCCCCCCCCTATTCTGTTATTATTCTGTTCCTCTGGATTTTGAATGAGTGTGGCTGAGAGAAATCCAATATAAAACCTGGTAGGTAAGACCTTTAAAACTAAATCATGGAGAGAACAGCTGGAGCGACAGTAGACATTTTCCACCTTACATCTGAGAGCCAATACAATCTTCATGTTATCATTCAGTGCTGCTAGGAAATGGTATGACAGTGGACCATAATTTCACTAAATATGAATGAGATCATTCAGTGAAGAAGATAGCATCCTGGGATTTTAAAAAAACAACACTGGTAAGAAGAAACTGCAATTTTATCATCCTATTATTACTTTCTTTGTTGTTGAATTTTACCCCCCTTTCTCCCCAATTTCATGGTATCCAATTGTTAGTATGTTACTATCTTGTCTCATCGCTACAACTCCCGTACGGGCTCGGGAGAGACGAAAGTCAAAAGCCATGCATCCTCCGAAACACAACCCAACCGCACTGCTTCTTAACACAGCGCGCATCCAACCAGGAAGCCAGCCACACCAATGTGTCGGAGGAAACCGTGCACCTGGGACCTGGTTAGCGTGCACTGCGTCCGGCCCGCCACAGGAGTCGCTAGTGCACGATGAGACAAGGATATCCCTACCGGCCAAACCCTCCCTAACCCGGACGACGCAATTGTGGGTCGCCCCACGGACCTCCCGGTCGCGGCCGGCTGCGACAGAGCCTGGGCGCGAACCCAGAGTCTCTGGTGGCACAGCTAGCACTGTGATGCAGTGCCCTAGACCACATCTTATTACTTTTAAAAGCAATAATCATTCTGGAAACATATTCACATTAGAAACATCCACAAACCCTTTACATTTTAGATTGTTTCATGAGAAACCCCTTTAGTTGACTTAACTACCAGAACTTATTTTCAACATGAGCAACAGGAATGTAAAATCAAGTAATCGATCAAGTGAACGGGAATAGAAACATGAAGACTTACAATGACAGCCCTGAATGAAATGACAAGCTGATGTGGAAGGTGATAATGAGCATAAATAACAGGGAATGTCTCAAACATGGAACAGTTCTGCCTTGAGTACAGTTCATTTTTTAGAGATAGCGTGAGAATTATCCTACATTATTTTATATTATCCTACATTATTTTATATAAATCAATAAATGTTTTACTCAAAGCAATCTGCAAAACACTTTTAAACATAGTTGACATTCAATCTTTACAAATACTTTAAAAATGGTTCAGTTTATACTTTGATCAAGCTACAATATACAAGAGGTAAAATGAGGCCAAACAGGTCCTCAATAATAAAATACTTTTTGATCGGAGACATCCATAATTGTCAGGACCATCTTATAACCCTGTCGACCACTCCATGAACATAACTAGTGACTGACTTACTATAGTAAACAACTAAAGTGATCATAGTCATCATAGACAAAAAGGAACAGAACAGCCTAACCCATTGAGAAACAGCCTAACCCATTGAGAAACAGCCTAACCCATTGAGAAACAGCCTAACCCATTGAGAAACAGCCTAACCCATTGAGAAACAGCCTAACCCATTGAGAAACTAATAGGATGCATTTAAGATTCATTTCACAGACAGAGATTAAGACTATTCCTGGACTAAGAACCATTTTCAATGGAGAATCTCCACTGAAGATGGTTTTTAGTCCAGGACCAGGCTTAATCCGTGTGGAAAACCAGCCCCAAAAGTCTGAAGTCAGTGAAATTGATTACCCTAACCTTGTAGACCGATGTAAAAACCTGGTGATGATAGTGCAAATATGTCTCCACACATAAGGTGCTGTTATTCACATTATACAGATTCAACATGTCTAGGGTTTCACAATGAGGGGGCTTTGCATTAATAAGAGGTAAACTAGTACCTAAACAGGTATCCGGATCTATTTTGTTTATATGCTTTACCTTGGGTTTTCATTTCAACCAAAGGCTTAAGTGATGAATGGATGGAAAATAATTCCATCATGACTTTGTTCAATTATCTTGTGCTTTTCAATTCCCATCCACTGTGTACAAACAAATGATAAACAAACATGAAATCCCTGAAAGATACAGAATTCAGTCACATATTCCAGGGGTGAACAGCTGAGGCTACAAGCTGTGTCCATCCTGGAGCAGCATATAATGTACATAACAACGGATGATTTATATAAACCCTGGATTGCTGATGCTATGTATTGGCCACATGTCAAAAATGATTCTATAGCTTCCAACATCTTTTTTTACAATGGAGATGTACAGAGATAGCTGTGGGGTGGCTTCAATACAACGCCCCCTATCAGTCATCCAGGGTTTATACACATAATTGAAAACAACAGTGTACATAATGCATGCGCACAGACACACACACACTCATCAGCTGGCAAAGTGCTGGTAAAAGGCCAGTTTGATCCTCTCTATAAGGTGACACAGTTTGATGGCAGGGCCCAGCTTCAGCCCCATACACTCCTGTACTGTGGGCAGGCTCAGCAACAGCAGGGCCTGACCATCTATCTCCTGTCAACACACACAACAACATGGCTCAGTGCACTGTGCGTGTGTATGTGTGTACACATGTGTATTGCCTTCTCCACACCGAAGTGTGTGTGTGTGTGTGTGTGTGTGTGTGTCACTCCTACTTGGTCCCTGAATATGCGCGCCAGCGGGGAACAGTCAGTGGTTCTGATGAAGTGAGTCACGTCAGTGATGCTCCAGCCCAGAGGACTGCTGTCCAGATGCAGCTTCTCCTGCACCTCCACCCGCCCACTCTGAGACAGAACACAAAAACAAGGAGTTCCACATATATAGTTCTAGGATCAGTGTGTGTGTGTGTGTGTAATTATGCAACAGCCACTACCATAGATGAGGGGGGCTGGTTATCATCATCTGAGTAAGAGGTTAATTGGGGTCCTTCCCGAGGGCGAGGTTCTGGAGGGGTGGGACGGGGAGAGGCGGGTTGGGACTCCCTCTCTAACACCTCAGAGTCACCCTGCTGCTCTGAGCCCGAATCCTCCTCACTCAGAGAGTAGTCCTCATCCAGGTCCTCCTCCTCCTCCTCCTCCTCTCCACTACCCTGGGGTGCAAAGAAAGAGTACAGTTATGAGTTTGATTACTTTCCATATAAAAGGTGCCCATAAAATCAGATGTAGAATCAGATTGCACTGCGTCCTACCCCAAATCCTAACCTTAACTATTCAAAAATCTCTGACCTTGTACCAGTGGTTGAGGGAAACTAAACTTCTAGCTTCTCTTCCAAAAATGTACAGCTACAAAACCTAGGAAGCCCATGGTTCTCACCCCCTTCCATAGACTTACACAGTAATTATGACAACTTCCGGAGGATGTCCTCCAACCTATCAGCATGAACTGACATGTTATTCACCCAATCAAAAGATCAGAGAATGAATCTAGTACTGAAAGCACAAGCTACAGCTAGCTAGCACTGCATAAAATGTGGTGAGTAGTTGACTCGAAGAGATAGAGTTTTGAACAAATGAATTTCTTCAAAAATGAAGGAGAAGCAAGAGATGGCGAGAGAGATATTTCAAGAAAAAAAAATCTATTTAAGTTTCAATTACTTAGCTAGCAAATGCAGCTAGCTAGTTTAGCCTACTCAAACACCAGGCTCAAACAGAGGGATGCTATGACTATCCAATACAACACTGGAACTCTTCCAAGTCAAGGTAATCTTTTGGTTTTACTGATTTATTGCCACCGGGGCCCGCTGGTGTAACTGCTAAACTGCTTAATGACTGTACACTAAAATTACTGCATGATTGTAGTGGGTTTACTAATGCGTCATTAGCTATGTTGATTATGACGTTACTTTAGCTAGTATGGTGACAACAATGTAGGCTGTGTGTAGCGGTTCTAATATGGTTTGGCTTGGAAAGGTTCTCGCCTGGTCACATACAGCTGATGTGTTGCGCAATGAAGTCCACAAGCAAAAGGACAAGGTGAGAGGAGGAGAGCGCATAGAAGTGAGAAGGATTACAACGTGGCTGCTATGAAAGTGAACTGTGTTCACGTGTGATCAGGGATGTATTCATTCCGCCAATTCTGTTGTAAAAACGTTTCTCAAACAGAAGCACACAGAACGAAACAGGTATAAACAAACCTGGATTTGTCCAACAGAAACTTGTTTGCAACTGTTGGACTAACAATTACACCCTATATCAGCTAGATGCAGGCAAGAGTGTGCAAGGCAGTATTTAATGTCACCTCAAATTTGTCTCTCGACCCGTGTGCGCCTACGTTGTAAACTTTCATTCATAGGCAAGGTTGTAGCAACCTCATGATGGGTATAGGGAAAATGAGAGTTTCATGTAGTAGCCTAAACCGATCGCTGAACTGGGTGAATGGAATATGAATGACAGTCAGCCAATATGCTGTAATGGAAAAAAGGGGCATGAAAAAAACATTAAAAAGCATCAACGCCACTGGTCAACAGAATATCATCTTTTCAAAGTGAGATTTTCACTGAACAGTTACTTTAATGTGTTGAATGTCAGTATATGCAGTACCAGTGGGGAGCAAGCAGGGGTGCTGTCCACAGAGGTAAACAGGCGTTTTTTGCAGACAGACAGGGGCTTCCTCTTCTTCCTCCTGCTCCCCTCTTTGGTGCTGATATCCAGGTTAGTGTGACCGCCAGGGGGACGGCCAATACGCTTGGTCTTCTTCTTACCGTAGTAATGAGCTATAGAGTACATAGACAGACACCAAGGAAACTATCTTAGAAAAATAATAGCAGGAGTGGTATTCATGACTGTATAGCTAAATATTGATAAGTACATTGTGAATACAAATCGGTGTGTCTGTCTATACATGCATACGTGTGTGTGTGTGTAAGGTAGCACGTACTGTATTTAGTCTTGGTGAGCAGGGAACAGTTCTCTGAGCAGTGTTCCAGCACCATGTGAGGTGTGATCAGGTTGGGGCAGCACTCCAGCCTCACACATGTCCTCCTGCAGAACTCAGCCACCTGGTCAGCCGTACGGGAAATCCCCACAGTGGCCCGGTAACTCTTCCCTTTGTACCTACACACCACCATCCAGAGCAGGATAGGTACACCCATTAATACGGTCTGTCAGAGACCAATGTGGCAGAGAGCATCTCTCCCAGTTCCTGCATCCAGTATGATGTTCATGGAGCAGAGAAAACGTATATCCTCAGTGTCACGTGACTACTACCATATACAAGCATTTCGCTACACCCACAATAACATCTGCTAAATGTGACCAATAAAATTTTAATCGATAAACAGTGGCGTTATGGTGATTACATAGTGACCCAGAACAGAGCAAATCTACCTCGTACAGAAAACTCAGTTTCTCTACCGTTTCTCATTTTATCCAAACACTGTACAATCTAAACCGTCATGGTATCACTATCATGTTAGTGTTGTTATGGTGTATACTGTGGTCTGTCTATTGGTTGGGTAGACGGACTTGGCCTTGAGAGTCTCTCCCTGGCCGTGCCGCCTCAGCTCTGGGTCCTGCTGCAGCTCCCTCAGCACCCGGCTGGGCTTGTAGGCCGAGCTGATCAGCAGCGTCAACACCTGGACCACAGGGCAGGAGGATACGGGGGGTTAGAAGTACACACTGTAGGATACAGCACAGAATCAAACAGGACACGAGTGGATTATGTATCTGTATGGTGATATCAGTGAGAAGTCATCTACAGGAGCGCGTGTGTTAATAATTCATTACATTTGTAAAGCGCTTTTCATTATACAGAATAATCTAAAAGTGCATAACATTTTTTTTAAATGAACCAAATGAATGAAAAAAAACAGACACAACTAGACAGGGAAACTGACACAAAGAACACAGCTCATGCTACAAGAGACACGGACACCAAGAAGCACAGCTATCAACTGAAATTATTCCTAAAGAGAAAGTTCTTTAGACCCCTTTAAAAGTGTGCCTACAGGTGGTCCGGGAGGGCATTATAGAGGCTGGGGGAGGTCGAGATGAAAGCCTAATCCCCCAAGGAGCCGAGATTAATCCTGGGGGCGTGTAGGAGCAGGCTTGACCTGAGGGTGCGGGTGAGGTTTTGGAGGGAGAGCAGTTCTTTGAGATAAGGAGGGGTATTGCCACGAATACACCGGAATGTCAATCCGGAATGAGACGGGGAGCGAGTGCAGAGATGCCATGATGGGGGTGATGTGATGGTGTTTCCACACACTGACCAGGATCCTGGCAGCACTGTTCAGGATGTATTGGGGCTTCTGAAGACTCCTGCCAGGGCTCCTGATGAAGAGTGTGTTACAGTAGTCCAGCCCTGAGGAGATAAAGGCATGGATGAGCTTCTCCGCATCAGACTGAGTGAGGGTGGGACGGAGTTGGGCAATGTTCTTGAAGTGATAGAATGACACTTTACGTGGCTGTCAAAGGTCGGGGAGAAATCAAGCTTTACACCCAGATTGGAAACTGGGGGAGAGAGAGGGATGTGCTGTCCTGCAATGTTGAGGTATGTTATTGGTGAGTGCTGGACCTGGAGGGGGGTGCCAACATGTCGGGCCTCGGTTTTGCTGCTGTTCAGTTGAAGGACGTTTTCCTTCATCCATCTACTCAAGGAATGTGTTCATCAGCATAACAATGGAATGAGATTCCATGCCGGGTAATGACACGAGGGGGAACATGTACAGGACGAACAGGATGCGTCCAAGAACAGATCCTTGTGGTACACCGCAGGTGACGTGGTGGGTCCGGGACCTGGGCCCACCTAGCAACACATACTCAGTCCTGTGAGAGGTAGGAGTGGAACCAGCTCAGAACTGGTCCAGACAGTCCGGTGGCGTCCAGGAAGCGTTCAAGTAGGATGGGGTGGGCGACAGTGTCAAATCCTGCACTCAAGTCCAGGGGGATCAGGGGACAGGGGGAGCCTGCACCAGCAGGTCGTTGGTGACCCTGAGTAGGGCCGTTTCAGTGCTGTGGGCCGGCCAGAAACCTGACTGGAACTTCTCAAATACTGTAGGTTGTTCAGACTGAGATGGTCCTGGAGCTGTACAGCAGCCACTTATTCTAAAACCTTGGAGAGGAAGGGGAGATTGGATGTTGGCCTGATATTTTTAGATTGAGAGGAGCTTGTAGATGTGTGCTGCTGTCTCGCTCACCTCTTTCAGCACCAGGACACAGTTGCCGGGGCCGATGCTCTGGGGCAGCTCTGCGATGCGGCCCTTGTTCAGGTAGGGGCCAGAGAAACAGAGGTGGTTGAAGAAGATCTTTGGGCAGCTGTACTTTCCGTTCCCCTGAGCTGCTGACAGACACAGACGTGAGATTCTCATACGCATTATTTTTGCACAAATTATTTTTCACAAGGTATTACACTCACCGCTCTCTGATTGGCTCAGATCCTGCTGCCTCGCTGCATGGGGCGCGGCATTAAGTTGAGATCTGCCATCGGATCAAACCCAAATACACATACAGTTAGAAATAAAAACTGACAAGTCAAAGTTGGTAGAGTAGAGGAATATAGGTTCAGCTTTTTCATTTCGATTCCCACTGTCTCTCAGTAATGTGCAGTCTGCAAAAACTCACTGCTTCTCTGGTTGCACCACGGCCACACAGCTCTTCCTCGGAGCTGCAACAGAAGAGGTCAAAAGTCAAACTATATTTGACAGTAACCGACAGATAAAACACTGACATAGACCAATCCCCAAAATGGACAGGAGGGTCTTGTTTGGAGCCTAACCTGTAGCTTTGGAGGGGTGTTGGAGGGGGTAGCCGTTACTCTCACACCAGCTGACTGGAAAGATGTCCAGGGAGTCCACATGCGTGATGACATCAGGAAGCGTCTGCTTCAACCCTGGAGAGAACACACAGAGCAGAGGGAGGAAGGTATAAACACGTAAACACTATGTAAATAGAACACTTGAGAATTCAGGTAGCTGAAATTACCACACAAAACTGACTTGGTCGTAGTGATAATATTCACAAGATCAACATCCTTCCCCCAAAACCCTTACATCTCTCCAACCCAGCACTTTCTCTCCCTTCTACAGCTGTTCTGTTCTCACCTTCTAGACCTAGCCAGATGTGCTGACCTCTGACCCTGGTTACAGTTGCCATGTGGATGTATTTAGGAGAGATGGGATTCACCGCCTCCAGCCTCATGAACTCAACAAAGTCATGATCACTCTGCTCCTGGAGGAAAAACACCTGTCATCAGTCAGTGGTATAATATATATGTGTGTGTGTGTGTGTGTGTGTGTGTGCGTGCATGTGTGTATGTGTGTATGTCTCACCACAGGAAAACAGCTCTCTGGCGCTCCCTCTGCGCCACACTGTTTCAGGTAATACGCCCAGTCAAAGTCCTGACCCTGGTAACCTACACACCCACATACACAGGAACACAGTAAAATTTCACTGGGAAATGCAGTACAGTGCATAAGATGAGTGTATTCCACAGGTGGGACCAAGTCACTATTATTAAGTCACAAGGTCCGAGTCTCAAGTCGAGAACCGGCCGAGTCAAGTCCAAGTTGTGCAATCTAAGGGCAAGTCAAGTCACAAGTAAAAAACAAACCTTTATTAAAAAAAAATGTTTAAGCTACCAGGCAGCCCTTTTCATTGATCCATTTCAAGCAATTTTGACATAACAAAAGACCAGCAGACCTATGTTAGTCATTGTTGATTGATGCCCCATTACTGGTGAGCTTGCAAAGTAAACCGTTAATATTCTCGATCACCAAACTATTTTTGGAGCTGCATATTTATTTATGGCAAACCGCTCTCCCTACAAAGTGCAGTTTGTGCTGCACCCGGTCCTTCAGCTGGCCAGGAAATCAGCCATCTGTTCGCTAGCTTAGTGGTTCTCAAACGGAGTGTGCACGCACACGCACGTGCACACAATTTCTGTTCAGATGTCGCCTGTCATTTCAGATATAAACGGTGCTGCATTTTCAAAAAACACAAGACACCTGCACTTGGAGCTGAAAGTCATTCACGTTAGCATTCAATATCCACTTGGGATATCGTGCCTGTATCCAGCGAAGGTTGCAGGATCGGTTGGAAAGCATGGTTTTGTCTGTAGACTTTTTCTTCCTCACAAATATCGTAATTAGTTAGCCAGAATATGTTGCATCTTCATCCCATGAGTATTGAGGTTAGAACTATCTGTAGTCAGAAGTCCTACCCACCACTGAGCTATATAAGTAACCCATCCAAACTAGTCCCATCTGAAATATCCAGCTAGTCTTTTGTTCTGGTAAAGATGCGTGAGTAGCAGATTGCTAAATGGTATTTTATATGAAGAAAAAAAAAGTGCCAGGCAAAACCTGAGAAAATTAAAGTGCTGTCTTGTCTGGTCATTCATCTGGATGTGAGCCCGCCTTTGAGCGCCAATGCTGATGACTGGTCAACAGTCAAAATGTGCCACTTTTTGGTTCTGAAGCACAGATGCGATGTTTTTGAAAGAAGAAGTTTGTGCAATGCCGTAGGTATGTTAGTTAGCTATGTTAGTGGCCAGATTGAACAAACAAAGGAATAAATATAAACGCCAAATGGTAGGCTATACAGAGCCTTCAGAAAGTATTCACACCCCTCCACTCTTCCCACTTGGCTGTGTTACAGCCTGAATTTAAAATGGATTCAATTGAGATTGGCCTACACACACAATACCCTGTACTGTCAAAGTGTAATTACGTTTAGACATTTTGGCAAATTAATTCAAAATGAAACGCTGAAATGTCTTGAGCCAATAAGTATTCAACACCTTTGTTATGGCCTTAATACGTTCAGGAATAACAATGTGCTTAACAAGTCACATAACGGGCTCCCGAGTGGCGCAGCAGTCTAAGGTGCTGCATCTCAGTGCAAGAGGCGTCCCCTACAGTACCCGGTTCGATTCCAGGCAGTATTACACCCGGGCCGTGATTGGGAGTCCCATAGGGCAGCGCACAATTGGCCCAGCGCAGTCCTGGTTTAGCCCGGGGTAGGCCTTCATTGTAAATAAGAATTTGTTCTTAAATGAGTTCCCTAATAAATACATTTTAAAAAGCTGCATGGACTCACTCTGTATGTGTGCAATAATATTGTTTAACATGATTTTTGAATGACTACCTCATCTCTGTACCCCACACATACAGATAATTGTAAGGTCCTTCAGTCGATCAGTGATTTTCAAACACATATTCAACCACAAAGACCAGGAAGGTTTTCCAATGCCTCGCAACAAAGAGCACCTATTGCTAGATGGGTAAAAATAAAATAAAAAGCAGACATTGAATATCTGGAGACTCTCTGCAACAAAATTAGTGACAAAACCCTGGCCAGATAAGTTCAGTCTCAAGTCAAAGTCGAGTCACGAGTCTTGATGCTCCAAGTCTGAAGTTATTTTATTTTCTATCAAGTCATGTGACTCCTCCACACCTCTGGTTTATTCTGCCTCACCTGGAGGGGGACTGAGGGGTACCCCATTTTTAAGGCTCCACTGGACAGGGAAGATTTCAGTGCTTCCATGGTGACAGAGGAATGATGAGCCAGGCCCCGCTCCCTCACTGTCTCCGTGTAGACTGTCCATCTGCACCAGGAAGTACTGTTCATTCAACACCTGGGGAACACAATGATGACATCACTGTTGCAGCCCCATGCAACTAGGTGCAACCTATCACACACTATACGTAATTGATAAACACGGAAGAAGCTGTGTGGGTGCGGTGATGGTGTTACTTTGGTGAAACCATTTATAACCATTGTGTAAATGTAACACTAAATAGCTGTGTGCCACTTCTGAAAAGACTGTGCACGCACAAAAATATTGAGATTTATAAACTTGGGAGCACACCACACGTTTCCCGTTATAAATCAGACCTGTGGTGAAACTGTGTATGCGTGAACGAACATTATAACTCCACATGAAAACTGCCCATCATTCACCTTCTATGGTGACAATAATGCCCTTATTTGCTGTATACTTTGGAAGTATTGGAATTAGGCCAAGACAGTTTCTAAGGAAATAGCAATGCAAGGCGAACTTAATCAATTGTCTTTGGAGAGGTTGGCAGAATGTTTTCTTTTGCTTTGACTTTTGCTGTGTCTGAACATGTCAGAAAGACAAAATCAATTGGAAAATTGTTGAAGACCAGTAAAAAGATTGTTTGATATATCAATAATATTTTGTATATACTTTTCCCCAAACCTAAATATGCTGCACTGCCCACAAATTCTGAAACATTGTCTACAGTAGGCCTACTGCTTACAGTGGTAGTCTACACACTTCAATGCAAAAAAGTGTTTAATGTCCGTTGGTGACATGGGGGCATTACCTTGGTGACAGTAGCTGGGCTGATGTTGAAGGGGGAAGCGGGGTTCACCGCCTCCAACTTCATCCCCTCAGAGAAGCAGTGAGGAGAGAGGACTGGCCTGTCCTACAAACACACAGAAGATATGTCAGAGGGAGACAGAGAAGCAGTGAGGAGAGAGGACTGGCCTGTCCTACAAACACACAGAAGATATGTCAGAGGGAGACAGAGAAGCAGTGAGGAGAGAGGACTGGCCTGTCCTACAAACACACAGAAGATATGTCAGAGGGAGACCGAGAAGCAGTGAGGAGAGAGGACTGGCCTGTCCTACAAACACACAGAAGATATGTCAGAGGGAGACAGAGAAGCAGTGAGGAGAGAGGACTGGCCTGTCCTACAAACACACAGAAGATATGTCAGAGGGAGACAGAGAAGCAGTGAGGAGAGAGGACTGGCCTGTCCTACAAACACACAGAAGATATGTCAGAGGGAGACAGAGAGGGCAGAGAGGGGGAGATGTAAAGCATACCTTAAAGAAATCTCGATTGAAGGCTTCTTCTTTAGGCTGTCTGATGGTCTTTCTCACCTCCTCCCACTCTGCTTCACTGCGCAAACCACAAAGCACTGAAACACAGCAGTGACATTATCACTAAGTAACTCTCATTAATACTTAAACACACACAAAGCATCCAAACAAACACAAAGTGGTCAGCAGGCAACAGTGGTCAGCAGGCAACCAGCCCAGCATTAATACACCTTATTCAAGGACCAGGGTTGGTCAACAGCATCACAAGGTGCACCACAAGGTACAGAGGCAGTTCTGTTCCTTACCAGCAGGTGGGATGAGAGAGCAGCTGTTCTCCTCAGCCCAGCCAGGTGGGTGCAGGAGGGGGTCCAGGTAGAATACCCATCGCCTGGCCAGTGACTGGGTGAGCCCCTCTGTCCCAGCGTAGCACAGACACAGACGGCCCCCTATGTTGTCCTCCACCTGCGCCCCCCAGGCCACCCCTGGGTCCACACTGTCCTGCAGCTCCACACACCACCCAATGGGAAACAGGTCTGCTGGGTCTCCCCCTGCCTGAGCCTGGACATGTTGACATTTTTTTATTTAAAAAATACTGTAAAATAAATGTAAAAAATAATCAAGCTTTTCTGACATGAGAGGTGATGTTGAATAGGTCCTAGCTATAGTTATGGTCCTGGTGTCCCCACTCCTCCCTCTCCCACTCACCCCCTGCAGCAGGTGTGCTGGTGCACTCCCTCCCTGAGCCAGAGCCTCCTCTAGGACAGCCTCCCAGTCACCATGTTTCTCACGGACACCTGGACCCACATCACATTCATAAATTGTGTGCATCTTTAAGCTGTTAATTCCTGTATACAGTTGAAGTCAGAAGTTCCCATACTGTACACTTAGGTTGGAGTCATTAAAACTCGTTTTTTCAACCACTCCACCAATTTCTTGTTAACAAACTATAGTTTTGGCAAGTTGGTTAAGACATCTACTTTGTGCATGAAACACAAGTCATTTTTCCAACAATTGTTTACAGAGAGATTATTTCATTTATAATTCACTGTATCACAATTCCAGTGGGTCAGAAGTTTACATACACTAAGTTGACTGTGCCCTAATTGACATCATTTGAGTCAATTGGAGGTGTACCTGTGGATGTATTTCAAGGCCTACCTTCCAACTCAGTGGCGATTTGCTTTACATCATGGGAAAATCAAAAGAAATCAGCCAAGACCTCAGAATAAAAATTGTAGACCTCCACAATCTGGTTCATCCTTGGGAGCAAGTTCCAAATGCCTGAAGGTACCACGTCTCCTAGAGATGAACGTACTTTGGTGCGAAAACTGCAAATGAATCCCAGAATAACAGCAAGGGACCTTGTGGAGATGCTGGAGAAAACAGGTACAAAAGTATCCACTTCCACAGTAAAACAAGTCAAATATTGACATAACCTGAAAGGCCGCTCAGCAAGGAAGAAGCCACTGCTCCAAAACCGCGTTAAAAAAGCCAGACTACAGTTTGCAACTGCACATGGGGACAAAGATTGTACTTTTTGGAGAAATGTCCTCTGGTCTGATGAAACAAAAATAGAACTGTTTGGCCATAATGACCATCGTTATGTTTGGAGTAAAAAGGGGGAGGCTTGCAAGCCGAAGAACACCAACCCAACCGTAAAGCACGGGGGTGGCAGCATCATGTTGTGGGGGTGCTTTGCTGAAGGAGGGACTGGTGCACTTCACAAAATAGATGGCATCATGAGGTAGGAAAATTATGTGGAAATTATATTGAAGCAACATCTCAAGACATCAGTCAGGAAGTTAAAAACCTCTTCGAACTACCTATCCCGGATCCGGTATATTTGTCATCAGCAACGCTGAATAGCATAGCGCAAGTCAAAAAATATTACTAGAAAATATTCATATTCATGAAATCACAAGTGAAATATAGCGAAACACAGCTTACTTAGCCTTTTGTTAATTACCCTGTCGTCTCAGATTTTGAAATTATGCTTTACAGCGAAAACAATACAAGCGTTTGTGTAAGTTTATCGATAGCCTAGCATAGCATTATGTACACTTCGCATCAGGAAGCTTGGTCACGATAATCAGAAAAGCAATCAAATTAACCGTTTACCTTTGATGATCTTCGGATGTTTCCACACACGAGACTCCCAGTTAGACAGCAAATGTTCCTTTTGTTCCATAAAGATATTTTTTATATCCAAATTATCTCCGTTAGTTTGGTGCGTTATGCCCAGGAATCCACCGGAAATAGCGGTCACGGCAACGCAGACAAAAATTCCAAATGATATCCATAATGTCGACAGGAACATGTCAAACGTTTTTTATAATCAATCCTCAAGGTATTTTTCAAGTATCTATTCGATAATATATCAACCGGGACAGTTGGCTTTTCACTAGGACCGGGAGGAACAATGGCTGCCTCTCTCTTTTGCACATAAATCACTCTGAGAGCCCCCACCTGACCACTTACGTATTGTGGTCGTTCACGCTCATTCTTCAAAATAAAGGCCTGAAACTATGTCTAAAGGCTGTAGACACATTGGGGAAGCCATAGAAAAAGGAATCTGGTTGATATCCCTTTCAATGGTCAATAGGGATGCATAGGAACACAGAGCTTTCAAAATAAGAGTAACTTCCGGATTTTTATCAGGCTTTCGCCTGCGATATCAGTTCTGTTATACTCACAGACAATATTTTTACAGTTTTGGAAACATTAGAGTGTTTTCTATCCTAAGCTGTCAATTATATGCATATTCTAGCATCTGGTCCTGACAAATAGGTTGTTTACTTTGGGAACGTTATTTTTCCAAAAATAAAAATAGTGTCCCCTAGCTTCAAGCTTGGTCACAA
The DNA here is from genome assembly GCF_034236695.1 of Oncorhynchus nerka. Classification (NCBI taxonomy): domain Eukaryota; kingdom Metazoa; phylum Chordata; class Actinopteri; order Salmoniformes; family Salmonidae; genus Oncorhynchus; species Oncorhynchus nerka. The sequence goes on from NC_088410.1 coordinate 66,803,933, forward strand.
ATGGATCTTCCAAATGGACAATGACCCCAAGCATACTTCCAAAGTTGTGGAAAAAAGGATTAAGGACAACAAAGTCAAGGTATTGGAGTGGCCAAAACAAAGCCCTGACCTCAATCCTATAGAAAATTTGTGGGCAGAACTGAAAAAGTGTGCGAGCAAGGAGGCCTACAAACCTGACTGTTACACCAGCTCTGTCAGGAGGAATGGGGCAAAATTCACCCAACGTATTGTGGGAAGCTTGTGGAAGGCTACCTGAAACGTTTGACCCAAGTTAAACAATTTAAAGGCAATGCTACCAAATACTAATTGAGTGTGTGTAAACTTCTGACCCACTGGGAATGTGATGAAATAAATAAATAATTATCTCTACTATTATTCTGACATTTCACATTCTTAAAATAAAGTGGTAATGCCAACTGGCCTAAAACAGGTAATTTCTACTTGGATTAAATGTCAGGAATTGTGAAAAACTGAGTTTAAATGCATTTGGTTAAGGTGTAAGTAAACTTCCGACTTCAACTGTATATGAAAAACTGTGTATTCCAATACATTTATTTGAGCACAGGGCCCAACCGGTCTACAGCAACACAAACGTATATTGCCATTAACCCCTATGTCACCCCCTCACCATTGGGTGGTCTCATTGGTCGCCCCTGCTGCCTACCCCAACCCAGAGGGTGGAGGTCAGAGGTCATGATGTCAGACCAGAAGTCTGCTCGTCGGTCGTCGTGGTAACCCTCATAGCGCAGCAGCAGCAGTTGGCCACAGGCAGTGATGATGGTAGCCACCCAGTAGGGTTGGTCAGGTTCTGAACGCACAGACACCTCCAGCATCATCCCTGGGGCCAGCCCTGTCTGCAGGCTACGGTCCACCTGACAGGGAGGGAAGGGGAAAGACAACTATAATTCATGTGTGAGTGGATATACAATAAATAGGGCCCTGACCAGGAAAAACACTGGGCCCTAACTATAAGTACCATATCTGCAAATGGGCCCTGATGCAGTGAAATAAGACATACATGTTTGAAGGCGTGATGTGGAACTGCCAATACTCCATTCTCCTCCAGATATTCATCCCAGTTGAAGTCAGACTCCAGGTCAGAGCCTCCTGCTGAAAGACACACAAACTCATTTATAAAGACAGAAAAATACACCACTGCCATTGAACCATTGTGAGACTCACCAGATTCCTGTGCCTCGGGGTTCATGATGCCCCCACTGTGTTCCCAACACCACCCAGAAGACTGTATTAGCAGTAGCTAAAACCACTTTAGATCCAACTGAAAAAGATACAAAGACGACATTAAATATACATGTCTGTGTTTAGTGCCTGGTACTCAGTAACTACAACACACTTATACAGTTCCACTTCCAAGACAAAAAAAAGGTTAGCACTCATGAAGATTTAGGTAGGTTGAGAGGAGAGTTGCTGTCCGTTTTGAATGTGGGACCTTTAGGCACGGCCGGCCTGCTCATTAGGCATCTGCCTATGGCGGCAGATTGACAAGGGCGGCATTTTCTGAGCTAAACTGACCAAGACGCACCTCCAACAACAAAACATCATTCTGCCCCAAAACAATGACAATTTCTCTCAACCAGTGGCATATGGGCTTTTTAGGTGAGCGTTGATGCTGCCCTGTGATAAGCAGTGGCCACTTTGTCAAAGGCTGGGGTGCAAAATATGTTGCTTGTCCATTCCCAGCGCGCCCCTTCAGGGTGCTGTTGGAGAGACACATCGCTGCGGTGCTCCACCCCAAAATTGTATTTCACTTTTATTTAACCAGGTAGGCTAGTTGAGAACAAGTTCTCATTTACAACTGCGACCTGACCAACATAAAGCAAAGCAGTGCGACACAAACAGAGTTACACATGGAATAAACAAACGTACAGTCAATAACACAATAGAAAAGTCTATATACAGTGTGTGTAAATGAGGTAAGATAAGGGAGGTAAGGCAATAAATAGGCCATAGTGGCAAAATAATTACAATTTAGCAATTAAAACACTGGAGTGATCGATGTTCAGAAGATGAATGTGCAAGTAGAGATACTGGGGTGCAAAGGAGAGAAAAAATAACAGTATGGGGATGAGGTAGTTGGATGGGCTATGTACAGGTGCAGTGATCTGTGAGCTGCTCTGACAGCTGGTGCTTAAAGTTAGAGAGGGAGATACGAGTCTCCAGCTTCAGTGATTTTTGCAATTCGTTCCAGTCATTGGCAGCAGAGAACTGGAAGGAAAGGCAATTGGCTTTGGGGGTGACCAGTGAAATATACCTGCTGGAGTGCGTGCTAGCGCGTGCTACGGGAAAGTTTATGGCCTTTTCTGTAGCCTACAGGCTGGAGACAGACTGTATGAATGTATTGAGACTGACACTTTTTACATCATGCAGGTTTCTCCAATCAAATAGCCTGACCTAAATGCTGCCCAATCAAATAGCCTGACCTAAATGCTGCCCAATCAAATAGCCTGACCTAAATGCTGCCCAATCAAATAGCCTGACCTAAATGCTGCCCAATCAAATAAAAGATATGTTAACAAAAATATCCTAAAAACAGGCCAGGTCAAAGTAAAACGGACAATATGGAATGGCCATTCACAACTGTTGTCCAGGAGTTCCACCCCATTGTCATGATCAGTGGTTTCAAGTTGGTATCTGTACATTTTTGACAAGCTGATCATGCGAAAAAATATGATACTTCTGCATGTCCTGCTGTGTAAACACATTGCAAATAGGCTCACCATTACTCCTAAAAAGTTGGGTAGCTGATATTCAGAGCTTAAAATAGTCAAATTGATTTAACACAGGAATAAGGACCAATACAGTCAATGCAACGGACTGTTTTACAAATGGTGGGCCTACCACATGGATGGGCATTCATAAAATTCCATTGCGGGCAGACATGGTAGGCCACACCCAAGTAAACAGGAACCGACGTATTTTTTGGGTGTTTTACAAACTGTAGGCTTACCACTTAGCCGTCGCCTTTTGGAGGTCGTTTTTTTTGTTGCAGTCTGGACCGGCCTTGATTTCCACGGACATTGGATTTTGGTCTGGACCAAATATGAACCAATCATAGACGTCTATGTTTGGTTCAGATTTGGTGTGGTCCAGACCAGCCTTGATTTCAACATCAACGGACATTGATTTTAGGTCCGGTCCGGATTTCAACGTGCAGAAAATATATATTTTAAAAGTCTGGAAAATAAGTATTTTCAACATACGGGAAACACGTATTTTAAACTTTCATTCATAACCAAAAATGAACCTGACTTCAACATCCGGAATATATGTATTTTTCAATGTCTTTCATGCTTTTTCAACGTCCTGGAAAATACTTACTTTTCCCACATAATTCAGAACCTAAACTGGAAAATATTTTAGACGTCTTTTCAACGTCAAGGACCGGCCCTGCCTTTAAGCTTTCTTTCAATTCAATAGACTGTCCATCTCTCTCCCTTCTCTGTCAGGGGTGATCAGTCTCAGGAAGGATTAGAGCCCTGCTTAAAGCAGGCTGTCTGGCCTAGACCCATTCCTACCACACACACACAGCCTTCGATCAGCCTATGAGTTGTTGACATCTTTATTAATTTAAGAAGTCATTAACTGAACTCATCATCCTGAGAAATCCCTGCCTGATATCCTACGATAACGTCAATGTGACAACAAAGCAGTGATATCAAACGACGAGTGTGCACTTTTAAGGTTATAAACTGCACAAAAAAAATATATATATATATATAATACTCTGCCTCCCGCCTGCAGTGACAGGTGTTCCCGCCAGTAGGTTAACGACGTCCCATCTCAGAAAAGGGGTAGGTTGACCATGGCGTGGCAAAACCAGCACAAAAATGCTAAAGCCCGCCTACACATATGTTGATACTTTGTTTATGTTAGGTTGCAATAAACAGTATAGGTCACATTTTGACACAGAATAGCCTGGAACGTTGTAATCGGCTACACTGTATATTATTTTACAATGATACATCACAAGCTAAACAACCATGAATTAAAACATTTTGACTACAAAAAAAAACTAGTCAGACTTTTCAGGGAAAGGTTGTGTCAGCATCAGCAATATGACAATCTGTTGACACAATATTGCAGGCAAAGGCGTCATGCGCCCAGCTCAACTTTAAATTCTATATTGTGGTCGTGATCAAAATTGAATTCACAACATTGAAAAGAGATCGTGGATATCAATCTGTGCAATGAAAATGATCGGGTGCGCGAAGCTTGCACACCTTTCCCACTGTCCACGAGCAAGTTTGCAGCTGAAATGTCAAGTATTAGTATGGCGCTGCGTACTCAATAGAGCACAACACAGCTTCTTTGACACCAGGAAAAAACACACGTGAGCCACTAAGGCAGCTGAAAATACGTTTGCCCGTTAGTACATTGTAAATATTAGCTAAGTATTTTATAAACTTACGTGAATCTCACCGTTTCCTAGTTTTTCCAAGTAAATTTAAAACATCTCCCTCGCAAGCCTCTCTTGTTCTCTGCTTCCTTGCAATATGTCACAAACCTCAACTGCGCATGCTCGATCATTCACTTTCTCAAACTGGGGCTGTCAAGAGGAAAAGGCGTCCCGCACCGATGGACTTGGTCATATAATTCAGCGATTAGAGGAAACATATGAACATACTCTGCCCCAAACTTTGTGATGTCTTTGTTTAAATTACAACAGCATATCTAAATCAATTCAAAAACACGCGGTCAAGGATAAGCAAAAGGAAGAAAATAGGCATACACAGGCTGTCGTCGTGAGCCATGCAATCAAATGTATTTATAAAGCCCTTTCTACATCAGCCGATGTCACAATGTGCTGTACAGAAACCCAGCCTAAGACCCCAAACAGCAAGCAATGCAGGTGTAGAAGCACGGTGGCTAGGAAAAACTCCCTAGAAAGGCCAGAACCTAGGAAGAAACCAAGAGAGGAACCAGGCTCTGAGGGGTGGCCAGTCCTCTTCTGGCTGTGCCGGGCAATAAATTATACAGCACACTAACTGTATGAAACGCAATATGGATTGCAAAGTGCTGTCTTGTGGATTGTGCGTATATTTAGCCATGTATGTTTTCTGTATTTACAGTGCTGTGCATCTGTCTTGCTATCTATATTTATTCAGACCAGTAGATATATCAACAATCCAATTCAATACCCTATATTTTGACTTGTCTGCATCGAATTCTCTATAGACTAAAGGCAACTTTTCATTTGTATGGTATATTTCTGTAGGCCAAAAGACAACGTTGGTTTAGACTCGGCAGGTAGGATTATATACTTTTCCCCCATATGACTATAGACTTTTTCTTCTCTCGCAGGGTGGAGACTCAAGCAGTAATTAGGTCTGCTCCGTTTCCATGGCAACAGCACCAAGAGACGCACTAAAGGACAGATGTGGGTTGGTGGGAAACTCGATGCAAATACTTCCATTGAATTTCCATTATTTATACTAGACAATATTCCCTGCCATCATGCAGAGTAAATGGGTAGATCCATTATATTACATGCGCCGTTCTACAAAACTAAAAATGTACTATTTTGCTATGTTTTTAACAACAATATGGGACGACAAGATGCCCTAATGCACTAGTATCTTATCTGGCCTAGGCTGCAACAAAACAATCAGCCAAAATCCACCTGTAGGCCGTCATTGTAAATAATAATTTGTTCTTAACTGACTTGCCTAGTTAAATAAAAGTAAATTAAATACAAAAATACCTCTGAAGCATTACAAAACGTGCAGGTGAAATAGTGTTTTTAGTGCTGGCTCCAATGACTGTAGACTTGCTCACATACAGGTAACTGCCAAAATAAAGGAAACACTTGAGTAAATGAGGGATACAAATTATATTGAAAGCAGGTGCTTCTACACAGGTGTGGTTCCTGAGTTAAATAAGCAATCCCATCATGCTTAGGGTCATGCATAAAAATGCCCAGTTACCGAATATTTTGGCTACCATGGCTGAAAGAGCAGATCTCAGTGACTTTGAAAGAGGGGTCTCAAAAGGGGGTGTGTATATGAGATCTCAACCCGATTGAACACTTATGGGAGATTCTGGAGCGGTGCCTGAGACAGCATTTCCCACCTTCTCGTGGATGTATGTGGTCGCATCCAATGTTCCCTCATATTGTTTTTACCACTGATCAAATGTTAGGTCTGTGCAACTTCCAGTGCACGTTTGCTGTGAACACAGGCTGTACCAGCTTTAAGTTACAGTGTCAGTCAGTGGTGAAGTAGGCTACTTGATCATACTGTAGGCCTATCAGTTGCCTTCCATCAAAAACAATGGATAAATTGCATACCATAACATTTGAACATGGACATTGTTTTTCTGTCATTCAGTCTACAAGACTTTTAAAAACATGCAGGACTTGACATTAACCTGTTTATCCAAATGTCCTTCAGACAAGGTCACTGAAAATGTGTTGTTTGATGCAAGAAACCCCATTACAAAATAAAATGCATTATTATTCCCATACCATTATTATTATTTTTTTTTTTTACCCCTTTTTCTCCCCAATTTCGTGGTATCCAATTGTTTTTAGTAGCTACTATCTTGTCTCATCGCTACAACTCTCGTACGGGCTCGGGAGAGACGAAGGTTGAAAGTCATGCATCCTCCGATACCCAACCAAGCCGCACTGTTTCTTAACACAGCGCACATCCAACATTTATGGCATTTCACCATCCCTGGATATTTACAAGGAACGTTTAACTCTGCAAGCAGAATTTGACACATTAACAGACCAGGTGACTGAACTGCTTGTCAAGTCTAGGAGCACTTACTATGAACAAGGAGAAAAAGCCAGTAAATTATTAGCTCACAAGTTACGTCAACTATCATCATTTCAGATTCCTAAAATTCGTACATCATCTGGGATATCATTAGATCCTAGAGGGATCAATGATGAGTTCAAGAGATGTTACCAGTCTCTATATACTTCAGAATGTAAAGCGGACACATTGGAATTGGATGATTTCTTCCACTCACTTCCTGTGCCTTTTGTCAGCCGGGATTTGGTTAAAAAATTAGAACAGCCAATCACTGTTGAAGAATTGTCTAATGCTGTCAAATCCCTTCAATCTGGGAGAAGCTCAGGGCCTAACAGCTACTCGGCAGAGTTTTATAAAAAGTTTATCTCCAAAATAGCCCCTATTCTAATTGAAATGTACAATGAAGCATTTGTAAATGGTGCTCTCCCTCAGACTCTCACTCAGGCAACCATTTGTAAATGGTGCTCTCCCACAGACTCTCACTCAGGCAACCATTTGTAAATGGTGTTCTCCCACAGACTCTCACTCAGGCAACCATTTGTAAATGATGCTCTCCCACAGACTCTCACTCAGGCAACCATTTGTAAATGGTGCTCTCCCACAGACTCTCACTCAGGCAACCATTTGTAAATGGTGTTCTCCCACAGACTCTCACTCAGGCAACCATTTGTAAATGGTGCTCTCCCACAGACTCTCACTCAGGCAACCATTTGTAAATGGTGTTCTCCCACAGACTCTCACTCAGGCAACCATTTGTAAATGGTGCTCTCCCACAGACTCTCACTCAGGCAACCATTTGTAAATGGTGCTCTCCCACAGACTCTCACTCAGGCAACCATTTGTAAATGGTGCTCTCCCACAGACTGTCACTCAGGCAACCATTTGTAAATGGTGTTCTCCCACAGACTCTCACTCAGGCAACCATTTGTAAATGGTGCTCTCCCACAGACTGTCACTCAGGCAACCATTTGTAAATGGTGTTCTCCCACAGACTCTCACTCAGGCAACCATTTGTAAATGGTGCTCTCCCACAGACTCTCACTCAGGCAACCATTTGTAAATGGTGCTCTCCCACAGACTCTCAGTCAGGCAACCATTTGTAAATGGTGTTCTCCCACAGACTCTCACTCAGGCAACCATTTGTAAATGGTGCTCTCCCACAGACTGTCACTCAGGCAACCATTTGTAAATGGTGCTCTCCCACAGACTCTCACTCAGGCAACCATTTGTAAATGGTGCTCTCCCACAGACTCTCACTCAGGCAACCATTTGTAAATGGTGCTCTCCCACAGACTGTCACTCAGGCAACCATTTGTAAATGGTGCTCTCCCACAGACTCTCACTCAGGCAACCATTTGTAAATGGTGCTCTCCCACAGACTCTCACTCAGGCAACCATTTGTAAATGGTGCTCTCCCACAGACTCTCACTCAGGCAACCATTTGTAAATGGTGCTCTCCCACAGACTCTCACTCAGGCAACCATTTGTAAATGGTGCTCTCCCACAGACTCTCACTCAGGCAACCATTTGTCTTATTCTTTAAAAAAACAAAGACCCTCTTGACTGTGCATCACACCATCCAATTAGCCTGCTAAATGTTGACTATAAAATTCTAGCCAAACTTCTGGCAACGCTTTTGGAAACAGTCCTCCCATTAATTACCGGATCAAACATGATATATTAAAAATAGACACTCATTCTTCAATCCTCAACGATTATTTAATATTTTATATAATCTTTCTGTCGTCAATACCTCTGAAGCCATTATATCCCTGGATGCGGAGAAAGCATTTGATTGGGTGGAATGGAAATACCATTTTTACACTCTAAATAAATTTGGCTTTGGTTCCAAATTCATGGCTTGGATAAGACTTCTGTACTCATCCCCTCAAGCCTCTGTCAGGACTAATAACACTCAGACTGCCTCCCTTTGCAACGATCAACACGCCAGGGTTGCCCTTTAAGTCCATTACTGTTTGCCCTCGCCATAGAACCTCTTGCAATAACACTTCGCTTCAACCCCCTCATCAAAGGTATAGTCAGATACAGACATGAACACAAACTGTCTTTATATGCAGATGATTTATTATTATACACATCCAACCTTTCTGTCTCTGCTCCTGCTGCCCTTGCCACTTTCACATCCTTCGGTCACTTATCAGGGTATAAACTGAATATGAATATGGCCGAATATGGCCGCAAAAAACATCCCCTTTACATAACTTGCCATTTAAAATTGCTCACAGTAGTTTTATTTATCTCGGGGTACATGAATACTCTCACAAAATTCTTATATCTCTATCAGTGCCTTCCGATTTTTCTTCCCAATACATTTTTCAAAAAGATTGACGGCCTAATACTACCGTTTATATGGGACAAAAAGCCTCCCAGGATGCGAAAACAGCTTTTGCAGAGGCCAAAACCAGACGGCGGTCTAGCTCTACCGGATTTCAGAATCTATTATTGGGCCGCTAACCTTAGGATCATTCACTACTGGTTGCAGAGCAGAGAGATATTCCCACCCCCAATTTGGCTAGAGATGGAGGCTGCCTCGTCTATACTGGCATCACTTGTCTTCCCTCGCTCACTCCTCCGTTACAGGCCCTTACTCCTCCTTCACCAAAAATATAATCTTCACCAAAAATATAATCTGTTTTGAATTGCATAATGTTGGAAAAAATTAAACGCACACTCAATGGGTCTGTAGACAAATTCTATGCAATATGGGCTCACTTCTTTTTTTAAACGAATACATTTCAAATCAAATCAAATTTTATTTGTCACATACACATGGTTAGCAGATGTTAATGCGAGTGTAGCGAAATGCTTGTGCTTCTAGTTCCGACAATGCAGTGATAACCAACAAGTAATCTAACTAACAATTCCAAAACTACTCTCTTATACACAGTGTAAGGGGATAAAGAATATGTACATAAGGATATATGAATGAGTGATGGTACAGAGCAGCATACAGTAGATGGTATCGAGTACAGTATATACATATGAGATGAGTATGTAGACAAAGTAAACAAAGTGGCATAGTTAAAGTGGCTAGTGATACATGTATTACATAAGGATGCAGTCGATGATGTAGAGTACAGTATATACGTATGCATATGAGATGAATAATGTAGGGTAAGTAACATTATATAAGGTAGCATTGTTTAAAGTGGCTAGTGATATATTTACATCATTTCCCATCAATTCCCATTATTAAAGTGGCTGGAGTTGGGTCAGTGTCAATGACAGTGTGTTGGCAACAGCCACTCAATGTTAGTGGTGGCTGTTTAACAGTCTGATGGCCTTGAGATAGAAGCTGTTTTTCAGTCTCTCGGTCCCAGCTTTGATGCACCTGTACTGACCTCGCCTTCTGGATGATAGCGGGGTGAACAGGCAGTGGTTCAGGTGGTTGATGTCCTTGATGATCTTTATGGCCTTCCTGTAACATCGGGTGGTGTAGGTGTCCTGGAGGGCAGGTAGTTTGCCCCCGGTGATGCGTTGTGCAGACCTCACTACCCTCTGGAGAGCCTTACAGTTGAGGGCGGAGCAGTTGCCGTACCAGGCGGTGATACAGCCCGCCAGGATGCTCTCGATTGTGCATCTGTAGAAGTTTGTGAGTGCTTTTGGTGACAAGCCGAATTTCTTCAGCCTCCTGAGGTTGAAGAGGCGCTGCTGCGCCTTCTTCACGACGCTGTCAGTGTGAGTGGACCAATTCAGTTTGTCTGTGATGTGTATGCCGAGGAACTTAAAACTTGATACCCTCTCCACTACTGTTCCATCGATGTGGATAGGGGGGGTGTTCCCTCTGCTGTTTCCTGAAGTCCACAATCATCTCCTTAGTTTTGTTGACGTTGAGTGTGAGGTTATTTTCCTGACACCACACTCCGAGGGCCCTCACCTCCTCCCTGTAGGCCGTCTCGTCGTTGTTGGTAATCAAGCCTACCACTGTTGTGTCGTCCGCAAACTTGATGATTGAGTTGGAGCGTGCGTGGCCACGCAGTCGTGGGTGAACAGGGAGTACAGGAGAGGGCTCAGAACGCACCCTTGTGGGGCCCCGTGTTGAGGATCAGCGGGGAGGAGATGTTGTTGCCTACCCTCACCACCTGGGGCGGCCAATCAGGAAGTCCAGTACCCAGTTGCACAGGGCGGGGTCGAGACCCAGGGTCTCGAGCTTGATGACGAGCTTGGAGGGTACTATGGTGTTGAATGCCGAGCTGTAGTCGATGAACAGCATTCTCACATAGGTATTCCTCTTGTCCAGGTGGGTTAGGGCAGTGTGCAGTGTGGTTGAGATTGCATCGTCTGTGGACCTATTTGGGCGGTAAGCAAATTGGAGTGGGTCTAGGGTGTCAGGTAGGGTGGAGGTGATATGGTCCTTGACTAGTCTCTCAAAGCACTTCATGATGACGGAAGTGAGTGCTACGGGCGGTAGTCGTTTAGCTCAGTTACCTTAGCTTTCTTGGGAACAGGAACAATGGTGGCCCTCTTGAAGCATGTGGGAACAGCAGACTGGTATAGGGATTGATTGAATATGTCCGTAAACACACCGGCCAGCTGGTCTGCGCATGCTCTGAGGGCGCGGCTGGGGATGCCGTCTGGGCCTGCAGCCTTGCGAGGGTTAACACGTTTAAATGTCTTACTCACCTCGGCTGCAGTGAAGGAGAGACTGCATGTTTTCGTTGCAGGCCGTGTCAGTGGCACTGTATTGTCCTCAAAGCGGGCAAAAAAGTTATTTAGTCTGCCTGGGAGCAAGACATCCTGGTCCGTGACTGGGCTGGGTTTCTTCTTGTAGTCCGTGATTGACTGTAGACCCTGCCACATGCCTCTTGTGTCTGAGCTGTTGAATTGAGATTCTACTTTGTCTCTGTACTGACGCTTAGCTTGTTTAATAGCCTTGCGGAGGGAATAGCTGCACTGTTTGTATTCGGTCATGTTGCCAGACACCTTGCCCTGATTAAAAGCAGTGGTTCGCGCTTTCAGTTTCACGCGAATGCTGCCATCAGTCCACGGTTTCTGGTTAGGGAATGTTTTTATCGTTGCTATGGGAACGACATCTTCAACGCACGTTCTAATGAACTCGCACACCGAATCAGCGTATTCGTCAATATTTTTATCTGACGCAATACGAAACATGTCCCAGTCCACGTGATGGAAGCAGTCTTGGAGTGTGGAGTCAGCTTGGTCTGACCAGCGTTGGACAGACCTCAGCGTGGGAGCCTCTTGTTTCAGTTTCTGCCTGTAGGCAGGGATCAACAAAATGGAGTCGTGGTCAGCTTTTCCGAAAGGGGGGCGGGGCAGGGCCTTATATGCGTCGCGGAAGTTAGAGTAACAGTGATCCAAGGTTTTACCACCCCTGGTTGCGCAATCGATATGCTGATCAAATTTAGGGAGTCTTGTTTTCAGATTAGCTTTGTTAAAATCCCCAGCTACAATGAATGCAGCCTCCGGATAAATGGTTTCCAGTTTGCAAAGAGTTAAATAAAGTTCGTTCAGAGCCATCGACGTGTCTGCTTGGGGGGGATATATACGGCTGTGATTATAATCGAAGAGAATTCTCTTGGAAGATAATGCGGTCTACATTTGATTGTGAGGAATTCTAAATCAGGTGAACAGAAGGATTTTATTTTTATTTTTTTTATTTCACCTTTATTTAACCAGGTAGGCTAGTTGAGAACAGGTTCTCATTTGCAACTGCGACCTGGCCAAGATAAAGCATAGCAGAGTGAACAGACAACACAGAGTTACACATGGAGTAAACAATTAACAAGTCAATAACACGGTAGAGAAAAAAAAGGGGAGTCTATATACAATGTGTGCAAAAGGCATGAGGAGGTAGGCGAATAATTACAATATTGCAGATTAACACTGGAGTGATAAATGATCAGATGATCATGTACAGGTAGAGATATTTGTGTGCAAAAGAGCAGAAAAGTAAATAAATAAAAACTGTGGGGATGAGGTAGGTGAAAATGGGTGTGCTATTTACCAATAGATTATGTACAGCTGCAGCGATCAGTTAGCTGCTCAGATAGCTGATGTTTGAAGTTGGTGAGGGAGATAAAGTCTCCAACTTCAGCGATTTTTTGCAATTCGTTCCAGTCACAGGCAGCAGAGTACTGGAACGAAAGGCGGCCGAATGAGGTGTTGGCTTTGGGGATGCTCAATGAGATACACCTGCTGGAGCGCGTGCTACGGATGGGTGTTGCCATCGTGACCAGTGAGCTGAGATAAGGCGGAGCTTTGCCTAGCATGGCCTTGTAGATGACCTGGAGCCAGTGGGTCTGGCGACGAATATGTAGCGAGGGCCAGCCGACTAGAGCATACAAGTCGCAGTGGTGGGTAGTATAAGGTGCTTTAGTGACAAAACGGATGGCACTGTGATAAACTGCATCCAGTTTGCTGAGGAGAGTGTTGGAAGCCATTTTGTAGATGACATCGCCGAAGTCGAGGATCGGTAGGATAGTCAGTTTTACTAGGGTAAGCTTGGCAGCGTGAGTGAAGGAGGCTTTGTTGCGGAATAGAAAGCCGACTCTTGATTTGATTTTCGATTGGAGATGTTTGATATGGGTCTGGAAGGAGAGTTTGCAGTCTAGCCAGACACCTAGGTACTAGGTAGGTGTCCACATATTCAAGGTCGGAACCATCCAGTGTGGTGATGCTAGTCGGGCAAGCGGGTGCATGCAGCGATCGGTTGAAAAGCATGCATTTGGTTTTACTAGCGTTTAAGAGCAGTTGGAGGCCACGGAAGGAGTGTTGTATGGCATTGAAGCTCGATTGGAGGTTAGATAGCACAGTGTCCAATGACGGGCCGAAAGTGTATAGAATGGTGTCGTCTGCGTAGAGGTGGATCAGGGAATCGCCCGCAGCAAGAGCAACATCATTGATATACACAGAGAAAAGAGTCGGCCCGAGAATTGAACCCTGTGGCACCCCCATAGAGACTGCCAGAGGACCGGACAACATGCCCTCCGATTTGACACACAACTCTGTCTGCAAAGTAATTGGTGAACCAGGCAAGGCAGTCATCCGAAAAGCCGAGGCTACTGAGTCTGCCGATAAGAATATGGTGATTGACAGAGTCGAAAGCCTTGGCAAGGTCGATGAAGACGGCTGCACAGTACTGTCTTTTATCGATGGCGGTTATGATGTCATTTAGTACCTTGAGTGTGGCTGAGGTGCACCCGTGACCGGCTCGGAAACCAGATTGCATAGCGGAGAAGGTACGGTGGGATTCGAGATGGTCAGTGACCTGTTTGTTGACTTGGCTTTCGAAGACCTTAGATAGGCAGGGCAGAATGAATATAGGTCTGTAACAGTTTGGATCCAGGGTGTCTCCCCCTTTGAAGAGGGGGATGACTGCGGCAGCTTTCCAATCCTTGGGGATCTCAGACGATATGAAAGAGAGGTCGAACAGGCTGGTAATAGGGGTTGCGACAATGGCGGCGGATAGTTTCAGAAATAGAGGGTCCAGATTGTCAAGCCCAGCTGATTTATACGGGTCCAGGTTTTGCAGCTCTTTCAGAACATCTGCTATCTGGATTTGGGTAAAGGAGAACCTGGAGAGGCTTGGGCGAGGAGCTGCGGGGGGGCCGGAGCTGTTGAGAAGCGGAAGGCATGGCCAGCCGTTGAGAAATGCTTGTTGAAGTTTTCGATAATCATGGATTTGTCGGTGGTGACCGTGTTCCCTAGCCTCAGTGCAGTGGGCAGCTGGGAGGAGGTGCTCTTGTTCTCCATGGACTTCACAGTGTCCCAGAACTTTTTGGAGTTGGAGCTACAGGATGCAAACTTCTGCCTGAAGAAGCTGGCCTTAGCTTTCCTGACTGACTGCGTGTATTGGTTCCTGACTTCCCTGAACAGTTGCATATCGCGGGGACTGTTCGATGCTATTGCAGTCCGCCACAGGATGTTTTTGTGCTGGTCGAGGGCAGTCAGGTCTGGAGTGAACCAAGGGCTGTATCTGTTCTTAGTTCTGCATTTTTTGAACGGAGCATGCTTATCTAATATGGTGAGGAAGTTACTCTTAAAGAATGACCAGGCATCCTCAACTGACGGGATGAGGTCAATGTCCTTCCAGGATACCCGGGCCAGGTCGATTAGAAAGGCCTGCTCGCAGAAGTGTTTTAGGGAGCGCTTGACAGTGATGAGGGGTGGTCGTTTGACTGCGGCACCGTAGCGGATACAGGCAATGAGGCAGTGGTCGCTGAGATCCTGGTTGAAGACAGCGGAGGTGTATTTGGAGGGCCAGTTGGTCAGGATGACGTCTATGAGGGTGCCCTTGCTTACAGAGTTAGGGTTGTACCTGGTGGGTTCCTTGATGATTTGTGTGAGATTGAGGGCATCTAGCTTAGATTGTAGGACTGCCGGGGTGTTAAGCATATCCCAGTTTAGGTCACCTAACAGAACAAACTCAGAAGCTAGATGGGGGGCAATCAATTCACAAATGGTGTCCAGGGCACAGCTGGGAGCTGAGGGGGTCGGTAGCAGGCGGCAACAGTGAGAGACTTATTTCTGGAGAGAGTAATTTTCAGAATTAGTAGCTCGAACTGTTTGGGTATGGACCTGGAAAGTATGACATTACTTTGCAGGCTATCTCTGCAGTAGACTGCGACTCCTCCCCCTTTGGCAGTTCTATCTTGACGGAAGATGTTATAGTTGGGTATGGAAATCTCTGAATTTTTGGTGGCCTTCCTGAGCCAGGATTCAGACACGGCAAGGACATCAGGGTTAGCAAAGTGTGCTAAAGCAGTGAGTAAAACAAACTTAGGGAGGAGGCTTCTAATGTTGACATGCATGAAACCAAGGCTTTTTCGATCACAGAAGTCAACAAATGAGGGTGCCAGGGGACATGCAGGGCCCGGGTTTACCTCCACATCACCCGCGGAACAGAGAAGGAGTAGTATGAGGGTGCGGCTAAGGGCTATCAAAACTGGTCGCCTAGAGCGTTGGGGACAGAGAATAAGAGGAGCAGGTTTCTGGGCATGGTAGAATATATTCAGGGCATAATGCACAGACAGGGGTATGGTGGGGTGCGGGTACTGCGGAGGTAAGCCCAGGCACTGGGTGATGATGAGAGAGGTTTTATCTCTGGACATGCTGGTTGTAATGGGTGAGGTCACCGCATATGTGGGAGGTGGGACAAAGGAGGTATCAGGGGTGTGATGAATAGGACTAGGGGCTCCATTGTGAACTAAAACAATGATAACTAACCTGAGCAATAGTATACAAGGCATATTGACATTTGAGAGAGACATACAGCGATGCATACAGTGAACACAGGTGTTGAATTGGGAAAGCTAGCTAAAACAGTGGGTGAGACAACAGCTAATCAGCTAGCATAACAACAGCAGGTGAGATGGCATTGACTAGGCAACTCGGCCGACAGATAAAACAAACAAGCAGAAAGGAGTACCGTGATTAATGGACAGTCCAGCGTGCATCAGCTATGTAGCCAAGTGATCAGAGTCCAGGGGGCAGCGGTAGATGGGGCAGGGGGGCTGGGCTGGCGAGTGTTATCCAGGTTAAGAAAACTAACAATGACTAAATAGCTTGTAGCTAGCTAGCTGGTTAGCTTCTGGAGGTTCTTGGGTGTGTTCTAAAAATAAAGATAATAGCGATTCCGTATCACATTGGGTGAGGCAGGTTTCCGGAAGGTATAAACAAATTTTAAAAAATAATTTAAAAAAATTTAAAATCGGGAAGAGAGAGTACATATGGGCCACTGCGTTTTTGGGACGCGGCGGGACGGTTAGCAGGCCTGTGCTAACAAGCTAACAGATTAGCAGGCCGGGGTAAACAAGGTAGTAGTTAGCGGACCTGGGCTAAACAAGCTAGCAGTTAGCGTGCCGAACTAGCAAGCAAGGAGATAGCGAGGGCTAGAGAGTTAGCCTTTGGAGGACGTCGCGAGGACGTCGCGATGGGGTGAGTCTGTTTATTCCTCTTCATGCGGTGATATCGATAGACCGGTCGTAGTCAAGGTATTGTAGCCCAGGAGTATGCTAGGAGCTCGGCTAGCTTCAAGCTACGTGGGTGGAAACGCTAGCCAGGAGTAATTAACCAGGGTTGCTGTTTAGCTCGATAGCTAGTTGCGAGGATCCAGCTGAAGAATGTTCCGTTTGTGGTGGAAATCCGGGGTAAAAAATTAAAAATTAATTAAGTCCGTTATGCTCTGGTTAGCGTCGCGTTGTTCGAACTGGCGAGAGCTTTCCGAGCTAAAGGTTAGCTGGTATAGCTGGTAGTTCGCTGGCTAGCTTCAGTTGAGAGGGTCCGGTTCCGAAGTAAATATAACTACTTTAGGAAAGTAGCTACATTGGCGGGTTGCAGAAGAGTATTTGGAAGCTTAGGTTTAGCAAAATGTTTTTAAGGATATGCGAAGAAAAAAATATCTAAAAAATATCTAAAACGAAAAAGAGACAATATTTACAGAGAGACGATACGACAGGACAACTACTGCTACGCCATCTTGTATGTTTCCTTCATCACACCATGTCTCGTTAGTCATGAGGCATACGCCCCCGCCACTCTTCTTACCAGAAAGATTTGTTTGTTTCTGTCGGCGCGATGCGTGGAGAAACCCGTTGGCTGCACCGCATCGGATAGCGTCTTCCCAGTAAGCCATGTTTCCGTGAAGCAGAGAACGTTGCAGTCTCTGATGTCCCTCTGGAATGCTACCCTTGCTCGGATTTCATCAACCTTGTTGTCAAGAGACTGGACATTGGCAAGAAGAATGCTGGGGAGTGGTGCGCGATGTGCCCTTTTTCGGAGTCTGACCAGAAGACCGCTACGTTTCCCCCTTTTTCGGAGTCGTTTCCTTGGGTCGCTGCATGCGATCCATTCCGTTGTCCTGTTTGTAAGGCAGAACACAGGATCCGCGTCGCGGAAAACATATTCTTGGTCGTACTGATGGTGAGTTGACGCTGATCTTATATTCAGTAGTTCTTCTCGACTGTATGTAATGAAACCTAAGATGACCTGGGGTACTAATGTAAGAAATAACACGTAAAAAAACAAAAAACTGCATAGTTTCCTAGGAACGCGAAGCGAGGCGGCCATCTCTGTCGGCGCCGGAAGTTCTGCCGTTCCAGGGTGATGTATATTTATATATTGGTGGGGTAAGAGGCCTGGTATGTGCATACACGACATCTCGGATGTTAAGGACGGTATTATCTGTACTAGTTGACCTATAACTGTATCAAAATATATACACTGCTCAAAAAAATTAAGGGAACACTAAAATAACACATCCTAGATCTGAATGAATGAAATATTCTTATTAAATACTTTTTTCTTTACATACTTGAATATGCTGACAACAAAATCACACAAAAATTATCAATGGAAATCAAATTTATCAACCCATGGAGGTCTGGATTTGGAGTCACACTCAAAATTAAAGTGGAAAACCACACTACAGGCTGATCCAACTTTGATGTAATGTCCTTAAAAAAAGTCAAAATGAGGCTCAGAAGTGTGTGTAGCCTCCACAAGCCTGTATGACCTCCCTACAACTCTTGGGCATGCTCCTGATGAGGTGGTGGATGGTCTCCTGAGGGATCTCCTCCCAGACCTGGACTAAAGCATCCGCCAACTCCTGGACAGTCTGTGGTGCAACGTGGCGTTGGTGGATGGAGTGAGACATGATGTCCCAGATGTGCTCAATTGGATTCAGGTCTGGGGAATGGGCTGGCCAGTCCATAGCATCAATGCCTTCCTCTTGCAGGAACTGCTGACACACTTCAGCCACAGGAGGTCTAGCATTGTCTTGCATTAGGAGGAGCTGGGCCAACCGCACCAGCATATGGTCTTACAAGGGGTCTGAGGGTCTCATCTCGGTACCTAATGGCAGTCAGGCTACCTCTGGCGAGCACATGGAGGGCTGTGCAGCCCCCCAAAGAAATGCCACCCCACACCATGACTGACCCACCACCAAACCGGTCATGCTGGAGGATGTTGCAGGCAGCAGAACGTCCTCCATGGCGTCTCCAGACTGTCACGTCTGTCACATGTGCTCAGTGTGAACCTGCTTTCATCTGTGAAGAGCACAGGGCGCCAGTGGCGAATTTGCCAATCTTGGTGTTCTCTGGCAAATGCCAAACGTCCTGCACGGTGTTGGGCTGTAAGCACAACCCCCACCTGTGGACGTCGGGCCCTCATACCACCCTCATGGAGTCTGTTTCTGATCGTTTGAGCAGACACATGCACATTTGTGGCCTGCTGGAGGTCATTTTGCAGGGCTCTGGCAGTGCTCCTCCTTGCACAAAGGCAGAGGTAGCGGTCCTGCTGCTGGGTTGTTGCCCTCCTACGGCCTCCTCCACGTCTCCTGATGTACTGGCCTGTCTCCTGGTAGCGCCTCCATGCTCTGGACACTACGCTGACAAACACAGCAAACCTTCTTGCCACAGCTCGCATTGATGTTCCATCCTGGATGAGCTGCACTACCTGAGCCACTTGTGTGGGTTGTAGACTCCGTCTACCAATAGAGTGAAAGCACCGCCAGCATTCAAAAGTGACCAAAACATCAGCCAGGAAGCATAGGAACTGACAAGTGGTCTGTGGTTATCACCTGCAGAACCACTCCTTTATTGGGGGTTTCTTGCTAATTGCCTATAATTTCCACCTGTTGTCTATTCCATTTGCACAACAGCATGTGAAATTTATTGTCAATCAGTGTTGCTTCCTAAGTGGACAGTTTGATTTCACAGAAGTGTGATTGACTTGGAGTTACATTGTGTTGGTTAAGTGTTCCGTTTATTTTTTTGAGCAGTGTATTTTTCCTTGTTATTTTTATTTTACTCTGAGAACCAGTTTTAAATTTTGTATTATTTTTCTCTCTCTATGTTCTGCTGTATTGTTGTCTTTGATGTGTTGTTTTATACTACTACCAAATAACTTACAAGGGCAATTATTTTCTAAATGCTGGTGCTGAAAAGTCAATAAACAAAGTATTAAAAAAATTAAAAATACAGTACCAGTCAAAGGTTTGGACACACCTACTGAGTCAAGGGTTTTTCTTTATTTTTACTATTTTCTACATTAGTGAAGACATCAAAACTATGAAATGACACATATGGAATCATGTAGTAACCAAAGAAAGTGTTAAACAAATCAAAATATATTTTATATTTGAGATTCTTCAAAGTAGCCACCCTTTGCTTTGATGACAGTTCTGCACACTCTTGGCACACCCAAAAATTCTGTCAACTAGCTTCACGAGGAATGCTTTTCCAACTAGAATGAAGGAGTTCCCACATATGCTCAGCACTTGTTGGCTACTTTTCCTTCACTCTGCTGTCCAACTCATCCCAAACCATCTCAATTGGGTTGAGGTCAGGTGATTGTGGAGGTCAGGTCATCTGATGCAGCCCTCCACCACTCTCCTAATTGGTCAAATAGCCCGTACACAGCCTGGAGGTGTGTTTGGTCATTGTCCTGTTAAAATACAAATGATAGTCCCACTAAACGCAAAACAGATGGGATGGCATATCACTGCAAAAATGCTGTGGTAGCCATACTGGTTAGGTGTACCTTGAATTCTAAATAAATCACAGTGTCACCAGCACAGCACAACCACACCTCCTCCACCATTCTTCACGGTGGGCCCCACACATGCGAAGATCATCCGTTCACCTACTCTGCGTCTCACAATGACACAGGGGTTGGAATCTAAATTCGAAAATTTGGACTCATCAGACCGAAAGGACAGATTTCCACCGGTCTAATGTCCATTGCTCGTGTTTCTTCGCCCAAGCAAGTCTCTTCTTATTGGTGTCCTTTAGTAGTGGTATCTTTGCAGCAATTGGACCATGAAGGCCTGATCCACGAATGAGAACCAGTTTCATCATAGCGCTTGATGGTTTTTGTGACTGCACTTGAAGAAACTTTCAAAGTTCTTGAAAATGTCCGGCTTGACTGACCTTCATGTCTTAAAGTAATGGACTGTTGTTTCTCTTTGCTTATTTGAGCTGTTCTTGCCGTACTATGGATTTGGTATTTTACCAAATAGGGCTATCTTCCTTTTACCACCCTTACTATGTCACAACACAACTGATTGGCTCAAGCGCATTAAGAAGAAAATACATTTCACAAATTAATTTTTAACAAGGCACACCTGTTATTAATTGAAATGCATTCCAGGTGACTACCTCATGAAGCTGGTTGAGAGAATGTCATGAGTGTGCAAAGCTGTCATCAAGGCAAAGGGTGGCTACTTTGAACAATCTGAAATATAAAATACATTTTGATTTGTTTAACACGTTTTTGTTTACTATATGATCCCATATGTGTTATTTCATAGGTTTGATGTCTTCACTATTATTCTACAATGTAGAAAAATAGTAAAAATAAAGAAAAACCATTGAATCAGTAGGTGTGTCCAAACTTTTGACTGGTACTGTATATATTCTCTTTCACTGTCTACAGCTTCCTCTGACTACACCCTCTGCACCTATCCTCTTTCCCTGTCCCTCCTCCTCTGTACCTGAGTGCTCAACGAAGGATCCGATTACACTACCCAAAATCCTAATGTAGACAAAACTGACATGAGATCAGTGTGTAGGGGATGAGGCAGCATCATCCAACCTGTACCTGAGCAGCAGAGAAGATGTAGAGCAGATAGTGCTGATGAAAGAGCCAACAACACTGCAGCAGTAGCTCTCCTATAGTCCGACTCGTGGCAGCCATAGCAGGTTGATAACGTGTCTCCAGTTGTGATCTGTTCCGCCACACAAACAGGCTCTCCGGAAGGCTTCTCTGGATAAGAGGACCAGCATGGAGTACAGCAGAGTCAACCTGTACACACACACACACACACACACACACACACACACACACACACACACACACACACACACACACACACACACACACTATGTGGTGTTAGTTTTTGTTTCAATGCAGGTTCACAGCAGCTCATACTGCAGCAGGAGTGTATTCATCATGGTAACATGGTAACTGTTTAAGAAACAAATGGAAGCAAAAAGAGCAAACGAACTAAACGGGGAGGGACCTCCCAGAAATTTGTCCTATAGAAACTCTCGTTTTCGTTGTAAAATGTGTTCTGTTTGGAGTAAACAGTTTCCCTTGCCAAACGTTTTTGCAACGGAATCCGAGTAATGAATACACCCCAGGTGTAGTAAACCAGTCTTACCTGACGTTAACCACGCCAATCAGCTCTTTGGACATAAAGCGCAGCGTGAACACGTTCAGCAGAAAGGTGAGTGCACGAAACATGACCTAGAAATCATCAGGAGCATATTCAGTCACACACAAATAGATATACAAAATATATAAATGTAATCAGTGAACTGTGGAATCGAGATTGCTCTGTAGATGTCTTTCTGCCACTTTAATATTTTCGGACTCAATGCCTCAGGGCATCACACACACATGAATCAAATCAACAACTGCTACACAATCTATGCATTCAGAAAAAGTAGCTACACAAGCCGGATCTTTCCTCTTTCCTCATTACTCTGAGGGAGTGGATATAAGGAATTTCAGCAAGGACACTAGATAGCTGTCATCAAGTGCAAAAATTAGTTTGACATCATAGCTAAATATAATAACTACATTACCTGAAGCAAGACATTGTATGATGCGAGAGTAGAGGCATTTTCCAGCACATCTTGGGAACTCATCTTGCAGTTAACTAGTCCTCCTCCTTACTTGCCTGTATGATGAGGTTTCTCCTGAAAGTGGACCGTGAAAAGGGTCATAATCAAAGATATGGACAGTTCAAATCTGTAGCATTTTTAGTGCCATTGGTCTTTTCTGGTGGCTGGTTTGAACATATCTGACAACAGCTAGTTAGAGAGATTTCTGCTTCATGCACCCAACATCCGTATACATGGAACGTCATTACGTCGATTTCACTACATTGCGCAGTTAACTTATATCGTCAAAATGTATGAAAACAATTGAATTTTTTTTCTTTTTTTCATTTAAGGATAGGGGTAAGCATAAGGTTAGAAGTGTGGTTAAGGTTTAAAATCACATTTTAAGAAGATACATTTTAGAAATAGGCAGGTTTAGGTTTTCATATATATATTTTGTATATTATAAAGAAATTCCAAATATATAATATAGAAAAACAAACCGAGTATTCAACAGAGTATACACACATTACAAACAACAGTCAAGGGAATAAAGTCAATAAATTATATAAAGACCTTGTAAAAATTACAAACATTCAAAGTTTTTATTTCTTTTATGTTATGAAAGAAGAAATTGTGTTTATATATTGTTCAATTTCATTCTCAAAAATAACAAACATTGGCTTTTGACGCTTACATTTACATTTGTGAATATGGAATTTAGCTAAAATAACAATGACTTGGATAAAAAAGAAAGGCTTTGCATAGACATTGCTTTACATTGTAAAACAAAATATAAAATTTTTAAGGAGAAGAGAAAAATTAACATGTATATATCTAAAAGAAATGTACAGATACTGTATCTTGCCACAGCTTTTGGGTATAAGAGCAAAGCCAAACTAAATGTAAAAAAGTCTCCGGTTGTTAATTATTGAAGGTACAATAAATATGAATGTATTTTTCTAACTTTTCAAGATCATGTTTAGTAGGGTAGCACTTTTGGACTAATTTATATGAAACGTATGTCATCTTATTAGTTAAAAGAAACTTCTGAGAGAGACAACATTTTTTTAAATTAATATTTCCTTAAAGCCCATTCCAGAAAGACATGACGTATGGACTGAAACAATATTACATTAAAATAAGGCGCGTATTTTCCCAACGTTGTTAAAAACAGTAGGAGAGAAACATATCTTGCCTGCTGGTGAGTCAGCTCGATCAAGAGATGGTGAAGAAGAGGGCATAGATTTGGATACATCCTTAAAAAGTTAAATAACTACAGAGGGGAATGCATAAAAAACTACAGTAAATTCCTTTGGAGTTATCAGTATCTTATGAAAAGCTAAACAATTTGACATAAAAGAAAACACCTTTATCATTGAACAAACAGTTGACTCACCAATAGGAGATTGTTTAGGAACCATTTATCAAAAAAGAGGGACTTGCCTTTGTATAAAATGCCTAAATCTATTATTCCAGATAAAATATCTGTATGGAGAAAAATTGTGCTTGTAGATCAAAGACCAAGCTAAAAGGGATTGTTATGGAAATTAGATGAATTAGTCGGGATTTTTTCAATATTGTAATTACACATTAGGAACATTTTGAGGCCACCTAAATGAGAAAAAACA
This sequence comes from Oncorhynchus nerka, assembly GCF_034236695.1. Taxonomy (NCBI): domain Eukaryota; kingdom Metazoa; phylum Chordata; class Actinopteri; order Salmoniformes; family Salmonidae; genus Oncorhynchus; species Oncorhynchus nerka. The sequence continues at coordinate 66,827,930 of NC_088410.1, forward strand.
TATCGAGAGATACAATTCCATATACAGCTAGGATTATTCAGGAATTGCTTAATCCAATTAATCTTGAGTGCTATTCAAAGTGGGAAAATCAAGAAAATTGAGACCAACCCTCTTCATAATCACAGATGTCTTGATATAATGCGTCCTGTTCTTCCATACAAGATTAAAAGGCACATTATCAATGTTCTTGCTTATCTGTTTTTCGACATGCAGCATAAGTGAGCCTGGAAATACCCTCAGCCTTTGTGAGCAATATTCTACCATTCAGAGATAAATCCCTTTGTAACCAATGATTGAGTTTATTTTCAGATTTAGGCGGGTTTATGACTTTGTGGCTGTGGTAACTAGTAACGACCAATATCTATGGTGAAGACCCATTACGTCGCCAGAACGATGTGTACATTATGCAAGTGGCCCGCTAGGAGGCATCGTCACTCCAATATTGATTTTTAGATACAAGAACTAAATCAGAAATTAAGGTAAATTCTCATGGGAATTTAATTTAGATTCAACATCACATACAATAAAAAAAAGAGTTCACAATTTGCAGAAAGCAAAGGTATTTGATTGGTTAATCTTGCTAATAGGCAATTTCTTGATGAGTTCACTGAGAGTGTGGTTTATAAAACATCACAGAGTGAGTAACACTTGACAAGTGACTAAAGACACTGGGAGTTGATGATTTTTTATTAAGATGTAAAATGGAGACAGTAAAAAAAGCTAATCCTTAGCGCACCAATAATATACGCAACATCAATATACATATAGATCTATATACATAATCTCACTAAGTACCACTCAAATAAAGACATTCATATAGCATCATACACAATAAGCACTTATTCACTTACACCAAATCTGTCCCTGTCCCAGATGACGCTACATGGAATGGCAGGGATACCTGTAGTTGCTCAGTCTGAACTTGGTCTTGTTATGGCAAACACAGACCACAACTCCCTCGTACTTGGCTAGTAGATGCAAGGGCTCCTCATGCAGTGACAAACTGAACTTTGATTCAGTTAATCTTTCAAGAGTACGTGACACACATTCAGAGGTTGTTGAGATTGAGAGGTGGTTGGTGTTGGTATGAGGTCTTTATGCATGCAAACAGCTCATTCACACAAAACCCTCTGCATTGACATTTACATTTCCTCACACACACACACACACACACACACACACGACCATTAAAATATAAGGCCCCTAGTACACCTGGACACTCTAGCATGCACACAATAACACCTATCTGTACAACAGAGGCCAATTCCTGTATAAGTTTAACTCTTATCATTTCACTAAGTAAGTACCCGAAGAGGAAACTTGTGTTTCTATTACAGTCACAAATACTGAACGTAGAACAGCTCACTCAAGTTGAAGGTTTGATCACATGAATGAGGACACCTTGACAAAGTGACCCTAAAACAGTAGTAATGTAATCCTGGCTTCACCTTTCCCCTATGACCCCAGTGATGTCACTGAGAACTAAGAGCATGGGGATTGGCTGAGAGACCCCTCCGTCACTTTTCCAAGAGGTGCTCCATCTCTGGGTTGATGAAGGAGAAGCCGGCGAAAGCTGATTGGTCCATGGAATCCATGAAGTTCTTGTCACCATGGGAGAGGCGGGGCTTCTCACTGAGGAACTCCCTGTCAAAGTTGCTGCAGTCATTTGGGGCTTTCTGTGATTGGCAGAAGAGATATGCCAATCAGAAGAGAGGATACATGATAGATGGAGACAGTAAGTGATGAATCAAATAATAAACAGCAAATGCCGGATTTCTACAGAGCATTCAGTAGTTGAATTACTGTAGATCTTTGACTTGATACACGAATGGCTGTCAGTGACAGCCTCTTCTCCCCTTTGAAACTACCCCAAATATGTTATATTGTGGTAGGCCTATTACAACTGTCCTATATCGTCACTATAAAACCTCATGTCTAGACCGTACCACTTTGGGTCTGAAGGGGGGTTCCACCTCCCTTTTCTCGAGGGCAGACCAGCTGATGGTTTTGAAGAAGGGGTGAACACGGATGTTACCCACGATGCCTAGCCTGCGAGTGGAGTCTCTCTCAAACAGCTGCAGGGGCGGAGGAGAGAAACACAGTGAGAAAGGGATAAAAACACACGAAGGAGGAGAGAAACAAACTCAGCGGCAGAATTGGGACACTGTATGGGGGGGGCATACAGACCCTCTCCATCAGGTCCTTGGCCTCCTTGGTGATCCAGCGAGGGTAGTGGGGCGTGTCTGTACGGATAGACTCAAACAGCTCGTCCTCATCATCACCATGGAAGGGGGACTGGCCAATCAGCATCTCGTATAGCAGCACTCCAAATGACCACCAGTCCACAGAGAAGGAGTACTTCTGACCCAGCAGGATCTAAAAGTGACAGGAAGACACAGTGAGTGATATCATCATAGTGAGACCCTCACAGTGATAGTTTTTCAAATAATACCCTATTCCCTATTAAGTGCACTACTCTGGCTCTGGTCAAAAGCAGGGTACTAAATAAGGAATAGGGTGTCGTTTGAGATGATGCATCCATGTATATGTCTGTGTTCCATACCTCTGGAGCGATGTAGTCAGGAGTCCCACAGAAGGTTGTAGCCTGGTTCTCCCCAAACACGTTCTCCTTACACATGCCAAAGTCTGCTATCTTTACGTGACCACTATGATCCAACATCACATTGTCCAACTTCAGGTCTCTGAGGGCAGAGAGACAAAACAAGTGAGGGAGAGTAGGAGGAAAGATAGGTGTGGAGGGGAAAGGGTGAGAGTGTGACTAGAGTTATGACAGCTAATACATCACATACTCACTGTCCCACAATGTGACACTATCACTATATCAATCCTTGGTGGAGGGGCTCTGGCCATTCTCTTTTATCTGTATGGTAATGTGATTGAGTGAGTGGTTAGTGAGTGTACATTAGAGTGCCGATGATGGCGTTGGTGACTTACCTGTAAATGATCCCTTTGGAGTGCAGAAACTGAAGGCCACAGATGATCTCAGCAGAGTAGAACCTGGAGGGAGGGAGAGAAGAAAGGAGGGAGGAAAAATAAATAAACATCACTACACAGTCTAGAGGTCCAGCTAGCTGGCAGCAGAGTACTACTCTATCTATCCATCTCCCTATTGAGTTGGCCCCTGAACAATGCTGTCTGTCCCTGAGGACTCCAGTCCAGTGTGTAGCTAGCTGCATTACTGAAGATGGCATTTGTAATGAGTGGTACACAGAGGAGGCAGCTGAACAATGGCTGCATACTGTAAGGATGAATGAAACCTGAGAGATGCTCTTGGCCCAGTGGCCCCAGCCTAGCCACAGCTAAAGGATTAGCCTATCTCTGACCTGCTTTTCTTTTCACCTCTGGGGTGGGGGAACTGATTGGGCCTTGATATGGATGGAGAGATTAGGATTAAGAGACTGATTGATTGACAGGAAGTGGATTTTGTGCAGACAGGTTTCTTCCTTGACTCTCACTCAACACTCACAATCACTAACAAGTACACAGCAAATTGGCCAGTGTTACTTAGTGTTGATTTTTCAGTGTAACATTCTAGTGTTGATTCAGGAGTTACATTAACTCTAAGAGTGAAATTAACACTAGTGGTTAAAAAAAAAAAAAAACAGTGTTGGTGTTAATAACAAGTGTTGAGTGTGAGATTGTGATTGAGTCAGTTTTACTTTGTGGAGAGTAAAACATTCCCATCAAAACCATGCTCATCATTTTCAGATTTCCCAGCATACTGTAGTAGAGCTGTCACGTTCGTTATAAAGATGAGTTCCACATGTCTTTAATAAAACCGAAACTCAGCAAAACAAAACAAACAAGCACAAACGAAACATGAAGCTATACGAATAATGCAGACAGGCAACTAAACATAGAACAGATCCCACACCAGAAAGTGGGAAAAAGGCCTGCCTAAATATGATCCCCAATCAGAGACAACGATAAACAGCTGTCTCAGAATGGGAAACATATCAGGCCAACATAGACATACAAAAACCCTAGACATACAAAAACCTAGAGTACCCACCCTCGTCACACCCTGACCTAACCAAAATATATAGAAAACAGAGATATCTAAGGTCAGGGCGTGACAGCAGCTCGATTTTTAAAGATTGGATATTAAAAACACAAAAAAATACAGTGAATACTACAATAAAGTCTTAAAAAACACAACAGTGAATACTATAGTATTTATACCATAGTATACTAAATCAAATCAAATCCAACTTTATTTGTCACATACACATGGTTAGCAGATATTAATGCGACTGTAGCGATTCCCCAACAACTACCTAATACACACAAATCTAGGGGTGAATGAGAATATGTACATGTAAGAATATGGATGAGAGATGGCCAAGCGGCATAGGCAAGGTGCAGTAGATGGTATAAAATACAGTATATAAACTCAGCAAAAAAAGAAACGTCCCTTTTTCAGGACCCTGTCTTTCAAAGATCATTTGTAAAAATTCAAATAACCTCACAGATCTTCATTGTAAAGGGGTTAAACACCATTTCCCATGCTTGTTCAATGAACCATAAATAATTAATGAACATGCACCTGTGGAACGGTCGTTAAGACACTAACTGCTTACAGACGGTAGGCAATTAAGGTCACAGTTATGAAAACTTAGGACAATAAAGAGGCCTTTCTACTGACTCTGAAAAACACCAAAAGAAAGATGCCCAGGGTCCCTGCTCATCTGCGGGAACGTGCCTTAGGCATGCTGCAAGGAGGCATGAGGACTGCAGATGTGGCCAGAGCAATAAATTCCAATGTCTGTACTGTGAGACGCCTAAGACAGCGCTACAGGGAGACAGGATGGACAGCTGATCGTCCTCGCAGTGGCAGACCACGTGTAACAACACCTGCACAGGATTGGTACATCTGAACATCACACCTGCGGAACAGGTACAGGATGGCAACAACAACTGCCCGAGTTACACCAGTAACACACAATCCCTCCATCAGTGCTCAAACAGTCTGCAATAAGCTGAGAGAGGCTGGACTGAGGGCTTGTAGGCCTGTTGTAAGGCAGGTCCTCACCAGACATCACCGGCAACAACGTCGCCTATGGGCACAAACCGACCCTCGCTGAACCAGACAGGACTGGCAAGAAGTGCTCTTCACAGACGAGTCGTGGTTTTGTCTGTCTCATCAGGGGTGATGGTCGGATTCGCGTTTATCGTCGAAGGAATGAGCGTTACACCGAGGCCTGTACTCTGGAGCGGGATCGATTTGAAGGTGGAGGGTCCGTCATGGTCTGGGGCGGCGTGTCACAGCATCATCGGACTGAGCTTGTTGTCGTTGCAGGCAATCTCAACGCTGTGCGTTACAGGGAAGACATCCTCCTCCCTCATGTGGTACCCTTCCTGCAGGCTCATCCTGACATGACCCTCCAGCATGACAATGCCACCAGCCATACTGCTCGTTCTGTGGGTGATTTCCTGCAAGACAGGAATGTCAGTGTTCTGACATTCAGTGAAGATTCCATTGAGCAGGTCTGGGACCTGTTGGAACGGAGGGTAAGGACTAGGGCCATTCCCCCCAGAAATGTCTTGGAACTTCCAGGTGCCTTGGTGGAAGAGTGGGGTAACATCTCACAGCAAGAACTGGCAAATCTGGTGTTCCATGAGGAGGAGATGCACTGTAGTACTTAATGCAGCTGGTGGCCACACCAGATACTGACTGTTACTTTTGATTTTGACACCCGCTTTGTTCAGGGACACATTATTCCATTTCTGTTAGTCACATGTCTGTGGAACTTGTTCAGTTTATGTCTCAGTTGTTGAATCTTGTTATGTGTAAATATTTGTATGAACATGTTAAGTTTGCTGAAAATAAATGCAGTTGACAGTGAGAGGACGTTTCTTTTTTTACTGAGTTTACATGTGATATGAGTCATGTAAGATATGTAAACATTATTAAAGTGGCATTATTTAGAGTGCATTGTATAAAGTGACTAGTGATCCATTTATTAAAGTAGCCAGTGATACATATGCATGTAGACTCGCACGCGTGCACACACACACACACACACACACACACGCACGCACACACACGCACACACACTGTGTCTGAGGGAACCGCACAATACATGCCAAATGGTGAAGAGGCAACTCTGTAAGAAACAGTGTGTATTTACTGTAATGTCTTAAGTGTGATTTAGTCATGGCCCACTGTGTCTGTGCCACTGGGTTAAGAGGTTAGGGTCAGTCAGTGAATAGATAAACATGTTCATTATGTTCTGAGATAGTGAAACTCATTGGAAACTCAGCATTTTACCAATCTGTCCAAGAAACCAAACCAAGACTCCATTCTGCGATGCCAGCTTGTGTGGTGTGCAAACATACACACGCACAATTGGTTAATGATTAATACAGCGAGAGGGTGAATATCTCTCTCTCTCTGAAACTGTCTAGCCCATGCTGGATCAGGTATCGTTGGCAACCGTGTCGAAGTGAATGCCTCCTCATCTCACCTGTCCTGAGCACAGAGGCTATACAGGCTCCCGAGGACTGAACATCTCCATAATCCCAAACTGAGCACCAGTTAGTTTAACATCCAGTTTCAGATACACACTCAGAAGAGCTCAACAGACACGAGACTCTGTACCTCCTCTGTGTTTGACCTCACTCAAACTATCTGAATCTATACACTATCAGTGTTTCTGACAGGTGAAACTCACGTTGCCCTGTAGAGGTCAAAGCGTCCCTTCTCCTGAATATGGAACATCAGGTCTCCTCCATTCAGATACTCCATGACAAAGAACAAGTGTTCCTGTGGACAACACGCTCAACGTCAGGCATCATAACACGTAATGTATAGTCCCCAGTACAGTAGCAGTGTAATAAGCTATGAAATCGAGTTTGTTATGCGTTTATATCACTTCTTATTGGAGACAGCTTTTGTAGACACTTATCTTTTTGCTAATGCTAATCAGAAAAAAACAACGGCTAATCTTTCTGTTGTGTTTTTGCTTCTCTTCAGCACATCACATTGCTATATGTTGCTGTAATAGCCAGATTGACACACAGTAAGAGGACCAAGGAGTGTGTGTAGGGCTAGAGTCCGTACCTTGGACTGGAAGGTGGAGTAGAGGTGTGTGAGGAAGGGGTTGTCCCAGGCCAGGGCCAGGACTCTCTTCTCCACCATGGTACACTCCACATCATCATCCATCAGAACCACGTCTTTCTTCAGAGCCTTCACCGCAAACCACTCCCCCTGACCTTTCAACTCTGCCAGCAGGACCTGGGGAGTGAAGGGTGGGGGACAGTAAGGGGAATAAAATGAGAGGAAAAGAACAGAATAAAGGAAAGAAGAGAAGAAGACGAAGAGAAAACAAAAGAAGAGGGGTGAACCTGATTTAAATATTATATTGGTGGTAATATCCTCCCATAAAGTCTGTTGTGTCTACTGGTGTCCAGTATGTGAACTGTGCTGCTCTAGGATCCTGACTGTCTGCTGTACCAGGCTTACCTTGCCAAAGCTGCCCTTGCCCAGGACCTTGTGAAAAACAAAGTTGTCTACGTTGATGCGTGTCAGGTGGGTGAGGCGAGATGGGGGGTGAGGGCTTGAGCCCTCCCACAGCCTGGCATAGGAGGGCCCGTCTGGGGAACCCACACAGGTCATTATAAAGTCATCATCCCAATCGTCATTATCATCATCCTTATTATAATTAACATTACCCTTATGGAAAAAACACACAAATTTCACAAGTGATCATGTGGAGTATTCCAAAAACACGTTTTCACATGTTAAATCGTGTTTTTCTGTAAGGGTAAATATACAAACATATTTGTTTTCAAACAATTTACACCAACTTGATTTCAGTGAATTTAACATCACACATCATCATCAAATATGTTCATAAAATCAAACACACACTGACCATCCAGACCACCAATGGAGTTCCTAATGACTTCCTCATAGACCCCAATATCTGGGTCAGGTAGGGTTGGGTCTGAGCGCCGAGAGGAGGATTTCTGAAAAACATACAGGCGACAGAGGGAGAGAGAAAATGTTTACAAAAGGGTGATGAGAGGGAGAAGCAAATAAAAACACTTTCCTTTTCACCACTGACATATCCACACAGCAAATTCTTCAGTCTTAAATCAACACTAACCATGTTTCCATCCAACTTTTCTATGCGAGTGAAGTCTGATGGAAACGGTCAACTTTCCAAGCCAGCCGATGGACACAATCTCTACTTCTCTCTCTCTCCATGTCTCTCTATCCCTACCTCCCACTATCACGCTCACAGAAACGGCACCAGCCCACAACCAGGAACCAGCCACCACCACAAGAGGGAGGAGGGGAGAGCTAAACATCAGACCTTCACCCAGAGCGATCGGACAACAGGCAAATGCCATCACTGACCCCTGGATTTAGGGCTCCCTTGTGTGCCTGCTTGCTCTTCAGGTTGTCATTCCTCCCCTCTGCAGATCCAGCACCAGTCCCAGCACCAATCCAGAAGGGACCAAACACCAGACCTTCACCAGGAGCGAGCGGACCACAGGGGAGTGACATAATTGACCTCTGGGTCTCGGGCACCCTTCCATGGCTGCTTGCTCCTCAGATTGTTGTTTGAATTGTTTATTATTTGGAATTTGATTTAACATTTTAACATGTAATGAATTTTGAAATAACCAAATAAATGAACCTAAAATGTAACTAGTTACAGCTCTGGTTTCTCTTTATTATGCCCATCCCTGTGTGGTGGGGATGTCCTGGGGTTGTATCCCTCTCTCTACCATCTTTTCCTGTCTGTCTCGCTTGTTTTTGATTTTCTTTCGAACAGTGGCTTTACCGCGGCTGGTGCTGTTCCCCTAGTCCATGACCACTCAACACCCCGGAAGGACTGGGGAAGAAGGAAAGGTAACAGTGGCTTGACCGCGGCCCGACCTGATACCCCATTCCACAGTCCACCCGACACCTGAAGGGCTTATGGATGAAGTTGAGTGGGTTGAAGTTGGATGGATGAAGTTGAGTGACTCAACCCACTTGTGTGGGTTGAGTCACTGATGTGATCTTCCTGTCTGGGTTGGCGCCCCCCCTTGGGTTGTGCCGTGGCGGAGATCTTTGTGGGCTATACTCGGCCGTGTCTCAGGATGGTAAGTTGGTGGTTGAAGATATCCCTCTAGTGGTGTGGGGGCTGTGCTTTGGCAAAGTGGGTGGGGTTATATCCTTCCTGTTTGGCCCTGTCCGGGGGTATCATCGGATGGGGCCACAGTGTCTCCTGACCCCTCCTGTCTCAGCCTCCAGTATTTATGCTACAGTAGTTTATGTGTTGGGGGGCTAGGGTCAATTTGTTATATCTGGAGTACTTCTCCTGTCTTATCCGGTGTCCTGTGTGAATTTAAGTATGCTCTCTCTAATTCTCTCTTTCTTTCTCTCTCTCGGAGATCCTGAGCCCTATGACCATGCCTCAGGACTACCTGGCATGATGACTCCTTGCTGTCCCCAGTCCACCTGGCCGTGCTGCTGCTCCAGTTTCAACTGTTCTGCCTGTGATTATTATTATTTGACCATGCTGGTCATTTATGAACATTTGAACATCTTGGCCATGTTCTGTTATAATCTCCACCTGGCACAGCCAGAAGAGGACTGGCCCACCCCTCATCGCCTGGTTCCTCTCTAGGTTTCTTCCTAGGTTTTGGCCTTTCTAGGGAGTTTTTCCTAGCCACCGTGCTTCTACACCTGCATTGCTTGCTGTTTGGGGTTTTAGGCTGGGTTTCTGTACAGCACTTTGAGATATCAGCTGATGTACGAAGGGAGTCAAATGGAGTGGGCGGAGTCCAACACCTCCCCAGCACCATCACACTTGTGAACAACAGGTGCTCCGTCCACTACTACAGCATGCCCAAACTATGCAGGAACTGCGGCCAACTGGGCCATCTGGCCGCAACCTGCACAGCCATCATCTGTAAGATCTGTAAAGACATCCATCCCACCTCAGACTGTATCTCAACACGCCGCTGCAACCTGTGCTGGAAAAGGGGCCACTTCCTACACCGGCAGGGAAAGGGCCATCACCACCAACCCCAACCCCACTAACCCAAATCTCAACCCCAACACGTCCACTAGACAACAACTCCTGAATCAACACTAGAAATGTTACACTGAAAAATCAACACTAGGTAACACGGGCCAATTTGCTGTACCAAACTTGATCTGGACATTTCTGACAAGTAATAGCTCTCTTATGGTATGCAATGACTAACATGACAAGAGGAACTGATGATGCGCTAACCAATTTCGAAATTGCACCTTGTGCATTCTACTATTTCAACTCTCAAGAGTAAATTTTAAGCCGGACTGAGGGGGGGGGGGGCTTTAAGCAAGCCATAACGTATATGTTATGGCTTTACACCCCCTGCTATATTGTGGATAAAGAGTTACCTGTCTAACTGATCACAGAGGGTGTTCTTTAATGGAAACCTCTCCAACATAATCCAGGGGAATCAGGAATTCCCCAGGGCAGCTGTCTAGGCCCGTTACTTTTTTCAATCTGTACTAACTAAAGGCATTGTATTTGGGACAAATCATTCACTAAACCCTAAACCTCAACTAAATCTTGTAATGAATAATGTGGAAACTGAGCAAGTTGAGGTGACTAAACTGCTTGGAGTAACCCTGGATTGTAAACTGTCATGGTCAAAACATATTGATCCAACAGTAGCTAAGATGGGGATAAGTCTGTCCATAATAAAGCGCTACTCTGCCTTCTTAACAGCACTATCAGCAAGGCAGGTCCTACAAGCCCTAGTTTTGTCACACTTGGACTACTGTTCAGTCGTGTGGTCAGGTGCAACAAAGAGTGACTTTAGGTTCATTGCATTTGGCTCAGAACAGGGCAGCATGGCTGGCCTTTGGATGTACACATAGAGCTAACATTAATAATATGCATGTCAATCTCTCCTGGCTCAAAGTGGAGGAGAGAATTACTTCCTTACTACTTGTATTTGTGAGTGGTATTGACATGTTGAATGCACCAAGCTATCTGTTTAAACCACTGGCACACAGCTCAGACACCCATGCATACCCCACAAGACATGCCACCAGAGGTCTCTTCACAGTCCCCAAGTCCAGAACAGACAATGGAAGGTGCACAGTATTACATAGAGCCATGACGACATGGAACTCTATTCCACATAAAGTAACTCATGCCAGCAGTAAAATCAGATAAAAAAACAGATAAAAGTACACCTTATGGAACAGCAGGGACTCTGAAGCAACACAAACATAGACACATGCATACAAATGATAACATACGCAATATACACACACTTACACATAGATTTTGTGTTATAGATAAGTAGTAGTAGAGTAGAGGCCTGAGGGCACACACGTAATATGTTGTGAAATCTGTTGTGAATTTATTGTAATGTTTTTAGAATGTATAACTGCCCTAATGTTGCTGGACCCCAGGAAGAGTAGCTACTGCCTTGGCAGCAGCTAACGGGGATTGATAATAAATACAAACAATTCTAATACTACCAGAAAGATTAAAATCTCACCTTTCTGATAAAAAAATGTATACATCGGTGATGTGCAGTCACTTTTGAGAATGCAAGCTCAAGTACACAGTACAAACATGATAAAAATATGAAAAATCATGTATGATTTTTTTCCTATTGAAAAAAAGTAGGGGAATAGTGCTTGAAATGATTGAAATAATTTCTAAATATACTAACAATCTAATTCTAAATGACTTACTATAATATTTCACCTTTCTTATAACTGTAAAATAAATATGATCATACTTAGTGACAGTACAAAATTGGCACCATTTCATATAACTGACGACGGCGCATTTTCTGTCCATCGTCCTCTGAGCAACGCAGAGACGCCATTCAAATGCCTGCTGACTCATTGCAACTTCAGCTTTAAGCACACATTGATTTTGTCTGTCTGTAAACCAAGAGAAAGTGGTCTTGTTTAATTCCACAAAATGATTTTGTATTTTTACATGTTGAGAGCTCTAAATCCATCTGAGAACATCACAGCGAGATGACTGCTTTTGCTGCAATCGCTTGCAAGAACGTACGTCCACATACACGGGACACACAGACCACATGCCTGCACGCTTGCACATACACACGACAAACTCACTCACTTACCTGGCTGACTTGAGTAAGTGCTTCAGCTAGTAGTTTCTGGTTGATTCCACAAAGGTTGGCCACTTTATCCTGACACTTATGATGCACATTCATGCCACAATCTACAAGAGAATAGAAAGAGTTACAGTATACTGTATAGGTAAATACAATGACAACACAAACACAACAGACACAGCACACACACAGCTCCCTACCTTCACACTTGAGGCCCTGTTTGACCAGGCCCCACAGCAGACTGCCACAGTGGTCACAGAAGGTAGGACTCATGTAGTTGTGGTTCTTGAAGCGGTGTGGCATGTCAATCTTAAAGCGCTCCTTCTGGAACTGTGACGGACACACACACAACTCATCAACACCCAGATCCATCGGTACCAACTGGGGGCAAAACACCCGCCTGGGAGGGTACCTCATGGCCCTGCGCACCTGTCTCATCATCCCCATTTCTCCTCCTCTCTCTCCCTCTGTCTCTCTCTCTCCTGCCATGCTCTCTCCCCCTCTCCTTTTGTTTTGCATCCCGTGGTGTGATGCTTCCTGTAGTAGTGTCCGTGGGGTTCCTTAGAAGGCCACAGACTGACAGACACACTTTCTCTTGGTCTCCTCTCCTGCTCTATCTCTAGTCTACAGATGGCCTTATTTAAGCCCCTCTCTCACTCAGAACATGCCCCTTCTCACCACTCCTCAGGTGTGAGTGAATGCAGAATCCCTCACTTTTGAATGTAACTAAGCTCAGTTATCTGTGCTCTTTTGTCCACTCTATTGATTAATATTGACTGGAATGTGAGGGGACCTCATCCGATTGGTTGCAGGTCTGATTGATGCCTGCTAGTTTGGACTCTGACCCTTTGACACTTCGACAGCTAATGGCATCACAGCTACACACTAAAAACAAATGTTTCTATATAGTTCCAAATAAGGGTTATTTGGCTGTAACCATAGCGGAACACATTTTGGTGCTATATGGAACCTTTTGTTGAAGGTTCTATAAAAACCATGTTTAAGTTTCTAAATATAATCTCTATGGAGCTATAAAGAACCCTTTCCTAATGTTCTATAAAACAGGGTTTCCTAAACTCGGTCCTGGGCCCCCCCTTGGTGCACATTTTTGTTTTTGCCTGTGCACTACACAGCTGATTCAAATAATTAACTAATCATCAAGCTTTGATTATTTGAATAGGCTGTGTAATGCGAGGGCAGAAAACTAAAAGTGCACCAAGGGGGGGGGGCCCAGGACCGAGTTTAGGAAACCCCGCTATGGTTACAACCCTTTTTGGGGCTATATAGAACCATTTTTTTATGGAGAAAGGTTCTACAAAGAACCTTTCTCAATCTCAAAGATTATTTGTAGAACCAGAGAGTTTATTTATTTATTTTGGTGTAATAGCCATATCATATTGTAAAAAATCCATAGATTTTATTATTGTGTTTATTAACAAATTGAATCAGGTGTGCTAACTCTGGAACGGCTGGGGGTCCCTGAGGAGATCATTGAGAACTACTGACTTCTCAATTGACACAAGGCCATACGTGAGTCTTTTACAAGACACAGTAACTGGCCATAGTCATATACACTGAGTATACCAAACATTAGGAACACCTCCCTAATATTGAGTTGCATCCCCCTTTCGCCCTCTGAACACCCTCATGGTGTCGAAAGCATTCCAAAGGGATGTTGGCTGGATGTCCTTTAGGTGGTGGACCATTCTTGATACACACAGGAAAATGTCGAGCATGAAAACCCCAGCCGCATTGCAGTTCTTGACACAAACCTGTGCACCTGGCACCGACCCCTCCTGTCTCAGCCTCCAGTATTTATGCTGCAATAGTGTATGTGTCGGGGGGCTAGGATTAGTCTGTTATATCTTGAGTATTTCTCATGTCTTATCCGGTGTCCTGTGTAAATTTAAGTATGCTCCCTCTAATTCTCTCTCTCCTCTCAGAGGACCTGAGCCCTAGGACCATGCCTCAGATCTACCTGGCATGATGACTCCTTGCTGTCCCAGTCCACCTGGTCATGCTGCTGCTCCAGTTTCAACTGTTCTGCCTGCGGTTATGGAACCCTGACCTGTTCACCGGACGTGCTACCTTGTCCCGGACCTTCTGTTTTGGACTCTCTCCTCTGCCACACCTGCTGTCTCTAACTCTGAATGATCGGCTATGAAAAGCCAACTGATATTTACCACTGAGGTGCTGACCTGTTGCGCCCTCTACAACCACTGTGATTATTATTATTTGACCATGCTGGTCATCTATGAACAGAAAATCTTGGCCATGTTCTGTTATAATCTCCACCCGGCACAGCCACAAGAGGACTGGCCACCCCTCAGATCCTGGTTCCTCTCTAGGTTTCTTCCTAGGTTCTGACCTTTCTAGGGAGTTTTTCCTAACCACCGTGCTTCTACACCTGCATTGCTGCTGCTTGGGGTTTAAGCTGGGTGTCTGTATAGCTCTTTGTGACATCGGCTGATGTAAAAAGGGCTTCATAAATACTGATTGATTAAAATTTGATTACAACCATACCCCATTCAAAGGGACTTACATTTCTTTATTTTTTCCCATTCACTCTCTGAATGGCACACATACGCAATCCATGTCTCAACTGTCTCAAGGCTTAAAAATCCATCTTTAACCTGTCTTCTCCCTTTCATCTACACTGAAATAGATTTACCAAGTGACATCAATAAGGAATCATAGCTTTCACCTGGTCAGTCTATGTCATGGAGAGAGCAGGTGTAGTTAACGTTTTGTATAATCAGTGTATAACATGTATATGCCTAACTAAACAGAATAGATAAACTGGAATGACACTCACACTCACGGTTGCAGGGAGAGGGAGAAAACTCCACGTTGGACTGACACAGGACAAGTAAATAAGGAAATGTCCTAATCAATGAATGAATAAGTAGTCCCAACGTACCACAGTGTCCCGGCTGTTGGCGGCCGTGCCCGTACACCTGCCAATGATCTTGTCGATGCATTTCTTGTGGATGGCTGCATTGCATTCTGGGAGAGAAGGGATATGGAGTATATTGATGGCAGGTGAGCACCGTTCATACAGGCAGATATGAAAGTCACTGGTAGTGCTGTATAGTCTGCCCTGCAGTGTGGGAGTGTTCATAACTACAGTGTTTATAATGTGTATCTATGATGTTGTGTGCATTGGTTTGTATAGCAGAGCAGTCCATGTTATTGTACACTTACGTCTGCACTTGTAGCCTTGCTTGTTGAGGCCCCTGTAGAATACAAAGGTATAGGAGTGAGAGATTATGGAGGGCCAGTGAAGATGATCACCTAATGATTAGGTGTTGTGCTGATGATGAAAGGAGATCAAGTGAGAATGGAGTACATACTGTACACTCACGACCAAAATGATTGGCACCCTTGATAAAGACGAGCAAAGAAGACTGTATAAAATAAAGAACATAAATACTGAGCTATTTTGTATGCAAAAAAATATGGGGAAATTATATTATTTCATACTAATACAATTGCTCGGAGAAAAAACTTTTTTTAGTCATAAAATAAAATCTAAAAAAGATACTTGGCAGAATTGGCAGCCCTAACGATTCTTATGAATACAATCTAACAAAATTGAATCTGCATTAACATTCAGCTTTGTTTTAAGTTCATTTCTGCTTTATTAAGGAACTGTATTGTGGCCTTTCAGGGCTTCCTGTTTCACTGGGGTTAAAGGAGTTGGTCCATTTGTCACCCATCACCATGGGGATAGGCAAAGAACTCGCTAATGAAAAGAGACAAATGGTTTTTGACTTTCATAAAACAGGCAATGTGTACAAAAAAACAGACTGAAAAAAAAAAGATATATACAGCTTACCACTATTAGGGAAGCAATGAAGAAGTTTATAACCACTGAAACAGTGGTTAACTTGCCTGGAAGTGGACCCACGTGTATCTCGTCCCCACGCACAGTAAGGAAGATGGTTTGGGAGGCAAAGAAAAGAGCAATGGCAACAGTTGGAGAATTACAGAACTTGGTCACATCCTGGGGTTGCCAAGTCTCCAAATCTAGAATTAGACGCCACCTCCATGCCAATAGACTATTTGGAAGGGTTGCCATAGAAAAGCCTTTATTGAGAGAAACCAACAAATGTAAACGCCTAGAGTTTGGTAAACGGCATTGGCACTTGGATTAGAACCAGGTGCTATGGTCAGATGAGACACAAATAGAGCTCTTTGGCCACACACACCAGTGGTGGGTTTGGCCTTGAAAGAAGGATGCAGATGCAGAAAATAACCGCATGCCTACTGTAAAATATGGTATATTGATGTTATGGGGCTGTTCTGCTTCCACACGAGGCTGTTTTGCTTCCACTGGTCATGGGGCCTTGTTGGGCAGTCCATATGCGCAGACCGAAGAATATCAAGGATCTGGAAAGATGCTGTATGGAGGAATGGTCTAACATCCCTCCCAATGTGTTCTTCAATCCCATAAAACATTATAGAACAAGGCTAAGTGCCGCTATTTTTGCTAGGGGAGGGTGCACAAAGTATTGAAAACAGGGGTGCCAATCATTTTGATAGCCATCTTTTTCACAGAGCAGTTGTATTAGTATTGTTTGAGCATACAATATAGCTCAGTATTTGTATGCTGTTGATTTTATACAGAAAAAAAGGTGCTGTCTACAACCTACTGTAAAAGAGTGAACCATTTGAAGTGCCCTTTTGGTTTCTACATAGAACCCTTTCCACATAGGGTTCCACATGAAACCCAAAAGGGTTCTACTTGGAACCAAAAGGGGTTCTCCTATGGAGACAAGAACTCGTTTGGAACCCTTTTTTCTAAGAGTGTACAGTATTTTTTGCTAATCTTTATCAAGGTTGCCAATAATTGAGGTTGTGACCAAAATCAGCTGACAGTTGAGCACTGTTTATACAGCAGCAAACGGAGACTGTCACCGTCTCTACAGACACCACCTATTCTAGTAGAACACAACACACTACAGCACTTGAAAATAAATGACAAAGCAGTGGAAGTGGTGCTGATTTTGCAAATACACTACTAAATGTTGTGCTGGTATTTCCACACAATGCAGGATTTCTGACCCACTTCCTTAGCCACCAAACCTAAGTCTAAAGTTAGATAGATAGGAGGAGATTACTAAGACATTGTCTAATCTTATCTCCCCACTCAGTCTCTCAGCATGAAGTAGACCGACCAAGACGTTGCCACTTAAATTAGATGAATGGAACCGATAATAAAACTTGTAAATATTGAATCACTTCTGTTAGCAACAAGCAAACAGATAATAGAGCTAGGAGTAAAAGAGCCAGATGGCTGGACAGACTGAATAACTGACCAGACAAACTCTCTGCAGACGGAGCAGAAGGTGGGCTGTCTGAAGAAGGTGGCGATGAACTCGTGACATTTGACCTCGTGGATCTTGGCCTGTTTGATGGCTCCTCGCCTGCGGTTTATGGTGGGCCCCCCTTCCTCCTCCTTCGTGGGCAGCTTGCCCTCTATGGGTGACAGGGAGAGAAGCGTCAGTGGAGCGCTACAATTTAGAAACATGAATGTAGCGTTAGGAACAGTAGGGACAACATTTGGAGTGCTTCGTCCACTGTTAGTATGAGAAAACAGGCAAAACCTTATATAGGAAAGCCAAGAATAGAGAACTATGTTTAGAAAACCGGAATTCATATACAAGACCTGTACATGACTGCAAGAATGTGTGTGCTGTGCTGTCTGCTCTGTCTGTATTCAAGAAGTAAGTGCAGTGAACAGATGAGAACCAAGGGAACAGACAGAAGCCTTCAGTGTGACAAACATCACATAAAAGATACATTCAAAACAGGCCAGGTAGGAAGGGAAAAGTGGAGGATGAGAAGAAGAGAGGTGGGCTTTGTCTCCTAACTCTCACCTGTATCAGTTGCTCCCTCCAAGAAGAACTGCACTGCCATCATCACCTTCCCTGAGGGCTGCAGGTCCACCTGAACACACACAATAATCTGTAAATTAGACACATAATTCAGGCAGGAAGGTAGAGAATCCGACTGCAGACCTCCTACCCAAAATTCAGCACGGCCGTTGCCCTTTTTGCAGCGCTCGGCGAGGACGGACACGCCCACTGTGACCTCGGCCAATGGCTCCTCGGCAGACTTCATCAGCAGCACCTGCAGGACACGCCCCTCGTAGATATGGGCGTCGAAGCTGGCCTTCCAGGCTGGGAACATGGTGGGCTTCCTCTGAACCAGGGTCTTACCACGCTCTGGAGAAAAGGAAGGAGAGAGGGAAAGAGGGGGAAGGAGAGAGAAAGGTTAGATAAAGGTTAAAAAGATAAGAGACTGATTTTTCATACTCTTGTGTAACAATCAAAAAATGTGCACATCTGTACCACACTGGTTACAGGTTACAATGTGATTCTATGGGACAATGGGACTGAAATAGTCCTACTATAACACAGTAATAACTACAGTAATAGTCAGATTATCACCGGTGGTGAGGGCCTCCTTCATCTTGATGGCACAGAAGGGGGGATCAGAAGGGGCCAGTGGAGACAGCACACCCAGGTCGTAGGAGTTGAAGGCAATCCGCAAGAAGGGCGCCATGGTGATGTGTCACTGGGCCACCTGTTCAAAGACATGGCCAAGCAGAATGTAACCACGGCAACATATTTGCAGTGACATGTCCGTCACTCAGCCTCCTGTTCACACGCACATGACAGCCATGATTCAGTAACATCACCATCTGTTATGAGGGGTATGCACACACGCACGCAGGCACGCGCATGCAAACACACACATCCACCAGCATCAGTCACATGCTACTAATGTGGATAATTGTTTCATTCATTGTTTCATGAGTCAAAAGTTTGGACACACCTACTCATTTGAGGGTTTTGGTTTATTTTACAATTTTCTACATTGTAGAATAATAGTGAAGACATCAAAACTATGAAATAACACATATAGAATCATGTAGTTACCAAATAAAGTGTTAAACAAATCTAAATATATTTTATATTTGAGATTCTTCAAAGTAGCCACCCTTTGCCTTGATGACAGCTTTGCACATTCTTGGCATTCTCTCAACCAGCTTCATGTGGTGTGCTTTGATAAAAGTTCATTTGTGGAATTTCTTTCCTTCTTAATGCGTTTGAGCTAATCAATTGTGTTTTGACAAGGTAGGGGTGGTATACAGAATATAGCCCTATTTGGTAAAAGTGTCACAACCTGATCCGTTTCAACCGTCCTTGTGCTTGTCTCCACCCCCCCAGGTGTCGCCCATCTTCCCCATTATTCCCTGTATATTTATACCTGTGTTTTCTGTCTGTCTGTGCCAATTTGTCTTGTTTGTCAAGTCAACCAGCGTTTTTTCTCCTAGCTCCTGTTTTATTCCAGTCTGTTTTTCTCGTCCTCATGGTTCTGACCCTTGCCTGTCCTGGCTCTGAGCCCGCCTGCCTGACCATTCTGCCTGCCCTTGACCTCGAGCCTGCCTGCTGCCCTGTATCGTTTTGGACTCTGACCTGGTTGTGAACTCTTGCCTGTCCCCGACCTGCCTTTTGCCTACTCCTTGGATTATAATAAATATCAGAGCTTAAACCATCTGCCTCCCGTGTCTACATCTGGGTCTCGCCTTGTGTCGTTATAAAAGACCAAGTTCATATGATGGCAAGCTAAAATAAGCAAAGGAAAATGACAGTCCATCATTACTTTAAGACATGAAGGTCATAAAATCTGGAAAGTTTCAAGAACTTTGATAGTTTCTTCAAGTGCAGTTGCAAAAACCATCAAGCGCTATGGTGAAACTGGATCTCATGAGGACCGCCACAGAGTTAGAGTTACCAGCCTCAGAAATTGCAGCACAAATAAATGCATCACAGAGTTCAAGTAACAGACACATCTCAACATCAACTGTTCAAACGAGACTGCGTGAATCAGGCCTTCATGGTCAAATTGCTGCATAGAAACCACTACTCAAGGCCATCAATAAGAAGAGACTTGCTTGGGTCAAGAAACACGAGCAATGGACACCGGTGGAGATCTGTCCTTTGGTCTGATGAGACCAAATTGGAGATTTTTGTTCCAACTATCGTGTCTCTGTGAGACACAGAGTAGGTGAATGGATGATCACCTCATGTGTGGTTCCCACTGTGAAGCATGGAGGAGGAGGTGTGATGGTTGGGGGTGCTTTGCTGGTGACACCGTCAGTGATTTATTTAGAATTCTAATAGCACACTTAACCAGCATGGCTATCAGAGCATTCTACAGAGATACGCCATCCCATCTGGTTTGCGCTTAGTGGGACTATCATTTGTTTTTCAACAGGACAATGACCCAACACACCTCCAGGCTGTGTAAGGGCTATTTGACCAAGTAGAGTGATGGAGTGCTGCATCATATGACCTGGCCTCCACAATCATCTGACCTCAACCCAATTGAGATGGTTTGGGATGAGTTGGACCGCAGAGTGAAAGAAAAATAGCCAACAAGTGCTGAGGATATGTGGGAACTCCTTCAAGACAGTTGGAAAAGCATTCCAGGTGAAGCTGGTTGAGAGAATGCCAAGAGTGTACAAAGCTGTCATCAAGGCAAAGGGTGGCTACTTTGAAGAATCTCAAATATAAAATATATTTGATTTGTTGAACACTCTTTTGGTTACTACATGATTCCATATGTGATATTTCAAAGTTTGATCTATTCACTATTATTCTGCAATGTAGAAAATAATCAAAAATAAAGAACAACCCTTGAATGAGTAGGTGTGTCCAACCTTTTGACTGGTACTGTATGTATCCATATGTGTGTATATTACAGGAGGCTGGTGAGGGGAGGACGGCACATAGTAATGTCTGGAATGGAGTCAATGGAATGGCATCAAACACATAGAGCTATTCATTTTACAGTAATGGTTCTATGTTATAACAGTTAACAAGTTATAAATGGTTAATAGTGAATAACAGTTCATTTAACTCAACTATGGAAAGAAAATGTATTTGCTTTATCTAGGATTGGAAAATCTTAAGTAGATTTTGTGTTCTTAGCGAAGGTAAAACTATGTATTTGCTCTTATGTGTTTGATACCATTCCATTAATTCCATTCCAGCCATCACTATGAGCCCGTCCTCCCCAATTAAGGTGCAACCAGCCACTATTTATGTGAGTGAGTATATTTGTGTGTGTGTGAGTGCGTATGTGGGAGTGCGTGTGTGTGTGTGTGTGCGTGGGTGAGTGAGTGTGCATGAGTGAGTGAGTGAGTGAGTGAGAGTATGGGTGTGTATGAGAAATAAAGATATTCTGAGTCACCTTAACAAACAGAAACTCTTTCTGTGACATAGGCCTAAACCTACTAATGAGAAACGGAGCTGAGTCAACGCCCTTCTCACATATCTCACATCCACATGTGACTTTAACCTTACTGACACTGTAAACCAAAGGTTCAACTTAAACTCTGATGGTTCAATCTCACATTAGAAGAACCCTAATCCAAACCAACACACACACACATAGCCTACAATAGGAACACAGAAAACATGGCATTTAAGCACTTCTGTCAAGAACAGCTTCGTTTATAATTTTGTCAGTGAGAATGTGTGTATGGTGTGAAATGATAGTAGCAGGTGTTGAAGAATGTGTGTGTGTGATCTCTGTGATTCTCTCGGAGTGTACTGTAGCTCTGGTACTGAAGGTATTTCCCTGCATCCTGGGAGGGAGCAAGTCTCAACAAGTCCAAAGTCTAAAGAGGGCTCCTCAACAACATTCCTGTGTTTCTGTTCCCCAGCTTTACACCACCACCCAGACACGTCAAAAATATGTCAGAAGACAAAGAAATGATGGCAAAAACAAGGAAAGAAAAAGAGAAAAAGTAAGAGAGGACAGAAAAATGACAGACAGAGGAATGACATTCGGCATGTATTAAAGCAGGAGTCGATGTGTTCAAGCTTTGAGCTGTGATGATTCCGGGTGTTGATCAATAATAAACTGTGTGTGTGTGTGTGTGTGTGTGTGTGTGTGTGTGTGTGAGTGTTACCAGGCAATCAGAGATTGGTGCCAGCCGCACCAATGTATCGGAAGGAAACACCGTTCAACTGACGACCAAGGTCAACCTGCAGGTGCCCGGCCTGCCACAAGGAGTCACTAGAGCGCGATGAGCCAAGTAAAAACCCTCCCCTAACCTGGACGACACTGGGCCAATTGTGCACCGCCCTATAGGACTCCCGATCACGGCCAGTTATGATACAGCCTGGGATCAAACCCAGGTCTGTAGTGACACCTCTAGCACTGTGATGCAGTGCCTTAGACCGCTGTGCCACTCAGAAGGCCCGATCATTTTTTAAAACATGAAATGCTCTATGCATTATGTGGATTGAATGCTGCAACAACACAGAATAAAATAATGAATAAAAGTCCCATGATGGTAGTGACCATTACTGCTTATCACTTATTAACCATCACTTATTGACATTACTTTATTTTAATAAAATATTTCAGTTGTTGTGTATATTACATTTGTTTTATTTGCTGACTTTATTATTTCATTCCAAGTCATCATCTCTATACACCTGCGGTCTATGCGGTCTGACAAAAATCACTATTTTAGTAGTTCTTCAAAGTAAATAAAGTGTACTTTTATGACTGCTGAAAACCTACCAGCAATCACTTAGATCATGTATTTTCAGGTAGAGATACCTCACGAAGAAACTGCTCTGTACATCAGTAGCATGTGAGTGATGGGTGAGCGTGTGTAAACGGCTCTGTACATCAGTAGCATGTGAGTGATGGGTGAGCGTGTGTAAACGGCTCTGTACATCAGTAGCATGTGAGTGATGGGTGAGCGTGTGTAAACTGCTCTGTACATCAGTAGCATGTGAGTGATGGGTGAGCGTGTGTAAACTGCTCTGTACATCAGTAGCATGTGAGTGATGGGTGAGCGTGTGTAAACTGCTCTGTACATCAGTAGCATGTGAGTGATGGGTGAGCGTGTGTAAACTGCTCTGTACATCAGTAGCATGTGAGTGATGGGTGAGCGTGTGTAAACTGCTCTGTACATCAGTAGCATGTGAGTGATGGGTGAGCGTGTGTAAACTGCTCTGTACATCAGTAGCATGTGAGTGATGGGTGAGCGTGTGTAAACTGCTCTGTACATCAGTAGCATGTGAGTGATGGGTGTAAACGGCTCTGTACATCAGTGTGTAAACTGCTCTGTACATCAGTAGCATGTGAGTGATGGTGTGCGTGTGTAAACGGCTCTGTACATCAGTAGCATGTGAGTGATAGCATGGTGAGCGTGTGTAAACTGCTCTGTACATCAGTAGCATGTGAGTGATGGGTGAGCGTGTGTAAACTGCTCTGTACATCAGTAGCATGTGAGTGATGGGTGTAAACTGCTCTGTACATCGTGTGTAAACTGCTCTGTACATCAGTAGCATGTGAGTGATGGGTGAGCGTGTGTAAACTGCTCTGTACATCAGTAGCATGTGAGTGATGGGTGAGCGTGTGTAAACTGCTCTGTACATCAGTAGCATGTGAGTGATGGGTGAGCGTGTGTAAACTGCTCTGTACATCAGTAGCATGTGAGTGATGGGTGAGCGTGTGTAAACTGCTCTGCTATGTATCCTCTTGACCGCACTTCCTTCTGTCTCTTTACGTAGCAGGAGTAAAATAAACCGTACAAGTAGACATAAAATGGATTATGGTCATTGTAGTTAATTATCATGTTTTCTGCGCTAAACTATGTAAAACATTGGCCTGTTGGAAACTACAACATCACACAGTTCTGGCATGATCTAATTTATCTCCAGAAAAGATAAGCGCAGTGTGCACATTGAGCTCACATTAACAAAAACGAACTAAATGGAATTCAAATAGGTTGGTCAATTAGTTGTTTCAAAAACTAAAAAGAACTGATATTTTGGTTAATCGCTCAGCACTATAATCTTGTCCACCAGCCCGATTCTCTCTCTCTCTCTGTATGTGGTAGCAATGAGGCTGGCTGTGAGCTCATACTCCTTTCCATATCGCTTTCTTTCTTCCTCCTCTCCCATCGCCTGTGTCCACTGTCCACCTCCCTCTCCAAACACTTTGTTTGTTTATCGTATGACAATCTAGTGAATCACAGCAACTGTGTTGAATAAACATATGCATATTGTCCCAATGCAGTCATGCATTCACACATCATCCCCTTCTGACTCACAGACAGCTGACTGACAGCACACAGCTGTGCTACAGTACACTGGCCATCTTTAGCCTGGCAAACTGTTACAGAGCTTTTTGGTAAATGACTAGGGCAGACTGGAAACGTGTTAGTTACTAGTCAGCCATGGGTAGCCAGGTGTATTTACAAGGCTGTAGATGATTCTATTACAGCACACAACGAAACAAGCATCACACATCCTATCAAATCACGTGGGTCTTAAAGCTGGACTCATTAGCAGTGAAACTGCCATGTCACAACGAAGACAGTTCTTCCCCGTTGGACATCATTGCACATGTGGTAAAACAGAGTTTATATTCCATTTTTGTTTTACCAATATGCTGGATGCTCCTACCCTCCTTCCATAAACAAAACAAAAACAGTAACAAATGCGCCTGGGGCGACCATTGGCGCTGTTTCACCTAATGTGGATTCCAGCTTTAAACCGAACACTAATAGTGTGTCTGCTTGCGTGCGTGCGTGCGTGTGTGCGTGCGTGTGTGAGCGCATGTGTGGGTGGAGTGTGACTAACACAGTTAGTCCAAACTTTTATGTAGAGAATACAGATCTGGACAGGGAAGTGAAGCATCATTGCATCATCACCCTGTGGAGATCAAACAACGCAACAACGGTAGACTCATGCTAGTAGACATGCAAGCACACACACCATACACAGAGACAAACACTTATTATAGCTGAGAGACCGTCACACAAGTGTAAGCTTAAAGAACCCCTCCGACACACACACACACACTAGTGAGACAGCAGTCCTGGAACAGGCTCATACGATCTATGGCAGTCATGGTTATTTCTTTCACAGCAGACCACTTCTAGTAGACTCTGCAGGAGACATGACCTGTAGTAGACTGTAGAGGACCTGGACTCTAATCTCCTCCTTCGTAACTCAAGGCTACTGGGCCAGTAGTGAACTGTACAATTTTCACTTGGGACATGTCCCCCCACATTCTGAAATTGCATTTGTCCCCCCCCCCCTCTACTTTTATCATTAAAATGTGATCCAAAACGAAGCCAGGGTGTGCTTTAGGACCATGCGGACGCCTCAGAGCGGTCTGGTAGGCTGTTTGGAGTGTTCATCTGACCTGATAAAAATATATATATGTCCCCGTCCACCTTTTGTGTCACCATCTATAGTGCAATTTATCCTATAAAGTTGAAGTCTGTCACCAAACCAACGGGCAAGAACAAATACTTATGATCTAACAGAGAGACCGAGATGAAGGGAGAGAGGGAGAGATGGATGAACGGAGAGCGAGCGATAATGACTACAGGCCTTCTTACACAGACTCATAACTCAAACTCTAATGGGGCCATTCAAAGTGACCACTATTCAGCCTGTTAATCTATGACATAACATCTCCAGTGCAGTCACAGCCAAAGCCATGCAGCTAGTGAGCTGAACAATGTTCCAGTTGGGGTATGATCTTCTGATTGTTGAGCAGCGCAAATAAACACACACGCACACTCACACAATGGGCTACACTCCAGGCAATGAAAGTGAAGCGTATGGATAAAGCTGATCACCCTCTGTGATGGAGGCTGCAACACTATGATCAGTCCAGTCTTTATAGTGGGACACAATGGAATAAGATATTAAAGAGTCAATTTACTCTATGCGCCGGAACACACACACGCACACACACACACACTTCCTTTTGAGAAGAATGAGATCAGTGTCTTCAACATCATCATCTGATCAGTTCAAGTTGGCCAACAGCTGGGTGTGCAGAGATCATGTCTTCTTCTTGTTTCATCTTTGCACTGTTAGTTGGATGTGAATGTGCTTCACCAACTCCAGTAGGCATTGTGATTGGGCCCAGTGGTGACTCACAATGCAATGCAACATGAAAGGGGGATTCCCTTAGCAAGCAAACCTGCATACAAAAGGGCCCCCGGGGACCAACGTTTCACAGTCAAGTACCTTTCTTTTCAACACAGTTATTAGCCAACAACAAACATGCAGAATTGGTCATGAAATGTAAAGTAATTGGGAAATGAACTGAACAGTGTTGATAAGTGGATGCCTTTAAAACGGTTTCTCCATCAATGCCTTCTCACTGGGCACAGACGTCAATTCAACGTGTCGTGATCTTGAGAAACCCCAGAGCGCTTTGGAAGCAAGGTAGGCTATTATGTACAGTATCATCACTCTTTTCTACAAATAGAAAATAATAGTTTCTTGATGTCTCGTAATTGAGAAAAGTCTGGATTTATATGGCAGTCTGTTCATAAAAAGACCCCGGCGTTTACAGTTTAGAAACATTTGAAGTATTCGTCAAGGCCAACGTTCTCTTGAAGGATTCATTCGTCTCTTGCACGTCATAAAACTGTAGGTTACTGTGCAATTTTTTAAAATCTGGAATGTGGCGCATGTCAGTGCCCGCCATAAACAACAGATAACATTACAGTTGTAGGCTAGTACTCGAAATACTAGTACGCTATTCGCGCAAGCTCAACTACTAGTAAAAAGTATAAAGGCTATTTAAGCATTCAATAATCAACCCTGAAAAACTTATCAAACTAGGTTGCAAAACGCAACAAAACCGAAAAAAGTTACAAAAATATATTTCCTCAATTGGCCGAATGACCGAAAGTCATTTTCCGTTGACTTACCTCGTCTTGCAAACGTGTGGATTATTTCTTGTTTCGTGAGTTTTCTTGTTCGTGTCTTCCCTTCAGTTTCTCGTCCGTGATTCCGTCGATCGAGGAAGTAAGCTACTGCTCGCTTGCTCTCAGGCTTCTCCGTAGACTGTAGCGAAGTGACGTCGACCATACACACACACGCACGCACGCACACACGCACTATACTGCACTGCACTGCGGATGCAGAAGTCTTTGCGGCAACCCAGAATACACGGGTCCATGTCCTCTTTTGGTTTCACTGATTATTGGTCATCTCCTGACTCCTGTGTGACATTGATCCATTGTATAGGCATCATAAAACATTTATGCCAATTGGTGATAATAATGAATTGCCCTCTTTTAACTCCAAGTTCTTCAACTCTTAGCTTTACAACAGTGCTTAGTCAAGTCTGCCTCCACTTCCCTATTGAATTCTACAGTTTTTTATACCGTGACTTTTTTTAAGCCTTTCTCAATATTGGCAGCGCTGTGAGTATGTCTGTCCTAGATCGCTGTATGGGGGATGAGTATGTCTGTCCTAGATCGCTGTATGGGGGATGAGTATGTCTGTTCCAGATCGCTGTATGGGGGATGAGTATGTCTGTCCTAGATCGCTGTATGGGGGATGAGTATGTCTGTCCTAGATCGCTGTATGGGGGATGAGTATGTCTGTCCTAGATCGCTGTATGCGGGATGAGTATGTCTGTCCTAGATCGCTGTATGGGGGATGAGTATGTCTGTCCTAGATCGCTGTATGGGGGATGAGTATGTCTGTCCTAGATCGCTGTATGGGGGATGAGTATGTCTGTCCTAGATCGCTGTATGGGGGATGAGTATGTCTGTCCTAGATCGCTGTATGGGGGATGAGTATGTCTGTTCCAGATCGCTGTATGGGGGATGAGTATGTCTGTCCTAGATCGCTGTATGGGGGATGAGTATGTCTGTCCTAGATCGCTGTATGGGGGATGAGTATGTCTGTCCTAGATCGCTGTATGGGGGATGAGTATGTCTGTTCCAGATCGCTGTATGGGGGATGAGTATGTCTGTCCTAGATCGCTGTATGCGGGATGAATATGTCTGTCCTAGATCGCTGTATGGGGGATGAATATGTCTGTCCTAGATCGCTGTATGCGGGATGAGTATGTCTGTTCTAGATCGCTGTATGGGGGATGACTATGTCTGTTCTAGATCGCTGTATGCGGGATGAGTATGTCTGTTCTAGATCGCTGTATGGGGGATGAGTATGTCTGTTCTAGATCGCTGTATGCGGGATGAGTATGTCTGTTCCAGATCGCTGTATGCGGGATGAGTATGTCTGTTCTAGATCGCTGTATGCGGGATGAGTATGTCTGTTCTAGATCGCTGTATGCGGGATGAGTATGTCTGTTCTAGATCGCTGTATGGGGGATGAGTATGTCTGTTCTAGATCGCTGTATGCGGGATGAGTATGTCTGTTCTAGATCGCTGTATGCGGGATGAGTATGTCTGTTCTAGATCGCTGTATGGGGGATGAGTATGTATGTTCTAGATCGCTGTATGCGGGATGAGTATGTCTGTTCCAGATCGCTGTATGCGGGATGAGTATGTCTGTTCTAGATCGCTGTATGGGGGATGAGTATGTCTGTTCTAGATCGCTGTATGGGGGATGAGTATGTCTGTTCCAGATCGCTGTATGCGGGATGAGTATGTTTGTTCTAGATCGCTGTATGGGGGATGAGTATGTCTGTTCCAGATCGCTGTATGGGGGATGAGTATGTCTGTTCCAGATCGCTGTATGGGGGATGAGTATGTCTGTTCCAGATCGCTGTATGGGGGATGGGTATGTCTGTTCTAGATCGCTGTATGCGGGATGAGTATGTCTGTTCCAGATCGCTGTATGGGGGATGAGTATGTCTGTTCTAGATCGCTGTATGCGGGATGAGTATGTCTGTTCTAGATCGCTGTATGGGGGATGAGTATGTCTGTTCTAGATCGCTGTATGCGGGATGAGTATGTCTGTTCCAGATCGCTGTATGGGGGATGAGTATTTCTGTTCTAGATCGCTGTATGCGGGATGAGTATGGCTGTTCTAGATCGCTGTATGGGGGATGAGTATGTCTGTTCTAGATCGCTGTATGCGGGATGAGTATGTCTGTTCTAGATCACTGTATGGGGGATGAGTATGTCTGTTCTAGATCGCTGTATGGGGGATGAGTATGTCTGTTCTAGATCGCTGTATGGGGGATGAGTATGTCTGTTCTAGATCGCTGTATGGGGGATGAGTATGTCTGTTCTAGATCGCTGTATGGGGGATGAGTATGTCTGTTCTAGATCGCTGTATGGGGGATGAGTATGTCTGTTCTAGATCGCTGTATGGGGGATGAGTATGTCTGTTTTAGATCGCTGTATGGGGGATGAGTATGTCTGTTCTAGATCGCTGTATGGGGGATGAGTATGTCTGTTCTAGATCGCTGTATGGGGGATGAGTATGTCTGTTCTAGATCGCTGTATGCGGGATGAGTATGTCTGTTCTAGATCGCTGTATGCGGGATGAGTATGTCTGTTCTAGATCGCTGTATGGGGGATGAGTATGTCTGTTCTAGATCGCTGTATGCGGGATGAGTATGTCTGTTCTAGATCGCTGTATGCGGGATGAGTATGTCTGTTCTAGATCGCTGTATGGGGGATGAGTATGTCTGTTCTAGATCGCTGTATGCGGGATGAGTATGTCTGTTCCAGATCGCTGTATGCGGGATGAGTATGTCTGTTCTAGATCGCTGTATGGGGGATGAGTATGTCTGTTCTAGATCGCTGTATGAGGGATGAGTATGTCTGTTCCAGATTGCTGTATGCGGGATGAGTATGTCTGTTCTAGATCGCTGTATGGTGGATGAGTATGTCTGTTCTAGATCGCTGTATGGGGGATGAGTATGTCTGTTCTAGATCGCTGTATGCGGGATGAGTATGTCTGTTCCAGATCGCTGTATGCGGGATGAGTATGTCTGATCTAGATCGCTGTATGGGGGATGAGTATGTCTGTTCTAGATCGCTGTATGAGGGATGAGTATGTCTGTTCCAGATCGCTGTATGCGGGATGAGTATGTCTGTTCTAGATCGCTGTATGGTGGATGAGTATGTCTGTTCCAGATCGCTGTATGGGGGATGAGTATGTCTGTTCCAGATCGCTGTATGGGGTATGAGTATGTCTGTTCTAGATCGCTGTATGCGGGATGAGTATGTCTGTTCCAGATCGCTGTATGGGGGATGAGTATGTCTGTTCTAGATCGCTGTATGCGGGATGAGTATGGCTGTTCTAGATCGCTGTATGGGGGATGAGTATGTCTGTTCTAGATCGCTGTATGCGGGATGAGTATGTCTGTTCTAGATCGCTGTATGAGGGATGAGTATGTCTGTTCTAGATCGCTGTATGGGGGATGATGTCTGTATGTCTGTTCTAGATCGCTGTATGGGGGATGAGTATGTCTGTTCCAGATCGCTGTATGGGGGATGAGTATGTCTGTTCTAGGTCTGATGCTGTATGGGGATGAGTATGTCTGTTCTAGATCGCTGTATGGGGGATGAGTATGTCTGTTCTAGATGCTGTATGGGGGATGAGTATGTCTGTTCTAGATCGCTGTATGGGGGATGAGTATGTCTGTTCTAGATCGCTGTATGGGGGATGAGTATGTCTGTTCTAGATCGCTGTATGGGGGATGAGTATGTCTGTTCTAGATCGCTGTATGGGGGATGAGTATGTCTGTTCTAGATCGCTGTATGGGAGATGAGTATGTCTGTTCTAGATCGCTGTATGGGGGATGAGTATGTCTGTCCTAGATCGCTGTATGCGGGATGAGTATGTCTGTTCCAGATCGTTGTATGGGGGATGAGTATGTCTGTCCTAGATCGCTGTATGCGGGATGAGTATGTCTGTTCTAGATTGCTGTATGGGGGATGAGTATGTCTGTTCTAGATCGTTGTATGGGGGATGAGTATGTCTGTTCCAGATCGCTGTATGGGGGATGAGTATGTCTGTTCTAGATCGCTGTATGGGGGATGAGTATGTCTGTTCTAGATCGCTGTATGGGGGATGAGTATGTCTGTTCTAGATCGCTGTATGGGGGATGAGTATGTCTGTTCTAGATCGCTGTATGGGGGATTGGTATGTCTGTTCTAGATCGCTGTATGGGGGATGAGTATGTCTGTTCTAGATCGCTGTATGGGGGATGAGTATGTCTGTTCTAGATCGCTGTATGGGGGATGAGTATGTCTGTTCTAGATCGCTGTATGGGGGATGAGTATGTCTGTTCTAGATCGCTGTATGGGGGATGAGTATGTCTGTCCTAGATCGCTGTATGCGGGATGAGTATGTCTGTTCCAGATCGCTGTATGGGGGATGAGTATGTCTGTCCTGGATCGCTGTATGCGGGATGAGTATGTCTGTTCTAGATCGCTGTATGGGGGATGAGTATGTCTGTTCTAGATCGCTGTATGGGGGATGAGTATGTCTGTTCTAGATCGCTGTATGGGGGATGAGTATGTCTGTTCCAGATCGCTGTATGGGGGATGAGTATGTCTGTTCCAGATCGCTGTATGGGGGATGAGTATGTCTGTTCCAGATCGCTGTATGGGGGATGAGTATGTCTGTTCCAGATCGCTGTATGGGGGATGAGTATGTCTGTTCCAGATCGCTGTATTGGGGATGAGTATGTCTGTTCCAGATCGCTGTATGGGGGATGAGTATGTCTGTCCTAGATCGCTGTATGCGGGATGAGTATGTCTGTTCCAGATCGCTGTATGGGGGATGAGTATGTCTGTCCTGGATCGCTGTATGCGGGATGAGTATGTCTGTTCTAGATCGCTGTATGGGGGATGAGTATGTCTGTTCTAGATCGCTGTATGGGGGATGAGTATGTCTGTTCTAGATCGCTGTATGGGGGATGAGTATGTCTGTTCCAGATCGCTGTATGGGGGATGAGTATGTCTGTTCCAGATCGCTGTATGGGGGATGAGTATGTCTGTTCCAGATCGCTGTATGGGGGATGAGTATGTCTGTTCCAGATCGCTGTATGGGGGATGAGTATGTCTGTTCCAGATCGCTGTATTGGGGATGAGTATGTCTGTTCCAGATCGCTGTATGGGGGATGAGTATGTCTGTCCTAGATCGCTGTATGCGGGATGAGTATGTCTGTTCTAGATCGCTGTATGGGGGATGAGTATGTCTGTTCTAGATCGCTGTATGGGGGATGAGTATGTCTGTTCCAGATCGCTGTATGGGGGGGACCGTTATGGGAAAAAAACACTTTTCACATGTGACATTTCCACATGTTTTGCACAGGTGAAATCATCTAAAACAATGTGTTTTTCGAAAACTTCACATGTGATGATATTTCACATGAAGTTTCACATGTGATGCCTTGCAATCAAATATAGTTGTTATGATACACACACAGTGCTTTTTAAAATTATTTTTTTACATATTTGACACACTTTGAATATGTTTACAGTAATAACTATTTAACATGTCCTTACCTGGGATTTGAACTCACAAATGCTTGGAACACTGCATTCCGATCATCCTGCTATCCCACCATGTCTATTACTGA
This sequence comes from Oncorhynchus nerka, assembly GCF_034236695.1. Lineage (NCBI taxonomy): Eukaryota > Metazoa > Chordata > Actinopteri > Salmoniformes > Salmonidae > Oncorhynchus > Oncorhynchus nerka. The sequence continues at coordinate 66,860,429 of NC_088410.1, forward strand.
TTTCACCTTTATTCATACACTTGTGGACTTCAAAGTACATCCCAGCTTCGATAAAAAAATACACTCAAAAAAAGTATTATTTATCATAGGGATTCAGGTGTAACATTAAAGCAGACTAATATGCACCATGTATGATGTTATACAGCTAGACAGAAAACACTCAAATTGAGGAAATAAATCAATGTAAGTGCAGAGATGTATTGAATGCATATACATACTTTGTGGCACAGCAGAAAGGTCAGTGTACCTCACATCCAGAAGATGTGAGTTCAAATTCCAGGTGGAGTCATACTTTAGCTGAATAGCGATAACACATGACATTGCCCATGTAAAACAAGTAACCTCCAGGCTGTGTAAGGGCTATTTGGCCAAGAAAGAGAGTGATGGAGTGCTGCATCAGATGACCTGGGCACCACAATCACCCGACCTCAACCCAATTCAGATGGTTTGGGATGAGTGGGACTGCAGAGTGAAAGAAAAGCAGCCAACAAGTGCTCAGCATATATGGGAACTCCTTCAAGACGGCTGGAAAAGCATTCCAGGTGAAGCTGGTTGAGAGAAAGCCAAGAGTGTGAAAAGCTGTCATCAATGCAAAGGGTAGCTACTTCGAAGAATCTGAAATATTATTTTAATTTGATTTGTTTAACCCTTTTTTGGTTACTACATGATTCCATGTGTATTATTTCATCGTTTTGACATCTTCACTATTATTCTACAATGTAGAAAATAGTGAAAATAAAGAAAACCCCTGGAATGAGTAGGTGTGTCCAAACTTTTAACTGGTACTGTACATGTGCGGAGAATCTAGCATAATAGTAAAATTTTCTACCCAATACATTCAATTTAATGCTCGATTCGTAACAATTTGGGAGGTGGGAATTTACCAGTTGTGAAGTCGTAAATACCAGTTGGATGCATTCATGTGCTTTGAACTTGTTGAGAAATGCTGATTGCCTAATGGCCAACAAGCTGCATTAACCATAAACTAAAAGTACAGCTATCATGCTTGTAAGCAAATTACTGTGTTCAAAATTCATATTAATATATTGCTTTTTATTAATAATGTTTTTGCATTTTTCCTTCCGAAAATTATGTTATAAATGTAATTTCCTTAGTATCTGACGTCAGAGGTCAGCATGTGGGAGAAGTGGGAGCTCAGGATGATAGACAAGATTGACAGTAGTAATTACCAGTTGGGGGGCTGTTCAAGTGGATTTCTCTCAGTTTTATGTGTTAATTCCCACTTCCAAAAGAAAAGGAGAGCTGCACACCCAGATACAATAATTTTATAAACTAATAACCAACGTTTCGACAGACAAGCTGTCTTCATCAGGGTATAAATTCCCACTTCCCACTTGGTTAAGAACACACGCTGCGTTCATGTCAGTAGAGGCTCCTCAGAGGAGGAAGGGGAGGACCATCTTCCTCAGTGAATTTGATAAAACATTAAAATGGTAAAACATTTAAGAAGTTATACTTTTCAGATAAAACTATACTAAACGTCACCACATTATTTATTAAAACACACTATTTTTCAAAGAAGGTCAACAGTAGCCTCAACCGGAGGACAGCTGGCGTCAGTCCTCCTCTGGGTACATTGACTTCTATACAAAACCTAGGAAGCTCATGGTTCTCAGCCCCTTCGATAGACAGACTTACACAGTAATTATGACAACTTCTGGAAGACATCCTGCAATCTATCAGAGCTCTTGCAGCATGAACTGACATATTATCCACCCAATCAAAGGATCAGAAAATTCATCTAGTACTGACAGCATAAGCTACAGCTGGCTAGCACTGCAGTGCATAAAATGTGGTGAATATTTGACTTAAAGAGAGAGAAAGATAAAAGTTGATTCGTTTTGAACATCTACATTTTGTCCAAAATGAAGGAGAAGCAAGAGAGAAATATATAAAGAGAGAAATTGTCTTTCTTTTTCACTTTAAGTTTTACTTACTTAGCTAGCAAATGCAGCTTGCGAGTTTAACCTACTGAAACACCCTGCTCAAACAGAGGGATGCTATGTTAGCTAGCTGGCTAAGACTATCCAACACAACACTGGAACTCTTCCAAGTCAAGGTAAGCTTTTGGTTTTACAAATGTATTGCCACCAAGCCCACCGGTGCAACTGCTTACACTGTAACGTTACTTCATGATTGTAGCACATTTACTAACCCGTTAGTTCTATTAGCTATGCTGACTATGACGTTACTTTAGCTAATATGGTGACAACAATGTAGGATGTGTGTTGTGCAAGAGGTGAGAGGAGGAGAGCGCATGTCAGAGGTAAAAATAAAAATAAAAACTTATATGGAAGCAATCAAAACAAAACGGCGTTAAACATACTTGAATTTATCCAATAGAAACCCTTGTTTGAAATTGTTGGACTAATGATTACATCCTATATCAGCAAGATGCAGGCAAGTGTGCAAGGCGGTATGGAATTTCACACTCAAATTTGTCTCTCGACCTGTGTGCACCTACGTTATGAACTTTCCGTCATACGCTGTCAGTTCTGCAATTGTTGTAAGAACTTGTGACAATAAAGAGCTGCAGTGTGACAAGGTTGCTGTGCATTTTCCAGTAGCTTAATGGCAGCTGGTTGACAAGAAGTTCATTTTCAATAACTTACTGTAAACAAGTTGCAAGCGGGTTCTTGTAAAATTCACAGTAACTTACCTGTAGCTAACCCATTACACTCACTGACCTGAGGGTCTGGTAGGCACGTGAGTATACTCCTGAGACCTGCAATTATTTGGGGTGAAAAAACATGTTACCAAGATTTGAATTTATGTGCAAAATTGTCCTCCGTAGTGATCATTAGGATGTAAATATGAAAAATTGTACATTTACAGTCAATGGGTACAGTAGGTGAAAAACATAGTTGCGGAATCCAGGTGTCACGACTTCCGCCGAAGTCGGGTCCTCTCCCTATTCGGGTGGCGCTCGGCGGTCGGCGTCGCCGGTCTTCTAGCCATCATCGATCCACTTTTCATTTTCCATGTGTTTTGTCTTGTTTTTCCTCACACCTGGTTTCAACTCCCTCAATTACTTGTTGTGTACTTAACCCACTGTTCCCCCCACGTGTATCCCCTCTCACAGGCGGAGACGGCGGCTATGGAAACATATGTCTCCGAATCCCTGCATCAGGTGTACATTCGGTCCTCCACTTCACCCGCCTTCTCAAGTTTCTTTTTTGTGAAGAAGGAGGGAGGTCTGCGCCCGTGTATTGACTACCGAGGCCTAAATCAGATCACTGTGAGGTACAGTTACCCGCTACCTCTTATCTACCTCGCTTCTTCACCAAACTAGATCTCAGGAGTGCTTACAATCTGATGCATATCCGGGAGGAAGACGAGTGGAAGACAGCGTTCAGTACTCCCTCAGGGCATTATGAGTACCTCGTCATGCCGTACAGGTTGATGAATGCTCCATCAGTCTTCCAAGCCTTTGTAGACGAGATTTTCAGGGACCTGCACGGGCAGGGTGTAGTGGTGTATATTGATGACATTCTGATATACTCTGCTACATGCGCCGAGCGTGTGTCCCTGGTGCGCAGGGTGCTTGGTCGACTGTTGGAGCATGACCTGTATGTCAAGGCTGAAATATGCCTGTTCTTCCAGCAGTCCGTCTCCTTCCTAGGGTACCGCATTTCCACCTCGGAGGTGGAGATGGAGAGTGACCGCATTTCAGCCGTGCGTAATTGGCCGACTCCCCCCACAGAAAAAGGAAGTGCAGCGGTTCCTGGGGTTTGCCAATTACTACCGGAGGTTTGTCCGGGGTTTTGGTCAGGTAGCGGCTTCCATTACCTCACTGCTGAAGGGGGGCCCGGTACGTTTGCAGTGGTCGGCTGAGGTGGACAGGGCTTTTGGTCACCTGAGGGCTATGTTTACCTTGGCTCCCGTGCTGGCCCATCCGGATCCCTCTTTGGCGTTCATAGTGGAGGTGGACTGGGATAGGAGCCATGCTCTCTCAGTGCTCAGGTACGCCACCGAAGCTCCGCCCCTGTGCCTTCTTCTTGAAGAAGCACAGCCCGGCGGAGCGAAACTATGACGTGGGGGACCGGGAGCTGTTGACTGTCGTCAAGGCTCTGAAGGCGTGGAGACATTGGCTTGAGGGGGCTAAACACCCTTTTCTCATCTGGACTGACCACCGCAATCTGGAGGACATCCGGGCAGCGAGGAGACTGAACCCTCGCCAGGCAAAGTGGGCCATGTTTTTCACCCATTTTGTTTTTTCCCTTTCCTATAGACCATGTTCCCAAAACGTGAAGGCAGATGCACTGCCCCGACTGTATGACACAGAGGAGCTGCCCATGGATCCCACCCCCATACTCCCGGCCTCCTGCCTGGTGGCGCCGGTAGTGTGGGAGCTGGACGCGGACATTGAGCAGGCGTTACATGCAGAGCCAGCTCCCCTCCAGTGTCCTGCTGGGCGTCTGTACGTTCCGTCTGCTATCCATGACCGGTTGATCTATTGGGCCCACACGTCACCCTCCTCTGGTCATCCTGGGATTGTTCGGACGGTGCGCTGTTTGGTTGGGAAGTACTGGTGGCCTACCTTGGCCAAGGACGTGAGGTTATATGTTTCCTCCTGCTCGGTGTGCACCCAGTGTAAGGCTCCTAGGCACCTGCCCAGAGGGAAGCTACACCCATTACCCGTTCCACAGCGGCCTTGGTCGCACCTGTCGGTGCATTTTCTTACCGACCACCCCCCTCACAGGAAAACACCACGATCCTGGTCGTTGTGGATCGGTTCTCTAAGTCCGGCCGTCTCCTCCCTCTACTCTGTCTCCCTATGGCCCTATGGACTGCGGAGGCCTTGTTTACGCACATCTTCCGGCACTACGGGGTGCCTGAGGATATAATGCCTGTCAAGGTCCCCAGTTCACTTCGAGGGTCTGGAAGGCGTTCATGGAAGGCTTGGGGGTATCGATCAGCATTACCTCTGGGTTTCATCCCGAGAGTAATGGGAAGGTGGAGAGTGAACCAGGATGTGGGCAGGTTTCTGCGGTCGTATTGCCAGGATCGGCCGGGGGAGTGGGCAGCGTTCGTGCCCTGGGCCGAGATGGCTCAGAACTCGCTCCGCCACTCCTCCACTAACCTCTCCCCCTTCCAGTGCGTACTGGGGTAAAGCCGGTTCTGGCGCCTTGGCATCAGAGTCAGACCGAGGCTCCTGTGGTGAATGACTGGTTCAGGCGCGGGGAGGAGATATGGGACATCGCAGAAAGCCAGCGCAGACCGTCACCTCAGTGAGGCCCCGGTGTTCGGCACCGGGTGACCGGGTCTGGCTCTCGACCCGGAACCTGCCCTTAGCTTACCCTGCCGGAAGCTGGGACCGCGGTTTGTGGGGCCATTTAAATTCCTGAGGAGAGTGAACGAGGTTTGTTATAGGTTATAGCTTCCCCCTGATTACCGTATTAACCCCTCGTTCCATGTGTCGCTCCTCAGGCCGGTGGTGGTTGGCCTGCTCCAGGAGTCTGAGGTGCGGGAGGTTCCTCCGCCCCCTCTGGACATCGAGGGCGCCCCGGCGTACTCCGTTCGCTCTATTCTGGATTCGAAGCGTCGCACATTTGTGCCCATGTATCTTGTTGTTCTGGATGCCGTTGGTTTTACTAAATAAATCTCTGGTTATCACCCAGTTCTGCTCTCCTGCGCCTGACTTCACTGCCACCAATTACGCACCACGCTACACCAGGTGTCTTATTGAATGTGAAAAAAGTATTGCACAGTCCTGACAACTCACTTAACTATGCCTGAGATTTTCACTTACTAGAAACAATGTGAATACCAAACTACCAAATACCAAATACAAACATTATAATAATTACTGTACACACACTTCTTTTCAAATTTCCATAGAATGTGCTAAGTTTGACAGCCATTTCGTTAAGAACCAGGAAGATAACGTGGCCAAGGTCTCTCCCCCACACATGTGAGGTACGGACCAAGAACTGATGTCCACTAGAGAGGACAACAATGAATTGCTGAGTATTACAATGACAAACTAAATATTGTATGGCTGTTTTGTGGTACTTATGTCAGCCTTTAACAAGGCTGCAGAACTGACAGTTTTGTGTTTATGAAAATAATGCAGCAGAGTACATTAACTTGGATGACACACCTTATTAATGGGAGACAAAAAGTGTTAGCTAAAAGCTACATCTCCAAAAAGCTACACCTGCAATCTTCTGCCGCTGCTACAGTATGCTGCCAATCAGCAGGTGATGTGCATGTTGTCAACAGAAGAGCCAGTGAAGGTACAGTAGGTTACTGGAAAGTATTGTTAGTAGCAGTGTGTGTCTTGTAGGTTACTGGCAATATTTTGCCAGTATTAATGTGAATTTTACAATGACTTACTAGGTAAGAAATGTACTTTACTTACAAAGTTTGCAGAAGAGGCAGTATCAAAAGAAGTGCATAATTTGCATCGCCATAACCAACTGCTACAACACTTCCACTGACGGTTGGCACAAATGCACATTTATTTGACCATGCCCCGAAATATGCTAATATTCCCTACTAGTATATTTCCCCCACTTACAGTTAAAGTCAGAAATTTACATACACCTTAGCCAAATACATTTAAACTAGTTTTTCACAATTCCTGACATTTAATCCTAGTAAAAATTCCCTAGGATCACCACTTTATTTTAAGAATGTGAAATTATTTATTTCAGCTTTCATTTCTTTCATCACATTCCCAGTGGGTCAGAAGTTGACATACACTCAATTAGTATTTGGTAGCATTGCTTTTAAATTGTTTAACTTGGGTCAAACGTTTTGGGTAGCATTCCACAAGCTTCCCACAATAAGTTGGGTGAATTTTGGCCCATTCCTCCTGACAGAGCTGGTGTAACTGAGTCAGGTTTGTAGGCCTCCTTGCTCGCACACACTTTTTCAGTTCTGCCCACACATTTTCTATAGGATTGAGGTCAGGGCTTTGTGATGGCCACACCAATACCTTGACTTTGCTGTCCTTAAGCCATCTCGCCACAAATTAGGAAGTATGCTTGTTGTCATTGTCCATTTGGAAGACCCATTTGTGACCAAGCTTTAACTTTAACTGATGTCTTGAGATGATGCTTCAATATATCCACATAATTTTCCTACCTCATGATGCCATCTATTTTGTGAAGTGCACCAGTCCCTCCTTCCTCAAAGCACCCCCACAACATGATGCTGCCACCCCCGTGTTTCACGGTTGGGATGGTGTTCTTTGGCTTCAAGCCTCCCCCTTTTCCTCCAAACATAACAATGGTCATTATGGCCAACTAGTTCTATTTTTGTTTCATCAGACCAGAGGACATTTCTCCAAAAAGTATGATCTTTGTCCCCATGTGCAGTTGCAAACCGTAGTCTGGCTTTTTTTATGGCAGTTTTGGATCAGTGGCTTCTTCCTTGCTGAGCGGCCTTTCAGGTTATGTCAATATAGGACTTGTTTTACTGTGGATATGGATACTTTTGTCGCTGTTTCCTCCAGCATCTTCACAAGGTCCTTTGCTGTTGTTCTGGGATTGATTTGCAGTTTTCGCACCAAAGTATGTTAATCTCTAGTAGACAGAACGCGTCTCCTTCCTGAGCGGTATGACGGCTGTGTGGTCCCATGGTGTTTATACTTGCATACTATTGTTTGTACAGATGAACATGGTACCTTCAGTCGTTTGGAAATTGCTCCCAAGGATGAACCAGACTTGTGGAGGTCTACATTGTTTTTCTGAGGTCTTGGCTGATTTCTTTTGATTTTCCCATGATGTCAAGCAAAGAGGCACTGAGTTTGATAGTAGGCCTTGAAATACATCTACAGGTACACCTCCAATTGACTCAAATGATGTCAATTAGCCTATCAGAAGCTTCTAAAGCCATGACATCATTTTCTGGAATTTTCCAAGCTGTTTAAAGGCACAGTCAACTTAGTGTATGTATCACACTGGAATTGTGATACAGTAAACTATAAGTGAAATAATATGTATGTAAACAATTGTTGGAAAAATTACTTGTGTCATGCACAAAGTAGATGCCCTAACCGACTTGCCAAAATTATAGGTTGTTAACATCTAATTGTGAAGTGGTTGAAAAACTAGTTTTAATGACTCTAACCTAAGTGTATGTAAACTTTCGACTTCAAATGTATATTTCAAAGCGCACTATGCACACAATGCCCCATAAAGATAAAGCAAAAACATGTTTTATTTATTTTTGCAAATATATTAAAATAAAATAATCTTCAATATCACATTTACATAAGTATTCAGACCCTTTGTTGAAGCCCCTTTGGAAGTTATTACAGCCTCAAGTCTTATTGGGTATGACGCTACAAGCTTGGAACACCTGTATTTGTGGAGTTTATCCCATTATTCTCTGCAGATCCTCTTCAGCTCTGTCAGTTTGGATGGGGAGCGTTGCTGCACAGCTATTTTCAGGTCTCTCCAGAGATCGGGTTCAAGTCCAGGCTCTGGCTGGGCCACTTAAGGACATTCAGGGACTTTTCCCGAAGCCACTCCTGCGTTGTCTTTGCCGTGTCCCTGTCACTGAAAAACATCCCCACAGCACCTCCCTGACCAAGACCCTTCTCACCCATTTGCTCAGTTTGGCTGGACGGCCAGCTCTAGGAAGAGTCTTGGTGGTTCCAAACTTCTTCCATTTAAGAATGATGGAGACCACTGCGTTCTTGGGGACTTTCAATGCTGCAAACATGTCCCTCGACACAATCCTGTCTCGGAGCTCTATGGACAATTCCTTTAACCGCATGGCTTGGTTTTTGCTCTGACATGCACCGTCAACTGTGGGATGTTATATGGACAGGTGTATGCCTTTCCAAATCATGTACAATCAATTGAATTTACCACAGGTGGACTCCAAGTTGCAGAAACATCTCAATGACGATCAATGGAAACAGGATGCACCTGAACTCAATTTTGAGTCTCATAGCAAAGGGTTTGAAAACTTACTGTACGTAAATAAGGTATTTATGTCTGTTATTTTTAATACATTTGCAAACATTAAAAATAACTGTTTTTGCTTTGTCTCAATGGGGTATTATGTGTAGATTGATGAGGGGAGAAAAACTATTTAATCCATTTTAGAATAAGGCTGTAACAACAAAATGTGGAAAAAGTGAAGGTGTCTGAATACTTTCCAAATGCACTGGTGGCAGGAACTTCAGGTAGCTAGCAACCAAGAGGCTGTGAGTTCAAATCCCAAGTGAGGTTGAGTCCCAAGTAATCAACATACAGCATCATACTGTCCTTTCACATTAACACCTTCATTTAGTTGTAAAAATACAGTGTCATGGTATCACATGTTGAGATTTTGCATCTCCATGTTGTCACATGTATTTCACACGAGACCGTGTTTTCACATGTTCAGCTGATGTCACATGTAGTTTCACGGTATCACATGTTGATATTTTGCATCTCCATGTTGTCACATGTATTTCACATTCATTTCACATGAGATCATGTGCTTACATGTGCTAACATGTCACGTGTAGTGTTATGTTATCACATGTTGCTTCACATGTTATCACATTTACTTCACATTGAATCACATGAGATCACGTGTAGATAATCTGAAATTCGTGTGTTTTTTCTGTGTGGGAAAAAGACCTGGGCTGAGTTTTACATAAAGTCCTGGTGTGTGTGGGTTTGGATCACGCGGCTCGGCTGCGGGGGTAGTCTGGTTTGGGCAGAACTCTGAGGATGTGGAGGTGGTAGATTTGGCTGCTGCTGAGGCTACCACTGTACCTCAGGCTAAACTGGCACCAAAACTGTAAATTGTTGAACATCATCCAATGTTTAGGCTTCAAGTGCAGATACTCCCCACACTCATGTGCGCACACGCAATGCAGTAGCAAGTGCACACACAGACGCATGCACGTAGACACACACACACACATCATTAACTACTAAAGACCATCACAGAGATTAGCACGCAGTATTTCGGCAGTATAAATATGTCTATTATCCCTACATAGAGGCTTAATTATAGATGGATTAATTAAACTGTGTGTATGTGTGTGTGTGTGTGGGGAGGGGGGGGGGGGTCCCCTGCTGTAAGATGAGACCTCTATGGGACAGGGAGGTACAGGTATGTGTCACCGCTCTACTCCAATCATGATTACATAACAGGGAGATCCTGACTCATGACAGAACTGGGGAATTCCTCACCTTACACAACTCTGTGGGTGTGTGGAACTCAGCTTCCGACTCTGACTCTGGGGTGCAGAACATGGAGGTAAATTTAGCATGTGGAGATTACATTTTGGGCGATGGCTTCCTGATGGATCTGGCTCCACACAGCTGACTCCCCCAGCTCTGCACTGACATACATGGCGCTAATTCTCTAATAGGTCACAGCTAGCTCGAGGTCACAGAGGCAGAGGTAAATGGCACCATATTCCTTTTTAGTGCACTTCTTTTGACCAGAGCCCATAGAGGGAGCCTATATAGGGACTAGGGTGCCATTTGGGACATAAGCATGGTTACTGGGAACAATCACACCCAGAGGGTCCATGATGTACTTTTTGACTCCTCTGCCTTTGACTCGTGGCACTACTATCTCTTCTATAGTATTTATACCGAGTCTCTTGGGTAAGTTAATGAGACTCGCTCTGTGGTAATGTGATCAGTGATTCATTGTTTGATTAAATTGACTGGAGAGGGAACCCTGTCATAGTGGTGCACGTAATGACCCTTTGCGTTGTTATGAAAGCCCAGCCATTCAATTCCTAATGCTAATGACCCCCAGCCAATAGGATACTTACGTAAATCCCCACAGGGACAGTTAATACCACCCAGCACCACTACAGACAGACATAGCATGAGTCTCAAATGACAATCTATTCTCTATATAGTGGACTACTTTTGAACAGATCCCTATGGGCCCTGGTCAAAAGTAGTGCACTCGGGAATAGGGTGCCATCTGGGTCACAACCATAGACACAGGCGCCTGTCCTCAGAGCTGGGCTTTAAACTTAATGTGTGTTTGTGTGCATATCGGGGGTGTTAGATGAAAGCTGAAGACAAGTATATTTGATCTAACTTATCTGATCTTTAGTGGCATCCATCAGCGCTGCTCGCATGTTTAGGTTTCTCTCTCTGCAGACCAACATTGCTGAAACAGAGTATGGAAACCACAACACACTCCATGTATAGATAACACAGGGCCGGGGGGTTGAGGGGCTTATTTTCTTCCTTTTTGTCTGTTTGTTTCAGGTAGGGAGAGAGGGGGGATTCTAAAAGTGGACTGGTGAAAGGATGGCGGAATGGAGGGAGAGAGGGGGGATTCTAAAAGTGGACTGGTGAAAGGATGGCGGAATGGAGGGAGAGAGGGGGATTCTAAAAGTGGACTGGTGAAAGGATGGCGGAATGGAGGGAGAGAGGGGGATTCTAAAAGTGGACTGGTGAAAGGATGGCGGAATGGAGGGAGAGAGGGGGATTCTAAAAGTGGACTGGTGAAAGGATGGCGGAATGGAGGGAGAGAGGGGGATTCTAAAAGTGGACTGGTGAAAGGATGGCGGAATGGAGGGAGAGAGGGGGATTCTAAAAGTGGACTGGTGAAAGGATGGCGGAATGGAGGGAGAGAGGGGGATTCTAAAAGTGGACTGGTGAAAGGATGGCGGAATGGAGGGAGAGAGGGGGATTCTAAAAGTGGACTGGTGAAAGGATGGCGGAATGGAGGGAGAGAGGGGGATTCTAAAAGTGGACTGGTGAAAGGATGGCGGGATGGAGGGAGAGAGGGGTGATTCTAAAAGTTTACTGGTGAAAGGATGGCGGGATGGAGGGAGAGAGGGGGGATTCTAAAAGTGGACTGGTGAAAGGATGGCGGGATGGAGGGAGAGAGGGGTGATTCTAAAAGTTTACTGGTGAAAGGATGGCGGGATGGAGGGAGAGAGGGGTGATTCTAAAAGTGGACTGGTGAAAGGATGGCGGAATGGAGGGAGAGAGGGGGATTCTAAAAGTGGACTGGTGAAAGGATGGCGGAATGGAGGGAGAGAGGGGGATTCTAAAAGTGGACTGGTGAAAGGATGGCGGAATGGAGGGAGAGAGGGGGGATTCTAAAAGTGGACTGGTGAAAGGATGGCGGAATGGAGGGAGAGAGGGGGGATTCTAAAAGTGGACTGGTGAAAGGATGGCGGGATGGAGGGAGAGAGGGGTGATTCTAAAAGTTTACTGGTGAAAGGATGGCGGGATGGAGGGAGAGAGGGGTGATTCTAAAAGTTTACTGGTGAAAGGATGGCGGGATGGAGGGAGAGAGGGGTGATTCTAAAAGTGGACTGGTGAAAGGATGGCGGAATGGAGGGAGAGAGGGGTGATTCTAAAAGTGGACTGGTGAAAGGATGGCGGAATGGAGGGAGAGAGGGGTGATTCTAAAAGTGGACTGGTGAAAGGATGGCGGAATGGAGGGAGAGGAAGAGGTGTGACTTGTCAGTGTGGGCTGCATGTAGAGTCACTAAAGTGGGACATACAGCTTGTCCCTCTCTTCTTCCACCCTCCTCTACCTCTCCTCTCCTCTCCTGTTCTCCTCTCTCTCTCCACTGCATTGCGGAGGTGCAGACCCAGAAATGTCAAGCTAATGTCATGAGGATGTATTTGCTCTTTTTTTCTCAATCTCTTTCTTTCCTCTCTTTCTCTTTCACAGCTCCAGTTCTATGACTCTTTAAGTATCTGTAAATGGGTTAAACCACCTCCTACATCCCTACTGATGATGCTTTCTCTTTTTGAACATAAAGCAGCAGAAAAAAACACATTTGGGTAATACTTGACACACAGGAAGACGAGGGTGTATATGGTAACCAATGGCAATATGAGTTTCAGAACTGCATTTGAAGCTAGTGCACAGACACACACGGCTCTTTCGCCTCTCTGGTGAGTGCCTTAGAAAGCTTATCCTTGCTATCACGTGTGTGTCAACGTGAATTTGGCCATGAGTTCACACAAGGCAGCTCTCACTTTGTCATCCTCTAAGGTCAGAAGGAATATGTTTACTTCCTTATAGATATTTGAGCAATCTTTAACAGTTTGCTGTGCATTTGAGAGACAATAGCCTGAGAGACAATTAGAGCTGAGGGCAGCTGACCTTATTGAGCTGTTCTATTCTGTGGCATTGATGAGTCGCATGCTTCGCTCTCTGTGCCTCATGCCTGGGGCATGTGTGTATGTGTGTGTGTGTGTTTGGGTTATGACGCTGCTACAGTACCATCCCACTATAACAGCGTATCCTCCCACCCTCGACCTCCATCCTAAAACAAGCAGTGTACTCAACACTCAGTCAGTGTCAGTAATGAGGACACAGAGAAAAACTAAGATGACTACAGATGTAGAATCTTAATTTGATCACTCTTTTTGTTACTGAGAATTTTCCTGCGCCTTACATAAATTCACAAAAAACCCTCACTAACACAAAAATATTGCCTGCAGAAACAGGATTTGAACATTTACTCCATAATGTTGCTTGATTGATGGTTAACAGTCAAGGATGGTCAGATAAATGCACTTTTAACAATATTGCACTTTTCATGTAACCTAATTTTAGCCAGCTAACCATCAATCAAGCAACATTATGGACTAAATGTTCAAATCCTGTTTCTGCAGGCAATATTTAATATTATTTTGCTGCGACAATACAAATTAAGAGCCTACATCTGTATTAGAACTGACCTCCCTCTTCTCTCTTTTTAGGTCTCACTTCTCCACCCCACTACTTCTTACTTGTACAGACATCACAATTGTTATATCGCCTTGTTTATTATTGTCCTGTCCCATCTCTATTGTGATGATCACTAATCTCTCACATTCAGTGTTTCCTTTGAGACAGTTTGGGCGCATGGAATACAAAAATGGCATTTTTGGTATTGATACAATATAGACTAAAGAACAGATGGCCAATAGGGGCCAGAATTAGAATACTGAAGGTATTATAGGCTGATAAAGAAAAGAAAAACAGTCAAGGATGGTCAGATAAATGTCATATTATTACCTGGCACTTCCCTCTTTGATCATGTACATGCCTGCCTCATGATTGATACATCTGCTGAGCACATGATCAGTACTGTGAATAATAACTGAAGTACAGTAACAGCATCAACAGTAGCTATTAGCACAACCTAGTTGCTAATGAAGTGTTTACAAAACCCCCAAGCCGGATAATAGGAACAGGAGCAGCAGGTACCAGGGGAGGGGTTTGTATCTAGAGAGGGAAGAACTGGAGCAAATGAATGGTAATTAGTCAAAAAGAGTAGGAATCACTGGAGTGGTATGCAGTATGAGTAGAGCATGGAGTTTTTCTTGCTCAGATCTGGAAAAAACCCTGGCCCTATGTAATAGGTATGAGTAAGTATGATGAAACCTGCATGAACTAAAGAGGACCTAACCAAAAGCCTTACAACTGAGAAACAGGATACGTTGTGAAACAGAAAGAGAGATAGACAAAAAATAATGAGGAAGAGTTGAAATAATGGGGGATACTGTTGAAGAAAGTAACGAGAAAGAGAGGGACCCTGGGAGAGGGAAAGAAGGAGAGCACTGGATGATGAAGGATCCAGCCTATATAGAACAAGGTGTCTGCAACTTTCAGTTACCCCAGAAAACAAACTTTCCCCCCTCACTATTCTGGGTCAGGAAGCCTCAAGGGAGAGGTAAGGAACAGAGCAGTGCTGCCATTTCTCCTGCCCTACTCTCCTATACTGCACACTGCTGTCTGTCTGTATCACCCAGGCCCTGCTGCTCGCTCTGCTGAAGCCCTCACAGTGATCTGAAACCAGATACATTGCACTTCTGCTTTATTAGTGCAGTTACAGTTATACACAGACACAGTTCAAATACGTGTGGGAGTATAAATAGCCCACAGAGACTTTAGTTTATTTTTGAGTATTTTGTATTTTTCCTTTTTGTACATATTTATGTTCTCATCATCATCTGAACAAATAATGATCCACTTGGACAACCAAGAGTTGAAGAGAGACAGTGCTGGTCCTGGACCACAGTAAGGTTGCCGTCTCCCTGAGCACATGTACAGTACATTCAGGTGAACAGCACACTATTCTCATGCTTAAGTTCAAAGTCAGAATGCGCACTTTTAGTGTTTTTTGTTATTTTACTACTGTAATGTCAATGTCTCTCCCGAGCCCGTACGGGAGTTGTAGCGATGAGACAAGATAGTAGCTACTAAACAATTGGATACCATGAAATTGGGGAGAAAAAGGGGTAAAATTAACAAATTTAAAAATTACTGAAGATTTTGGGAACTTTGGTAAATTACCAGTAGCTTTGCAACCCTAGCACAGGGTAATTAGAAGAAATCACACAAACTGACACATGCAAAGGATATCCGACCTTAGTCACTTTACTTGTCTGAGAAACCCCCATGGTTTGAAATAAATAACTCATCCAGTACAAAGTCCACTACAGTAGTTATGGCTAATAGCAGGGTTTCACATCAGGGAAACCACTCTCATTATAAAGCTGAGCTGTGGCTTGATACAAATAGGAATTTGACATGTTATGTAACTTAATGTTGAAGTCTCTTTTTTGTCATTGATCTGATATAACTGATATATCCATGGTTAGCTAACTCCAGGCACTGGGCTTAGTGAGTTTGGCACAGGTCGACCAAGACACAGGATTAAAGAATAACATTTAGGAGAAGAGTGCACTTACATTCCACTTTCAGTTCCATTCTCATTTTATCAGTGCAAATAAAGCAAAACAATATTTGCCTATCAAAATCTATATGTATTTAAATGAACTAGTTGCTGTATGCAAGGCCATTTCAGAAAATACAGTACATGACAAAAATGCATAGCAAAGAAACACACTAATTGCAAAAAAAACAAGACATATCATTTAATCACAATGTTGTTTTTAACGTTCGTTTCAGGACTGAAGCCCAGCTGAGCATTCTATGCAATGCAGTCTAAATACACACGTGTAAAAAAAGGTGCTATCTAGAACCTAAAAGGGTTCTTCGACTGTCCCCATAGGAGAACACTTTGAATAACCCTTTTTGGTTCCAGGCAGAACCCTTTTGGTTCCATGTAGGACCCTTTCCACAGAGAGTTCTTCATGTAACCAAAGAGGGTTCTACTTGGAGCCCAAAAAGGTTAAACCTGGAACCAAAAAGGGTTCTCCTATAGGGACAGCCAAAGAACCCTTTTAGAACCCTTTTTTTCTAAGAGTGTAGGTGCTGATTAGGATTTTGTCTGAAGTGCATTACTGTGGCTTGGAAACAACATTTCAAAAGGAGGGAAATGATTAGTAGCATAAGCTTTTGTCATCATTGTGATGTCACCAGATTGACTTGAGATGCAGTATAACTTTAGCTAGCTAGGTAAAATTGGGGGGACAGCACTGACATTTTTGCTAGCTAACATTAGCATTTCTAGCTATTTCTGAGGGACCATGTCCA
Organism: Oncorhynchus nerka; assembly: GCF_034236695.1. Taxonomy (NCBI): domain Eukaryota; kingdom Metazoa; phylum Chordata; class Actinopteri; order Salmoniformes; family Salmonidae; genus Oncorhynchus; species Oncorhynchus nerka. Next base: position 66,876,836 of record NC_088410.1, read on the forward strand.
TGTTACATCAGCCCTGTGTTCCCTCGGCCCTGTGTTCCATCAACCTATGCTCCCTGTGCCCTATGTTCCCTGGGCCCTATGCTCCATCAACCTATGTTCCCTCAGCCCTATGTTCCCTGGGCCCTGTGTTCCCTCAGGCCTATGCTCCATCAACCTATGTTCCCACAGCCCTATGTTCCCTCAGCCCTATGTTCCCTGGGCCCTGTGTTCCCTGGGCCCTATGTTCCCTCAGCCCTATGCTCCCTGGGCCCTGTGTTCCCTGGGCCCTATGTTCCCTGGGCCCTATGTTCCCTGGGCCCTATGTTCCCTCAGCCCTATGCTCCCTGGGCCCTATGTTCCCTGGGCCCTATGCTCCATCAACCTATGTTCCCTGGGCCCTATGTTCCCTGGGCCCTGTGTTCCCTCAGCCCTATGCTCCATCAACCTATGTTCCCACAGCCCTATGTTCCCACAGCCCTATGTTCCCTCAGAAGAAGGGAGTGATTACAAATATTTGACATAGCTTATATTTTTCACAGCCTTGATGTACACATACAGTGGCTTGCGAAAGTATTCACCCCCTTGGCATTTTTTCTATTTCGTTGCCCTACAACCTGGAATTGTTTTTTTAAATGGGGGGGGTTGTATCATTTGATTTACACAACATGCCTACCACTTTGAAGATGCTAAATATTTTTTCTTGTGAAACAAACAAGAAATAACACAAAAAATCTTGGCACATCTAGCCACTGGTGCACAACTGAGCAAAAGGAGAAGTACATTAGAGTGTCTAGTTTGAGAAACAGACTAATCACAAGTCCTCAACTGGCAGCTTCATTAAATAGCACCTGCAAAACACCAGTCTCAACGTCAACAGTGAAGAGGCGACTCCAGGATGCTGGCCTTCTAGGCAGAGTTCCTCTGTCCAGTGTCTGTGTTCTTTTGCCCATCTTAATATTTGATTTTTATTGGCCAGTCTGCAATATGGATTTTTCTTTGCAACTCAACTAGTCGAAAGAAGGCCAGTTTTATTGCTTCTTTAATCAGAACAACAGTTTTCAGCTGTGCTAACATAATTGCAAAAGGGTTTTCTAATGATCAATTAGCCTTTAAATTGATAAACTTGGATTAGCTAACACAACGTGCCATTGGAACACAGGAGTGATGGTTGCCGATAATGGGTCTCTGTACGCCTATGTAGATATTCCACAACAAATCTGCCGTTTCTAGCTACAATTGTTATTTACAACATTAGTAAGGTCTACACTGTATTTCTGATCAATTTGATGTTATTTTAATGGACAAAAACTGTGCTTTTCTTTTTAAAAAACAAGGACATTTTTAAGTGACCCTAAACTTTTGAACAGTAGTGCATTTCAGTTACTTTTGAGTATTTAGTGTAATTTGTATTCTACTGCCCTTAACTACAAAAAAATGTATTTTGCAACAAGTTACACAATTTCAAAATACAAAATACTTTTCTACACCATTTTTTATAGCGACTCACACTTCTGTGGGCTCCTATCACCCCAAATGTACTGCATTTGTATCAGAAGTGTGATGGCACTATGGTGTGATAAAAATGTCTGCTAAATGACCAAAATGTTATGTGAAAATGAACACTTACAAAGCACACTGGGTATTTGGTTAAAATACAAATGATTTGGACAATAAGCATTTATGCCCATTTTGATTGAAATTGGTTTAGTGGGTACTGAGGGAACATAGGGCTGAGGGAACACAGGGCCCAGGGAACATAGGGCTGAGGGAACACAGGGCCCAGGGAACATAGGGCTGAGGGAACATAGGGCTGAGGGAACATAGGGCTGAGGGAACACAGGGCCCAGGGAACACAGGGCTGAGGGAACACAGGGCCCAGGGAACATAGGGCTGAGGAAACATAGGGCTGAGGGAACATAGGGCTGAGGGAACACAGGGCCCAGGGAACACAGGGCTGAGGGAACACAGGGCCCAGGGAACATAGGGCTGAGGAAACATAGGGCTGAGGGAACATAGGGCTGAGGGAACACAGGGCTGAGGGAACATAGGGCTGAGGGAACACAGGGCCCAGGGAACACAGGGCTGAGGGAACACAGGGCCCAGGGAACATAGGGCTGAGGAAACATAGGGCTGAGGAAACATAGGGCTGAGGGAACATAGGGCTGAGGGAACACAGGGCTGAGGGAACATAGGGCTGAGGGAACACAGGGCCCAGGGAACACAGGGCTGAGGGAACACAGGGCCCAGGGAACACAGGGCTGAGGAAACATAGGGCTGAGGGAACATAGGGCTGAGGGAACATAGGGCTGAGGGAACACAGGGCCCAGGGAACACAGGGCTGAGGGAACACAGGGTCCAGGGAACATAGGGCTGAGGAAACATAGGGCTGAGGGAACATAGGGCTGAGGGAACACAGGGCCCAGGGAACACAGGGCCCAGGGAACACAGGGCTGAGGGAACATAGGGCTGAGGAAACATAGGGCTGAGGGAACATAGGGCTGAGGGAACATAGGGCTGAGGGAACACAGGGCCCAGGGAACACAGGGCTGAGGGAACACAGGGCCCAGGTAACATAGGGCTGAGGAAACATAGGGCTGAGGGAACATAGGGCTGAGGGAACACAGGGCCCAGGGAACATAGGGCTGAGGGAACACAGGGCCCAGGGAACATAGAGCTGAGGGAACACAGGGCCCAGGGAACATAGGGCTGAGGGAACACAGGGCCCAGGGAACATAGGGCTGAGGAAACACAGGGCCCAGGGAACATAGGGCTGAGGAAACATAGGGCTGAGGGGACATAGGGCTGAGGGAACACAGGGCCCAGGGAACACAGGGCTGAGGGAACACAGGGCCCAGGGAACATAGGGCTGAGGAAACATAGGGCTGAGGGAACATAGGGCTGAGGGAACATAGGGCTGAGGGAACACAGGGCCCAGGGAACACAGGGCTGAGGGAACACAGGGCCCAGGTAACATAGGGCTGAGGAAACATAGGGCTGAGGGAACATAGGGCTGAGGGAACACAGGGCCCAGGGAACATAGGGCTGAGGGAACACAGGGCCCAGGGAACATAGGGCTGAGGGAACACAGGGCCCAGGGAACATAGGGCTGAGGAAACACAGGGCCCAGGGAACATAGGGCTGAGGGAACACAGGGCCCAGGGAACATAGGGCTGAGGGAACACAGGGCCCAGGGAACATAGGGCTGAGGAAACACAGGGCCCAGGGAACATAGGGCTGAGGGAACTTAGGGCCCAGGGAACACAGGGCTGAGGGAACATAGGGCTGAGGGAACACAGGGCCCAGGGAACACAGGGCTGAGGGAACACAGAGCCCAGGGAACACAGGGCCCAGGGAACACAGGGCCCAGGGAACACAGGGCCCAGGGAACACAGGGCCCAGGGAACATAGGGCTGAGGGAACACAGGGCCCAGGGAACATAGGGCTGAGGGAACACAGGGCCCAGGGAACATAGGGCTGAGGGAACACAGGGCCCAGGGAACATAGGGCTGAGGGAACATAGGGCCCAGGGAACATAGGGCTGAGGGAACACAGGGCCCAGGGAACATAGGGCTGAGGGAACACAGGGCCCAGGGAACATAGGGCTGAGGAAACATAGGGCCCAGGGAACATAGGGCTGAGGGAACACAGGGCCCAGGGAACATAGGGCTGAGGGAACACAGGGCCCAGGGAACACAGGGCTGAGGGAACACAGGGCCCAGGGAACATAGGGCTGAGGAAACATAGGGCTGAGGGAACATAGGGCTGAGGGAACACAGGGCTGAGGGAACATAGGGCTGAGGGAACACAGGGCCCAGGGAACACAGGGCTGAGGGAACACAGGGCCCAGGGAACATAGGGCTGAGGAAACATAGGGCTGAGGAAACATAGGGCTGAGGGAACATAGGGCTGAGGGAACACAGGGCTGAGGGAACATAGGGCTGAGGGAACACAGGGCCCAGGGAACACAGGGCTGAGGGAACACAGGGCCCAGGGAACACAGGGCTGAGGAAACATAGGGCTGAGGGAACATAGGGCTGAGGGAACATAGGGCTGAGGGAACACAGGGCCCAGGGAACACAGGGCTGAGGGAACACAGGGTCCAGGGAACATAGGGCTGAGGAAACATAGGGCTGAGGGAACATAGGGCTGAGGGAACACAGGGCCCAGGGAACACAGGGCCCAGGGAACACAGGGCTGAGGGAACATAGGGCTGAGGAAACATAGGGCTGAGGGAACATAGGGCTGAGGGAACATAGGGCTGAGGGAACACAGGGCCCAGGGAACACAGGGCTGAGGGAACACAGGGCCCAGGTAACATAGGGCTGAGGAAACATAGGGCTGAGGGAACATAGGGCTGAGGGAACACAGGGCCCAGGGAACATAGGGCTGAGGGAACACAGGGCCCAGGGAACATAGAGCTGAGGGAACACAGGGCCCAGGGAACATAGGGCTGAGGGAACACAGGGCCCAGGGAACATAGGGCTGAGGAAACACAGGGCCCAGGGAACATAGGGCTGAGGAAACATAGGGCTGAGGGGACATAGGGCTGAGGGAACACAGGGCCCAGGGAACACAGGGCTGAGGGAACACAGGGCCCAGGGAACATAGGGCTGAGGAAACATAGGGCTGAGGGAACATAGGGCTGAGGGAACATAGGGCTGAGGGAACACAGGGCCCAGGGAACACAGGGCTGAGGGAACACAGGGCCCAGGTAACATAGGGCTGAGGAAACATAGGGCTGAGGGAACATAGGGCTGAGGGAACACAGGGCCCAGGGAACATAGGGCTGAGGGAACACAGGGCCCAGGGAACATAGGGCTGAGGGAACACAGGGCCCAGGGAACATAGGGCTGAGGAAACACAGGGCCCAGGGAACATAGGGCTGAGGGAACACAGGGCCCAGGGAACATAGGGCTGAGGGAACACAGGGCCCAGGGAACATAGGGCTGAGGAAACACAGGGCCCAGGGAACATAGGGCTGAGGGAACTTAGGGCCCAGGGAACACAGGGCTGAGGGAACATAGGGCTGAGGGAACACAGGGCCCAGGGAACACAGGGCTGAGGGAACACAGAGCCCAGGGAACACAGGGCCCAGGGAACACAGGGCCCAGGGAACACAGGGCCCAGGGAACACAGGGCCCAGGGAACATAGGGCTGAGGGAACACAGGGCCCAGGGAACATAGGGCTGAGGGAACACAGGGCCCAGGGAACATAGGGCTGAGGGAACACAGGGCCCAGGGAACATAGGGCTGAGGAAACATAGGGCCCAGGGAACATAGGGCTAAGGGAACACAGGGCCCAGGGAACATAGGGCTGAGGGAACACAGGGCCCAGGGAACATAGGGCTGAGGGAACACAGGGCCCAGGGAACATAGGGCTGAGGAAACATAGGGCTGGGGGAACACAGGGCCCAGGGAACACAGGGCTGAGGGAACACAGGGCCCAGGGAACATAGGGCTGAGGGAACATAGGGCTGAGGGAACATAGGGCTGAGGAAACATAGGGCCCAGGGAACATAGGGCTGAGGGAACACAGGGCCCAGGGAACATAGGGCTGAGGGAACACAGGGCCCAGGGAACATAGGGCTGAGGGAACATAGGGCTGAGGAAACATAGGGCTGAGGAAACAGGGCTGAGGAAACATAGGGCTGAGGGAACACAGGGCAGAGGGAACATAGGGCTGAGGAAACATAGGGCTGAGGGAACACAGGGCTGAGGGAACATAGGGCTGAGGAAACATAGGGCTGAGGAAACATAGGGCTGAGGGAACAGGGCTGAGGAAACATAGGGCTGAGGGAACACAGGGCTGAGGGAACATAGGGCTGAGGGAACACAGGGCTGAGGGAACATAGGGCTGAGGGAACATAGGGCTGAGGGAACATAGGGCTGATGGAACATAGGGCTGAGGAAACATAGGGCTGAGGGAACACAGGGCCCAGGGAACATAGGGCTGAGGGAACATAGGGCTGAGGAAACATAGGGCCCAGGGAACATAGGGCTGAGGGAACACAGGGCCCAGGGAACATAGGGCTGAGGGAACACAGGGCCCAGGGAACATAGGGCTGAGGGAACATAGGGCTGAGGAAACATAGGGCTGAGGGAACAGGGCTGAGGAAACATAGGGCTGAGGAAACATAGGGCTGAGGGAACACAGGGCTGAGGGAACATAGGGCTGAGGGAACATAGGGCTGAGGAAACATAGGGCTGAGGGAACAGGGCTGAGGAAACATAGGGCTGAGGGAACACAGGGCTGAGGGAACATAGGGCTGAGGGAACACAGGGCTGAGGGAACATAGGGCTGAGGGAACATAGGGCTGAGGAAACATAGGGCTGAGGGAACACAGGGCCCAGGGAACATAGGGCTGAGGAAACATAGGGCTGAGGGAACATAGGGCTGAGGGAACATAGGGCTGAGGGAACATAGGGCTGAGGAAACATAGGGCTGAGGGAACAGGGCTGAGGAAACATAGGGCTGAGGGAACACAGGGCTGAGGGAACATAGGGCTGAGGGAACATAGGGCTGAGGAAACATAGGGCTGAGGGAACATAGGGCTGAGGGAACATAGGTTGAGGGAACAAACTTTTCTAGCTCAAGGCAACATTGCCATCTCTCTAAAGTAAACTTGACGACATCATAATGATGGCAAAGTTGTTTTCTATGAATTATTTGTATACTTTAGCAATGTCATCGTATTTCCAGGCTTCTATAGCATCATTTTCATGAAACAGTCATTAGCCCTCGTTCAGAAAGACTGACCATTAACCATCAGTCGGACATTAATATGCTGCGAGATCTAACAACGTTGGTTAGATCGGCAACAACCGAATGAGGTGCAATGAATAGTCATCCTTTAAGCAGAACCTGTGCTTTAAAATGTCAGGCATTAAGGTACGTGAAGCTGGCTAAGTCGAGTGCAGGAAAGTGTTCTGATAAAATAAAGAAATTGAGAATTCATTCAGTAAGTAGTGCCATATTGGTTTAGAAAGGCTGTCTTGCATTGTGAACATGACAGCACATATTGGGTCTAATGGGGGGGGGTGAATGAACCCACCATCTCAAAACTTGGTGGATGACGTAATAATACATGGAGATCCAGTCTTATGCTTCTGACATCACATTAAAACAACGGTCACGTTGGCATGTGGTCAACGTGTATTAATACCAGATTCAGCATTTTCATAACCTCTGGATGTGGGTTACACCCTAGTAGTACATGCCGTTTAATCACTTTTACTGTTATTGTTCACTGAAAACAAAACTAGTTGTTTCAACTAATTATTATTAAGTAACACAGCCTTTTTTTTCTGTTTACTCAACTTTTCGTGTTATCTGAACAACAACAAAAATTGTTGGCCCAAACTTAGCTCCAACTTGTGAAAACTTAGGCAAAAATTCAGTCAATTTAAATGTAAATGATTATTTGGGCATCTTAACTAAAAAAGCAACTGGTTACACACACAGTGCTTTTAACATGCAATGTTTTCAACCTACAAATTTGACACGTTGACATGATTACCTACCATGCATGTTCATTTATACAGAAATTATTCGTATAGCAGATGCTCTTATCCAGAGAAATGATGGTTAAGTGCCTTGCTTTAGGGCACATTGACAGATTTTTCAACTAGTAGGCTCGGTGATTTAAACCAGTGACCTTTCGGTTACTGGCCCAATGCCCTCAACTGCTAGGCTACCTGCCATCCCCACGTCCCCATTATTCAACATGTGCTCACCTGGGATTTGAACGCACAACCTTTTGGCTCATGGCATTCCAATCTTCCTGTGTCTGTTCTCAGTTAATCTGACTATTCTCTCATCATTGATTTGATTTACTTGTTTCATTTGATGGTTTTCTGTCTGGTTGTTTAATGTTGGTGGGGTATATTACTCTGTTTTAATGTTACTCCTTAATCCAGCGTTTCCCAAACTCGATCCTCTGGACCCCAAGGGGTGCACGTTTTGTTTTTTTCCTAACACTACACAGCTGATTCAAATGATCAAAGCTTGATGATTAGTTGATTACTTCAATCAGCTGTGTAGTGCCAGGGTGAAAGCCAAAACGTGCACCCCTTGGGGTCCCGAGGAGTGAGTTTAGGAAACCCCGACTTAATCACTATGATAAATCAAATATTTTTTCTTGAGTGTACTTTTAATAGAGCTGAGATTTACTTTGAGGTGCAAAGTGTAGCAATGCAGGTGAAATCAGTCATTGACACAGACATGGTGGCTCAGCGTGCACTAAGAGGTTGTGTCTTCAAATCACAGGTGAGGACATTTTCAATACTGCAAGGGCTCTCCAGAGGGTGGTGCGGTCTGCACAACGCATCACCGGGGGAAACTACCTGCGCTCCATGACACCTACAGCACCCGATGTCACAGGAAGGCCAACAAGATCATCAAGGACATCAACCACCGAGCCACTGCCTGTTCACACCGCTATCATCCAGAAGGCGAGGTCAGTACAGGTGCATCAAAGCTGGGACCGAGAGACTGAAAAACAGCTTCTATCTCAAGCCCATCATACTGCTAAACAGCAATCAGGAACTCAGAGAGGCTGCTGCCTACATTGAGACCCAATCCCTGGTCACTTTAATAAATGGATCACTAGTCACTTTAAACAATGCCACTTTAATAATGTTTACATATCTTACATGACTCATATCACATGTATATACTGTATTTTATACCATCTACTGCACCTTGCCTATGCCGCTCAGCCATCGCTCATCCATATACTTATATGTACATATTCTCATTCACCCCTTTAGATTTGTGTGTATTAGGTAGTTGTTGGGAATTGTTAGATTACTTGTTAGATATTACTGCACTGTTGGAACTAGAAGCACAAGCATTTCGCTACACTCGCATTAACATCTGCTAACCATGTGTATGTGACCAATTAAGTGTTATTTTATTTGATATGAATTCCTGTATATATGAACATGCAAAATGTAATCAAGTTTGTTCCCCCCCAAAAAATTGGGTTCAGGTAACACTCTGCCCGAAAAGTCTGTGGAAACTGTTATTTAATAATAACTAGTTGAAACAACTACATTGTTTTTACAGTGTTCTTAATTCAAATAAAATAAGATATCCCCAAAAAATGTGAATGTAATTTTCATTCCATTTGTATAAGTAATCCAGAGTGGTTAATGCCATGAAAAACTGGAGGGAGAGTCATAGGTAGCCTTGGTGGAATTTTCCAGAAGGGTACGTATCTGGGACAGCTTCTCTCTTGGCTCTAGGCATCACACCTGCTGTAGCAGCGGGATGGGGACGTTGGAAGATGACAAAGTAGGTGAGCGTGTCCCCTCCTTTAAGAACACCATGTCTTGTTCTCTCCTCTCCCAGTCCACACAGTAAGACACAACCGTCACAGCTGACTAAAGGCAAAATGAGCATCTTCCTCCCCTTCCCTTTTTGTTTTACATTCAGGCATTCTGAGGGATGGCTATGTGTCGTAGGTGAGTGGCAGCGAGGACTCCAGGGTAAGTCTGAAAGGTGAGTTATAGGGCGCGTTCCTCTGTCCAGGCGTTGCTGACGCCTGCCAGATCTTATAACGCCTGGATAGGTATTTTACGTATCAGCCAACCACATCATATGTTATAGTAATCTGTCAGTCGATGACACAGTCAATGACGTGGCACGCAATCATTGGTTGATACATGCAACGTCTGAGCAGTGGAACGCAACCACAGTCTCGACAAACCACCCAAGATGGCCACTGCTATAAAACTGTGGCTTCCTCCATGGCATTCACCCATCTGGATAGAGAAGAAAGTGCTGATTGTAATAACATTGTAATAACAATATGATTGTTGTGTTTATGCTGTTGTCAATGTGAGTCACACCTATGAGGTTACTGAATAAGGCCTGTAACTGGGGCCAGGAGTTCTACCTCACTAAGTAAAAGGATAAAGGCTATAACTTGGGCCCATAGTTTCTCCTGGTCAGATCATGTGGTCATAAAAGGTGCAGTGCAGAGCTCACCTCTCAGCAGTGTGGTTGTTCTCGGCCTTAAAGGTGTAGTACAGGGTCTTCTTGTGGTACAGCTCAAAGACGTTGGTTGTCTCCTCTCCACCTGGCCTGTCAGGCAGCTTCACTGTGAAGCCCAACAGAGGCAAACTCTCAGACGCCACCTTCTCCTGGAGAGCGAGAGAGAGAGAGAGAGAGCGAGAGAGAGAGAGAGAGAGAGAGAGAGAGGGGGAGAGAGAGAGAGACAGAGAGTAATACAGACAGAAAGAGACCAGCATAGTCTTCAGGGTGTAGTTTGTGGGGGTTTTGTGTAGGGGTGTAAGTAACGGCTTGCCAAATGCATGGTTCGGTACGTATTGCGGTTTTGGGGTCATGGTTTCGGTACAAAATTAAATGCCAACAGTTACTGTAGTTAATTGTTGTTTACTTAATCAAATACAAAGTGTTGTTATTCCTGATTCCATATATGATCATGAGTCATATAATGTCTGATGAGAGTACAATCAGGAACATCAACACTTTGTATTTTCTTAAATGAAAACACAAGATTACTCAACAACACACAAAAAAATAAATAATATGCATGTGAAATCAATATGTAAACATGGCTCAGACATTGTATAGGCCTATGCTATAATGTTTTCTTACAAAGAGAAAAAGATTGGCACTTGTGTGACTCTCATAAAGGGGGCGTGTCTCTAGCGCAGTAATTCTCATTTACCACTCCGGGGTAATGTGATGGGCTGTCACTGTTAAAACTTCTTCAGGATTGGTGGGTCTCCTGCAGGACGGTTGAGCTAACGTAGGCGAATGAGATTAGTATGAGGTTGTAAGTAACAAGAACATTTCCCAGGACATAGACATTTCTGATATTGGCAGAAAGCTTAAATTCTTGTTAATCTAACTGCACTGTCAAATTTACAGTAACTATTACAGTGAAATAATACCATGCTATTGTTTGAGGAGAGTGCACAGTATTGAACATGAAAAGTTATTAATACACAAATTAGGCACATTTGGGCAGTCTTGATACAACATTTTTAACAGAAATGCAATGTTTCATTGGATCAGTCTGAAACTTTGCACATACACTGCTGCCATCTAGTGGCCAAAATATAAATGTAACCTGGGCTGGAATAATACATAAAGGTCTTTCTCTTGCATTTCAAAGATGATGGTACAAAATAAAATACAAAAAAAAAGTTTTTTCTCTTAGATCTTTTACCAGATCTAATGTGTTATATTATCCTACATTCCTTTCACATTTCCACAAAATTCAAAGTGTTTCCTTTCAAATTTTACCAATAATATGCATTAGGAACAGCCTGTTAGATTTGGGTATGTCATTTAAGCGAAAATTGTAAAAAAGGGGCCGATCCTAACTTCATAAGAAGATGTTTTAATTAAGTAGCTCTCTATAGCCCTGGAGGTTCATCTATCTGTAGCAAGCGCAACACATGGTGCATTGACCAATTCACTGGCAACTTCGGCTTTAGCTTGCTTATATAGAGCGGGTACTACCTGTTTGCTGAAATTGGTGCGAGAGAGCTAATTTCGTAACGTGGCTCGAATACTTTCATGAGGCGCTGGACACTGGCGTAACGCAATTTCTCTGGACCCTACCCTTTTCCTAAAATACAAAAATTGAATGTGTCAGCTACTCACAAAGTATAGACTACCGATCGCTGTCCATGGTGCTGAAATTGCGACATGTCTATGTAGCTGCCTATCGAATCGACGATAGGCTTTCTTTTGTGCCAGGGCATATAGCCTATAGCTTTGCTTCAGCTAATGGATAAATGTTTATTGCCACATTTTCTCATGTTAAGCCTAACATTTCACGAAGATATACACGGTGTCGCAATGCTGACATTTAGACTGCTGGCTGGCGATAACAATGTCATTACTTGTTCAGTAATTTAAGTTGGAAATTCAAATAATGCAGATTGCAAAATGTATTTTTGATGCATCAGCATACTAATAATCTACCAATCGATTTAAAAAAAAATACATATACACCTGTCCTGTATAGGCTACCTAAACCTGCATGACATGAGTCCTCCTCATGCTTTCTCCCAGCTTGTGTAACATTATAGCTTCTGTCCCTCTCCTCGCCCCTACCTGGGCTCGAACCAGGGACCCTCTGCACACACTTGGGGCGGCAGGGTAGCCTAGTGGTTTGACCGTTGGACTAGCAGCCGAAAGGTTGCAAGTTCAAATCCCCGAATTGATAAGGTACAAAACTGTCGTTCTGCCCCTGAACACTGTTCCTAGGCCGTCATTGAAAATAAGAATTTGTTCTTAACGGACTTGCCTAGTTAAATAAAGGTAAAATAAAAACATCAACAACGGACACCCACGAAGCATCAATTAACCATCACGCCACAAAAGCCGCGGCCCTTTCAGAGCAAGGGGAACAACTACTTCAAGGTCTCAGAGCGAGTGACGTCACCGATTGAAACGCTATTAGCACGCACCACCACTAACTAGCTAGCCATTTCACATCGGTAACACTTGGAAAGAAAGTTGTTGTGAATAAAACCAGTCTATTAATGCCAAATAGTACAGTCAGTCCACCCTCAAAACACTAGCTTACTAGGGATTGTTTCATTATGCAGTGTATCCTATAGCTATACAGTATTTAACTGGTATTTATACACCTTTTATATAAAATACAAATAGCCTAACAATTCTCCTGAAGTATTCCTAGCTGCCTCTCTTTGTGTCTGTCTCTTTTCCTCTTTCTTTCTTGAAAAGAGAAAGTAGCTACAGTATGCTACTGCATTGCCTTGAATGTTCCTGTGCAAACCACGGTTGCAGCCCGACTATTTTCTATACTAAGTATTGACAACCCAGACAGTCTTTCCTGAGAAATTGTATATTAAATGTCCATTGTGCTGCACACAATTTAAACTATACCCTGAGATAAGGGACTGCTGATATTGCAACCACACAACTCAAACGCTGGTTCACAAGTATGAACGAAATTGTGATTTTTTTTGTTTGTGATTTTTTTTGTTTGAGCCCTCAAGAACTGTTGCCCGCTAAAGATGATCATCTGTTTGCATCTGCCTACGTATGTCCCCAGAGCTTCTATTACAGTTAATCTCTAATCTCTTTCCGTAACATGCTGAGGCCGGCAATTAAGGAGAATGAGAGGCTCAGTTAAAGTGAAGCATTATGACCAATGATAGGCGCATGGGCCCCTCAGGGGTGGGGGGCAGCCCCCGCCCCCCACCCCTCCCTTACGTCCAGTGTGCTAGTAGTGCTGAAACCCCCTATTCTCAACCAAAGAGAATGGGCGCATATCTGCGGCTAAAAACATACCTATCTCTCTTGTAATTTCTTTGGCCTGGTCAGAATCAGTTGAGAGGGGCTGCTTTAATGCAGAGTGGAGATAAAATCTTATGTTGATGGGTTTTTTGCGTTTCCGTCTGGATCCGGTGGTAGGAATTACTGGGGTGATGTCGGCATAAATGTGTCAACATCTTTCAGGTGTTGGTAGCTGCATAGGCTAATCTCGTTGAGCAGTGGCAACATCATCTCTCTGTTCATCGCTGTTGTAATTTACTGGGAGGCCAAAATGTTCCCAAACTGGAGATTTAAACGATGATGGATCCTCCTGGTTTTTTAACCCCACCACTCTCCATCGTACAGAACTAGTTCCCGGCTCCACCTCACAAAAGGATCGTTTGAAATGCGGCAATAAATATTAGAATTTTGATTACAAAGTGCGCATAGGCTCTAATTATTTTTTTCAGATCAGATTTACAGCAGTTTAGCCTAGGGTTTTATTTTTAAAATATATTGTTTTATGTATTCATTCGGGTTCACAGTGCGGACCGAACAGTTCGTTACAATTACAATTACAGTTACACCCCTAGTTTTGTGAATAGATGTACCATAGTCCCCTAGTTTTGTGAATACATGTACCATAGTCCCCTAGTTTTGTGAATATATTTACCATAGTCCCTTAGTTTTGTGAATACATGTACCATAGTCCCCTAGTTTTGTGAATACATTTACCATAGTCCCCTAGTTTTGTGAATACATGTACCATAGTCCCCTAGTTTTGTGAATACATTTACCATAGTCCCCTAGTTTTGTGAATACATGTACCATAGTCCCCTAGTTTTGTGGGCATTCAGAAACTAAGAAAGTGGAGCTATACTAGAGAAACTCAATGCTCTTTCTCCATCTGAGTTGGGTATGTGTAAGTTACAGATTTACAGGGAGAGGTGTTGTAGGGGTGAGGTGTGTGTGAGGGTTCAGGTTTAAGGGGAGCGTGTGTTCCCCCTCACCTCGCGGGCCTGGTAGGTGTAAAGCACCTTGTCTTTGAGTTGGAACCACAGCCTCTTCCAGTTCCTCTTGCTCCTCTTACTGCGCTGTAGAGTACCACTCATAGAGCCCTCCTCTGACACACTCGCCTGGAGACAACACAGGAACAGCCATTAGTTACATACATAACAGTGCACAGCGAAAAGTATACTGCCACTTACTCAGTACAAACAAGGTGCATGAATTGAAGGCAAAAATTATTGATATTTTTGCTGAATTTTCTATAATAATTTTCTACAATGATCGATTCTTACAATTATCTTATAATTCTAACATCGTAATTTGGGTCCAATAATAAAGGAGTACTTTTCAAATGGATAACAGTACAGGACTGAGTAATGTAGCTACAGCAGGATGTGGACAATTGCTTTCGCAATGTCAATGTCAACCTCAACCAATTCCCTGCTCATTTGGTAGAATAGGAGTGGTGTGTGTGTGTGTGGATACCTGGCTCAGAGATGCGGTGCCCTTGCGGTGTCTCCACAGGCTGGGAGGGTGAATGTTTTGGAAGACGGCAGAGAGTGGGCGGCTGGAGCGACGGTTAGAACGAGGACTGTCAGTACCACTCGCCCCAGACACATCTCCTCCTATGGCGGCAGAGATCACCTTAATACTGGACTCACACACATTCAATGTGCTCCAGTAGTCAAGGGGGGCATGTACAGTATAGTACAGTACAGGGCAGTACAGTATAGTACAGTGCAGTGCAGTGCAGTACAGTACGCTATAGTACAGTACAGTGCAGTGCAGTGCAGTACAGTACAGTACAATACGGTATAGTACAGTACAGTGCAGTACAGTGCAGTACAGTACAGTATAGTATAGTACAGTACAGTGCAGTGCAGTGCAGTACAGTACAGTACGGTATAGTACAGTATTGTACAGTATGGTACAGTACAGTATAGTACAATACAATATGGTATAGTACAACACATTATAGTATAGTATAGTACAGTATAGTACAGTACAATATGGTATAGTACAACACATTATAGTATAGTATAGTACAGTATAGTACAGTACAGTTTAGTACAGTACAGTTTAGTTTAGTACAATACAAAACAGTAAAAGGCAGGAGGCGTAGTGTACCTCTCTTCTTGAGCTCGCTGTAACAGTGGTCACACACTTTGGCCATGTGGTCCTTCAGGTACTTCAGAGGGTATCTGTTCCTGGAGCAGCTCCGACACACAATCTGAGTAGAGCAAGACCAAGACCAGGACACGTCAGAACACTAAACACACACATGTCAGACCATAGACTACCATACACTCCAGCCACATCATACTGCACAAAACTATGCTTCTAGGTAACATAGCCATTCCTTTAAAACATTTTCATTCCATGTGTTTGTGTGAGAGAGACTCACCCTCCCGCATGCGTGGCAGTGGTGTCTGCGCAGTGTGAGGCTGAAGTCTGAGGTGCAGTTCATACACATCATCACATGGGATACAGGCACCAGAGTAGGAGCCTTCTCCCCCAGGGACAGCCACAGACGCTCTCTGGCCTGGGAAAGAGAAAGGACAATATAGTTTCAACATGTGGCTACCACACTAGACTTCACAGTCACACTGAGGAGACAGGCTGCAATGTAGCCTACAGACACCTGCAATGCTATGTAACTTTAGAAAATGTGTGACTATTGGTTTGCTATTGTCATTGAGTGGGGAGCATAACCATGTTATTGCTAAAATTGCTAACATGACTTTTATGTAGGCACCGTCTCCCAGTCAAAGTCCTCCTCACCTCTCCAGAGCAGCTGCTGAAAGTTCCAGGTCCTCTGGCGTGGTCAGACACTGTCCGACTCAGAGTGTGGAACCAGTCCTCTCTCTCACTACAGGAGCTGCACAGGGACACACAGAGCACAGGTCATTAAGCCCTCTTACTGTACGCATTCTCATTTACCAGTAATGTCCCACTGGGCACAGACGTCAATTCAACATCTATTCATCTACGTTGATTCAACGTAATGTTACTGAAATGACGTGGAAACTTTGATTCAACCAGTGTGTGTCCAGTGGGGTGTTTGACTATGTTACTTTTAGAGGTATAAATGGCCCGGAGTGGTCTAGATACGTGGTCAGGAAAATAACACTGACACTTCTTGTAAAAGAGCATAGAAGCCTGGAACAAGAGGCATCACTATAGTTAATTCACTGTTGAGACTGTAAAATTGGTGACCACGAGAACTGTGAACCCCAATCATTATACCGACCAAGGTGTATGTATTAGTGTGACGCACCTGGCTGCCAAGGTGATGGAGATGTCTGCTCCCTCGATCCTCAGAGCGTTCTGCACATCCTCTATGATGGGTTTACTGACCTGGAACATCAATCATCAACAGCACATGACATAGACTGATGAGGAATCAGTGAGAGAGAGGACAGATAAGTTTAAAAAGGGAAGTGAGAATGAGAGGATGGTGAGAGAGAGAGAGAGAGAGAGAGAGAGAGAGAGAGAGGATGGTGAGTGGCAAAGTGAGATGTTAGGGAGGGACAAAGAATAAGTGAGAGGGAGTGAAAAAGATGGAGACAAAGTTCGAGAGATGGGGGCGAGAGGGGAAAAAATGTGAGAGAGGGGAATGAGTGATGGGGATGGGGACTCTGACCTTCATCCCAGTCAGTAGGAGGGTGTTCTTCAATCTGTATTTCCCATCCTGCTGAGGGTAGGTGTACAGCAGCACATCATTCATCTATTAACACACAAACACACTCATTATTCACTGACAAGCCTCAGAATCAAGCTTACTTTCATGTTTTATTCTCAAAGCCAATGAACAAGATAATACTGTTACAAACATTCCACTGATTCAGTGCACGGAGAAAATTAAACAATGTGAAATGCATACATGGACTTATTCTCAGTACTAAAATCCTTTTGACATTATGCCTGCATGCTAACTGACCACACGATGGCGGTCTAAACTAAGAGGAAACTATCAGTTCTTTAAGGAGGAATCGGGCTGTTTTAGTGATCATCATTTCATCAGATTTGATCACTTTCGTCAAGACGTTGACCAATGTTGGTTACTGCCTTTCAAAATGTGTTGCATTAAGGGTATATACATTTTTCCACTTGCGACTACATGTCGACTGCATGACCTTTACAACAACCATGTGATCAAAGTTCATAATCTTTCAACTGCAGTCAACTGGACATTTCTGCAGTTTCTCCTCACCAACTGCAACTTGAAGTAGGAACTGAAGCATTGTGGGACACAACCTTCTTCTGTTTTTTTGGACTCAAAAGGCACTACATGCTCATAAATGGTTGATGTCGCCACCTATCGTTGGTTATTAGCAATGCATGTTTACTGTTTTGGGTGGATGACTATTTGGAGCTTAAATACATCTTCATCCTTACAATCTATGTACATAGGCCTACATGTGATCCACATTTCTAACATAAATAAATGAAATATTAATGAGCAAGTAGCCCAGACACCAGTCGTGGGGTTAATACCAAGTGCATTAGACTGCTTGGCTTATCACTTTTCATAGTGTTTACCCAGTAATTTATGTGAACTGATGTACATGTCGTCTAATCCTTTTCATATTGTTCACCCAGTAATTTATGTGAACTGATGTACATGTAGTCTGATCAGTTTTATATTGTTTACCCAGTAATTTATGTGAACTGATGTACATGTAGTCTAATCCTTTTCATATTGTTCACCCAGTAATTTATGTGAACTGATGTACATGTAGTCTAATCAGTTTTATATTGTTTACCCAGTAATTTATGTGAACTGATGTACATGTAGTCTAATCCTTTTCATATTGTTCACCCAGTAACTTATGTGAACTGGTATATATGTATTGTGTTATATCTTTCTGTACAGTGAGTGTTTTGTCCTTCATGTGATTTAATCAAATTCTGTTATTTACATGCTTAATGACAAAAGCAACATACAGGTTGAGAATTAGGGGTAAGGGTGATACCTAGTCAGTTGTACAGCTGAATGCCTTCAACTGAAATGTGTCTTCCACATTTAACCCAACCCCTCTGAATCAGAGAGGTGCGGGGGGCTGCCTTAATCAACATCCACGTCTTCTGTGCCTGGGGAACATAGGGTTAACTGCCTTGCTCAGGGACAGAACGAAGTTTGTACATTGTCAGCTCAGGGATTCGATCCAGCAAACTTTTGGTTACAGCAGAAGTTGTCTGACTAGTTGTCTGTGCATATGTACCTCCCCCAACATTACTTGTCGACTTCCGTCTACAGTCGGCTACTTTGGGCTTACCACTCAAACGCGCCCAATGTCTCAACTCAGTCACTTGGTATAACATACTCTGGGGAGTAAGCGACCAATCACATTCACCTTAAGAAAAATGAAATCACGCCCAACAGGCCAATGGATGCCGAGCCTGCCGTCGGAAGCGCCGCCTTCCTGGCTATAATACCGGGGGCTCGCATTCATTTCCTCAATTCTTCAGCTCGCCTGGAGGAAGAATGTGTCACGCAGTTTACAAACTTTTCAAGCACACAAAGACGACATGATTTGGCTCTGACTTAGGTGTCTGTTAGTGGGGAGAGAGTACTCGTCCCTCTAGATCAGGGGTATTCAACTATTGCGAGGTCCGGAGCCTTCTGGTTTTCTGTTCTACTTGATAATGAATTGCACCCGCCTGGTGTCCCAAGTTTAAATCATTCCCTGATTAGAGAGGAACAATGGGAAAATGCAGTGGAAATGGCTTTCAGGTCCAGAGTTGAGTTTGAGAGCCCTAGATGTTGCGAGTTTTGGGTCTTGGTCTCAGTTTTTGAGTTTGCTAAAAGCGAACTACTTTCTGCTCTGCTTGTGTAGCTAATACTTCCTTGCTTGGGTAGGATGGTCAGTGGTAAGAGTAAGTTCAAAAAGGTTAACCAGCTGAGTTTGAACCTCCAACCGCGCCGGGCATGTGGTTTCACAATGAAAATGAAACATACTCACGAGTGATGTCCTGTTTGCCTGGGGTGGAAGGCTCAGAGCAGTTTGAGTGACTATTGTCTCTGGCTGGGTTCAACTTCCATTGGGGGTCAAGTTGACTTTGTGAGAAAGATTGGGCCTGCTGGCAAAGGCTCTTCTAGTGAAGCGACCTCGGGAATGGGGTTGTCTGAGGCTGTGAGAGAGCAACAGCAGTGGTCAGTGTTGATAGGGGTGTCATCCCAGCCGAGTGAGGCTCATTCCAGTTTCTCAGGCAGTGTTCAGAATCCGGATTCCGGATATACTATCCCTTGTATCTGGAGGGTTTCCAGTGTGTGAATTGAATGACATCAGTCCTGGGCAGCCTAAAGCCGCGGCTTTGGATTTGTCGGGGAGAGTGAACCATTGTTGGTTAATGCGCCTGTATTGTAGGGCGGCAGATCACCTGGGAGTCGTCTTCTCCCTCACAGTGGAGTTCCTCCAGGTTTGGCGTAAGGTATTTACCTCCTGTCCCTGCAACGGTGAAGTGTTGCTTACCCCTGTTTAAGGATTTAGCTGATGAGCTAAAGGTAACCTGGGATTCCCCTCATTCAGCCAGGCTGATGCTACCAGGTTATGGCAAGTTCTAACGTAGAAGGTATGAAGGAGGCAGGGCTTGTTTGCACACCACCGATGGATGGAAAGCTGGCGAGTTACTTAGCTCCAGAGGCCGATCAGCTGGACAAGTGTACCCGGCTGAGGGTGTGGCAGCCCGGTTGTTGAATGTGGTCACAATGATGCAGATGTATCATATCGATTTGCTGCTGCAGCTGAATAGGACTGTAGAGATGGCGAAGCCGGTTTCATTGCTTTTCGAGAAAATCCATGCTACGGTTGATTTTGTGCTGCGTCTGTCCCGCTGTACTGTCCTGGGTTTCGGGAAAAGTTACTGGTTGCGGAAGTCCCCAAACCTGGTGTGGGTTGGGTATCAGAACGGCGGTACCACAAAAGCGCATTGTTTTGTTTTTGTTTTTGTTTTAAACAAGCACCTCAAAGTTTGCAAGTTCAAAATGTTCACACTTCACCGGCTATTGCAGTCGGTGCATCCCAGTGATTGGTTCATGTCCATAGATCTGAAGGATGCATATTGTCATGTGGCTATACATCCTCCCCACAGAAAGTTTTGGAGGTTTCATTTCGAGGGTGTGGCATCTGCGTTTCTGGTCCTGCTTTTCAGGCTCTCCCTATTGCCTCACACCTTTTGTATGGTGGTGGAGGCGACTTTGGCACCGATGCGGTGCCAGGTGATCAGAGTATTGACCTTTCTGGATGATTGGCTGGTCGTAGCGGAGTCGAGGGAACCGGTGGAGCTCCACACTGCCACGCTGCTTTCTCATATTCTGGGGTTCATCGTGAGCCAAAAGAAAATGAGTTTGACTCCAGCTCAGTGCGTTCAGTTTCTGGGTCATGTTGTGGACTCGGTTCTGAATCATGCATCTGGCTCCGTCTGCCACGGTTTCAACTGGGGCACTCAGTGCCGTTTTGCTTGTGCCTGTGTTTATTGGGTCTGATGGCCCCTATGATAGCTGTGGTGCCTCTTGGACTTCTGTTGATACGTCTGTTTCAGCTCTAGGTGATTGCTACACATCTGGATGCATCGCGCCACTGCCATTGGTTGCTCAAGGTATCCTCCTCGTGCCTAAGGGCATTGACTCCTGGGACGGACCATCGACTGCTATTACAGGGAGTTCTTATAGGCCGGATAGCGTCCCGAAGGATGATCATGACAGACGCATCCTTACTGGGATGTGGAGCACCATGTGTGGTTTACTCGGGAAAGGGGTTTTGGTCAACAGCACAAAGGGCTCTGCATATCAATTGCCTAAAGCTACTGACAGGTTTGCTAGCGCTGAGGCGTGTCCTTCCGATGTTGGAGGGCCAGCATGTGTTGATAAGGTCCGGCAACAGGACAGCAGTGGCGTACATCAACCTGGCCTATTATCTGCTCGTATGGAGCAGCGCACATTTCCTCTCGGGCAGGACAAGTATCTTTCTGGATTTCTCAACGTGGGTGTGGTTCTACTTTCCAGGATGTCCTATCTCTACGGAGAGGAGACTGCACCCCTGGGTGGTTGGCCAGATACGGGGTCAGTTCGGCAGGCCCGACGTAGATCTTTACGCATCACGAGAAAATGCGCATTGTTGTCTATTCTTCTCAATGAGGGATCTGGACCCTGCTCTATGTGTTTCCTCCAGGGGACCTGATTCAGGCCACCGTGCAGAGGGTCCGTTAGGAGGGTCTGTTGTTGATTCTGGTGGCACCCCGTTGGCACAGACAACCCTGGTTCATACGTCTGTTGGGCGGGAACCAATGGAGGGTTCCGTGTCATCGGAATCTATTGTCCCAGGCACACAGGAAAGTTTGGCACCCAGGAACGCAGATATGGGATCTGTGGTTTTGGCCCCTGAAGGTTGAATTTTGATGGCTAGGGGTTTACCTTCGAACGTGAATACAACTATACAGTCGTCACGTGCACCCTCTACAAGAGGCTATACAAAACATAAGAACACCTTCTCTTTCCATAATATTGACTGACAAGGTGAATCCAGGTGAAAGCTATGATCCCTTATTGATGTCACTTATTAAATCCACTTCAATCAGTGTAGATGAAGGGGAGGAGACAGGTTAAATAAGTATTTTCAAGCCTTGAGGAGATTGAGACATGGATTGTGTATGTGTGACATCCAGAGGGTGAATGGGCGAGACCAGAAATGTAAGTGCCTCCGAATGGGGTATGGTAGTAACTGCAACATTGCTAGGTTTTTCACACTCAACAGTTTCCTGTGTGTATCAAGAATGGTCCTCCACCCAAAGGACATCCAGCCAACTTGACACAACTATGTGAAGCATTGGAGTCAACATGGGCCAGCATCCCTGTAGAATGCTTTCGACACCTTGTAGAGTCCATGCCTCGATGAATTGCGGCTGCTCTGAGGGCAAGGTGGGGTGGGGTGGGGTGGTAGGTGTCATGTAGGGATTGACGGCTCTACCCCGAGGTGTCATCCTCTGCTGTACGTTATACCTAGTTCCCTCATTCAGAGAAGTGTAGTTATATTCAGAACTGTACGTTTTTCTGATCGCATGACATGTGCCCTACTCATCATTCCACTAAGACCCTGAGCACACCATAACTCCACTTCCTTGACAAAGCGAGAGTCCTCTGTTGTAGAAAAACATTAAATGGACGATTATAGTTGTGTGTGTCATCATGAGTGGATTGACAGCCTATAGCTTCAGTGTTTATTCTTACATGTTTAAGGGACACAAGCAGTTCCTACAGCTTTTACTATAAGATTTGAAATCAAGTTTTATCCTGTTGGATAATATTTCCAAATATGATTGTGTAAATCGCCTTAAATCCCTCTAGTTTGACAACAGCGACTTATAAAACATCAAAGTTGACTAATACTGGGGTATAAATAGATGTGAATAAAGGTCATTGGTCATTCGAGGATAGGCATCATTTTTGGATTAGCTTTTCATTTTCAGATGATGTTTTGTCTTTCTTTACAGCTAGAATCCGCCGTTTAAACAATAACAAAGCCAACACCACGTCTCTGTTGTTAAAAGGTCATCGGGCCTGGGGAAATGTGCCCACTCTCAAATTCATAGACAGAGCTGTGGGTGCAAGGACTGACCATCCATGATATCAAAATGATTTGAGGATATAATGTCTGTTTACATTTACGTTGTTTACAAACATTGGAGTAAAACAAGTGTATATTTGGGGTTCTGGTGGCGTTGACAGTTGAACTAAGCTCATGAGGCATTTATATATAAGTGATATATTCTTCATGAATCAATAGGTATATAACATTAATTTATATGTCCAAAATGGATGTAGCAACTGCAGATTGACCCTTTAACTCTGTAACTATTCTTTCTATCTTTGTTTACCGCCACTGAGAGGGCTGGACATTTGAAAAAAATATCGAAATCCCCTTTTATCCTGTAATTATATGTCATAGCAAACCATTCCTTGTTTTATGCTCTTTCTCTTCTGCTCACATCCCTCTCTCTCACTCTGAGAAGGCACAGTCAGAGTGTTCTGTTGGCATGGTTACAAAGGGGACTCGCGCTGCCAGGCTGCTAAAGAATGGCCTGTCTGAAGTCGTTACTCTATTTAGAGTTATGTCTTTATAAATGACACCCTCCCTATCCTCCTCCTCCTCTCCCTCCTCCTCCTCCTCTCATACCCCAGATAGGTGACCCATACTACCCTATCATGAGTGTAGATGTAGGGTTGCTTAGGATGCGCATGTTCTTTTTTAGAAAGATGACAGTATCTAGGTGGGGGCGGTAATGAGTAATGATACAAATTTTGATTAAAACAATTTTGGTAAAACAATAGTAGGACATCCATGTGAACATCTACTGATCTACATACTAAGTATTACACATTTCTATCTTGCTCTATTTCTTAAAGACAGTTATGATTGGACGAACTAACAAAAAGAGGTTTAAATAGTTTTCTCCAGGTCTAGTGTGTGTGGCTGTATCAGCAGTGTTGAACAGTAAAACTACCAGGTTTAGTGTGTATGGCTGTATCAGCATTGTTCAAATGAACGAGTATCTGGTCTAGGGGGTATGTGTGTGTGGGTGTATGAGGAGTGTTCCTGAGGTTCCCTGTCCCCTCAGTAAAGAGCAGTTCAGGAAGCGCCCATTCAGAAACATCCTGCCAGGAAACTGCTCTCTCAATAGCAGGGTCTGGGAGGACCAGGCCATAGATATAGTGCAAACAGAACAGAACTGCTGCTTCTCCCTTTCACATTTGCATGGCAGAAGATGGTGCATAGTTGTGTAGTCATAATGACAAGTGTGATGACCATGTTAAAATTAGAGCAAATTGTGATTGACAATTCTGTTAAACCATTTTTAGCCTAAAAACCCCATTGCTTGTTCTGTCAGTTGTATATCTATAGGTTTGTGCTGGTGAGTGTCCTACCCTCCCACCAAAAGGAAGTGACATTTACCAGAAACAGGTGGCGTGGCTGTCTGAACTTCCTGCTGACCTTCATCAGAGTGCCCTCCTTCACAAACACCTGAGAACAACACACACACACACACACACACACACACACACACACACACACACACACACACACACACACACACACACACACACACACACACACACACACACACACACACACACACAGGGTCAGGCATAGGGTTACAAAATTCCTGGTCAAAGGAATCCCGGAACTCATAGAAAATAAGCAGGAAATCCAAAATCCTCCAACCAGAATTTCTGGAAAACCAGGGAATTTAATAAACATGTATTTATTTATTTTTAGAGAATTGTATAACCCTAGTTAGACAAAGTAGATTACATAGCAATTGGGGGCAGTCAGTGGGAAATATTCGGCAGTTTTAACATTGAATCAAGAAAGTTGGAGAGAGGGCGTTTAAAGAGTCCTTTAAAAGTGTGTGCCTGCTCTACTCCACCCCACCTAGACACAAAGAGAGGGCCAGGGGATTCCCAGCTGACTGGTTATATAAAGGGCGACACGGGTGGGATGGAGAGGTGGAGGGTGCCCGGAGCCCTGGGTAGAAACAATGGTGTTATCAGGCAGGACGGAGCTCACCCTGCCAGGCTGGAGCAGATCCCTCTGGCCTCGAACACTGTACTCTATGTTGACCAGACGCAACAGGTTCTCCTGAGAGAGAGGGAGAGGGGGGAGGAAGGGAGAGAGAGCTTGTATGAGAGATTATGCCAACATTCCATGTTAAACAATAACAATAACTAAAAGATAAAATGTTGTGCATCCCACAACACTGACTGTACACGCTAACACACACACAGGCAGACAGGTAGGCATATAGGCAGATAGACAGACAGACAGGCAGGTATATAGGCAGATAGACAGACAGACAGGCAGGCATATAGGCAGATAGACAGGCAGACAGGCAGGCATATAGGCAGATAGACAGACAGACAGGCAGGCATATAGGCAGATAGACAGACAGACAGGCAGGTATATAGGCAGATAGACAGGCAGACAGGCAGGCATATAGGCAGATAGACAGGCAGACAGGCAGGCATATAGGCAGATAGACAGGCAGGAATGTACGCAAGCACTCACGCACACATACTGTACACACACCATGTTGGAGGAACTGTCACAAACACTCGTCTTCGCACTTGAAACTCACCCCATGTTTCAAACTGTCATTGGCTTGATCGGCAACGTCTGATACTATCACCAGTGCGGCTGAGAGAGAGGAGAAGTAAAGGGGGTGTTAAAACAAAAATCAAAACGTACAGAGAACCAGAGAGGGACAGAGACCATTCTCATCTTTCATGACGTGTACATATTCCACCCTTTTATCGAAGAAAATGTAGCCTATTTCGGAACAAAGTAGCCATTTTCATTCGCTATAGCAATACATTAAAACGTACATTTATTTTTCAAGCTCCAACATCCCTTTTGAAAACGTTGACAAAATGCACTCATTCATTAACACAAATGTAGCCTATAGAACGGAGGTGCAGTCTGGTAAAAAAAAAACTGACAGAATCTCCAAAATAACGGAGAATCCACTGACACACAAGACTATATTTTGTAGGAGAGCTGGATGAAGACAAATTGTTCTGGCTGATACAGTGTATTATATGGAGGGGTATTTTGACAAAAAATATTTTGTATTATTATTATTATTAGGGGGGAAAAAATTGGTGGGGGGTAACTTCCTTGATTTCACAACATTTGCTTTATAAAAAAATGAGTCAGAATTTATTTTCTGCAATTCTACACATTTTGTATCGAAAAATGTGCAATTCATGTCATGCTATTCTTCATATTTTGCCATGAGGATGAGAGAACATTTTGCAGTTTCAAAGCTAATTTCCTGTTACTCTACAAATTGTTCCATGAGGCTGAGAGAACATTTTGTTTTATAGTAACTGTCCAGTGAAAATCTCACTTTTAAAAGTTCATATTCTGTTAACTCATCCAAATAATGTTGTTGACTCATCCTATACTGGTATTTGTGGCCAAAGCATAAATTGAAGAAAAAAAGAACAAAACAATCACCTCAAACTTGTATCTCGAACAGACCATTTAAAAAATGGTTGATATTTCCTCATAGAGGATGATGTCATCCTCCTGAGGAGGATGAGCTGACCAATCAGTGTTCTACTCGCATTAATATTTTTTATGACCGGTATATACCCACACCATTCTGATGTTGGGGTACGCCCACAACATTCCAACACAGAAAAGCTGCTTTTTAACATAATTAAGGAAAACTATTTCACTCATATTGTAATTAATTATCGGTCATATTTAATAGAAATCTGGAAACACTGGACACTTAATACATTTTTTGATATTTTTTACCCCTTTTTCATAATATCCCATTTGTAGTTACAGTCTAGTCCCCTCGCTGCAACTCCTGTATGGACTCTGGAGAGGTGAAGGTTGAGAGCCATGTGTCCTCCGAAACACAATCCTGCCAAGCCCCACTGCTTCTTGACACCCTGCTCGCTTAACCTGGAAGCCAGCCGCACCAATGTCTCGGACGAAACACCTGGCGACCATGTCAGCGTGCATGCGTTGCTAGAGCACGATGGGACAAGGACATCCCGGCTGTCCAAACCCTCCCCTAACCCGGACGATGCTGGGCCAATTGTGCGCCGCCTCATGGGTCTCCTGGTCGCGGACAGCAGCGACAGAGCCAGGGATCGAACCCGGTTGTCTAGTGACGCCTTAGACCGCTGCGCCACTCGGGATTTTACCCCTTTTTCTCCCCAATTTCGTGGTATCCAATTGTTGTAGTAGCTACTATCTTGTCTCATCGCTACAACTCCCGTACGGGCTTGGGAGAGACGAAGGTTGAAAGTCATGCGTCCTCCGATACACAACCCAACCAAGCCGCACTGCTTCTTAACACAGTGCGCATCCAACCCGGAAGCCAGCCGCACCAATGCGCCGGAGGAAACACCGTGCACCTGGCCACCTTGGCTAGCGCACACTGCGCCCAGCCCGCCACAGGAGTCGCTGGTGCGCGATGAGACAAGGACACCCCTACCGACCAATCCCTCCCTAACCCGGGCGACGCTAGGCCAATTGTGCGTCGCCCCACGGACCTCCCGGTCGCGGCCGGTTACGACAGAGCCTGGGCGCGAACCCAGGGACTCTGACGGCACAGCTGGCGCTGCAGTACAGCGCCCTTAACCACTGCGCCACCCGGGATTAAAGTAAAACTTTGGCCAAAAACGCGACAATAACTTTCAACTGTATAACTGATCAATGCACCATCATACCAGGTCATTTAATGTTTAAAAAAATGTATGAATAAGATACTTGACTACAGAAGTACCATTTCCTACCAATCTCTACAGCTTCTGTCCAAAAACAAATCATGTGAAATGACGTCAACACATACTGGAGGAGTTACTGGCTAGCTACAAGTGGCTAGTTTAGTTAACAAACTAGCTACGTAGTCATGGCGCGCATGACCAGAATGAGACATCGATGAACCACCAAAGGCACACCCCATTTTTGTATGAAAATTGAGAAAGAGGATAAGTTGGACCCTTTTTTGTGCCCAATGTCGACCGTTAAAGCTAATTTCCTGCAATTCGACACATTTTGTCATTGCTTATGATGTGTTCATATGCTATCTGGGGGGGGGGGGGGGGGCATATTTTTAAAGAAAGTATTGAGGGGGATGAATCGACCTGTTCTGAATATATCCTCCGTGGCAATTTCGCCTATGCGAGTACCTGTGCTTTTACAAATGCTTTGTAAAGGTGGAGAAGCATTTCTGTCCAAATACTGTGGTCTTAACATAATTGTTAACAGAACAGCCCACTCCTGTACTCCATGTTCACCCATGACTGCATGGCCACACACGCCTTCAACTCAATCATCAAGTTTGCAGACCATACAACAGTAGTTGGCCTCATTAACAACAAAGACGAGACAGCCTACAGGGGGAGGTGAGAGCCAGGGAAATAACCTCTCACCCAACGTCAACAAAACAAAGGAGCTTATCAGGGACTTCAGGAAATGGCAGGGGGAGCACCCCCCTATCCACATCTAGGGGACGGCAGTGGAGAAGGTGGAAAGCTTCAAGTTTCTCGGCGTACACATCACTGACGCACTGAAATGGTCCACTCACACAGACACTGTGGTGAAGAAGGCGCTGATTGAGTTGAAGGCGTGTGTGGCCATGCAGCAACAGCGCCTCTTCAACCTCAGGAGGCTGAAGAAATTTAGATTGGCAGCTAAAACCCTCAAACTCTTTTACAGATGCACAATTGAGAGCATTCTGTCAGGCTGTATCACCGCCTGGTACGGCAACTGCACCGCCTGCAACCGCAGGGCTCTCCAGAGGGTGGTGCGGTCTGCCTAAAGCATCACTGTGGGAAAACTACCTGCCCTCCATGACAACTATAGCACCCGATGTCACAGGAAGGCCAAAAAGATCATCAAGGACAACAACCATCTGAGCCACTGCCTGTTCACCCCGGTATCATCCATAAGGCGAGGTCAGTACAGGTGAATCAAAGCTGGGACCGAGAGACTGAAAAACAGGTTCTATCTCAAGGCCATCAGTTAAATAGCCATCACTAGTACATTAGAGGCTGCTGCCCTATATACATATACTTGAAATCACTGGCCACTTTAATAATGGAAGACTTGTCAATTTAATAATGTTTACATATTTGTCATTACAGTATATACTGTATTCTTTTCCATTCTACTGTATCTTAGTATATGCCGCTCTGGCATTGCTCATCCAAATATTTATATATTTTTACTTCCATTCCTTTACTTTAGATTTGTGTGTATTATTGTGAGAAAAAAATTCACAACATATTCGTTAGAAAATAAAAAATGTCTTGGGCCTTCTTCTGAGACACCGTAATGTAATTTGTTATTATTTCAGATGGCTGTCTATCCTGTCTTTCCGTTTATAATATAATGCTAAATTGCAGGTTTTGCAGAATATATTGTTGTAATCTGCAAAGATCTTCCCAGCGGGGTATTGGCACTCAAATCTTTCAAGTGATATTCTGATTTCGAATTTGTGATATTTTCTGGTTGGATTCATAGTCTCTCTCATGGTCTCCCCCCTTTAACTGTCCTAATTGCCCCATTTTTATAACCGCCGATGATCAAAGATTGAGTCTGTTGGAGAGGATCAGCTTGAGAATAGTGAGGTGTAGAATCACTGATCTACAAATAGTATTCCCTGCCAAATAATAGGCTTTGTGCAATTAAGATTAGGCGACACCCCCACCAAATACTCAGGTACCAGAAATTGAATGACTGATTGATTGGAGACAGTTTGAGTCAATTAAAGAGCATTTCCTAGGATGTTTTGCCTACAGCAAATCAAATGGATACCGCTGGAAATACCAGTAAAAGAAAAAAAACACACAAAAAAACTACCAAAACACCTGATATCTGTATTGTCATAAACTAATTTCAATTCAACTCAAATGTAATTTGTCACATGCAGGTGTAAACCTTCAAATGTGAAATGCTTACTTACAAGCTCTTAACAATGCAGTTCAAGCAATAGAGTTAATACAATATTTACTAAATAAACTATAGTAAAATATAAAAATCACAAGGTAACAAAATAAATGTACATAACAATAACAAGGCTTTCATAAAAACAAATTTGCAAACGGCAAACTAAATATTGTTGTGTTGTCCTTATTCCAACACTGAAATACAGACCTTGGGGTGTAATAATAAAAACTACTATATGAGATGTTATTGCACAACACTGAAAGTGTTAATTCCCTAACACTGATAAAGTGTAACAGCATCAGCACTAAGCACAGTGTTATTAAACACTTAAATGTGTGGACCTGATTTAACACTGGAGAATTTGCTGTGCACAGACACACACAGACCAGAGGGGCCAAAGATAGCACAGTAGCTACCCACTCGTGAATTACATATACAGTACACAGAGACAAGACAGCCAAAATGTCTCCCTAGTGACTTATCCACACACAAAGAAAAACATAGGGTAAAATGGCTCCCCTGTGAGTTACTCAAAATGTCAAATGAGCCCAAATAAATCCCTTATAAACACATACAAACAGAGCCGACATGGCCCTCTTGTGAATAATGCAATACAGACTAAGGAGGTATTATAAACTGGTGGTTCAAGCCCTGGATGGTGATTGGCTGACAGCCGTGGTATATCAGACCGTATACCACGGGTATGACAAAACATGTATTTTTACTGCTCTAATTACTTTTGTAACCAGTTTATAATAGCAATAAGGCACCTCAGGGTTTGTGGTTTATGGCCAATATACCACGGTGCTGTATCCATGTATTCTGCATTGCGTCATGCATAAGAACATGCCATGGTATATTGGCCATATACCACACCTCCTCGGGACCATGGCTAGTGCTTATAGCAGAGCTCCACTGTACCTTGTGTATCTTCGTATTCTTTGGAGTCTGGGGAGAGGTTGTTCAGGTAATCTGGAGGATGAGGAAAACAAACAGCAGCAATTGAGAAAAGATACATTGATGGCCATTGATTGAACCACAGTAAGATGAGACAGAATGAGATCATTTTCATCATATACAATTTTTATGTATAAATGTTTTGATATACAGTACCGGTCAAAAGTTTGGACACACCTACTCATTCAAGGGTTTTTCTTATTTTTTAAATATTTTCTTCATTGCAGAATATTAGTGAAGACATCAACACTATGAAATAACACATATGGAATCATGTAGTAACCAATAAAAGTGTTAAACTAATCAAAATACATTTTATATTTGAGATTCTTCAAAGCAGCCACCCTTTGCCTTGATGACAGCTTTGCACACTCTTGGCATTATTTTATCCAGCTTCACCTGGAATGCTTTTCCAACAATCTTGAAGGAGTTCCCACATATGCTGAGCACTTGTTGGCTGCTTTTTCTTCACTCTGCGATCCAACTCATCCCAAACTATCTCAATTGGGTTGAGGTCGGGTGATTATGAAGGCCAGGTCATCTGATGCAGTACTCCATCACTATCCTTCTTGGTCACAAAGCCTTTACACGGTCTGGAGGTGTGTTTTGGGTCATTGTCCTGTTGAAAAACAAATGATAGTCTCACTAAGCTCAAACCAGATGGGATGGCGTATCGCTGCAGAATGCTGTGGTGCCATGCTGGTTAAGTGTGCCTTGAATTCTAAATAAATCACAGACAGTGTCACCAGCAAAGTACCCCCACACCATCACACCTCCTCCACCATGCTTCACAGTGGGAGCCACACATGCAGAGATCATCCGTTAACCTACTCTGTGTCTCACAAAGACACGGCGGTTGGAACCAAAAATCTCAAATTTAGACTCATCATACCAAAGGACAGATTTTCAACAGTCTAATGTCCATTGCTCGTGTTTCTTGGCACAAGCAAGTATCTTCTTCTTATTGGTGTCCTTTAGACCATGAAGGCCTGATTCATGCAGTCTCCTCTGAACAGTTGATGTTGAGATGTGTCTGTTACTTTAACTCTGGGAAGCATTTATTTGGGCTGCAATCTGAGGTGCAGTTAACTCTAATGACCTTATCCTCTGCAGCAGAGGTAACTCTGGGTCTTCCTTTCCTTTGGCGGTCCTCCTGAGAGCCAGTTTCATCATAGCGCTTGATGGTTTTTGCGAATGCACTTGAAGAAACTTGAAAAGTTCTTGAAATTTTCCGGATTGACTGACCTGGACTGTAATTTCTCTTTGCATATTTAATCTCAATTATAACATTTACTTTTGATTTGTTTAAGACTTTTTTGGTTACTACATAATTCCATATATGTTATTTTATAGTTTTGATGTCTTCAATATTATTCTACAATGTAGAAAATAGTAAAAATAAAGAAAAACCCTGGAATGAGTAGGTGTGTCCAAACTTTTGACTGGTACAGTACATAATCAAAAATGATTCACACGCACACGCACACACTTACCATTGAGGAGCATGCAGTATTGAGCCACCCGTACGATGACCTGCAGAAGCTGGTGTTTGAGAGAGACATTGTCTCCTGCCGGACTCTGCTGCTGGGAAAAACAGACAGACATGTTACTGATAGCCTACACATAACACAAAGCTATTTCCTATATCCATATCTTTCCAAAAATTCTTCACTGTTACAGTAAGAGAAAGGTTGACCAAATGATGAGCTTTTGCACCGACAGATAAGTAGACAGACAGAGAAAATAAAAAGATAGTGAGCGGGTGGGAGGGGGATAGACCTGTGTAAATTGCACTCCACACTCTTAAAAGTAAAGGTGCCTGGAAGAACCTTTTAGGTTGCCATACCGGCGGAACCTTTCCATTTTAAAAAGGTTCCTTGTACAACCCCTCTGAAAAGAATGCTCGAGGAAACACTGTGTAAAGGTTCAAACCTTTCTGTGATGGGAGGTGTTCAATGTTGAACCTTTTTAATGTCAGAATAATAGTAGAGAGAATGATTTATTTCAGCTTTTATTTCTGTCATCACATTCCCAGTGGGTCAGGAGATAACATACACTCAATTAGTATTTGGTAGCATTGCCTTTAAATTGTTTAACTTGGGTCAAACGTTTAGGGTAGCCTTCCACAAGCTTCCGACAATATGTTGGGTGAAGTTTGGCCCATTCCTCCTGACAGAGCTGGTGTAACTGAGTCAGGTTTGTAGGCCTCCTTGCTCGCACATGCTTTTTCAGTTCTGTGCAAATGTTTTATAGGATGAGGTCAGGGCTTTGTGATGGCCACTCTAATACCTTGACTTTGTTGTCCTTAAGCCATTTTCCACAACTTTGGAAGTATGCTTGGGGTTATTGTCCATTTGGAAGGCCCATTTGTGACCAACCTTTAACTTCCTGACTGATGTCTTAAGATGTTGCTTCAACATATCCATATAATTTTCCTCCCTCATGATGCCATCTATTTTGTGAAGTGCACCAGTCCCTCCTGCAGCAAAGCACCCCCACAACATGATGCTGCCACCCCTGTGCTTCACGGTTGGGATGGTGTTCTTTGGCTTGCAAGCCTCCCCCTTTTCCTCCAAACATAACAATGGTCATTATGGCCAACAGTTCTATTTTTGTTTCATCAAACCAGAGGATATTTCTCAAAAAAGTACAATCTTTGTCCCCATGTGCAGTTGCAAACCGTAATCTGGCTTTTTTATGGCGGTTTTGGAGCAGTGGCTTCTTCCTTGCTGAGTGGCCTTTATGTTGATATAGGATTTGTTTTACTGTGGATATAGATACTTTGTACCTGTTTCCTCCAGCATCTTCACATGGTCCTTTGCTGTTGTTCTGGTATTCACCTCTAGGAGACAGAATGCGTCTCCTTGCTGAGCGGTATGACGGCTGCGTGGTCCCATGGTGTTTATACGTGCGTACTATTGCTTGTACAGATGAACGCGGTACCTTCAGGCATTTGGAAATTGCCCCAAGGATGAACCAGACTTGTGGAGGTCTACAATATTTTTTTCCTGAGGTCTTTGCTGATTTCTTTTGATTTTCCCATGATGTCAAGCAAAGAGGCACTGAGTTTGAAAGTAGGCCTTGAAATACATCCACAGGTACACCTCCAATTGACTCAAATTATGTCAATTAGCCTATAAGAAGCTTCTACAGCCATGACATCATTTTCTGGAATTTTCCAAGCTGTTTAAAGGCACAGTAAATTTAGTGTATGTAAACGTCCGACCCACTGGAATTGTGATACAGTGAATTATGAGTGAAATAATCTGTCTGTAAACAATTGTTGGAAAAATGACTTGTGTCATGCACAAAGTAGATGTCCTAACCGACTTGCCAAAACTATAGTTTGTTTACAAGAAATGTGTGGTTGAAAAATGAGTTTTAATCATTTACATTTACATTTAAGTCATTTAGCAGACGCTCTTATCCAGAGCGACTTACAAATTGGTGCTTTCACCTTATGACATCCAGTGGAACAGCCACTTTACAATAGTGCATCTAGGTCTTTTAAGGGGGGAGGGGAGAAGGATTACTTTATCCTATCCTAGGTATTCCTTAAAGAGGTGGGGTTTCAGGTGTCTCCGGAAGGTGGTGATTGACTCCGCTGTCCTGGCGTCGTGAGGGAGTTTGTTCCACCATTGGGGGGCCAGAGCAGCGAACAGTTTTGACTGGGCTGAGCGGGAACTGTACTTCCTCAGTGGTAGGGAGGCGAGCAGGCCAGAGGTGGATGAACGCAGTGCCCTTGTTTGGGTGTAGGGCCTGATCAGAGCCTGGAGGTACTGAGGTGCCGTTCCCCTCACAGCTCCGTAGGCAAGCACCATGGTCTTGTAGCGGATGCGAGCTTCAACTGGAAGCCAGTGGAGAGAGCGGAGGAGCGGGGTGACGTGAGAGAACTTGGGAAGGTTGAACACCAGACGGGCTGCGGCGTTCTGGATGAGTTGTAGGGGTTTAATGGCACAGGCAGGGAGCCCAGCCAACAGCGAGTTGCAGTAATCCAGACGGGAGATGACAAGTGCCTGGATTAGGACCTGCGCCGCTTCCTGTGTGAGGCAGGGTCGTACTCTGCGGATGTTGTAGAGCATGAACCTACAGGAACGGGCCACCGCCTTGATGTTATTTGAGAACGACAGGGTGTTGTCCAGGATCACGCCAAGGTTCTTAGCGCTCTGGGACGAGGACACAATGGAGTTGTCAACCGTGATGGCGAGATCATGGAACGGGCAGTCCTTCCCCGGGAAGAAGAGTAGCTCCGTCTTGCCGAGGTTCAGCTTGAGGTGATGATCCGTCATCCACACTGATATGTCTGCCAGACATGCAGAGATGCGATTCGCCACCTGGTCGTCAGAAGGGGAAAGGAGAAGATTAATTGTGTGTCGTCTGCATAGCAATGATAGGAGAGACCATGTGAGGTTATGACAGAGCCAAGTGACTTGGTGTATAGCGAGAATAGGAGAGGGCCTAGAACAGAGCCCTGGGGACACCAGTGGTGAGAGCACGTGGTGAGGAGACGGATTCTCGCCACGCCACCTGGTAGGAGCGACCTGTCAGGTAGGACGCAATCAAGCGTGGGCCGCGCCGGAGATGCCCAACTCGGAGAGGGTGGAGAGGAGGATCTGATGGTTCACAGTATCGAAGGCAGCCGATAGGTCTAGAAGGATGAGAGCAGAGGAGAGAGAGTTAGCTTTAGCAGTGCAGAGCGCCTCCGTGATACAGAGAAGAGCAGTCTCAGTTGAATGACTAGTCTTGAAACCTGACTGATTTGGATCAAGAAGGTCATTCTGAGAGAGATAGCGGGAGAGCTGGCCAAGGACGGCACGTTCAAGAGTTTTGGAGAGAAAAGAAAGAAGGGATACTGGTCTGTAGTTGTTGACATCGGAGGGATCGAGTGTAGGTTTTTTCAGAAGGGGTGCAACTCTCGCTCTCTTGAAGACGGGAGGGACGTAGCCAGCGGTCAGGGATGAGTTGATGAGCGAGGTGAGGTAAGGGAGAAGGTCACCGGAGATGGTCTGGAGAAGAGAGGAGGGGATAGGGTCAAGCGGGCAGGTTGTTGGGCGGCCGGCCGTCACAAGACGCGAGATGTCATCTGGAGAGAGAGGGGAGAAAGAGGTCAGAGCACAGGGTAGGGCAGTGTGAGCAGAACCAGCGGTGTCGTTTGACTTAGCAAACGAGGATCGGATGTCGTCGACCTTCTTTTCAAAATGGTTGACGAAGTCATCTGCAGAGAGGGAGGAGGGGGGGGGAGGAGGATTCAAGAGGGAGGAGAAGGTGGCAAAGAGCTTCCTAGGGTTAGAGGCAGATGCTTGGAATTTAGAGTGGTAGAAAGTGGCTTTAGCAGCAGAGACAGAGGAGGAAAATGTAGAGAGGAGGGAGTGAAAGGATGCCAGGTCCGCAGGGGAGGCGAGTTTTCCTCCATTTCCGCTCGGCTGCCCGGAGCCCTGTTCTGTGAGCTCGCAATGAGTCGTCGAGCCACGGAGCGGGAGGGGAGGACCGAGCCGGCCTGGAGGATAGGGGACATAGAGAGTCAAAGGATGCAGAAAGGGAGGAGAGGAGGGTTGAGGAGGCAGAATCAGGAGATAGGTTGGAGAAGGTTTGAGCAGAGGGAAGAGATGATAGGATGGAAGAGGAGAGAGTAGCGGGGGAGAGAGAGCGAAGGTTGGGACGGCGCGATACCATCCGAGTAGGGGCAGTGTGGGAAGTGTTGGATGAGAGCGAGAGGGAAAAGGATACAAGGTAGTGGTCGGAGACTTGGAGGGGAGTTGCAATGAGGTTAGTGGAGGAACAGCATCTAGTAAAGATGAGGTCGAGCGTATTGCCTGCCTTGTGAGTAGGGGGGAAGGTGAGAGGGTGAGGTCAAAAGAGGAGAGGAGTGGAAAGAAGGAGGCAGAGAGGAATGAGTCAAAGGTAGACGTGGGGAGGTTAAAGTCGCCCAGAACTGTGAGAGGTGAGCCGTCCTCAGGAAAGGAGCTTATCAAGGCATCAAGCTCATTGATGAACTCTCCGAGGGAACCTGGAGGGCGATAAATGATAAGGATGTTAAGCTTGAAAGGGCTGGTAACTGTGACAGCATGGAATTCAAAGGAGGCGATAGACAGATGGGTAAGGGGAGAAAGAGAGAATGACCACTTGGGAGAGATGAGGATCCCGGTGCCACCACCCCGCTGACCAGAAGCTCTCGGGTGTGCGAGAGCACGTGGGCGGACGAAGAGAGAGCAGTAGGAGTAGCGGTGTTGTCTGTGGTGATCCATGTTTCCGTCAGAGCCAAGAAGTCGAGGGACTGGAGGGAGGCATAGGCTGAGATGAACTCTGCCTTGTTGGCCGCAGATCGGCAGTTCCAGAGGCTACCGGAGACCTGGAACTCCACGTGGGTCGTGCGCGCTGGGACCACCAGATTAGGGTGGCTGCGGCCATGCGGTGTGGAGCGTTTGTATGGTCTGTGCAGAGAGGAGAGAACAGGGATAGACAGACACATAGTTGACAGGCTAGAGAAGAGGCTACGCTAATGCAGAGGAGATTGGAATGACAAGTGGACTACACGTCTCGAATGTTCAGAAAGTTAAGCTTACGTAGCAAGAATCTAATTGACTAAAATGATTAAAATGATAGAGTACTGCTGGGGTAGGCTAGCTGCGTTGTTGACACTACCCTAATCAAGTCGTACCGTTGAGTGTGAAGTTTCTACAGTGCTGCTTATCGGGAGCTAGCTGGCTAGCTAGCAGTGTAGGTTACGTTACGTTGCGTTAGGAGAACGACAATAGCTGGCTAGCTAACCTAGAAAATCGCTCTAGACTACACAATTATCTTTGAAACAAAGACGGCTATGTAGCTAGCTATGTAGCTAGCTACGATCAAACAAATGACTCCAACATAAGTGTATGTAAACTTCCAACTTCAACTGTTCGGGACCTTTAATAATATATTGTAGAGGTGGCAGCCTATCAGACGGGAGGTGTGGCAGAGTTATTTTTGGTCATTCCGGTTTATCATGTTCAGTTGGTACACTGCAAATTAAAATGTTCCTTGAATATTTATGCATTTTAAACATTCTAATATAATATTGACATTGCTGCGTACATACAGTAATAAAGTGTTAACTAATCCAACTTTGGGATTTGATTACGCTCTTTAAGAACGCATACACCTCTGATACCTTCATTGAAGATACTAGCAATAGTTCCTTGAGGAACTCTAGGGATTCCTTGATGATCTCCAGGTTTCCTCAAGTCACCACTAATTCTAAGAGTTTCAGAAGAATTACAAGTCACTTATGTGACGAGCCAGGGCCAATATCTCAACATAGTGCTGGTCAGCACTTATAGTCCCTACAGTGCCCTCCAGAAACATCCCTATACACTTGCACTTTTACACACACAAACAAGCATGTACACACACATACACACACACATCCATGATCACACTTCCCCCCACATACAGCATGGGTCACAAATCAATGCCAAAGTCCTGGCAGAGCAATATGTTGATTTGATAGGGGAGTTTTAAAGACTGACCATCTGCTAATTAGCTTTTCTCATCTTCTTCAACAGCAACTAGACAACAGCAATGCAACCAAAGATAAACACCCTACTGTACAGTAACATAGACCATATCAGCTCTCTCTCTCTCTCTCTCTCTGTCTCTCTCTCTCTGTCTCTCTGTATGCTGGGAGTTTTGGAGTTTGAGTGTTTGGTGTGGAGGGCTCTGTCCTAACTATCTTTCTTGATTCTGTCCTTGGTCTTTTCTTTCAATTGTATTTTCTATAGTGGAGGGCTAATGCAGGATTTGTTTTAGCGGTATCCAGTCTTTTTCAAAGTTAGGGTGGACGAGGACAGAGTTAGTTTCCTGAGGTTTGAAAGGTGTGGTGTGCGCGATGGCTTCTCACCCGGGCGTGTCGATACGGCATGGATTCAGGTGTGTTCCTGAGAATGGAGTTAAAGTGCAGGAGGTTCTGCTTGCAGTTGGTGAACAGGTAGGAGCTGATTTTATACATTCCGCTTCTAGAATGAACAAAGCTGTGGTTGTGTTCATGAAAAGAGCACATTTGGTTGGTAAACTAATTACTAGTGGAATATTTGTAAGGGGTGTGTTGGTGCCAATTTGACCTCTTTCTACACCTTCGACAAGGGTGGTAGTTGCAAATTTGCCTCAGTTTATTAAGGATGATCAAATCAGGAAAGAGCTGAGTCATTTTAGTAAGTTTGCTAGCGGTTTTCGTGTACTGTCGGAAGGTTTTCAGGCAGATGCCGTTAAGCACATGGTTTCGTTTAGTGAGGCAAGTGTTTATGTTTCTGAATAACAATGAGCAACAGCTAAATGTGCATTTTAAAGTGAGGCATGGGGTGTGGCTCTACGCAGGGTTTGCCAGCACAGATAGTCTACGGTGTTTTGAGTGTGGGTATTTGGGGCATAAGAGCTTTGCGTGCCCACATAAAGGCCATAGAAAAGGTGAGGGCACAAGCGCCAGTGGGGGAAATCGAGGTCAACGTGCAGGGGGCAATGAGATGCGGACAGCAGAGGCTGGGCCTAGTCATGCCAGGGATGGTGGTGTAGATTAAGCTGGGCCTAGTCAGGCTAGAGATGGTGGGGTAGCTGAGGCTGGGTCTAGCCATGCTATGGATGGTGGTGTAGATGAGGCTGGGTCTAGTCATGCTATGGATAGTGGTGTAGTGGAGGCTGGGTCTAGTCATGCTATGGATGGTGGTGTAGATGAGGATGGGTCTAGTCATGCTATGGAGGGTTGTGTAGATGAGGCTGGGTCTAGTCAGGTTATGCTAGTGGATGAGGAGAGTATAGTGGGGAAGTGTAAGAGACTAGGGGGGAGGGGGAGGGTGTCAAGCGGAAAAGGAAAAAGGAAGTGGTCTAAGGAACCATGGAACCTTGGGGGGGAGGCCCTGACCAGAGAAGAAGGGCAGGTGGTCAGGATGGGAGATGGAGATGAGGAGGAAAGTGAGTCTGAGGAAGAGGATGATGAGGAGTTATTTTTTTCAGACTCCTCTTCAATGGGTCCGGAGCTGACAACCAGTCAAGCAGAAGGGTCAAAGTTCACATTGAAGGAACTGACAAGGTTCCTGAATGAGACTAAGGGGAAAAAAGTTAATATTGAGGCTTTTTTTCGGATCCGAGAAAGTTTGTAAGATCAGCACAACATGCTATGAAGAATGAGGGGCATGGTGTCCTCTCACCCAGGAAACGGTTTAGGTTGAGGAAGTGGGTCACAACAGTGCGTATAGTTCTACCTTCAGACACTGTTTAGATGTATAGTTTCTTTCTGGCACGGGGGCTTTTTGAGCTTTGCTATTGGTCTCTTTCTTTGCTGGCTTTTCTCCCACTTATTATGGAGACTCTTCGGGTAGGCTCGCTTAATATAAATGGCGCCAGAGATGCGGGAAAGAGGAGTGTGTTGGGTATATATTTAAAACAAAAATAAGTACAGGTTGTTTCTGCAGGAGACGCATGTGTTGAATAAAGTCAATTAGGGGCTCTGGTGGAAAGGGGCAAGTGTGTTGAGCCATGGGACAAGTTTTAGTGCAGGTGTGGCAGTCCTTTTTGTACCGTGTCTGTCTGTAAAAATTTGCTCCTCAAAGGTGGTGTGTAGGCTGCTTGTTGAAAAAGCAGAAATTAACAACATGGGTTTTGTCTTTATAAATGTGTATGAGCCTAACACAGGGAGAGAGAGGGGGGTTCTATTTGAGTGTCTTAGACAGGAACTCTCACAGTTAGCACCTGAGGAGACGCTGGTGGTCGGCGGGGACTGGAACTGTACAATGGATTTTTACAAAAGACAGAAATGGGGAAGAGCCTCATTCAGTGTCAGTGGGGGTGTTAACTTCTTATTGCTGCAGGGGCAGTATGGAGTATCTTGGATGAAAGGTGCCCAGAGGTGCCCAGAGTCAACGGCCTGCTCCTCAGTCTCAGTTGCTAATATATGCATAGTATTATTAGTATTGGATAGAACGCACTGTGAAGTTTCTAAAACTGTATAACAGAACTCATATGGCAGGCAAAAACCTGAGAAGAAATCCAAACAGGAAGTGGAAAATCTGAGGTTGGTCGATTTTCAACCCAGCCCCTATTGAATACACAGTGGGATATGGATAAAGTTGCACTTTCTAGGGCTTCCACTAGATGTCAACCGTCTTTAGAAACTTGAATGAGGCTTCTACTGTGTTGTGGAGCCGGATGGGAGCTCTTTGAGAGCCTGGTCCTGGTCATACGCATTTCACATGATAGCGACCTGCGTAGGAATTCTCCGGTTGGAACTTCATTGAAGATTTATGATAACAACACCCTAAAGATTGATTATATACTTAGTTTGACAAGTGTCTTCAACCTGTAATATAACTTTTTGAAGTTTTCGTCCGATGTTAAGATGGACCTG
Organism: Oncorhynchus nerka; assembly: GCF_034236695.1. NCBI lineage: Eukaryota > Metazoa > Chordata > Actinopteri > Salmoniformes > Salmonidae > Oncorhynchus > Oncorhynchus nerka. Next base: position 66,917,892 of record NC_088410.1, read on the forward strand.
CACGAGCGTTTGGATTTGTGTACTAAATGCGCTAACAAAAGTAGCTACTTGGACATAAATAATGGACATTATCGAACAAATCAAGCATTTATTGTGGAACTAGGATTCCTGGGAGTGCATTCTGATGAAGATCGTCAAAGGTAAGGGAACATTTATAATGTGATTTCTGATTTCTGTTGACTCCAACATGGCGGATAATTTTATTTATTTTCTGAGCGCCATCTCAGATTAATGCATGGTATGGTTTTTCCGTAAAGTTTTTAAAAAATCTGACACAGCGGTTGCATTAAGAAGAGGTATATCTATATTTCCATGTCTAACAATTGTATTTATCGACATTTATAATGAGTATTTCTGTAAAATGATGTGGCTCTCTGCAATATCACCGGATGTGTTTGGAACTAGTGAACGTAACGCGCCAATGTACACTGAGATTTTTTTTATATAAATATGAACTTTATCAAACAAAACATACATGTATTGTGTAACATGAAGTCCTATGAGTGTCATCTGATGAATATCATCAAAGGTTAGTGATTCATTTTATCTCTATTTGTGCTTTTTGTGACTCCTCTCTTTGGCTGGAAAAATGGCTGAATTTTTCTGTGAGTTGGTGGTGACCTAACATAATCGTTTGTGGTGCTTTTGCTGTAAAGCCTATTTGAAATCGGATACTGGTGGGATTAACAACAAGATTACCTTTAAAACGGTATAAGATAAATGTATGTTTGAGGAATTTTAATGATGAGATTTCTGTTGTTTTGAATTTGGCGCCCTGGCGCATCAAAACTGGCTGTCATATCATCCCGTTATTGGGATTGCAGCCCTAAGAATTAAGGGACATCATGAATCAGTTTGACCTAGTAGATATTTGGAGAACTAAACATCCCAACACAAGACAGTATACATGGGTGAAGGGTTTTGGGGCTAGGGTGAGTGCAGCCCGACATGATCGGTTTTACATGTCCAGGAATCGGAGCAATAGGCTGTTGGGCGCTACCATTCTCCCGGTGGGGTTTTTGGATCACCACATAACCATGGCTCGGCTGTCTATTTCACCAGGGCCCCGGGAGGCATCCTATTGGAAGTTTAATGTAAAGCTCTTACAAGATGCCACTTTTTGCTCAGGTTCCCAGACCTTTTGGGAAAGGTGGGGGCAGCGAACAGAGTATGATGAGTATCTTAGTCAATGGTGGGATGTGGGGAATGTCCAAATTCAGCTTTTCTGTCAACAGTATACGTCTCTCTCATCCTCAGAGGCTAGGAGAGTATTGGGGGAACTAGAGTGTTGTATAAATGAGATGGAGGTAGAGATGGTGGGGCAAGGCAATGTAGGCCTCCAGGCTAATTTAGCTGAATTACGTAGGGACCTGGGCAGTTCTTTCCAGGTTAAAGCAAAGGGAGCACTTGTAAGAGCCAGGTTCACCATGCTCAAGGAGATGGATGCTCCCAGCTCCTTCTTCTTTGGTTTGAAAAGACAGAGCGGTGAAGCCAAGGGTATGCATTGTCTACGGCTGTCTGATGGGCAGGTGACCTCTGTGGTGAGGGAGATGCGGGAGCGGACTGTGGAGTTTTATACTGAGTTGTATAGGGCAGAAATGTGTGATCCTATGTGTGCTCAGGTCTTGTTCGCAGGACTCCCTAAGCTCTCTCTGGCACAGAGGGATGAAATGGACATTCCTCTGTTGTCCCATGAACTGGCAGAGGCCTTAACCCAGATGTCGTGCACCGGGGGTCGATGGACTCCCAGTGGAGTTTTATAAAAAATTCTGCGGAATAATTGGATAGGACTTCTTTTGTGTGTTGCATGGATCCGTCGGGGTAGGAGAGTTGCCGATGAGCTGCCGTTGGGCGGCTCTGACTCTCCTGCCCAAAAAAGGGGACTTGTGTGAACTTAAGAACTGGAGGCCTGTGGCATTACTCTGTGCAGACTGCAAGATATTTGCTAAGGTCCTCTCTAACAGACTGAAGTCCCACCTGGACTCAATAGTACATAAGGACCAAACATCAAGGGTTGGACCGGCAGCTGTTCCTCATGAGGCTGAGTACAGCAGGTCTCTCAGATTTTCACTCTGCAGTGCTGAGGGCCTGGCAGCTGCTAAGGCCCACATGAGAAAGGGGTGTGGAGCCTGGGCTGTGGGTGTGGGAGGAGCCTATCTTCCACAACCCAGCCATCCCTTTGAGATCGGTTCAGTCTGCCACCCTGCAGAGGCAAATGATGGCAGCAAGTTTACAAAGGCTGGGTGACCTGCGACTGCTGGGAGAGGAGCGGTGGAAAACCCCGGAAGTCCTGGCACAACAAACAGGAATAATGTCTCTTAGGCTGGAGGAGGAGGTCCAGGAGGCACTGTCTGAGCCGGTAAGTGGGGTGTTTGAGTGGCTAAAGGGGGATTGCCACCAATGTTTCCGTAACGCCACTGCAGGTGACGGCAGAGACTGGAGACTGGCAAGGGGGTCTGGAGGACTTGTTAGATTTTAACACTCCAAGCCTGGGGGAGTTTTAAGGGGTGGAAGGTAGAGCCCTCTACAACCTCTGTGTCAAGGTAAGAAAGAAAAGCACATTTTTTGTCCATTAAAATAACATCACATTTATCAGAAATACAGCGTAGACATTGTTAGTGTTGTAAATGACTATTGTTGCTGGAAATGGCTGATTTTTAATGGAATATCTACATAGGCGTACAGAGGCCCATTATCAGCAACCATCACTCCTGTGTTCCAATGGCACGTTGTGTTAGCTAATCCAAGTTTATCATTTTAAAAGGCTAATTGATCATTAGAAAACCCTTTTGCAATTATGTTAGCCATATCTCAGACTAGCCAATAAAAAGAAAGATTAAGATGGGCAAAAGAACACAGACACTGGACAGAGGAACTCTGCCTAGAAGGCCAGCATCCCGGAGTCGCCTCTTCACTGGTGACGTTGAGACTGTGTGTTTTGCGGGTACTATTTAATGAAGCTGCCAGTTGAGGACTTGTGAGGCGTCTGTTTCTCAAACTAGACACTAATATACTTGTCCTTTTGCTCAGTTGTGCACCGGGCCTCCCAGTCCTCTTTCTATTCTGGTTAGGGCCAGTTTGTAATGTTCTGTGAAGGGAGTAGTACACAGCGTTGTACGGGATCTTCAGTTTATGGGCAATTTCTCGCATGGAATAGCCTTCATTTCTCAGAACAAGAATAGACTGACGAGTTTCAGTAGAAAGTCCTTTGTTTTTGGCCATTTTGAGCCTGTAATCGAACCCACAAATGCTAATGCTCCAGATACTCAACTAGTCTAAAGAAGGCCAGTTTTATTGCTTCTTTAATCAGATCAACAGTTTTCAGCTGTGCTAACATAATTGCAAAAGGGTTTTCTAATGATCAATTAGCCTTTTAAAATGATAAACTTGGATTAGTTAACACAACGTGCCATTGGAACACAGGAGTGATGGTTGCTGATAATGGGCCTCTGTACGCCTATGTAGATATTCCAACAAAAATCCGTCGTTTCCAGCAACAATAGTCATTTACAACATTAACCATGTCTACACTGTATTTCTGATCAATTTGATGTTATTTTAATGGCCGAAAAATGTGCTTTTCTTTCAAAAACAAGGACATTTCTAAGTGACCCCAAACTTTTGAATGGTAGTGTATATTGTATGCTCAACAAATTAGGAAATTATATTATTTTATGATTTTAACACAATTGCTCAGAGAAAGAGATATGTTTAACAAGTAATACTTTTTTTTCTCAAAAATGAATGGTAAATAATGTATTGTGTCATTTTGGAGTCACCTTTATTGTAAATATAAATAAAAACACTTCTACATTAATGTGGATGCTACCATGGTTACGGATAATCCTGGTTGAATTGTGAATAATGATGAGTGAGAAAGTTACAGAGGGTCAAAACATGCGACCCTTCCTTGTTATTGGTGATGTTGAGAGGTTAGCATGTCTTGGGGGTATGATCTTGAGTTTCAATTATTTCTTTTATACAGTAATTATTGCTAATCTTTATCAAGGGTGTCAATCATTTCAAACCCCACTGTACATACAGCCAGACTTGGAGAAACACACTCTTGTCATCTATTATCTTATTCAACACAATCTATCTGCTATAAACAGTTTTGACTTGACTTTGACATCTGACCTCATATTGGCGGACGATTGCTGAGAAGGCGGGCGAGGTCCGGCAGCTTTTGTCCAGCAGGCTCATGCTGCGGTCGTAGTGACCGATGTAAGTCGTAAAGACCACAAACTCGGACTTCCTGGATAGGATGACATCCGCAATCCTCTGGCTCTCCTCCCTGAAGGAAGAGAAAGAATGGGATGAAGACAAAAAACAGGGAGTGAAATGATGGAGTGCACACTAGAAACTGGGCTCAGTATGCAGCAGACACATTACTAAATTGTTAATAAATTGTTAACCAAATAGTTACCTGGACTATCTGCATTGACCCTCGTTGCCATAACTCTTTTGACTCATCACATATGCTGCTGCTACTGTTTATCATCTATCCTGTTGCCTAGTCACTTTACCCCTACCTACATGTACAGTTTACATATCTACCTCAATTACCTTGTACCCACGCAAATCGACTCTGTACTGGTATCCTGTGTATATAGCCAAGTTATCGTTACTTATTGTGTATTTATTCCTTGTGCTAATATTTTTCTATATTTTTGTCTCTGCATTGTTGCGAAGGCCCATAAGTAAGCATTTCACTGTTAGTTTCGCATGTGACATACAAAATTTGATTTGTCAGCCCTTGAGTTGTGTATATGTCAGCTGAGGCTCCTCTAGTGGAGGTGGACTAAAGTAGCCAGCATACTACTTTAATAAATATAACACTAGTCACTTTAATAATGTCACTTTAATAATATTTACATATCTTACATTACTCATTTCATATACAGTGGGCTCCAAAATTACCGATACCCCTGACTGGCAATGCACAAACAATACTTAAAGATATATATATATACATAATTATAGAGATAAACTCAAAATACCAACATGTGAGAAATGCTGTACTTTATTAATGTTTCAATGAAACCAACCAAAATCATACAATTATTTAATACAAAATAAATTGAACCAAAATCAAGGTTTCATAATTATTGGCACTCCTCATTTAGTACTGAGTGCAACCATCTGTGTGGATCTTGATGTATGTTTCGGGTCATTGTCTTGTTGGAAAGTCCACCTACGGCCAAGTCCCAGCCTTCTGGCAGAGGCAACCAGATTGTCAGCCAAAATTGCCTGATACTTGGTGGAATTCATTATGCCATCAATCTTAACCAGTGCCCCTGGACCTCTGCAATTAAAACAGCCCCAAAACATCACTGACCACCCTCCATATTTCACCGTGGGTATGAGGTGCCTTTCCTTGTATGCATCTCAGTTTCGACACCAAACATGCCGATGCTGTATCTGACCAAAACTTTAAATTTTGGTCTCATCTGACCAGAACACCTACTTCCAGTCATATTTTAAATTACGTTTGGCAAACTCCAAGCACTTGCGTCTGTGTCTTGTGATCAGAAAGGGCTTTCTTCTGGCAACCCTTCCAAAGAGCCTGTGGTTGTGGAGGTGGCATCTGATTGTGCTTTTTGAAACCTGGTGACCCCAAGACGCCACCAAGGCCTGCAATTCTTTCAAAGTGATTCTTGGGGATTTTGTTGCTTCTCTCACCATCCTCCTCCCTATCCTGGGGGGCAAAATGCATTTGCGTCCTCTCCTCTACCCATGAGGTTTTCAACTGTTCCATATCTTTTGCATTTTTTATATTTGCCCTGACAGTGCTCTGTGGTATATTCAATCGGTTGTGGATCTTCTTGTAGCCATTACCAGATTTATGAAGGTCTACGACCATCTGTCTCTTTTGAAATGCCAGTTCTTTTGTTTTCTTCATGGTGTTGGATGACAGTGGGATATTGCGTGTGTGTTACATCATTTTTATACCCTAGTGAAACAGCAAGTGATGTAATTGCTCAATATAGTTCCTTAAGACTTAGATAAACTTAAATAAGTGGAATTTAATTTGTAGTTTAATTTTTGTATATGTTATTTCCAATCATCTTTAAGTGTGCCATTAATTGTGAAACCTTGATTTGGAGGAAATTGATTTTTAATTAAATCAATAAATTATTTTGGTTGATTCCATTGAAACATTAATAAAGTATCGTATTTCTCACATGTTGGTATTTTGAGTTTATCTCTATAATTATATTGTTTATATTTGTTTAACTTCTTTGGGGTAGGGGGCAGTATTGGGTAGCTTGGATGAAAAACGTGCCCAAATTAAGCTTCCTGCTACTCAGCCGTAAAGTTAGAATATGCATATAATTAGTATATTCGGATAGGAAACACTCTGAAGTTTCTAAAACTGTTTGAATGATGTCTGTGAGTATAACATAACTCATATGGCAGGAAAAACCTGAGAAAAAATCCAACCCGGAAGTGGGAAATCTGAGGTTTGTAGTTTTTGAACTCAGCCCCTATTGAAGAGACCGTGGGATATTAGTTATGTTTCACTTCCCAAGGCTTCCACTAGATGTCAACAGTATTTAGAAACCGTTTTGAGGATTCTACTATAAAGGAAGGCGTTGAGTGAGTGGTCTGGCAGAGTGCCACAGCCACGGTCTGGCGCGCTCACGTGAAAGGTAGCTACGTTCCACTTCATTTGTACAGACAAAGGAATTGTCCGGTTGAAGCATTAATTAAGTTTTATGTTAAAAACATCCTAAAGATTGATTCCATACTTAGTTTGGCATGTTTCTACGGGCTGTAACGGAACATTTTGAACTTTTCGTCCGACGTTCGGCGCGACCTGAACGCGCTTTTGGATTTGTTTACCAAATACCCTAACAAAAGAAGCTATTTGGACATAACTGATGGACATTATCGAACAAATCAAACATTTATGGTGGAACTGGGATTCCTGGGAGTGCATTCTGATGAAGATCATCAAAGGTAAGTGAATATTTAAAATGCTATTTCTGAGTAATGTTGACTACCCAATATGGCGGGTATCTTTTTGGCTGCTTTGTTGTCTAAAGGCTGTACTCAGATTATTGCATGGTTTGCTTTCTCCGTAAAGTTAAAAATAAATCTGACACAGCGGTTGCTTCTTCGAGATAGGGGGCGCTCTTTTAATTTTTGGATAAAAAACGTTCCCATTTTAAACAAGATATTTTGTCACGAAAAGATGCTCGACTATGCATGTAATTGACAGCTTTGGAAAGAAAAATCTCTGACGTTTCCAAAACTGCAAAGATATTATCTGTGAGTGCCCCAGAACTAATGCTACAGGCGAAACCAAGATGAAATTTCATACAGGAAATGGTCCAGATTTTGAATGCCCTGTGTTCCAATGTCTCCTTATATGGCTGTGAATGCGCCAGGAATGAGCGTGCACTTTCTGTCGTTTCTCCAAGGTGTCTGCAGCATTGTGACGTATTTGTAGGCATATCATTGGAAGGTTGACCATAAGAGACTACATTTACCAGGTGTCCGCCCGGTGTCCTCCGTCGAAATTATTGCGTAATCTCCAGGTCCATGCGCGTTCCATTTTCTTCAGAGGAGAAAGTCAACTGCCACGAATGATTTATCATCGATAGATATGTGAAAAACACCTTGAGGATTGATTCTAAACAACGTTTGCCATGTTTCTGTCGATATTATGGAGTTAATTTGGAAAAAAGTTTGCGTTGTAATGACTTAATTTTCGGGGGTTTTCTTACCCAAACGTGATGAACAAAACGGAGCGATTTGTCCTACACAAATAATCTTTTTGGAAAAACTGAACATTTGTTATCTAACTGAGTCTCCTCATTGAAAACATCTGAAGTTCTTCAAAGGTAAATGATTTTATTTGAATGCTTTTTGTGAAAATGTTGCATGCTGAATGCTAGGCTAAATGCTATGCTAGGCTATCAATACTCTTACACAAATGCTTGTTTAGCTATGGTTCAAAGCATATTTTGAACATCTGAGATGACAGTGTTGTTAACAAAAGGCTAAGCTTGAGAGCTAATATATTTATTTCATTTCATTTGCGATTTTCATGAATAGTTAACGTTGCGTTATGCTAATGAGCTTGCGGAGATAATTACACTCCTGGATACAGGTTTTTTTCGTAGCCAAACGTGATGAACAAAACGGAGCGATTTGTCCTACACAAATAATATTTTTGGAAAAACTGAACATTTGCTATCTAACTGAGAGTCTCCTCATTGAAAACATCTGAAGTTCTTCAAAGGTAAATTATTTTATTTGAATGCTTTTCTTGTTTTTGTGAAAATGTTGCATGCTGAATGCTAGGCTTAATGCTATGCTAGCTATCAATACTCTTACACAAATGCTTGTTTAGCTATGGTTCAAAAGCATATTTTGAACATCTGAGATGACAGTGTTGTTAAGGAGAAATGTATCTAAAGTTCCATGTATAATAGTCGTATCTTGTTATCGTATCAATGTTTATTATGAGTTTTTCTGTAATTTGATGGGGCTCTAAGTGTCATGTTCTGACCTTAGTTCCTTTTTATGTCTTTGTGTTAGGTTGGTCAGGGCGTGAGTTGGGGTGAGTAGCCTATGTTTTTTTTCTAGGTTGTTATATTTCTATGTGATTGGCCTAGTATGGTTCTCAATCAGAGGCAGGTGTCGTTCGTTGTCTCTGATTGAGAATCATACTTAGGTAGCCTGTTTTCCCAAATTTTGGTTGTGGGTGTTTAATTTCTGTTTAGTGTCTGTTCACCTGGCAGAACTGTTTCGTTTTCTCTTCGTTATTATTTTGTGTAGTGTTCAGTTTGTTCAATTAAAACATGACGAACACTTACCACGCTGCATTTTGGTCCTCCTCTCCTTCCACCAATGAGAAGCGTTACACTAAGCTAAATCACCGCATGTTTTAGAACTACTGAAACTATTTATGAGATTTTTTTTGTTTTGAATTTGGCGCCCTGCACTTTCACTGGCCCCATTCCTAGACAGGTTATTTGTGCATTGCCAGTCAGGGGTGCCAGTAATTTTGTAGCCCACTGTATATATATATATATATATATATATATATATATATATATATATATATATATATACTGTATTCTATACTATCTACTGTATCTTAGTCTATGCCACTCTGACATTGCTCTTCCATATATGTATATGCTCTTAATTCCATTACTTTACTTAGATTTGTGTGTATTAGGTATTTGTTGCAAAATTGTTAGATATTACTTGTAAGATATGGCTGCACTGTTGGAACTAAAAGCCAAAGCATTTTTCTACATCCGCAATAACATCTGCTGAACACATGTATGTGAGCAATACAATTTGATTTGATTTGTGTGTATGGTGTGCAGTCAATGTCTCACCACTGTCGCATGCGATTCTCTAACTCGGTGAGGATTCTACGGTGCAGAGTGTAAACATCGGGCAGCTCATTGAGGATCTCTCTCAGCCGCTCCTCCTCCAGCACAGGATCCCCCTCATCCCCTACTGCAGCCCCCACCGCCTCTCTGAAGTCCTGACAGAGACAAAGATGATTTCATCATATGGGTTATTAATAAACTGTACATGATACACACACAACGTATGAATTCGACAAGTGCTTCCAGTCCTACGGCTGGACGACTCCTCCATTCACATAACTAAAATGATAACTTCCAATTCAGTGAGCATTCTGTCTGTCTGTGTTATGATGTCTATTTTTAGACTGACTATAAATGACTGCATGAAGTAGCCAGTTAGCATATAATGTACAGAGCACAGAACATTAGATTATCTCCATACGCCATGAGAAGTAAGTAGGATTTCTACGGCATGTTTACCAGCTTCCCTATGTACAGTATAGTACAGCACCCTGTCAATGACTGGGAGAGGGGCATTACCACATTCTGTGATGGAATTTTCATTACATCTTACAATTACGTCTCATTGATCACAACAATTGTTCTCAACCAGTATTTTAGAAATAATACAGTGTAAAATTGCTGTGTCATTCCATTAACCACGTTGGAATGTTGAATCAGTCCCAAGGCAAGAGCTGACCCACTTTTTAAAGTGCCATACCAATCCAAGCCTGGTTTCTCAGGAAAGAGGTGACAGACAAGGCCTTGTGATGTAATGCAGCGAGAAGTGAACCGAGATGAACTTTGACCACAGAAGGGTTGCCTTCCCTTGCCTTCTCTCTGAAATGTGTAATGAACCACTTACTCCCCCCCAACATAGGGCTTCTCTGCTGCTGAAAACCCTTCTACACAGCTAATGCAGACAGTGCTGTTCTCCAGTCTGTAGGTACCCCTCCATTACATAATTCAAAGCCATCCCAATGAGTCTATCTTGTCTGAGTGATTCACACGATTTGACGGGTGGGTCTAATTCTATCATTGAAGAACCAGATAAAACATTTTAGCAGACATGTCATATGAGGGTGGTGGACATCTCATGGATATGGGAGAGTCATAGTATGAATACATAGTTATTGTATACATTACATATATAGAATGTGTGAACATGTAGGCTGAGAAAACATTTAATAGATGAACACACATAAAGCAAGTAGTTTGTACTTTGAGGTGTTATGCCTTTTTAGGGCTTTTAGGCCCCAACTCCTCTCCTAATGTATCAACAGTCTGTGGGTTATGTCATTGTAAATACATTGGAGAAAGACTGCCACTTAAACACTGTGTTCAGTGTCATGACTGTCCTGTGAGGATTCAAATGGGTCAGATCAGCTTGGCAATGGATGACAGTAACCAGTCCTTCTCTCACCCACAAAAGAGGGGGGGAGGGAACTGGGCCAGTTTGACAGCTCACACTCTGTCATAAATTAAAGGAGAGGAGATCCAGAGAGATCTCCCTCCAAAATACACCAAGGAATGTGCTTTGTTAACAGACTTTTTCCCACTAAACAATATTTCTAACAAAAGAACGTGTGGAATGGTCAGAGATGATCTATAGAAAACTAATGTCAAATTGTTATGTATTTTGTCATGTTATTCAAAAGGTTATAAAGGAAATACTGTAACTTAAATTATATACACTACATGTATGAAGTCTCCATACTTAACGTTGTATAGGAAATATGAAAAATTATGAAAATACTTCTGTTAAGATAGGAATGTGATTTTAGAAGCCATAAGATAATTTGTCTCCTAAATCTTTGAATAGCATGTAGCCACACCCTGAGTGAGGTCAGAGAGCGTGTCAGTCAGACGGAGCCGTCCCCTTCAGCCAGAGTGCATAAAAGGATTGGTGGACAAATTAACAGTAGACCAGGAAATGTGAAGTGGTAGTTAAACTTTTGAAATGGTTGGAACTTTGAACCTCAACACGAGGTGAAGAAAATAAACCACCTCCCAGACCAGAAAGGTGTGTATAGAGCTGCAGCTCACGTCCAGAGTGGTTTGAACTTTGAATATCAACACCCGGAAGCGGAGAGAAGCTCACCTTCCAGACAATCACTGGTACGGCTGTTTAGCCATCCTACCATCCTACTACTCTTGTCAAATCATTGTATCCTACTACTCTCATCACCAATGGGAACTGTCGACACAGCTGGCTACCCTATCTTCCATGGAGCATCTTCCAGAGTGAACAACAGTAGGGGAGACCACTTTCGGACAATCAGAGCTATACAAGCGTGCCGTTGAAAGGCCAACAACCTTGCTGAGGAGGGCTGGTTGTGACAGTGATAAACGTTGAGCGAAGGCATACACACATAAATAAGTTAATGATTTCTAATTCTAAAGAGGTGGCGGTTCTTGTGCAAAGTACATGATTACTGTGAGAATAGTTTCTAAAATGTATAAATGATGTGTCTCACTTTCTTTTTCTCTCTCTCTCCCTCTCCATGTCGTTTTGTAAAAAGCCACCATATTATGTCAGTCCACTAGGGACCTTTTTCTCATGTATTGAGTGTGTAAGTTTATTGTGTTATTATTTAGCTAGCTATAAAATAAATAATTAAACCAATTTGTGTAGTATTGAATTCATAAGTAAGGCTGAGGTTTTTGCAGATCCAAGAAGGTTATGACTGATAAGAGGTTATCATTAATAAGTTGACTGCTTTATGGATGTGATAGGTAAAGACCTTTAGAGTTTAAATCAGGAGATGGTAACTCTTTAAACAACTTCTCTCATGGTGCCCCAAATTCCTAATGAGTTAATTGTTACATTATTAATTTAATCGGGTAACAATTAAACATAGTTGATTCGATAAATAAAAGTAATCAGATTAATGAAAGTAAAGTCACATTAGTTTGTAATACCTTCACAATTGAATTAAAGTACAGTGGTTGGTGGGGCTCTACTTGGGGAAAGTGGTTCACAGAGAGACAAAAGTGAGATGAGTGGAGGCACCACACATACTTCAGGGAAGTGTCTGATGCCCTCCCAGCCACCTTGGCCCTCAGATAGAGCCCCATCTCCACTCTCACCAATGACCACCATTGGCTATAATGACTCGACACCCTCTCCTAATTTGTCCAGAACTCTTATTCATTTTACAGCAGGTTTGCAAGTCACAAAAATAAATACAATTACATTATATTATAGATACATCCTTCCTTCCCTCTCTCCCAAGCCAAGTTTCCAACTGTTATCTATACACAACAACCCACGTCTATGACGGTGAAATGCCTGTTTACTGTTCTATCTGAGAAATCACTGCACGTCCACCTTCCCATCAGCCCAGTCAGGCAATTCATAAACTTGATCTCCACTGTAAAAAGCATCTAGACATTATTTCCCCTTGGTTCTAGCCTAGAATTGGGATTGCAACAGAGGAGATTTGTATAAACCTTGTTGTCTGCCTCTCTGATCCATCTCCTGTATCTTTTTCCTACCAACTCATAGGGGCACCAAACGCCCAATGACAGAGAGCTTTCCTGGAGCAGAGTTTGCTACATGAAGGTGAGAGGAAATCTAATCCATCTAGAAATACATGTCTGGTTCAGAGACGTCTTCATACCTACCTCCTGGAGAAGCTTGAGGGCTTTCACATGTCTGCAGAGAGAGAATTGAGGCACTGTCAGGTTTACATGTGCAGATGAATGTAAAAATGCGTTCATTTACAGGTTATTAAGGTGAAACAACAAGGTGAAAAGGACACAACAATGTTACAGAGTAAAAGAGTTACAATGATGCTGATTAGTAGTGTTATATGTGATACTCAGGTCACTCACAATCTCTCAGTGTCCACCAGCTCTTTGGCAATGTAGAAGGCTCTGGATCGACCGTCGGTCTGTATAGAACAACATTATCAGAAACAAATCTCTATGGAATAGCAAACATAATACAATAACAATATCTTGGTTTTGAAAACGTACCCGTCTGTCATATGTGTTATCTGCTCCTCCCTCCTCCTCCTCAGAGGTTTGTTCTTGGTCCTCCTCCTCCACTGTCCCGCCCCCAGCCTCAACCTCTGACCCGCCAGGTGAACCAACAGCTATGGCGCACACGGTGTAGGCTTCTGTATAGGCACTGAGAGGACAGGACCAGATAAGAGCATCCGTATAGAGATGTAGGATCTTAATTTGATCACCCTGTTGCAGGTGAACTTTCCTATATGTAAAACATGGCGTGTATTTGAGGTTAAAAAAAAGGCTTCTGAAGTTTGTAATTTCCACTCTAAATTTCAGACTTGATTTTCTCTTACGAAAAATGTATTGTCAGTTATAATCCACATAATAATCCACATTTCCCGTTGCTGCAGGATTATTTTCCTGCTGTAGCAATCTGGGTCAAATTAAGATCCTACTGTAGTGTAGTTCACACACACATGTCAACAAATACACATTCAAACATTCAAATATGTATGTTAACAAACACACACACCATACAGTGACAGTTTTATCAGTGCAGTTTTCTGAAATCTGGCAAATGATGAGGGTGAGCCAGTGAAGGAAGGAAGGAGAGGAGAGAGAGGAGAGACAATAAACCCATCAAATATATTACTAAACCAAAGGACATTTACAGAGAGGCATTATGAAGCTGTAACTCATCTGATGGGCAGTGGATCGAATTCATAAAATCCCAAACTCTGATCATTAGCAAGAAAAAAAAGAAAAAAACAACATTAAAAACATCCTGAGATGAATATGAAGGTGGGAGACAGAGTGAGACAGCTTGTCTTCAGCTAGGATCCATTTTCAAACCAACACAGAGAGGGCTGGTAAAGCTTCTTTATAGGAAATGAAGAGGAACATGTCTGATCAATGGAAAGGAGGATTAATCAACCCCAGAGTGATCTCTCATAGGTCACGGTGTCAGGCCTTCTGCCATGATGAATGGCTAATACAACTCAAAGTTTCTCAGGGAAACAAATTAAAAACCATTTGTTCAGGAAGAGAACAATGACATTGTTAGAGACATTTTTCAAGATTCTATCTGCCCATTCCAATGTACAGTATGAGTATGGCATTTCTATCAGGAATGTCTTTATCTACAGACCACAACATGAAGTATTATCTTTATACAGCATTGACAGTACATTTACACTGAGTGTACAAAACATAAGGACTCCCTGATATTTCCATTACATAGACTGACCAGTTGAATCCAGGTGAAAGCTATGATCCCTTATTGATGTCACTTGTTAAATCCACTTCAATCAGTGTAGATGAAGGGATCAGACAGGTTAAATAAGGATTTTGAAGCCTTGAGACAATTGAGACACTGATTGTGTATATGTGCCATTCAGAGGGTGAATGGGCAAGACTGCTGTACTAATAGCAGGTTATATGGAGGAACATCAGACATATGGAGAGCGACAACGTGATATTATGAGAAGAGATGAGAGGTCTTTTTAGTGTGGGGAAAGACCACCAATAAACCCAGAGTGCCTCCAGCGACACAGCCATACCCAGGCCATGGACCAGCATCAATGGGATGGGATGCAGTTAATAGTGGTGTCCTCGACTAAATCGGAACAAAGGAACCGATTGAGTCAGTTCCCAGTTTTCAGCTTCCAAATCATTTCCAACCAAAACCACATCTTAATCTCTGCATGTTACAACTTTGTCCCTTAACCATGGCAATAGCATCCGGTCTCTGCAGCCTCTGTGCTATAATGTTTTATTACAGCCAAAGAACAAATCTACAGTGGCGAATTACAAAAGGGGATAACAAATTATACTTCCCCGCTTCCCCAGGCTCTTTGTGAGCTTATTTGTTTGTCCTGCTGATACTGGAAGGGTGAGTATCCACTGGTCAGTGACCTCAAATATACTGAAGGACTTGGTTTCTCAGATAGTAATTATTCTAGTGGCGAAATTAGTAAAGATACCTGTAAAGAAGGCTGGAGTAACAAATAATTGTGCATCAGTATGTTAAGTGATGTGCTACTAATGCTATCACAAGAGGTGTACCCGGCGCTTGACTGTTTCTGCGTTCAACACCACAAACAAGTCAAGACCTGTATGTACTGTAAAGCCCTTTAAAGTCCTCCACCCCTTCTCCGGCATTTCCCGTAAACAGAGAAATGGACGCTCAAAGGCAGGACACTTCCTCCCCAGGGATGACCTGACAATGACCTCACAGGCCCCACACCCAGGCCTTCCTGTAGCCAACACCTAGCCTATGGGCAGGGCTCCTGACCACTGCTGACCAACCTCTAGCCAACACCTACAGGCAGAGCCCCTGACCACTGTTGACCAACCTCAAGTTTCAAATTCAAGTTTTATTAGTGGTATGTACGGGATACACATGGTTTACACCATCCAAAGAAATGCTTACTTGCTGGTTCCTTCTCGATAAATGCAACAACAATAAGAAATAATAAGAGATAAGAATACGAACATACAGTAAACTGCTCAGTAGAATATAATAAACATTTTAGCATACGTACAATATAGGAACATTTACACATGTTTTGGGGAAGGAGAAATTGGGGGGGGGCAAGTGTTTCAATTGTGCAGTATTTAGCAACCATAATAATATTCTGGTAGCAGCAGTTGTGATGTGTATGTAGCATGAATGTGTGTGTGTGAGTGAGTGAGTGAGTGAGTGAGTGAGTGAGTGAGTGAGTGAGTGGTGAGTGAGTGAGTACATGTGTGGTCAGCCCAGTTCAAGTGTTCAGCAGTCTGATGGCTTGTAGATATAAACGTTCTCTGAGCCTGTTGGTATCAGACCTCTTGCTCTGATATCATCAGCCCGATGGTAAGGGAGTGAACAGCTCGTGGCTGGGGTGTGTGGTGTACTTGACGATGCTGCAGGCACCGTTTGGAGTAGATGTCCTGGATGGATGGGAGCACGGTCCATGTACTGGGCTGTCTTCACCACCCGCTAGAGGCCCTTGCTGTCGTGGACGGAGCAATTCCTGTACCAGGCCGTGATGCAACTGGTCAGGAGGACGCTCTCAATGGTGCAGCAGTAGTATTTGGAGAGGAATTATTCAGCCACCTTAGGAAGTAGAGATGCTGTTGCACCCTCTTGACAAGTGTGGTGGTGTTGTTGGTCCATGTCAAGTCCTCGGGGAACAGAACAGAAAACTGTAAAATAACAAATTATTTGAGGAACAGAACCCGAACCAAAAATGTAAATATTATGTTCTGTTTGAACTGATTTTTTTTTTAAAGCATGGGAACCGATTATTAACGTACTTTCACGTTTTTTTATAGTCCCAAAAAATTTGCTTTTTTTTTATTCAAACCTGTGTAGAACATTATTTTGCTGGTCGGAACAGTGGAATGCAACGAAAAAATGTTATGGTTCTGTTCAGAATGAAACGATAGGGCTGGACGCCGAGAAACTCAAAACTGCTCTACTGCAGTCCTGTTGATGTGGATTGGGGCATGTTCCCTCCTCTGCTTTCTGAAATCAACCATCAACTCCTTTGTTTTGCTGACGTTGAGGGAGAGATTGTTGTCCTGGCACCACAATGCCAGTTCACTTACCTCCTCCCTACAAGCGGACTCATTGTTGTTGATTATCAGGCCTACAACCATGGTGTCATCAGCACACTTGATGACGGAGTTGGTGTCGTGCAAAGTCACACAATCGTGGGTGAACATGGAGTACAGCAGAGGGCTGAGGACACATCCCTGGGTGCCCCTGTGTTAAGAATCAGTGTGAAGGAGAAGTTGATGCCAATCTTCACTGCCTGTGGACTGCCCGTCAAGAAGTCCGGGATCCAGTTGTAGAGGGTGGTGCCCAGACCCAGGGTGTTGTCCAGATAGTCTGTAGTCCTTGCCAAATGCGTCACGAGTCTGAGTTGTCGAACATCAATTCAAGTTTGAGTCTGTATTGTCTTTAGCCAACACCTACAGGCAGATCCCCTGACCACTGCTCACCAACCTTCAGCTACAACATACAGTGTAATTCTCATGACCATGACAAACTGATTAATAGCCAAAAGCCTGCTATGGAAAGTAAAGACAGTCAATGTGTGCAGTCTAAAGCCATATCAGTTCAAATGAGAGAGTAGAAAACAGTAAGACCCTATGTGTTTGGTACAGGCAGTGGATCTCTGACCCTTTATTTGCAAACAATTTCATTAGAAATTCCTTAAAAGCACACAACAAATGTGTAGGTATTAAAATCTCTGTGTTGAGGTAACAAGTGTTGTGAGTGTTATATCTGAGTGTTGATTCTAGTGGGGTTAACACCAGTGGGATTGAAATTGACGCCACCTGCGGTGAATAAATGAAGTGTTAACCAGGTGCTACTCGACTACATCGCTAGCTCTCTCAGAGTGAAAAAAGACATGGGAAGGGGCCATAGTATCATATTTCCCAGTATGATTTATTGCAGGTTGCTTTTTAGAAATAGCTTGTTTTAATATCTATGTTTCTGCATGCACATTGATTGAGTAATTGATCTTATACTACACAAAGATAAATAACATTTTCCCATTATTGAGATGGCTGTACCATTTTAGACGGTTTAAGTAGTCTCATTTATCATTCTTCCCTACCTTGGCAGTCATTCTAACTGCAGTAATTAAAAGTTTCAATTGTTGGATATTCTAATACTGGCTGGATTCCAATAGGAATTATACAATTTGCAAGCCATCATAATATGGCTTGCAAACCAGGAGTTTCAGACCACTGTGTTAAGGTAAAATAAGGCTGTCAAAGTATTTTAACAATCATGTCTCTGTCACTAGCAAACACAGTCATGGGTGGTACTGTTACTTCTAAAATTCACTCAAAAGGCACCCTTGGAAATAGATATGAAAATAATGCTTTAATCCGCAGGATTCCCCAACTGGAGCCTTATTCTAAAATGTATGTTTTTTTCCCTCATCAATCTTCACCCAATATCCCATTATGACAAAGCAAAAACAGGATTTTATAAATTATACATTTTATAGAAATGTATTACAAATAAAAAATGGAAATATCACATGTACATAATTTAAACATTTATGTATTGACACCCTTTACTCAGTACTTGGTTGAAGCACATTTGGCAGCGATTACTGCATCGAGTCTTCTTGGGTATGACGCTACAAGCTTGGCACACCCGTATTTGGGGAGTTTCTCCCATTCTTCTCTGCAGATCCTCTCAAGCTCTGTCAGGTTGGATGGGGAGCATTGCTGCACAGCTATTTTCAGGTTTCTCCAGAGCTGTTTGATTGGGTTCAAGTCCGGGCTCTTGCTGGGCCACTCAAGGACATTCAGAGACTTGCCCCAAAGCCACTCCTGCATTGTCTTCGCTGTGTGCTTAGGATCGCTCTCTTGTTGGAAGGTGAACCTTCGCCCCGGTCTGAGGTCCTGAGCGCAATGGAGCAGGATTTCATCAAGGATCTCTCTCTACTTTGCTCTGTTCTTCTTTGCCTCGATCCTGACTAGTCTACCAGTCCCTGCCGCTGAAAAAGATCCCCCACAGCATGATGCTGCCACCACCATGCTTCACCGTAGGGATTGTGCCAGGTTTCCTCCAGACGTGATGCTTGGCATTCAGGCCAAAGAGTTCAATCTTGGTTTTATCAGACCAGAGAATATTGTTTTTCATGGTCTGAGAGTCTTAAGGTGCCTTTTGGCAAACTCCAAGCTGGCTGTCATGAGCCTTTTACTGAGGAGTGGCTTCCGTCTGGCCAGTCTACCATAAAGAACTGATTGGTGGAGTCCTTCAGAGATGGTTGTCCTTCTGGAAGTTTCTCCCATCTCCACAAAGGAGCTCTGTCAGAGTGACCATCGGGTTCTTGGTCACCTCCCTGACCAAGGTCCTTCTCCCCCGATTGCTCAGTTTGGCTGGGCGACCAGCTGTAGGAAGAGTCTTGGTGGTTCCAAACTTCTTCAATTTAAGAATGATGGAGGCCACTGTGTTGTTGGGGACCTTCAATGCTGCATAAATGTTTTGGTGCCCTTCCACAGATCTGTGCCTCGACACAATCCTCTCTTGAGTTCTACGGAAAATTCCTTCAACCTCATGGCTTTGTTTTTGCTCTGACATGACCTGTCAACTGTGGGACCTTATATAGACAGGTGTGTGCCTTTCCAAATCATGTCCAATCAATTGAATTTATCACAGGTGGACTCCAATCAAGTTGTAGAAACATCTCAATGATGATCAATGGAAACAGGATGCACCTGAGCTCAATTTTGAGTCTCATAGGAAAGGGTCTGAATACTTATGTAAATAAGGTCTTTTTGTTTTTTATATTTAATACATTTGCTAAAATAAAAAAGTTACTGTTTTCGCTTGGTTATTATGGGGAATTGTGTGTAGATTGCTGAAGGGAAAAAAAACAACTTAATCCATTTTAAAATTAGGCTGTAATGTAACAAACTGTGGAAAATGTCAAGGGGCCTGAATACTTTCTGAAGGACATAAAAAAACTTTTTTTTAAAACCAGGAAATCAGCTCCAAGTGATTTTAATATAAGAAATCTGTTCCAAAGTATTCCCACGCATAATAAAGGGATAAGAGGTGACCGTATACAAATGTAAGCAAGGTTTGAAATGATTATGTTTTAGTCAAAACATTATATTCGGCTTCTTGCGGTCAATTTGCAGTCTACAAATGATTTGTCATTATGGTCCGGCCCCTCGACCATCCACTCAAGAAAGAATCGGCCTGTGGCTGAATCTAGTCGATGATCCCTGTCCTACAGTGTTAAAACAACACCCCAAAACGAGTTAAGACCACAGGTGTTAATTCCCTAACACTATGAACAGCATCAGCTCTAAGAAAGTGTTCATTTAAGTCTGAATTTGCAACACACTTGACTCAACACTCTTGGGGTGTTAGTTTATCAACACTGAAAGTGTTAGTTTAACACTATTTCGGTGGGTCATATTATACACACTAAGGAAGTGTTCAATTGAACAATGTGGGTATTAAAATTGTAATCAAAAATTTGCAGTGCACCAATATGTCACCTTAATGCTGGGGTGTCAAACAAATTTTGCACTAGGGAGCGCATCCGGTCTTCAACGAGGTCCAGAGGGCTGCACCGATTTTTGGACACTGTCAAGAAACTGTATGACAGCTGGACACTGTCAAGAAACTGTATGAATATAGGTCCATTATAATTTCTACACAGTTTCCATTTGGTTTTAGTCATTTTTAAGTATATTGTTTTTTTTACTCAAACCACCTGCAGGCCGGACTGGACCCCCTTGACCAGATCGTATGTTTGACACCCCTGCGTTAATGTGAACTGAACATCTTTTGGATGCTTGTGATGCAACAACATGCAACAGCATCACTAATTCAGAGGATTCCCAGAGACCTGTGTATCAAAACACCCTTGTGTTTAACTCCCATACACCTCCAGAATAGTAAACATGGCTACTATACTGCATTGCTGAGGGCAACACATCATAGAGCTAACGGAATACTGAGATTGCATCTCCCAATCTTCTTTCTGATTACCTGCCTGGAAGGAAGAGTGATGAGTCCAAAATGTTCTGAGAATTAATCATCCGGCGAGGTCTGTATAACACCTTAGGTAGCCATCCAAAGCAAACTATGACCTGCCAAAATGAATTGATATATGCATTCCTCAATGATGAACTAATTCCTACTGTATGTGACTGAACATGTAAGCACAACTTCCAAGCAGTCTCCACCAGTCCTGCAGCCCCACGGTCTCCTTTATGTCATGTGCAATATGATGACTATAATGCTTAATGATGATTATAGGGATAGGGTTGTGTGTGTGTGTGTGTGTGTGTGTGTGTGTGTGTGTGACTGACCACTGTGTGGTCAAGGCAGCAAGGCACCCTCCCGTTGGGAACGGTTCTAAATCCCTTATCCCTAGGGAGTAGTACACACGCAACGGGGACACAGTAATCAAAAAGACTAGTGCTCTGTATAAGAAGTGGCAGGGATCACTAATATTACAACCGGGAGCATCTATCTACTTCAGTGGTTCACTCTCATACAGTACACACATAACCCATCACACATAAAAAAAAAAATGAATGTTACAAGTGTGTTACCAGTGCAAACTATACACCTTGAGATCTAAGGCAGATGTAAAAGTTAACTCAAATTTACCCATACCTTTCAGGCTCTTGCTCAGGCGACTGAGATTTTCTCTCAAACCCAGGGAAGCTACTCATATCCACGTAACCATCAGTGTCATTGGCAGAGGACAGCACCCGACTCGTGTGGTCAAAGAACTCTGCAAAGGTCCCAGGTCGTACAGGCTTCCGGGAAGGGATCTGGATGTTCTCATAGTCGGAGCTGAGGGTCTGGGCAGGGATATTCTCGTAGTCTGACATGTCAGTGTTGGGAAAGGAGATGGAGCGGGGCTTGGTCAGAGGGAGGGGGGTGTAGGGGGCGCGGGAGCGGTCCTCAAAGGACTCCACCCGTGCCACACTGCGGTTGAGGAAGGCCACGGAACCCCCTTTTCTCTTCCCATCCTTATAGAACAGGAAGGTGGAGGGGGTGTCCGGAGACCGCTGGGGCTTACTGACCATCCGGGACTTGAGTTGCGGGGAGCTGCCTGTGCTGCGCCTCTCTAAATCAAGGACCCTGGCAGGGCCGTGGTGGCTGGACTCAGGGGAGGACCTGGAGGAGGACACATTGACGTCCACCAGCAGCTTGCTCTCTGTCTTCCTCCTGAACTTCAGCATCAGGAAGCGCTTGAAGGAGGACTTCTTCTTTTTCTGCCTGTCTGGGGAGTCCCCCTCGATGAACAGGGATGGAGAGCTCTTGGTGATGGGCTTCTTGGTGATGTATGCTAGCTCAAAGGGAGGAGGGATGTCCACCATTGAAGTAGGGGTGGACAGGCCGCTGGAGGGCAGGGGACTTTGCTGGGTGAAGCTTCCAGAAGAGCCCATAACACAGGGCAGGGAGACGCTGTCCTCCCTCCTCTCCCCTGGGGAACCCTGGCCCTCCCTGTACACACACAGGGGCAGTCCCCGTCCCTCCATGGAGAAGGAGCGGGGGTACAGGAGAAAGCGATGTTGTTTGGATGAGCTCTTGGCCCAGGTTGAGTTTAACATGGGACTGCTGCTCAGCGCGGTTCCGCTCCGGTCCAAATCTACCTCGCAGTAGTTCTGAAGGTGGAACTCGGAGCCCGCCTCCTCAGGAACCGTATCAGGCACGTAACCAGGCACTTTCCCTGACAATGACCGGGACCTGGTCACAATGGATTTTCTGTCAAAAGGCAGGAAATTCTCCCCCTCTGAGTCCAGGCCTGCCTCTTCGTAGACATGCTCATCACTAAGGTTACCTTCTATGTCGGTTGTCTCATCCAGGTAGGGAATGATGTGGCCCTCAAGGTCCTCCTCATCCCTGAACACATCAGAGTCATCTGGGGAGCGCAGCTGGCTGTCAGAGAACGATGAGGCCTGGGAGGTGTCTGTGTCCGCTGGCACAGAGATGGACACCAGCCTGAAACGAGGCTGGTGGTTACTCTGGTTCAAGAAAGCCTCCACCCTCTGGACTACAGGCATCCTTCTCTGACATGAACCTGTCATGTTCTCCCTGTCGTCATCATCGTCATCATCGTCATCTCCAATCTCGACGTAGTCCTCAGAAGAGACACACTCAATATGACCCATGTCCTCACACAGGGAGTCATCGTCACCTATGGCTGCGTACTCACTGGGCTCCGTGGTCTCTGTTGTGACCAGTGAAGATTCTTCCGGTGTGCTCTCACTCTCTGCTGATCCGTCACCTTTGCCCTCTGCAGGGCTCTGCTCTGGATCCACAATGTCCTCAGTTGAGATGTAGTAGGGTTCCAGACTAGGGTCAACTGCTTCCTCCTCTGTGTTGAAAAGTTGTTTTGCTTTATGTTTGCCGTGTTGGCGCTCACCTTCTTCCATACTGTACTGAACAGTCATGGGCTCTTCATCAATTATGGAATATGGTTGATACCTTTGTGCTCTCTCCTCTGAGGGACCAATGACATCATATCCAAAGTCCTCCTGTAGGACATTGGTAGGACTACCAGGGTAAGGTGAGGATTCCTCTACTTCCCCTTCATCCTCCTCCTTGAAGGATGAAGGCTCTTGGGTAACAAGGTCCTCCTCTACGTTGTCTTTGACGAGGAGATCTATGTGTTCCTCAGAGAGAGATTCTGTTTCTGTATCTGCTGTGGTATCAGCTGCTTCTTCTTCTGCTTCTTCTTCCTCTATTTGGTGCTCTTCCTCCACATTCTCTTTTTTTTCTTTCCCAGGCCAAGTTTCACAGAAGTAGCATGCTGCCTCCTCCTCCTCAATGCTGGTGATAGAGAAGCCATCTGTGTCGGCCAGCGCCTCGCCAGCGTAGCAGCCCTCTGTGTCAATCTCATCAGTGATGTCTGTGTCGATTACCTCCACCGAGTCCACTGAATAAATTGTGAATCCAGCATCACTGACCCCCAGTGTGTCCAGAGAATCCACCTCCTCTGCCTGACCATTGTCAGTTAACCTCCAGTCCTCCTCTTTCTCCTGCATCATCTCCTCCTCCTCCTCCGGTTCCATCTGCTCTTCATAACCATTCTCAGGATCGTTGACCCCTGAACTGAGAGAGTATGAGTCATACTGAGGTTCCACTGGCTCCTCCTCCTCTAGCCCCTTCCCTCCACTCAGACAGTCCTCTGGCTCGTTCTCCTGGTCCAGGTCCTCATCTGAGGACAGCAGGTCCCCGTTGGTGCACCCCTCCTGGGCGTTGTTGCAGAGTAGGGAGGAGTCGCGCTCCTCAGGGTCATGTCGTACTGTGGGTTTGGGGGCGATGGGAGGTTTGGGGCCCCTGGCTAAGGAGCAGGGCCGGGACATGAGGGGGGAAGGAAGCTTGAAGGTAAGGTGACTCACAAGTTTTGGTTTAGGAGCAAGAGGAGGCTTCTTAAAATCTGAAAAGAAAACAAAAGACATCATCATGAGCTACTACTAGATATATCCAAACAAGATAATGGATTATTCCAAATTTACAGAGGGGGAAAATTGGGAGGTTAGCGGTCTGCACAAAAAAACAAATGTTATGGTTAAACTCAAATATATTGATTCATAAAAAAAACATTCTTTATGGATTTTGTTTTTTAAATGGTATTATATGTATTAATGATATTATGAATATAAATGGAGGAGTTATGTCACATATGCAGTTAGTAAAAATATATGTGAATATCTCCTCAATCTAAATTTACAACCAATTGATTGCAGCACTACCACAAAAAATGGAGGAGGCAAGTGGATAAGGAAGAAGGTAAGGAACTTATCTGCCTGCCATATATTACAGATACAAATTGGCTGAAAGGAACTGGCATAAATAGAAAAATATACCAGTTTCATCTGAGGACAACAATGTTGACAGCTGCGCCATACAGGTTGCAAAGTAAATGGGAGATGTTTGATGTACCAATTCCATGGCACATGGTTTTGAACCGGTACAAAAAAATACCCTTGACTCAACAATTACAGTTTGTCAATTTAAATTATTTATATAATTTTTTTGCCACCAACAGAATGCTATATACAGTTGAAGTTGGAAGTTTACATACACCTTAGCCAAATACATTTAAACTCAGTTTTTCACAATTCCTGACATTTAATCCTAGTAAACATTCCCTGTCTTAGGTCAGTTAGGATCACCACTTAATTTTAAGAATGTGAAATGTCAGAATAATAGTAGAGAGAATTATTTATTTCAGTTTTGATTTCTTTCATCACATTCCCAGTGGGTCAGAAGTTTACATACACTCAATTAGTATTTGGTAGCATTGCCTTTAATTGTTTAACTTGGGTCAAATGTTTCAGGTAGCCTTCCACAAGCTTCCCACAATAAGTTGGGTGAATTTTGGCACATTCCTCCTGACAGAGCTGGTGTACCTGAGTCAGGTTTGTAGGCCTCCTTGCTCGCACACGCTATTTCAGTTCTGCCCACACATTTTCTGAAGGTTTGATGTCAGGGCTTTGTGATGGCCACTCCAATACCTTGACTTTGTTGTCCTTAAGCCATTTTGGACTTTGGACGTATGCTTGGGGTCATTGTCCATTTGGAAGACCCATTTGCGACCAAGCATTAACTTCCTGACTGATGTCTTGAGATGTTGCTTCAATATATCCACATAATTACACTTCCTCATGACGCCATCTATTTTGTGAAGTGCACCAGTCCCTCCTGTAGCATTGCACCCCCACAACATGATGCTGCCACCGCCCTGATTCACGGTTGGGATGATGTCCATTGGCTTGCAAGCATACCCAAACATAACGTTCCTCCAAACATAACGATGGTCATTATGGCCAAACAGTTCTATTTTTGTTTCATCAGACCAGAGAACATTTCTCCAAAGTACGATCTTTGTCCCCATGTGCAGTTGCAAACTGTAATCTGGCTTTTTATTGCGGTTTTGGAGCAGTGACTTCTTCCTTGCTGAGCGGCCTTTCAGGTTATGTCGATATAGGACTATATAGATACTAGATAGATACTTTTGTACCTGTTTCCTCCAGCATCTTCACAAGGTCCTTTGCTGTTATTCTGGGATTGATTTGCACTTTTCCACCAAAGTACGTTCATCTCTAGGAGACAGAACACATCTCCTTCCTGAGCGGTATGACTGCTGCGTGTTCCCACTGTGTTTATACTTGCGTACTATTGTTTGTACAGATGAACATGGTACCTTCAGGCGTTTGGAAATTGCTCCCAAGGATGAACCAGACTTGTGAAGGTCAACCATTTTGTATCTGAGGTCTTGGCTGATTTCTTTTGATTTTCCCATGATTTCAAGCAAAGAGACACTAAGTTTGAAGGTAGGCCTTGAAATACATCCACAGGTACACCTCCAATTGACTCAAATTATGTCAATTAGCCTATCAGAAGCTTCTAAAGCCATGACATCATTTTCTGGAATTGTCCAAGCTGTTTAAAGGCACAGTCGACTTAGTGTATGTAAACTTCTAACCCACTGGATCTGTGATACAGTGAATTATAAGTGAAATAATCTGTCTGTAAACAATTGTTGGAAAAATGACTTGTGTCATGTACAAAGTAGATGTCCCAACCGACTTGCCAAAACTATAGTTTGTTAACAAGAAATTTGTGGTGTGGTTGAAAAATGAGTTTTAATGACTCCAACCTAAGTGTATGTAAACTTCCAACTTTAACTTTATATTTCAAAGCGCACAATACACACAATGCCCCATAAAGATAAACTGTACGTATAAAAGTTTGTGCATAAAATAACATATGCGCAGAACATAATCCGGATCCGTAATTTGAGAAAGAAGTTTCCAGAGGGGCTTCAAATGGGGGGTTCCCTAATGTCTACTGATTACAATGATAAATAATATGACATTCTGTATTTTGTCCATTTCAACATTTACATTACATTTACATTACATTTAAGTCATTTAGCAGACGCTCTTATCCAGAGCGACTTACAAATTGGTGCATTCACCTTATGACATCCAGTGGAGCAGCCACTTTACAATAGTGCATCTAAATCTTTTAAGGGGGGGGGGGGGTGAGAAGGATTACTTTATCCTATCCTAGGTATTCCTATTTCAAGCAATGGGACAAGAAACCTTACTTAATTCCATGTACTTAGAATGTTGAAAATTGAACCATGGACATGAAACCATTCCAATAGAACTCTACCATTTTGAATAGGATGTATAGTACGTAATACTAGGCTACGATTACTTATTATGCAAGCACTGTTCTAGTACGTGCTATCATTCTAATCCACAGATATCATACAATATTTTGAAATCATTATGAGCATGCTGAAATGTTATCATCTCAATGGAGGGATCAAAATATCAACAACAATCTGTGATTTAGACAGCATTTTTAAACATTAAAAAAAATACATGATCCATTTGATTGTGTTTTCCACACTACCTGGAACATTTTAAGCCATCATTCAGCTTAATATATAATTTACTAATGAAGTTATGGCCAATTCAAATGACAGAACAGTAATTTGAGGGCAATTTTTTTGCAAAAAGTTTAAGGACAGATATACAGTATATGGCATAGTTGGGTTATTTTATTGTGCTCTCCTCACCACTTAAAACATTTAAAGATATCATTGGGTTGTATGTACCAGTTATTTATGGCAATATGGCAATGTGAATCCTGTCCAATTAGAACCAATGCAGCTGGTTGGTGGTCATTTTGGAAAATTGGTCCAGTATAATAGGTTAAATCTGCATTGGCACAGAAGGCTGCTGAGGGGAGGATGGCTGTCAAGTTCTGACCTTTATTTCCTTTGTTTTGTATTTATTTAGTATGGTCAGGGCGTGAGTTGGGTGGGCAGTCTATGTTTGTTTTTCTATGTTTTGGGGTATTTCTATGTTTCGGCCTAGTATGGTTCTCAATCAGAGGCAGGTGTCATTAGTTGTCTCTGATTGAGAATCATACTTAGGTAGCTTGGGTTTCACTATGTGTTTGTGGGTGATTGTTCCTGTCTTTGTGTTTGCACCAGATGGGACTGTTTTAGGTTTTTTCACATTTGTTGTTTTTGTTAGTTATCTCATGTGTAGTTTCTTTATAAATTAAAGAACATGAATAACCACCATGCTGCATTTTGGTCCGCTTCTCCTTCACCACAGGAAAACCCTTACAGAATCACCCACCACAACAGGACCAAGCGGCGTGGTAACGAGCAGCAGCAGGAGAAGCAACAGAGGCAGCAGCAGCAGCAGCAGCAGTGGGAGAGGCTGCACTATTTGGAGGAATGGACATGGGAGGAAGAATTGGAAGGTAAAGGACCCTGGGCACAGCCTGGAGAATATCGCCGTCCCAAAGAAGAGCTGGAGGCGGAGAAGGCGGAGAGGCGCTGGTATGAGGAGGCAGCACGGCGGCGTGGATGGAAGCCCGAGAGTCAGCCCCAAAAATGTCTTGGGGGGGTGGCACACAGGAAGTGTGGTGAAGCCAGGTAGGAGACCTGCGCCAACTTCCTGTGCTTACCGGGGGGCTGGAGAGACCGGGCAGGCACCGTGTTATGCTGTGAAGCGCACGGTGTCCCCAGTGCGGGTGCATAGCCCGGTGCGGTACATTCCAGCTCCGCGTAGCGGCCGGGCTAGAGTGGGCATCGAGCCAAGTGCCATGAAGCCGGCTCTACGCATCTGGTCTCCAGTGCATCTCCTTGGGCCGGCTTACATGGCACCAGCCTTGCGCACGGTGTCCCCGGTTCGCCTGCATAGCCCAGTGCGGGCTATTCCACCTCGCCGTACTGGCAGGGCGACCGGGACCATTCAACCGGGTAAGGTTGGGCAGGCTCGGTGCTCAAGAGCTCCAGTGCGCCTGCACGGTCCGGTCTATCCGTCACCACCTCCACGCACCAGCCCTCCAGTGGCAGCCCCCCGCACCAGGCTGTCTCTCCGGCTCATCCTTACAGAGGCTCCCGCCTCTCCAGCGCTGCCGGAGCCTTCCTCCTCTCCAGCGCAGCCGGAGTCTCCCGCCTGTTCGGCGCTACCAGAGCTCCCGCCCCTCAGTCCAGAGGCGCCAGAGCTACTCAGTCCAGCGCTGTCAGAGCCTTCCTCTCCAGCGTTGCCGGAGCTTCCCGTCTGCCCAGCGCCGCCAGTGCCGCCAGTCTGCCCAGCGCCGCCTGTGCCGCCAGTCTGCCAGGGGCCGCCTGTGCCGCCAGTCTGCCAGGGGCCGCCTGTGCCGCCAGTCAGCCAGGGGCCGCCAGTGCCGCCAGTCAGCCAGGGGCCGCCAGTGCCGCTCAGCCCAGAGCCCCTCAGCCCAGAGCCCCTGCCCCTCAGCCAAGAGCCCCTGCCCCTCAGCCAAGAGCCCCTGCCCCTCAGCCAAGAGCTTCCGCCCCTCTGTCCAGAGCTTCCGCCCCTCTGTCCAGAGCTTCCGCCCCTCTGTCCCGAGTTGCCCCTCAGTCCAGTGGGGTCATTTAGAGGGGTCGCCGCGGTTAGGAGGCCACGGAAGCAGACAATAAGGCGGACTAAGACAATGGTGAAGTGGGGTCCGTGTCCCGCGCCAGAGCCGCCACCGCGGACAGACGCCCACCCAGACCCTCCCCTATAGGTTAAGGTTTTGCGGCCGGAGTCCGCACCTTTGAGGGTGGGTACTGTCAAGTTCTGACCTTTATTTCCTTTGTTTTGTATTTATTTAGTATGGTCAGGGCGTGAGTTGGGTGGGCAGTCTATGTTTGTTTTTCTATGTTTTGGGGTATTTTTATGTTTCGGCCTAGTCTGGTTCTCAATCAGAGGCAGGTGTCATTAGTTGTCTCTGATTGAGAATCATACTTAGGTAGCTTGGGTTTCACTGTGTGTTTGTGGGTGATTGTTCCTGTCTTTGTGTTTGCACCAGATGGGACTGTTTTAGGTTTTCTCACGTTTGTTGTTTTTGTTAGTTATCTCATGTGTAGTTTCTTTATAAATTAAAGAACATGAATAACCACCACGCTGCATTTTGGTCCGCTTCTCCTTCACCACAGGAAAACCCTTACAATGGCTCATATAAATGTCTGGAACGGAGCAAATAGAATTGCATCAAACACATGGAAACTGTTGGATACATGTAGCCGCGGAACTAAATATCCCTATCCTTTGCATGGTAACATTAATTTGCACCAAATATTTAGTGCCAATGAAATAATGACCCAACACATGTTTTTAATTTAAAATATCAAACCTTTATTGAATTGTTGCATTTTTTATTTACTGTTTGCGTATATAATTTTTATTTGAAATTTTACCCCTTTTTCCCAAATTCGTGGTATCCAATTATTGTAGTAGCTACTATCTTGTCTCATCGCTACAACTCCCGTACGGGCTCGGGAGAGACGAAGGTTGAAAGTCATGTGTCCTCCGATACACAACCCAACCAAGCCGCACTGCTTCTTAACACAGTGCGCATCCAACCCGGAAGCCAGCCGCACCAATGCGCCGGAGGAAACACCGTGCACCTGGCCACCTTGGCTAGCGCACACTGCGCCCAGCCCGCCACAGGAGTCGCTGGTGCGCGATGAGACAAGGACACCCCTACCGACCAAGCCCTCCCTAACCCGGGCGACGTTAGGCCAATTGTGCGTCGCCCCACGGACCTCCCGGTCGCGACTTAGCCTGGGCGCGAACCCAGGGACTCTGATGGCACAGCTGGCGCTGCAGTACAGCGCCCTTAACCACTGCGCGACCCGGGAGGCCCCTGCGTATATTAATTCTAAGTTGAGTGCATGCTCGTTGATTTATATTTGCAACTTTATTAATAATCTGTTTTCAAATTTTTTTAACCATTTCAGCTCTTTTCTGGTGCCTTGTCTACAGCTTGGTGGCCAGGTGTGCTTGTTAGAGGGCGTGCTGCTAATTGGCACATTCTATTATCCTGACATGGAAGGGTGCGTCGGGGAGATTCCCCCTACATCCAGCATAGAGAAAACGGATTTCCCCAGTTTAAAATATGCTAGAATTTTCTATTTAAAATTGATATACTGTATGTTTAACTAATCATGTTAATGCTTAAAATCATGTTAATGCTAAAAATGTAAGGAATAGATCCTTAATCATTTACGTGTATCTTTGTAGCCTACCTGCCTGAGACATTTGGAACTGGCCATTCACTTTATATTCTATGTGCTAACCTTACAGCTTCAGTTAACCCTGAGAGTTGCGCCTGTTCAGCGATGTAGACCGCAGTTATACATTTAGAACAGTTTTTCGTTGATATTTTACATACCCTAAAGTACTCTTTATATGCACTATGGTTTTTGAATTCTCTTACTTTGTAAACAACTTAAAGTTTGGGAAAATAAAACCCCTAATATTTTCACCCCTACCTAGTTGGCTTTCGTTGCCTCCTTGTTCATCCCCTTCATATGGCGGCAGCGGTGGGATGGCCAGTAGAGGGCACTAGAGGTTAAAGGACTTTTTTTCTCTTAACCAAAAACCAAGATGACCAACAAAGGACAAGCCAGGGTGAGGACCACTGAATATCCAGAAGAAGACTGTTGCAGGACCGTTAGCCATGGTATATTGGCCATATACCACACATCTGGCCTTATTGCTTAATTGTACAACAGCTGATGAAACTAACACTGTGAAAGTGTGAAAAAATGTGATCAGTGGTATTTCCTGATAGTTGCTGGTTGAAAATACAATCTAGTATTAGAATGTACCAGAGACTACCAAAATAGAGCATGTTCGACAAAACAAAAATCTTAACGACCCCACACTGGCTTCCCAGACGCAAATATACTTTTGTAGGATAGCCAGAGGCAAAGTCATTATCTGCCAGGTGATTGGCTGAGCCTTCTTGGGTGTGTGACATCACTCCGAGCCCTTACCAAAACACAAAAGACATTGCAGACATTTTATCTCGCCTCGAATCTAAAACCAGTAGTAACCAACAACTTTAAGGACAGTTATCTTAAAATGAAAATACATATCTAATATTCCCGCATGCCAATAACATTGTCGCAAAGGAGGGCTTGCTAGCTAGCTACAAGGTTTGAGTTACCTCAGCCGTTTTCTTATGAAACAGTGCAGCTAGTGACACTGGCTAGCTAACCTTAGCTAGATTGCGTCTAGACTTGGGAGCTCATGGTCAAGTCTAGATGGGATGCAGCTTTTGTCAAATTGACGTAAAAGGATGTTGCTTATTTGCTAACCCTAACCATTTTCCTAAACTAATTATCCTACTATCTTAATTATCCTAACCTGCTACGTAAGTTCTCCTAAACCTGCTACGAAAAGTCAATTTTGACAAAAGCTGTATCCCTTATAGACCATACCGTCGCTCATGGACACATCATAGGCTTCAGGAGCCAGCTGCAGATGTGATTCCACCATGGGCAACAATAACTGGCTACTAGTTTGTTTTCAGACAAATATATTCAACTCATATCTAGTTTATCCAGTGACCACTGCATTTAGAAGGATAGCTACTGACTGAAATGTAGCTAGCTAGCATACTGGCTCACACTGGCCATGCAGTAGCCAACTAGCTAGCTAATAGTTAGCTTAACGTGGACACCAAACGACAACGCTAGCTAGACTTGGGAGCTCATGGGCACACGGGCTACAATAGTAAACTAGTTAAAGATGATAACACCATGGGAAACAATAATTGGCTAGTTTGTTTTCAGACAAATATGTTCAAGTCATAGTTAGTTTATCTACTGACCACCACATTTAGGATACCTAAATGACTTAAATATAGCTAGCTAGCTCACTGGCCAGGCAGTAGCCATTACTATTCAATAAATTGTGGATTTCGTATTCTTTGATACATTTGGGATAACATCAAGCAACAGACAGTTTGTGTAAATGTAAAAATAAGGATTAGTGGACTCCTCTTATGAATGATCGAACAGTGAAACTTAAATAGATTGGTGAGGCTTTCATTTATTTCCCAATGAATTAAGCTGAAGGTAGGTTTCTCAAGTCATTCGGTTCTTACTGTCTCAACCAATCACCCAAAATAACTTATGAATATTAATTACTTTGCCTCCGGCTATCCTACGAATGTAAATGTTGCTTCCCAGACTGCTTCCAATCATTAAAATGTTCCTTACTTAAAGGGGCAATCTGCAGTTGCTACATCCATTTTTGGTTTTCTAAATTAATTAATAAATGCCTCATAAGCTAAGTTCAACAGTCGTACCCCATCAGAACCCAAAATATATGCTTGTTTTACTCCAAATGTTTGTAAACAAAGTAAATATAAACAAACACTGTATAGGCTCAAACATAGTTAAAACTATCATTTTCATCGCATGGATTTGGCCTTCATCCATAGCTCAGTCTATGAATTTGAGAGTGGTTACATTTTTCCAGCCCCATCCCTCAGCTTTTAACCCGAAACAGGGGCATAGAGGACCCTGCGTTATCATTTCAACTGTGGATTGTCCCCTTAAGGTATCTAGAATTAGTGTACCAAGTTTGATCATTTTATCACAAAATGCATGATTATTTCCCCTATCCGCTGGACTAGGGCACCTGGGAAGCGTATTGGCAGTGAACACTTTGCTCAGAGGGACACAAGTTAACACTAAAGGATTTACTAAAGGATTTACTAAAGGATTTACTAAAGGATTTCCCCAAGTCACTTTCTGCAATTCACTGGAAAGAAGCCCCTCTCGTAGACTGTTTTTGCTCCTTTGAAGTTGTGAGTTTCAAGGGACAAAAAAACTGAAGACAAAATAAAACATATGGTCATATGATATATATATGATATATACAATATATATATATGGTCAAACAGGACACAGAAGGACATTACATAAGGACATTACATTACATTTATATGATCCAGTGGAGGCAGCTGAGGGAAGGACGGCTCATAATGGCTGGAACGAAGTAAATGGAATGGCATCATGGAGACACATGGAAACCATGTGTTTGATGTATTTGAAACCATTCCACCAACTCCGCACCAGCCATTACCATGAGCCCGTCCTCCCCAATTCAGGTGCCACCAGCCTCCTGTGATAAGATCTCCTCAACATAACCTGAGGAAAACAGCACCCCTGGCTGTACCTTGAAGAACCAATCAGATTCTCAACAAAGCAGCAATGTGACAAGCATCATACAGGCTTACTTAGTCCTTGTAAACTGTCCCCATAATTACAACAGAACAATGCCATTGACAAACTTGTCAAAAATCTATAATGCGCATTATCAAAAGAATATCTGGTGTCTATAAATTCATAATCACCCATGTGTTTCGATATTAGATCAATCGATTATCCTATATATTAGATATATTTTTAGACCACCAACAGTCATTTCCCTTAACACTACAGCATAGAAAGCCTAACTACTGCACTGTAGTTGTTCACAGTTTCAGATATAGACTAAAGACCTAGTGACTCTTTTCACACTTGGGATTTCAATGATTGAAATAATACGATTGGAATTGCATTACCAGTTCTATATCTAAACAACAATTTGACCTCTATTAGGCTAGCCAACCACGCCTATAGGCTATCCCAGTCTGTGGCATTATGATCCCAGGTCTTGTCAACTTCCACAAATTGTAGGCAGCACAAGTCTGTCTCCCTCCCTTCACACAGAGTCCCGTTCCCGTTTTGTTATGGGTAGGACACATTCTTACAGTCATTTTTTTATCGGGATAAAACAACTCAGACAATGCAGCGTTTTATTATGAAATGAATAAATGTTGTCAAGACCTAGGGCCTATTTGATTTGACATTTGTTCAAATCGAAGTGCTCTCATACCTGTATCCATTTTCAGGAACCATCCGCGCGAGCATCCGAACCATTTATCGTTCATTAATCCTTGTGAGAAAGCAACATCCCGTAGGCTATATTCCAGACCACACGTATTCCGAGAAACAGAAAGGAAAGCTATTCAAAGACCAGAAAGGTAAAACAATAACCTCAGTTTTATGTCATTTTTATTGTGTCAAGTTACTTTCCAGCTGTAGCGGTCCTCGACTGGTGGCGCGTGCATATGTGGTGAGAGTCGCGACTGAAGATATGCTGGAGACTGGGAACTGAGCGCAGGAGGAGTTCCCTGGCGTTTCCTGAGGAGGAACCCACTGGTCACAAACTGGTTGAATCAACGTTGTTTCAACGTAATTTGTCAACGTATTGTGACATGGAATCTACGTGGAAAATGCATTGGATTTTAATGGCAACTGTTGTTTTGAGGGTGAAATTTCATCATGGTAACCTAATTTTAACATAGACAAACCTTGTATAAATTGTTGAATTTGTACCTTTAAAACAACATCAAATCTTTAACATTATATCCACACTCATAAAAATAAACAATAAATTGGACAGCACCTCCGACTGGAGAATTTATCTATGTGCAGCTCCACTTTGGTCTCCCATCCAGGGTTTTAACCAATCTCTGTTTAGCTATGATATTACCAATGTGATATCATAAAAATGATTGTTGAGAGTTCTCCACCAGTCTTGGGGAGATAGTCAGCAGGTAGCTGACTAGTGGTGTATTCAGCAGCCTGATGGTCTGGGAGTAGAATCTAATCTAATCTATAATCTATTGGTCAGATTTACATTTTTTTTCCCTATACTGCCTGCATCTGATTGATGCAAACAAGGAAAACAGGCCATGGCTTGGATGGCTCATCCCTACTACGGGGTCCCTGATGATCTTCTTGGCCTTCCTGCAACACCTGGTATTGTATTTGTCCTGGAGGGCAGGCAGTGTGCATCCAATGGTGCATTTGGCTGAGTGTACCACCCTCTGTAGTGCCTTGCGGTCTGCAGCAGTGGAGTTGCTGTACCAGGTTGTGATGCAGCCCGACATTATGCTCTCGATGGTGCTCCTGTAGAAAACTGTGAGGGCCCTCGGTGACAGGCTGAATTTCTTCAGCATCCTGATGGTGAATAGTTGCTGTCGTGCCTTCTTCACCACACTGTCTGTGTGTGAATGTGCTGAGCTTTGATTGGTTCTCTCAAACATTTTCTGGTTTCCTGGGAGGTTAAGGCCTCACATTATTTGGATTTTGAAATGCAACAGTTGTATTGGAAGTGGTTAGCAATCGAGGGCTGTGTGTGGTTATCTATGTGGGTGATTGAGTGAGAAAGACACAGAGCCGAACCAATCAGTAAAAAAGCACATCCCTTCATTATCGACTCATCATGCAGACAACGTATAAATATTATTTCCAGACTCTGAAGTCAGGAGGACTTTGAGTTATGTGTTAGCCAGACTAGTGTGACTGTAAGCTAACTTACAATTATAAAGTATTTATTGAATCCTGGCAGCTCAGAGACATCCAGCTAAAAACAGAATGTGTGGGATCCCAGAGACTGCTGCTATTTGGACATGATTTCCTGCCCATACATCTGAAGTCTGATTGGAGGACAGAAGTCCCTTAAAACGTTTCTGCATAACAGGAAATTGCACTCCCTGTTTCCTGCACAACGAGGCTCCACTTCCTTAGCAACTGATGGACAAAACTGGCACATTTTAACCCATTGGAGAGTTGAAACTTAAAAACATGAGGTAACATATTTCATCTCCTAAAGTAGTCACCTGATGATAGGATGCACCAAAAATGGTTTATTTTCCATTACAACAATGAAATAATGTGTTTTCCTATTGTGGTACAAGCTGATATACATTACCTATTAACCACAATCAGCATTATCATAATTATACCATCTCTTTTAACTGGAGCTATTTCGATCCATGTGTACTGAACTGACTTTACCTCACTCTGTATCTCTCAGAGGTAAAGAGTGTGACACATGGACTTGCAAGCGTGTGAGCGCATACACACACGCACACACACACACACACACACGCACACACGTTCTGCTGTAGAGGTAATCCCACTCTCTACTCACTGTTACTTGCGGTTCAGAGAGAGGCTAAGCCTGCACAGAAGGCATTGCTGGGTTCTGCCCAGGGCCACCAAAGGGAAATGCCAGGATTACAGCATTCCCAACAACCATTCCCCCCTGCTGTGACATTGCACATGACTGGATATTGGATAAACTGCCTTTGCCTGAGAAAGGGCCATGGTGCGCCATCTTTCCTCTCTCTCTCTCTCTCGCTCTCTCTCTCTCTCTGGTTCATTTGGTTCATTTTCTTTCCCTAATGTGTTAAACTGTGAAATACCGCAGGGCAACTGCCTTGGGCCACTTCTTTACGTAATATATACCAACGATCTTCCCTATGCCTTGGTTGAAACTCAAGCTACTATATTTGCAGATGATACTACAATTTATGCAGCAAGACAATCAGTTCAACAGGTACAGCAGGCTTTACAAGGAGATTTGGAGAATATCAGGAAGTGGGTTTGCCGAAAACAAACTTGTTTTAAACACCAAGTTCAACTCGGAAAAGGCCAAAACAGCATGGGATACAATTAAGTATGGGAGGAGTACAAATTGAAGAAGTGGCAGAAACCAAACTATTGGGAGTGCAGCTAGACAACTGCTTATCATGGTCGTCTCAAATAACTAATCTATGTAAAAAAAAATGTATATATATTAAAACAGCATGTATAATCAGAAGGATAGCTAAATATTTACCAGGAAAAATTATTCAGAAAATAACACAGGCATTAATTGAGAGTCAGGTGAACTGCTGTTCGGTGGTCTGGGGAAATGCATCATCTAGTGAAGTTAGGAGGCTGCAGAATGCACAGAACAAAGCAGCAAGGATTGTTTTAAGGTGGAGATATGGTTCTTCTGTTGCAGTCATGCGCAGCGTTCTTGGTTGGTCATCAATCGACAAGATAATTGAAAAAAACATTTATTTTCTAATATTCATCATTTAAAATGGCCAAGTTCTATTCACAACGTTATTCAGTTGGTAAGAGACAGACATTATGTAAATACTAGGAATAGATTGTCCACCATCTATGCGTTATCCAGACAGAAAAGAGAAATAGGCAAAAGAACATTTCGATTTAGAGCAATAAAGAAATGTAATAAATTAACTGAGCAAACTAGAAACCTTTCAATATATAAATTTAAACATTATTTTAAAACAATTTAAATATAGTATATAGAAATGTTGTGGGACTATAGTAGATGAAGAATCAATATTCTTTAGATTGAGTATTTATTGGGTCATTATGCTAGTATATTATGTATGTTTGTAATAGTGTGTTATATGTGAAAGTGTGTTTGTATTATAAATTGTATTTTAATGTTTAAGGACTCTTGGAAGATTAGTCCAGATGGGGATCTCTCTCTCTGTGGCTACATCACAGCCAGCCTGGGGACTTCTGCAGATATAATTCAACATGCAAAATACATAAATAAGTCCCATCGCTGGCAGCATTACAAGACGAGAAACATCAGGGCACAGCAGAAAAAATACATTAGACCTGACTGGTAAAGAAGATCTCAAGCCCAGTCGAGTGCTCCCAGGCTCAAACTAGAGGAGGCACCACTCCTGGGTTCCACTAAGTTAGACCTGGCCAAAATATGTCACCCACACTGATCCTCTAACACATTAACTAAAACATCCTTGAGTGCCCAATGACCAAAACTTCCCAACTGTATATCTGCAGAATTCTCCTGTTTGTACTTTTGAATCAGGAGTATCGTGCATGCACAGACCACCAGTCCACATAATATGAAGCGAATCTGGGCATGACACCTCTGTTTTCAACAGTCCCCCAACCGAGGCTAAGCATAGTGTTACTAGCAGCACAGATTGTTCTGCTCATTTAAAAACATTACATGTTGTTACCTTTGACCCCTTTTGTTGGTCCAATAAGTATGTTTTTATATTGACTCAATGAAGGGCAGGGAGGTGGGCTCAGAGAGCAAACCTGCTCTGTGGCGTGAGAGAATAATGACGGATCTCCTGATAAACAAGGGGCTGCAGATGTGGAGCATGAAAACATGTTTTGGGCTCATACAAAAACACACACAGACAGACAGACACACACACACAGCCATCCCTGCCTCCCGAAGGGAAACGGATCTGAAAGAGGGAAAACAGGCCACTAAGTCCAATGCTGCTGATCTCAGGGCTGGAGAACAACCCTCTCACAGGGACGGATGTGAAGTGTTCTGGTCAACAAACTAGTCTGAGGCCAGTGTTGTGGAACACCTCTGCTGTTACAGAGCAGGTTGTTGGTGGTGTTCTGTGTGCAGCCAGCTGTGGTGTTACAGAGCAGGTTGTTGGTGTGTTCTGTGTGCAGTCAGCTGTGGTGTTACAGAGCAGGTTGTTGGGGTGTTCTGTGTGCAGCCAGCTGTGGTGTTACAGAGCAGGTTGTTGGGGTGTCCTGTGTGCAGCCAGCTGTGGTGTTACAGAGCAGGTTGTTGGGGTGTTCTGTGTGCAGCCAGCTGTGGTGTTACAGAGCAGGTTGTTGGTGTGTTCTGTGTGCAGCCAGCTGTGGTGTTACAGAGCAGGTTGTTGGTGTGTTCTGTGTGCAGCCAGCTGTGGTGTTACAGAGCAGGTTGTTGGGGTGTTCTGTGTGCAGCCAGCTGTGTTGTTACAGAGCAGGTTGTTGGTGTGTTCTGTGTACAGCCAGCTGTGGTGTTACAGAGCAGGTTGTTGGTGTGTTCTGTGTGCATGTGTGTTCCGTGTGCAGCCAGCTGTGTTGTTACAGAGCAGGTTGTTGGGGTGTTCTGTGTGCAGCCAGCTGTGGTGTTACAGAGCAGGTTGTTGGTGTGTTCTGTGTGCAGCCAGCTGTGGTGTTACAGAGCAGGTTGTTGGGGTGTTCTGTTAGTGTGTTCTGTGTGCAGCCAGCTGTGGTTGTTACAGAGCAGGTTGTTGGGGTGTTCTGTGTGCAGCCAGCTGTGTTGTTACAGAGCAGGTTGTTGGGGTGTTCTGTGTGCAGCCAGCTGTGGTGTTACAGAGCAGGTTGTTGGTGTGTTCTGTGTGCAGCCAGCTGTGTTGTTACAGAGCAGGTTGTTGGGTGTTCTGTGTGCAGCCAGCTGTGGTGTTACAGAGCAGGTTGTTGGTGTGTTCTGTGTGCAGCCAGCTGTGGTGTTACAGAGCAGGTTGTTGGTGTGTTCTGTGTGCAGCCAGCTGTGTTGTTACAGAGCAGGTTGTTGGGGTGTTCTGTGTGCAGCCAGCTGTGTTGTTACAGAGCAGGTTGTTGGGGTGTTCTGTGTGCAGCCAGCTGTGGTGTTACAGAGCAGGTTGTTGGGGTGTTCTGTGTGCAGCCAGCTGTGCTGTTACAGAGCCGGTTGTTGAGGTGGGAGGAGCAGAGTGATTAATGGACAGACCTATTCAATCTGGCTGCTACACCACATACAGTGATTAGGTACACCTGCAAATCAGCATCTAGAATCAGGGAGTAAGGAAAAGACTGTGTGAGAGAGAGAGAGAGAGAGGGGAGGGGGGATAGAGTGGAGGACAGCTCTTGAACCCCATCAATAAAACTGCCCTTTATTACAAAGCCTTGTTCTCCTGGTAATAATGGAAGGGACCTACTTACCCCACCAAATGGCATTTATTTGTCCACAATATGTTGCCAGGGGATTTTAACATTACATTGATGGTTTTGAGTTGTTCTCTTTCAGAGCAGGAAATACTTACAATGAACCAGCCTTATAGAACAATCACGTGGGATGATTTTACAATAATCACCCTCTTGTAGGAACAGGTGTTATTTAGAGCCACTGAAAAACAATGAGAGCACAGTCCAACCAAGAGCCAGCAAAATCACTCCTTCACAGTTGGATTTCAGGCCATGCATCGAAGAGGCATATGAGCACGATGCTTGGTGTTCTGGCTTAGCTTAATCATACTATGCACAATGGTCTGATGCTGAAGTATTTCAGAGCTAACATATATGATAAAGTGGGGGAATCCCTCCACTGTTTGTGTGTGTGTGTCTCTCTCAGCACTACACTCCATTGGATGTATGTCTCCTGTCTGCATCACGCCATATTTTGTATTATTATTATTTATTTATTTTACCTTTATTTAACTAGGCAAGTCAGTTATTTTCAATGACGGCCTAGGAACAGTGGGTTAACTGCCTGTTCAGGGGCAGAACGACAGATTTGTACCTTGTCAGCTCAGGGATTTGAACTTGCAACCTTTCAGTTACTTGGCCAGTGCTCTAACCACTAGGCTAGAAGAGGGAGAGGGTGCATAGCTCTTCTTTCTCCTGCTCTGAGAGAAAACAATAACAATGTTTCTTAAAAAAAGAACTCCCTCTTGATATACTCTTTCCTGTGACTCTTTTCACATCTATCAGAAAAAAATGGCCAAGGATTGAGAGAGGGTACTGATTCCAAACCTGTAAACATATTTTCTTTATCTCTTCTTTCTCTTTTCATCTGAAACAATAGCTTTTGTACGTGTGATAGTTCTGGCCAGAGCAGTAATGTATTGGGTCCCTCAGTCTATGATATTACATATTCATTTCTAAATATTTGAAGTGTCACAAAGAAGTACTAGTTATAAAAGAAAGATAACATCATGTACAGTGCTAACAACAAACTGCTCCTGTTAAAAACCCTCTGACAAGTAGTTGATGTGGATTACACCAGCCGTGATTCAACAGTAACTGTTTTGCAGGTGGGGACAAAAGTGTGTCAAGGGGTTGAAGTGTGTTCCTGTAAATACGCTTTTATCTGTCATCATATCTATTGTGTGAGCCTGGGAGTCTATTCAAATATTTTCCCACTGGGCCACGCTAACCATAAAATACAGTCACACTTTCGCAGCATTGAAAATGACAGAAAATATTTATGTAACAATGTAAGCAAACACTCATGCTCACACATAAATACAGACACCCACACAAACTGAATGAAAACATGTTTGTTCTACTTGAACTGTGCTCTTGGCTGGCACAGCTATGCTGAGTGTAGCATGGATGCGTGTCCTGTCAGCTTTACAGTGGGAATAGCAATGGTAGCATGGATGCGTGTCCTGTCAGCTTTACAGTGGGAATAGCAATGGTAGGTCCTGTCAGCTTTAGCAATGGTAGCATGGATGCGTGTCCTGTCAGCTTTACAGTGGGAATAGCAATGGTAGCATGGATGCGTGTCCTGTCAGCTTTACAGTGGGAATAGCAATGGTAGCATGGATATCTGTCCTGTCAGCTTTACAGTGGGAATAGCAATGGTAGCGTGGATATCTGTCCTGTCAGCTTTACAGTGGGAATAGAAATGGTAGCATGGATGTCTGTCCTGTCAGGTTTACAGTGGGAATAGAAATGGTAGCATGGATGTCTGTCCTGTCAGGTTTACAGTGGGAATAGAAATGGTAGCATGGATGTCTGTCCTGTCAGGTTTACAGTGGGAATAGCAATGGTAGCATGGATATCTGTCCTGTCAGGTTTACAGTGGGAATAGAAATGGTAGCATGGATGTCTGTCCTGTCAGGTTTACAGTGGGAATAGCAATGGTAGCATGGATATCTGTCCTGTCAGGTTTACAGTGGGAATAGAAATGGTAGCATGGATGTCTGTCCTGTCAGGTTTACAGTGGGAATAGAAATGGTAGCATGGATGTCTGTCCTGTCAGCTTTACAGTGGGAATAGCAATGGTAGCATGGATGTCTGTCCTGTCAGGTTTACAGTGGG
The DNA here is from genome assembly GCF_034236695.1 of Oncorhynchus nerka. Classification (NCBI taxonomy): domain Eukaryota; kingdom Metazoa; phylum Chordata; class Actinopteri; order Salmoniformes; family Salmonidae; genus Oncorhynchus; species Oncorhynchus nerka. The sequence goes on from NC_088410.1 coordinate 66,960,175, forward strand.
AATAGCAATGGTAGCATGGATGTCTGTCCTGTCAGGTTTACAGTGGGAATAGCAATGGTAGCATGGATGTCTGTCCTGTCAGGTTTACAGTGGGAATAGAAATGGTAGCATGGATGTCTGTCCTGTCAGCTTTACAGTGGGAATAGAAATGGTAGCATGGATATCTGTCCTGTCAGCTTTACAGTGGGAATAGCAATGGTAGCATGGGATGTCTGTCCTGTCAGCTTTACAGTGGGAATAGAAATGGTAGCATGGATGTCTGTCCTGTCAGGTTTACAGTGGGAATAGAAATGGTAGCATGGATGTCTGTCCTGTCAGGTTTACAGTGGGAATAGAAATGGTAGCATGGATGTCTGTCCTGTCAGGTTTACAGTGGGAATAGAAATGGTAGCATTGATGTCTGTCCTGTCAGGTTTACAGTGGGAATAGAAATGGTAGCATGGATGTCTGTCCTGTCAGCTTTGCAGTGGGAATAAAAATGGTAGCATGGATGTCTGTCCTGTCAGGTTTACAGTGGGAATAGAAATGGTAGCATGGATGTCTGTCCTGTCAGCTGTGGGGAGAGTAAAGGGGTGCTGACTGAACTTCTAGTTGTGTCATGGTGGGCTAAATATAATTTCACATCACGGGAAAATAAGGAAGAAAACACAGCTGGGTTGTTGTTGTTGTACTTCTGTAATACCTTCCTGACCTTCGTACAATGACCATGGGACATTCCCTTGCTCCCTTTCCTCTCTTTCTCTCTGGATTTTTCAGCAAATATGTTTTTTTTTTAAATGTTCTGATTAAGCTACTGGTGAGAAAAACAGCTGCCTCAGAATAGTTTTTGATAAATATAACTTTATTGAATTCCAGTGGACCCACTGACACATGGGAAAAAGGTATCAGGATGAGGTATCTTATCACAGATAAGAATGACACTTGATTTGAAGGGGCTTTGTTAAAGAAACAAGAAACCTTACAGAGACAAGTTCTTGACCTATTAACATTGCTTACCCTCATAAAAGACGATTATGGTGAAAACATACACATATGTCTGTCAGGCGCATTCTTCGAATTGCAAATTAATGTTATTTTTAAAGCTGTTTTAAAACATTCCTGCACTAAATCATGGAAGGCAAACAAAATAGCATCAGGACAAGTAAAGTACTAAAATAGCAACCACAAAACAGCATGGTGTGCATGCAATTTCAACCCCTGAACAATAAACAATGGACTAAGAAAGGTCAAACTGTCTCTGTGTGTGTGTGGGGACACACACACACACCCTAGTTACGGTTGTAGCTGCTTGTCCTTGGAATAGTTTCGGTACTGGACCTGTCCTCTCATAAGTGTTGTACTGGACCTGTCCTCTCATAAGTGTTGTACTGGACCTGTCCTCTCATATCATAAGTGTTGTACAGGACCTGTCCTCTCATAAGTGTTGTACAGGACCTGTCCTCTCATAAATGTTGTACTGAACCTGTCCTCTCATAAGTGTTGTACTGGACCTGTCCTCTCATATCATAAGTGTTGTACAGGACCTGTCCTCTCATAAGTGTTGTACTGGACCTGTACTCTCATAAGTGTTGTACAGGACCTGTCCTCTCATAAGTGTTGTACTGGACCTGTCCTCTCATATCATAAGTGTTGTACTGGACCTGTCCTCTCATAAGTTTTGTACTGGACCTGTCCTCTCACAAGTGTTGTACTGGACCTGTCCTCTCATAAGTGTTGTACTGGACCTGTCCTCTCATAAGTGTTGTACAGGACCTGTCCTCTCATAAATGTTGTACAGGACCTGTCCTCTCATAAGTGTTGTACTGGACCTTTCCTCTCATAAGTGTTGTACAGGACCTGTCCTCTCATAAGTGTTGTACTGGACCTGTCTTCTCATAAGTGTTGTACTGGACCTGTTCTCTCATAAGTGTTGTACTGGACCTGTCCTCTCACAAGTGTTGTACTGGACCTGTCCTCTCATAACTGTTGTACAGGACCTGTCCTCTCATAAGTGTTGTACTGGACCTGTCCTCTCATAAGTGTTGTACTGGACCTGTCCTCTCATAAGTGTTGTACTGGACCTGTCCTCTCATAAATGTTGTACTGGACCTGTCCTCTCATATCATATGTGTTGTACTGGACCTGTCCTCTCATAAATGTTGTACTGGACCTGTCCTCTCATATCATATGTGTTGTACTGGACCTGTCCTCTCATAAGTGTTGTACTGGACCTGTCCTCTCATAAGTGTTGTACTGGACCTGTCCTCTCATAAGTGTTGTACTGGACCTGTGGTGCTTGGCTGAGTGATGAGCCTTCACCGGCACCATCAACTCTCAACACACACAACAATTATCCCTGGTTAAAATACTAATTGCATTTGCAGGTGAGACTATGGTAAAGGTTCTGCTTTAGAACACGAGGCCCTGGATCTTGTGACTAGGGTCATATCCTGGCCTTGAGTATGATCTTCACAAGGGACATCACTTTTCAGTAATTCATCACAATTGATTTTAAGTGACAACTCTTCATTTACACAATATGGCCTCTGACTTGAGCATGCTGTTGTGAGCAGCGGCCAATAAAACTGCAGTGGATTAACCTGAGCTAACCTTTCAACCTTTGTATGAGTGTGTGCACGTGCATCTGAGTGTGTGTGCGTGTGTGTTTGGGATGCAGAGAGGTGGAAAAGTGCACCAGACAGTTATCACGCTGAAGTAATGGATGTCCAATCCAGGCGATAATCAGAATCCCAGCAGCTCCATAAGGACTATAGAGCCCAGCCTTTAAGTACAGCAGAGCGGCCAAAAGCAGTGGACAGGTGGGATTGATCCTGGCATATTCATGAAGTGAGTTCTACAAATTCTTTATCTCCAACGGAGGACACCATGGGGTTAGTTCAACCGGTAGCCTATAGACCTACTGTTTTCCCATAGAGACCACAGAGACAAGATAACCAAACTGACTTTTAAATGCATTCATAGGCTTCCCTCACTGGCTTTATCACTGGAGGAGATAACCCCGTTGCCATGCTCGCCAGAGTCGTAGAATGCCATGACAGTGGGCTACGTTGGTAAGCCTAGAGAAATTGAGATCAATTGTGGTATGGGTCAGCTAGTGTGCTTCCTGGGTTAATTGAATCAGAGATGCCCTATGTGCCAAGCGGAGGAGAACTCAGTACATTGGCAGATGATCTGCTGTTTCCAACCATTTACTCATTAGTTATCAACTTCACTTCACCATGAATGGCACCCAACCCAGTATAAGGAAAGTACTATTTCCATTTAAACTTCCTGCCATCAAATGCTTAAACTGTTTTCGATTGGTTCTGTCAGTGACATTCAGGTTGTTTTGACAATGAAAGGGAGATAGAGAGATAAGAGCAGCAGGGAGTCCCAGTCAGTCTTGGTGCAACTGTTCATTATCATTATATTTGGTTGTTTGTTTCATAGAGGCACCATTAATCTCCCCCTGAAAGACACATTGAGACGCAAACCACAGTAAAACTGCTTTCGGACTTCACAATCAATATTGGTTTTGGGCCTGTAGGAGCAACATCATCACTGCCATGGGGTGTTAGTCACGGATCCTCCTTATCTGCACCTCATTTGGGATTCTCCCTGGGAAAACCGTGTTGGAATGCCTTAATAAAGCCATGCAGGCTGGGAATAAAGAGCAGATCGATGTCTGGGCTCCCATCCATCTGCCTGAGAGGGGAGCAACATGAGAGAGTGCCACTGTCTGGCATCTACATTGAGTATACCAAACATTAGGAGCACCTTCCAAATATTGAGTTGCTTAAAAATCTTTCTTTAGCCTGTCTCCTCCCCTTCATCTACATGTCTCCTCCCCTTCATCTACATGTCTCCTCCCCTTCATCTACACTGATTGAAGTGAATTTAACAAGTGACATCAATAAGGGATCATAGCTTCACCTGGATTCACCTGGTCAGTCTGTCATTAAGAAGTACTCAGTGTATGTCACCATTAGACTAAACTCTGCTTTTATTTGTAGCACTAAATCTACATTAAACACAAACGCAGTCATTTGAGTCATGTCATTGGTGCAATTGAACATTCATCTATCAGTATTTGTCTTAAGTGCTTTTCACAGTACTGAGCCAAACCAAGCTGGCCTGGTTACACATCCACCATATCTGCTGGAACTGTGCCCAAAAAGACAATTGTTTAAAAAGAAAATATCCAAGCCAGCACAGTTTGGTTTGGGTCGGCCCTGTAGTGTAAAAAGGATAATAGACCCTCCAGAATAGCCTAGCTGTTCAGGGTGCCATAAACATTCTAAGGTATCAGCAAGCCCAAAACAGTATACTAAAACTTTCTTTAATCACATGTTGTTGCAACATCAAATCCCTCATGTCATCTCAACACAGCTCATGTCTCCTCAACCAAGGTCTTAGCCTCTCCAGAAACACCAGCTGGCAGAGAGAGAGATCGCGCACTGATGCTTTTCTTCTTCTTCCCTCAACCCCTCCTCCTCTCTTTCTCTTTTCCTTTTTTCTTTTACGTCAGCAGAATTTACGAGTCCATTACGAGCGTGCGTGCTGTGCCCACAGCGCTCAGCACTCTGCTAATCTCTTTATCTGCCAGCGTGAGGAACAGGCTGCGAAGGACGACAGATACACCACCTGGAAGACAAACGGCCTGTCGACTTCCCATTTCAGCTGAACACAGAAGTATACAAACGCTCTTTCTGCAATTTGTTACATCTCAGTTTAAACACCTTAACTGCTCTCTTTTGGATCGATTTCCAGGTACTTAGGGGATCAATTGAAAACAGTTTTATTCTTGGAATCGTCCTTACCGTATCATCCACGAGGGCAGGGTCTCATTTGTGGCAACAACAGTTTTAAAGGGCTAAATTACTCACTTTTCCTTGCAAAGCCACAGTATAGGAACTGAAGGTCCTAGGCTAGTGCCTTGGTTGGGGAAGCCTGCTCCTCCTCACCACACAGAGGGAACAACAGAACCAGTGAGGAGAAATAAAACACTAGGAAATGTTTATCAAACTGTGAAGGAATTATTTACTACATGAATCCAGCAGTCTCACACTGTGAGTTGTATCATAGCCAAATGGATTCATCACATTATCCACAGGGCCTCTTTTCTCTTTGCTCTCTGTCTCGCTCTGATCCATCTGCTACTGGGATGTACTGGGGAGACACCGCTGCAGATCTGCCATCAGCCCTACTGGTGCCAGCCTGCATTACATATGCTGATTTTAGGCTGCTTTACACAGCCAGGTCACCCATGGTACAAGTCATTATTCAACGTCCATTCATGTCTGAGGACGTTGGCAGATGAAACTGTCCACTAGGGGCAATAGTGAGCGATGTTACCTTCAGGTAGGTTTCAATTTAGCTAGGGTGTTGTGGACGGGATGGCGGATGGGCGTAAGCATCTGTCTCTGGTGCCAAAGGCTGCATCTCTGAATCCATCTGCCTCTGGTGCCAAAGGCTGCATCTCTGAATCCATCTGCCTCTGTGGCCAAAGGTTGCATCTCTGAATGCATCTGCCTCTGGTGCCAAAGGTTGCATCTCTGAATCCATCTGCCTCTGGTGCCAAAGGTTGCATGTTCAAATCTAGCAATAGAAAGTTGTTTTTGAGATTTTTACCTTAATCATTTGGAGTTAATACCTAACCTAACGATTTTGGAGTTAATGGCTAACCTAAAGATTTTGGAGTTAATGGCAAAACTTAACCCTAACCTTAAAACGTTTGGAGTTAATGCCTAAACTTAACCTTAAACACTTAGAAATTTGACATTTGAGAAACATGGATGAATGTCTAATTCTGATGTGAGACTGTGAGAGCTAGTTGGCTTTACACAACACAGCAGGAGAGTCTTTTTACGGTGAGCCTCCATACTGGCTGGAGAGTCACAGCGGTTGTGGGAGAATTAGCATGTGTTGCGCTTTCTAACTCATTATGACTCTCTGTGCGGTGATGGAGGGACAGATCCTTAAGGTCTGGACCGCCTGCTGAACCAGTTATTAGAGGCCATGCAGTATGTACTGGGCACACCACGCCATTTCAACGCGGATAATGGTGAAATATTAAGTTGAGACGTTGATCAATGACATTTCAACCTATACTCACGCACACAGCCAAAAGGTAGTTGAATTTCCAATGTGCCATCATTATGCTTTAAACCATCTATAGGCACAACCATATTCCAATGGGAATAAAATGTCTGATTTTTGGTTTAGTTGTCACCCAAATGTCTATCACTGGGCTTTCAAAATATTTAAAAGCACAGCAAAGTTCAAATGAGAATACAATGTCAGATATTTTGTTTATTTATACAACGGATTGTTTTATCACTGTGCTTCATCTAATAGCAGAACCAAATGGCCTGGATTGCAGTTTAGATTACATGGTGCTAGTGATCAATGCCGTTCGAGATTCTTCGCAGGTTATTACATCAATTGTGAAAATGTCCACAGACCTGCGACGACCTATGCATGCTATCTTGGACATGCACGCGTTATATGATTACATAAGAGAATATGTTAATCTTCTGGGTCGTTCCACCTCAAAAAGCACAAGAAAGTGGTTTTCGACACCCACCATCTCAGATGATTCTGAAAATGTTTCTGTAATTAGTAACAGATACGATTAGCGTTCCTGAAACATTATTTTGTTGATATTACATTTGATATATAATTGGAAATTAAGCTAATTAATTGCACCCAAATTGGCCATTTTAATTTATAGAATTCAGATGATATTCAATAAATAAAGTACTCAACATCCAATTTGGACCAAACTTCTTCGACTACCAATGAGTAAAAATAATTGTCAAATTTGTAAGTCGCTCTGGATAAGAGCGTCTGCTAAATGACTTAAATGTAAAATGTAAATGTAAAAGCCAACCACGGACCCCCCCACAGCCCATGCCAATCAAACCCTAACAACCAGTATACAGTATTAATTCTCTATGTTTGACAAGTAGCATGAAGCTGTGACTTGGTGTATTGCATCTTCTCCATACGATGTCATGTATTCCCTATGAATCTGGTGATGTTTTTTCCCCGGTTAGAGAAATCACTCATTGAAGTCACTTGCATTATTTAAAATAATATGGCCAATTTGCACAATTTGCTTAATTTCTCAGAGATCAAATAAAACGTAAACAAAATAATGTTTCAGGAATGCAAATCATATCTATTTCTAACTACAAAAAAACGATTTCCAAACCATCTGAGATGATGGGTGTCATGGCTTACTGAATATATATATATTTATTTTTTACAAAACCAAATATCAACATGTCAAGGAGATGTATCTTTTGCTTGCATAGTTCCATCTGTACCACTGACTTAGTCTATCACTAAATATCATTACATTTGAAATCAACTAGTGCTTGAAGCCCTAGGCCTATTGTATTGTCTATTTCTTGTTGAATTCTGGGTTGAACTGAAACAATAGCTGTCGATGACTTGCAAATGCTATATAGGCCTAAATGCCATCAAATCAATTCAAATGTTATTTGTCACATGCACCGAATACAACAGGTATGGCTACCCGAAACGTTTGACCCAAGTTAAACAATTTAAAGGCAATGCTACCAAATACTAATTGAGTGTATGTAAACTTCTGACCCACTGGGAATGTGATTAAATAAATAAAAGTTGCAATAAATTATTCTCTCTACTATTATTCTGACATTTCATATTCTTAAAATAAAGTGGTGATCCTAACTGACCTAATACAGGGCATTTTTACTAGGATTAAATGTCAGGAATTGTGAAAAACTGAATTTAAATGTATTTGGCTAAGGTGTATGTAAACTTCTGACTTCAACTGTACATGCAGGTAGGGTTGTTAAAGTGGCAATGCATAGATAATAAAAGATAGTAGTAGCAGCGTGGGGGGGTAGCCATTTGATTAGCTGATCAGGAGTCTTATGGCTTGGGGGTAGAAGCTGTTTAGAAGCCTCTTGGACCTAGACTTGGTGCTCCGGAACCGCTTGCCGTGCAGTAACAGAGAGAGCAGTCTATGACTAGGATGGATGGAGTCTTTCTCTGACACCGTCTGGTATAGAGGTCCTGGATCGCAGGGGGCTTGGCCCCGGTGATGTTCTGGGCCGTACGCACTACCCTCTGTGGTGCCTTGTGGTCGGAGGCTGAGCAGTTGCCATACCAGGCAGTGATGAAACCTGTCAGGATGCTCTCGATGATGCAGCTGTAAAAATCATTTGAGGATCTGAGGACCCATGCCAAATTCTTTCAGTCTCCCGAGGGGGGAATAGGTTTTGTCGTGCCCTCTTCATGACTGTCTTGGTGTGCTTGGACCATGTTAGTTTGTTGTTGATGTGGAGGCCAAGGAACTTGAAGCTCCCAACCTGCTCCACTACAGCCCCAGCGAGTAGAATGGGGGTGTGCACAGTCCTCTTTTTCCTGTAGTCCACAATCATCTCCTTTGTCTTGATCACGTTAAGGGAGAGGTTGTTGTCCTTGCACCACATGGTCAAGTTTCTGACTTCCTTCCTATAGGATGTCTCATCCTTGTCGGTGATCAGGCCTACCATTGTTGTGTCATCAGCAAACTTAATGATGGTGTTGGAGTTGTGCCTGGTCGTGCAGTCATGAGTGAACAGGAGTACAGGAGGGGACTGAGCACGCACTCCTGAGGGGCCCCCGTGTTGAGGATCAGTGTGGCGGATGTGTTGTTACCTACCCTTACCTACCCTTACCACCTGGGAGTGGCCCGTCAGGAAGTCTAGGATCCAGTTGCAGAGGGAGCTATTTAGTCCCAGGGTCCTTAGCTTAGTGATGAGTTTTGAGGGCACTATGATGTTGAGCTGAGCTCTAGTCAATGAATAGCATTCTCACATAGGTGTTCCTTTTGTCCAGGTGGGAAAGGGCAGTGTGGAGTGCAATATAGATTTGTGGATCTGTTGGTGTGGTATGAAAATTGGAGTGGGTCTAGGGTTTCTGGGATAATGGTGTTGATATGAGCCATGACTAGCCTTTGAAAGCATTTCATGGCTACATACATGAGTGCTACAGGTCTGTAGTCATTTAGGCAGGTTACCTTAGTGTTCTTGGGCACAGGGACTATGGTGGTCTGCTTGAAACATGTTGGTATTACAGACTCAGACAATGAGAGGTGGAAAATGTCAGTGAAGACACTTGCCAGTTGGTCAGCGCATGTTTGGAGTACACGTCCTGGTAATCTGTCTGGCCCTGCGGACTTCTGAATGTTGACCTGTTTAAAGGTCTTACTCACATCGGCTGCGGAGAGCGTGATCACACGGTAATCCGGAACAGTTGATGCTCTCATGCATGTTTCAGTGTTACTTGCCTCGAAGCGAGCATAGAAGTTATTTAGCTCGTCTGGTAGGCTCGTGTCACTGGGCAGCTCTCGGCTGTGCTTGCCTTTGTAGTCTGTAATAGTTTGCAAGCCCTGCCACATCCAACGAGCGTCGGAGCCAGTGTAGTACAATTCGATCTTAGTCCTGTATTGATGCTTTGCCTTTTTGATGGTTCGTTGCAGGGCATAGCGGGATTTCTTGTAAGCTTCCGGGTTAGAGTCCCGCTCCTTGAAAGCGGCAGCGCTACCCTTTAGCTCAGTGCGAGTGTTGCCTGTAATCCATGGCTTCTGGTTGGGGTATGTACGCACAGTCACTGTGGGGACGACGTCCTCAATGCACTTATTGATAAAGCCAGTGACTGATGTGGTATACTCCTCAATTCCATCGGAAGAATCCCAGAACATATTCCAGTCTGTGCTAGCAAAACAGTCCTGTAGTTTAGCATCTGCTTCTTCTGACCACTTTTTGTATAGACCGAGTCACTGGTGCTTCCTGCTTCAATGTTTGCTTGTAAGCAGGAATCAGGAGGATATAGTTATGGTCAGATTTAACAAATGGAGGACGAGCTTATCTGCAGCTTATTATAAGATACTCCACCTCATGCGAAGCAAAATGTTGAGACTTCCTTAGATATCGTGCACCAACTGTTGTTTACATAAATGCATAGGCCCCCGCCCCGTGTCTTGCCAGACGCTGCCGTAATTGCAAACAAAGGTTTCTGTACCAAATATGAAGTTCTGCTTTTCTGATGTATCAAATACCATACATGTCATACAATAAAATGCAAATTAATGACTTAAAAATCATTTTGTTTTAGATTCCGTCTCTCACAGTTGAAGTGTACCTATGATAAAAATTACAGACCTCTACATGCTTTGTAAGTAGGAAAACCTGCAAAATCAGCAGTGTATCAAATACTTGTTCTCCCCACTGTACGTGCCTTCGGTTTATCTGAAAACGTGGCACTAGATGATAACACTCTGAAATCCTCCCCTATGCCCTATAGTCTCCTCTAAGACACGGTAGATTTCAAATGGGTGTGACCCCAACCAGATGTGTGGATATTGGCATTGCCTGTCCACCTCATGACTTACTTGACTTAAGCTCTTGGCTTCTATGGAACATAGGACATTGACAAATGTCCTCCATCACACTCAGTTTGGGACAGGTTTTTCCAGGTCACACTAATTGAGGCCTCTCTTTAATTTCTGCCTGGACGTCTCTCCTCCAAGTGTTTCTGGGTCACCCTCCTCGTGAGATAGGCTTATATGAGACAGGGAGCTAGGTTAGCTCCAAAGCTGTTGTAGCATTTAGCTTACAGTTCCCATTAAGGATTCAACTAGAGGTAACCACTGTTTCTGGCATGGAGATAATGACTGAAGAGTTACTATGCAGGAGTAGATCATTGAAGTTAAAACACAAACTAACCAGCCAACTTTCAAAGGCATGCAAATATAATGGGAAATCTCACTAACACCATGTCCAGTGTTATGTCTCTGAGACTTTGACAGGATCCCATTCCATCCCTAGAAACCTAAAATTGGTTAGACACAGGGGTCTCTCTTTATGACCCATGTCCTTTGACCCACCCATGGCCCTCTATCAAAACATTGCAACATCAACCCGCAGTAGCATGTGGGAATTCCATCCTTGACATCAATTAAGTCAATCAAGGAAGTGATCCCTGTTGTGATAACATGGCCGACGGTGTGACTCTACTGACCTATGATGCGTTAGACACAAGGTCACACTGAAGACACACACCGCCACTAACCCAGAGTGCCCATGCTCCACTCGCCTTATCAATGCTAACCCTGGTTGGGGACTTATAAATGGTGTTGGAAAACCCATGGGCAAAACAAGGAAACGCTTAAGTCAGGTGGATCAATGCTGACATAATCCATCAGACATGTCTCCAGGCTCTTTCATAGAACCTGCATTGCAGTAGAAGTCATCCCTCTATCTCTCTCTACCTCCAGCGGTCGCTGAGTGCATCAGGATCCCTCTGGTCTTATCTGGGTGCTTGGACACTTCAGTGAATACAACCTTGTGTGGTGTTATGACATTACCTGCCAAATGTTCTTATGAATCTGTAGTATTGATAGTACCTGAGATGTGCCACAATATGAGGGGAGCGTCGGGGGCACCGTCGGGAGCATTATTTCAATAACAAGAGTAGGCAGTTGTATGCAATGGTGACATCATGCATCATTTTAGTGTGTATTTAATGTTTAATATGCACGTTATAGATGACCTATAGTTTGGGCTATTCCCCCTTTCTTAAGAGCTGTGGAGACACTCCTTCAGGAGAAACACAATATGTCACGATCAGCCATTTTAGCTTTCACAGCATTTATTACGACTACCACCTCAGCCATTTTGGCTCCATGTACTTTCATATTGCTAGTTTTATTGCGTCTCATGCCTGTGAAATGGCATTCACGAGGAGCAGCCATACCGGAAACATGTTCCATCTGCCCCCATCTTCCCTGCACCGCAATAAAGAGGCCATTGATCGTGGTCCCTGCTCAATGCTAGAGGACATAAGACAGGGGGATTACCAGGGTAGATGTGTCAGATACTGGCTGCCCTCCATCCCATCTCCATATATCCCCCACTCATAAAGGCTCCATTAGCTCCTGTTGTGGTCCGGATGGGACAGACGTTAAAACAGACCAACTGTGACGAGTGTCTTCAATAAAGAGCCGCAAACCAACACCACTGTGCTCTTTGTGTGTGTGTGTGTGTGTGTGTGTGTGTGTGTGTGTGTGTGTGTGTGTGTGTGTGTGTGTGTGTGTGTGTGTGTGTGTGTGTGTGTGTGTGTGTGTGTGTGTGTGTGTGTGTGTGTGTGTGTGTGTGTGTGTGTGTGTGTGTGTGTGTGTGTGTGTGTTTGGTTTTACTATTGGATAGTAAAACAAGGAAAATTCTGACAAGTGTGGACATTTCGCCGGTCCCCAAAAAGAAAAAGGTTATTTTAGGCGGCTTAGGGGTTAGGGTTTCGGGTTAAGTTTAGGGGTTAGGGTTAGGGAAAATAGGATTTTGAATCGGAATCAATTGTTTGGTCCCCACAAGGATAGTAAAACAAACAAGTGTGTGTGTGTGTGTGTGTGTGTGTGTGTGTGTGTGTGTGTGTGTTTCTTTACAGCAGATCAGGGAATGTTTTTTCTTGTAGTTGGAGCAGGAGGGTCCATCCCGATCTGATTCTGAGCAGGATACTTGGCTTCCCAGCCCCTGCATCACTCAAGCAGAGCTCAGTGACAAACTAAAACTACAGTCCACTTGAAGTCATTGGTCACAGGTCTGCTGGCTTTACAGGCCAATGGGAGGCTCTCGCGTACTGTTTTTCATTTCATCCATCACAGCATTAATCTCAAACAGCCCAATCCTTATAAACACTCAAACAAGCACACTGATACATCCATACTCAAACATATACACACTCTTTCTGATGCCAATACACGCTATCCTTTACGCTCCTGTTAATGCCTTTACTTTAAGAGCTGGAGAGTGTTATTGAGTTAACACGTGTCCATTAGCCTGTGTGAATGTATTGATTTTATCGCAAAACATGTTAAATGAACAGACTGACTGAGCCAAAAAATGTGAATCAAGTGTCATGTTAACCCACATGCAGAATCTGGGACAGCCCTTGGCTGTTTGACCAGTCAATGAGCAAGGTGATGGGGTCCTATGTGGTTCTATGCCAGACACCCCAGTTTGTAGTCATGGGGCAGGAAGTTGTCCTTGGCATGGTCACTCTGTGTTTTGGCAATCTCCTTCAGGATGTTGGTCTTCCTGAAGCTGTAGCTAATCAGAGCACCCACATTACTATAGAATACTACAGTACTAACTATAGAATTATCTAGTATACTGTAGAATACTATACTACACACTTTAGCATCTCTCTATCATGTGTAGTACATACTATATAATGTTGTAATATACTGTAGAATACTAGAGTAAATACTACAGTATCATACCCACAAAAAAGATTGCAGTAAATACTACAGTAATGTCCGCAAAAACACTACAGTACGCAAAAACACTACACTTTTTTAACTATACGAAATACTGTAATAATTCATTTGCACATACCCTTCCCATTCCCCTCCCCATATCCCAATCTGTGCCACCCGTAAGTGACAAACCTACATGCCAAGTATAGACCATATTCTGTTCCATGCAGATTATAGACAAGATCTGAAGTGCTAAACTAGCTGTCCTACCTACCTATCGACCTAGCTACAGGTTATGGAAAATGTACTCTTTATACATTTGTCAAACATAATAAAACAAAACACTATAGTAAATACTACAGTATACTACAGTCTGTAAAAGCACTACAGTAAATCCTACAGTATACCACAGTAAAGTCTGCAAAAACAGAATACTATAGTATTTTTTTCATGTGGGCACTGTCTCACCGAAAATCTACTTTCCCGCTGTGTACAATTGTGGACACATGACCCATTGCACACATAGGGAGAGAAGACAGTAAAGTGTGTTAGTTTGGGAAAGATAAATAAAAATAGAGGAAAATTAAACATTTGAATATGGTTTTGGTTATTAACCACAACTTTAAGGCAAAATACTGAAAGTCTTATTACGTGGCCATCTAGTACATAATAGTACAGAGAAAGTCATTTCACTGTATATTTATCTATCTGCACAATAACATAGAAACACACCTTATTAACATGTCAAAAAATATATATGGCTTGTTGTTTTTCATCTGAGCCCAGTGCGGTCATTGTGTGTGTCACTCTCTGCTCTTATTAGGTTGAATTATTCAGTCATAACCTTCATTAAGTGGCCTTTTCTTTATTGTTGTGTGCATTCTGCCCTGCACTGCATTATATTTTCATGAATGTGCATATTAAATTTCCCTGCATCACTCTGTGGGGTCCGGTCACTGCATCCCCCCCTCCCTCCCTCCGCTCTTTCTGAAATGTGCCCTGGCAGCAACCCATAAATCCATCTTCATAAATGGGAGTGCAGACAAACACACACAGACAGTCACAGTCCCACACACACACACACACACACACAAACATTTGAAATTTGAGCCATTTAGCAGACTTACAGTTAGTTCATTAATCTTAAGATAGTTAGGTGGGATCAAGGCCACATTTCCTCAATAAAGTAGTTATCAACAAAGGCAGAGCTAGAAAGTGGAGGGGGGGGGGGGGTCAAGTGCAAGTGTTGTTTGCTGCAAACACACAAACAGTAACAAACATTACAAACACACACACACAGATGGTGACAGAGCTTTCACTGTCTAAGTGAGTGTTTCCCAGTCTGTTGGGCCGGTCTCACCAGAGGAAAAGGGAAAAAGAAGTGGGAAAACACATGGTCATGGTCACATGGGAGTCGGCCCTCAACCAGACCAGGAAGAGCCCCATACAGACGATACACAAAACACTCACAGAATGTGTCTCAATACTATAACACAGACTCATGTTCCTTGTCTCCTTTCCTTCATGAGAGAACTGGATAGGTTTTCACCATATTGCCTCCACCTTTCAAGTGTTGCCAGGTCAGTGATCATGGAGGACAGGACACAAGGAGAGAAAGTCCAAATTGTTAAGAGACAACTATAGCACCCTAGCCATCAGTAGGACAGTGATGTCATACACTGTCCCAACCATTATCAACTCCTTCCAAACCCCCTGTTCCCCCTTGTGCCCCCACCCCTGTCGTATACCAGAAGTGTTCCGGGTACCACGTCGTGCCTCTGGACCAGAACAAGAAGTGGTGTCTATGTCGTATTTCACCTGCCTGAACAGGTACTGAGAACTCTGTCACAAACATAATGAAGTGATAATGCCAGAGAAGCCGATGTCTGGAGGATGTGTTGGCACGGGTGTTGTTAAAAACCTTGATTTAACTAGACACATTTTTTAAACCTTTATTTAACTAGGCAAGTCAGTTAAAAACAAATTGTTATTTAGAATGACGGCCTACCCAGGCTAAAACCTAACCCAGACAGCGCTGGGCCAATTGTGCGCTGCCCTATGGGACTCCCAATCACGACCGGTTGTGATACAGCCCAGGATCGAACCAGGGTCTGTAGTGACGCCTCTAGCACTGAGATGCAGTGCCTTAGACCACTGCACCACTCAGGAGCCCTAATGATGTCCAATCAATTGAATTTACCACAGGTGGACTCCAATCAAGTTGTAGAAACATCTCAAGGAAAATCAATGGGAACAGGATGCACCTGAGCTCAATTTCGAGTCTCCTAGCAAAAGGTCTGAATACTTATGTAAATAAGGTATTCTGTTTTCGCTTTGTCATTACGGGGCATTGTGTGTAGATTGCTGAGGATTTGTATTTATTTAATCCATTTTAGAATAAGGCTGTAACGTAACAAAATGTGGAAAAGTCAAGGGGTTTGAATATTTTCCGAAGGCACTGTACATTCAGAGTCACATTCCTGTAAAGCTTAGAGCGGATCTCATGTTAAATGAGACCATTCTCATTTAACCATTCGACACCATTCTGTATACTTCTGGCCCTTCTTTGGACACTGTGTTAACTAAGCTCCAGATGAGCTTCAATGCCATTCAACTCTCCTTCCGTTGCCTCCAACTGCTCTTAAATGCTAGTCAAACTAAATGCATGCTATTCAACCGAACGCTGCCCGCACCTGCCTGCCTGTCCAGCATCACTACTCTGGACGGTTCTGACATAGAATATGTGGACAACTACAAATACCTAGGTGTCTGGTTAGACTGTAAACTCTCCTTCCAGACTTGCATTAAGCATCTCCAATCCAAAATCAAATCTAGAATCGTCTTCCTATTTCGCAACAAAGCATCCTTCACTCATGCTGCCTAACATACCCTCGTAGAGCTGACTATCCTACCGATCCTCAACTTGTCATTATTTAACCAGGTAGGCCGGTTGAGAACAAGTTCTCAGTTAAAACTGCGACCTGGCCAAGATAAAGAAAAGCAGTGCGACACAAACAACAACACAGAGTTACACATGGAATAAACAAACATACAGTCAATAACACAATAGAAAAAATCGATATACAGTGTGTGCAAATGAGGTAAGATTAGGGATGTAAGGCAATAAATAGGCCATAGTGGAGAAGTAATTACAATTTAGCAATTAAACACTGGAATGATAGATGTGCAGAAGATGAATGTGCAAGTAGAGATACTGGGGTGTAAAAGAGCAAAAAACTAAAATAACAATATGGGGATGAGGTAGTTGGATGGGTTATTTACAGATGGCTATGTACAGGTGCAATGATCTGTGAGCTGCTCTGATGGTCGGTGATCTGTTTGTTAACTTGGCTTCTGAAGACCTTAGAAAGGCAGGGTAAGATAGATATACAGTGGGGCAAAAAAGTATTTAGTCAGCCACCAATTGTGCAAGTTCTCCCACTTAAAAAAGATGAGAGAGGCCTGTAATTTTCAGCATAGGTACACTTCAACTATGACAGACAAAATGAGAAAAAAATCCAGAAAATCACATTGTAGGATTTTTAATGAATTTAATTGCAAATTATGGTGGAAAATAAGTATTGGTCTTTATTTATTTTTCCTTCCTTGGTCTTTGGGCTTTTCTGGGCTCTATGGCGCCATGTTGCTCCCTCGTTTGTTGAAACAACACTGAGCACAATATTAAGACAAAATACATTTATTTGCAGTGGTGTAAAGTATTTAAGTAAAAAATAGTTTAATGTACTACTTAAGTAGTGTTTTGGGGTATCTGTACGTTACTAATAATATTTTTGACAAATTTTGTGATGTTGGGTGCGTTCTTAAATTCACTCTGGAGTGCCAGAACGCGCACTGTGTCGTTGTAGCGCTTCGCTTTGGGTGCGTTCAGAACGCACACTGGGCTGACGGAGGAGTAGGGTTGATCCGAGCGATCTGACCTCACAACGGCGGTCAAGGCACCCAAGCTAACTGGCTAACGTTGCCTAGCTTGCTAGCTACTTCCAGACACAATTTACAGAACACATCACTCTGACCATTTTACTCGCCCTGGCAGAGCTGGTTAGGCTGTTATCCAGAGCGTTGGTGACTGTACCTGTGCTGCTGGGAACAATTGAATTACACTTTTTCGTTGACGCTTACTGACAACGGGTGTTGAGCGTTCGTCAATTCATCACTTACGTCTACGATCTGGCACTCAGACAAGAGTGCTCTGAAATCGGAGTACACAGGCAGAGCGAATTTACGAATGCACCCATCATTGAAGAAAAGTCCTGTCTCTTGATGATGTCATTAGTGGCCTACCTGCTACTGCAATATGATTATTTTATTGTAACAACATAATTTCAATGAATTCTGAAATGATATGGAACCATTTGCATCGATAACATTAAATTACTGATTGAAATGTAAAATATATTTTTAGGGTATTAAAATAATTGTCCTCAATTCATATTGGCAAACTTAAATTAAAGGAAGTATGTGTAAGCAGTAAGCACATATTCCACTGCCTTTTAGTGGTAAGATATATAAACATATAAAAAGTTGGAGGGGGAAAAAAAGAAAAAACAGTGGTGATTTTACCTGATCTACAGTACTTCAGAGGTGCATTCAAAACGGTTTAAACATGGAATAAGTGATACACAATTGAGAGCCTTGATGGTAAAGTTTATATGATTGTGATTATCTGTGTGTGTGTATATATATATATATATATATAAGTATTAACTCACATGGCATAAATAACTCTAATACAATCTAATAATCAGAAATATTAAACTTCCCTTTCATTCTCTGTTTGAAGAAGCTAAATATCTTCCACGTCAGTGTCATTTTCCTGATCTGTCTTCCTGATGGGACAAACACACCTGCCTCCTTGTCAAGCGCATGAAATGGACCAGAGGAGGTCATGCCAGGCCAGCGAGTACTCCGTTGGATTGAAAAACGTTTAAAACACTCAACATTACACATTGTGAACACACCTACAGTCTGGTGGCTCATAAAACAATGGTAAAGGGGCACAGCGCCATCTAGAGCATGTCAGTCAAACCTTCCTCACCTAAAGCTATATCCCAACACTGAATATACACTGCTCAAAAAAATAAAGGGAACACGGAAATAACACATCCTAGATCTGAATGAATGAAATATTCTTATTAAATACTTTTTTTCTTTACCTAGTTGAATGTGCTGACAACAAAATCACACACAAATTATCAATGGAAATCAAATGTATCAACCCATGGAGGTCTGGATTTGGAGTCACACTCAAAATTAAAGTGGAAAACCACGGGCGGGCCACCCTCATGGAGTCGGTTTCCGACCGTTTGAGCAGACACAGGCACATTTGTGGCCTGCTGGAGGTCATTTTGCAGGGCTCTGGCAGTGCTCCTCCTGCTCCTCCTTGCACAAAGGCGGAGGTAGCGGTCCTGCTGCTGGGTTGTTGCCCTCCTCCACGTCTCCTGATGTACTGGCCTGTCTCCTGGTAGCGCCTCCATGCTCTGGACACTACGCTGACAAACACAGCAAACCTTCTTGCCACAGCTCGCATTGATGTGCCATCCTGGATGAGCTGCACTACCTGAGCCACTTGTGTGGGTTGTAGACGCCGTCTCATGCTACCACTAGAGTGAAAGCACCACCAGCATTCAAAAGTGACCAAAACATCAGCCAGGAAGCATAGGAACTGAGAAGTGGTCTGTGGTCACCACCTGCAGAACCACTCCTTTATTGGGGGTGTCTTGCTAATTGCCTATAATTTCCACCTGTTGTCTATTCCATTTGCACAACAGCATGTGAAATTTATTGTCAATCAGTGTTGCTTCCTAAGTGGACAGTTTGATTTCACAGAAGTGTGATTGACTTGGCGTTACATTGTGTTAAGTGTTCCCTTTATTTTTTTGAGCAGTGTATATTCCATAGATCCATTTAAATGATCACAGGTAATTGCATATGTTTGAATTTAATGACAAGCATCCAGAGACGTCTCAATGCCTGTACTTACCCAGAAAACAGCTATTACATCGTGGCTGATCCTCTGTATTGTCCTGTCACTCAAAACACACAATCACCACACATGTACAAGATCAGCAGTCTAAATCCAAGATCAGATTACGAAAATGGGTCCATCTCTTTGGTGCCCTCTGAGGGGTTTAAAGATCATGGTAACGTCACTATAGTCTAACACCCATCGACGTTGTTTATGTGTTTGGGTTAGTTTAATACAGGTGTGTCTGTGAGTATCAAGCAGAGTTCTTGCTGAAGGACAGCATGTTATCCAGGCTCTGGGAAGGGAGCTGGGTCTGAGGCTGAGGGGGGCACTGGGGATGAGTTTGGGGCTGCATACTGAAGTTGAGGAAGATACTGAAGGTGAAAGGGTGGAGGTACAAATCGGGACTGAAATGGGGAAGCAAACTGAGGGTATGTTGGTGGGGTTGGGGCTGTTGGGAGGGTACTAAGGTGGGGGCTTGAGGGGAGCACTGAGGGGCTGGAGGTGCATTTTGGGGTTGGACAGTGTTTTGGTGCTAACCAGGGGATCAAATCAAAGTTTATTTGTCACGTGCGCCGAATACAACATACTTACAGGCTCGAACCAATAGTGCAAAAAAGGTGTTGGGTACACAACAGGTAAGTAAAGAAATAAAACAACAGTAAAAAAAACAGGCTGTATACAGTAGCGAGGTTACATACAGACACCAGTTAGTCAGGCTGATTGAGGTACCATGTACATGTAGATATGGTTAAAGTGACTATGCATATATGAACAGAGAGTAGCAGTAGCGTAAAAGAGGGGTTGGCAGGTGGCGGGACACAATGCAGATAGCATGGTTAGCCAATGTGTGGGAGCACTGGTTGGTCGGCCCAATTGAGGTAGTATGTACATTAACTATACATTCAAGTGACTATGCATATATGATAAACAGAGTAGCAGCAGTGTAAAAAGAGGGTTGGGGGGGGGCACACAATGCAAATAGTCAGGGTAGCCATTTGATTACATGTTCAGGAGTCTT
Organism: Oncorhynchus nerka; assembly: GCF_034236695.1. Classification (NCBI taxonomy): domain Eukaryota; kingdom Metazoa; phylum Chordata; class Actinopteri; order Salmoniformes; family Salmonidae; genus Oncorhynchus; species Oncorhynchus nerka. The sequence goes on from NC_088410.1 coordinate 66,980,452, forward strand.
ATGGCTTGGGGGAAAAAAACTGTCGAGAAGCCTTTTTGTCCGAGACTTGGCACTCCGGTACCGCTTGCCATGAGGTAGTAGAGAGAACAGTCTATGACTGGGGTGGCTGGGGTCTTTGACAATTTTTAGAGCCTTCCTCTGACACTGCCTGGTGTAGAGGTCCTGGATGGCAGGGAGCTTAGCCCCAGTGATGTATTGGGCCATTCGCACTACCCTCTGTAGTTCCTTTGTGGCCAGAGGCCGAGCAATTGCCGTACTGATGCCTGGTACGGCAATTGCTCTTGATGTTGCAGCTGTAGAACCTTTTGAGGATCTCAGGACCCGTGCCAAATCTTTTTAGTTTCCTGAGGGGGAATAGGCTTTGTCGTGCCCTCTTCACGACTGTCTTAGTATGTTTGGACCATTCTAGTTTGTTGTTGATGTGGACACCAAGGAACTTGAAGCTCTCAACCTGCTCCACTACAGCCCCGTAGATGAGAATGGGGGCGTGCTCGGTCCTCCTTTTCCTGTAGTCCACAATCATCTCCTTAGTCTTGGCTACGTTGAGGGATAGGTTGTTATTCTGGCACCACACGGCCAGGTCTCTGACCTCCTCCCTATAGGCTGTCTCGTCGTTGTCTTTGATCAGGCCTACCACTGATGTGTCGTCTGCAAACTTAATGATGGTGTTTGAGTCGTGCCTGGCCATGCAGTCGTGGGTGAACAGGGAGTACAGGAGGGGACTGAGCACGCACCCCTGTGGAGCTAGTGTTGAGGATCAGCGTGGCAGATGTGTTGCTACCTACACTCGTCAGGAAGTCCAGGATCCAGTTACAGAGGTAGGTATTTAGTCTCAGGATCCTTAGCTTAGTGATGAGTTTTGAGGGTACTATGGTGTTGAACGCTGAGCTGTAGTCAATGAATAGCATTGTGGGTTGAGAGGGTATAGGGGTACTTGACTGGGGCTGGGGTAACGAACTACTTTTGGGCTTGGCCTGGGGTGGGTATGCCCTCCACCATGCCCCTCTGACCACATGAAGGCCATTTTGGGTTTGTCCTGCTCCCGTTTGGCCCATTTCCCGTAGCCCTGTCTCTTATCGTCGCTGAAGTACACAGAGGGAGGAGTGAACTCTGACTCCCTATCATCCTGCCGCCGACTCGTCCACTTGCCAAAAAAGTACACTAGGAAAGGAGTGTTGTCAAATTGAAAAAAAGAGAAGACAGTTAGTTAATGATCTAACACTCCAGGCAGCATACAACTCTTTGGTGTCTCACTGGAGGAAATTACCAGAGATGATCTGACAGGCGTTGACTACAGCAAGCAGTCCTTGGTTACACCTGGAACTTTCCTGCTCTACTTTGCCATGTTATACATGTTATGCCAGTGTGGTGGCAGTGATTCATCAATGATCACCATTCATTCTAAAAAAAGATCCATGCCAATCGTGTCAACCAGAAACAAGGAGTAGTGTTTACCTTTGCCCCTGTCCCACTCCCTGACGTGGGGTACTCCTGACTTGGTGTCTCTTCTCTCTTGGATCTCTACCTCCAACTTCTTCACTGCACGGGGCCTCCTCATGGGCTTCATCCTCTTCTGAAGGAAGTAATATAAGAGACAACACTTACAACAGTATTCACTACAGTCAAAAGTATATACATAGAGCAGTATACAGTCATAGCCATACAATCTAGCCTGATCAGGTATCATTGTCTCCAATGTTGTATAATTGTGGGAGGTTCCTCTAACCTTGTTTGGGTCCAGCTCCCTGGTCGTCCTGTGTTCCGTCCAGCTTAGTCTTCATCTTCCTTTGCCTCACCTTGGCCAACTGAGCGTTCAGCAGAGCCTTCCTGTTCTCCTTCAACTGCTCCCACTTACTGCGCTGGTCTCTCGTCTGAGAGAAAGAGAGGGAGAGAAAAGGAGAGAGATAATTCATCTTAAAAATGTTTTGAATTAATGTCAACAATATGCTTCAAACTCAGTCATTTAAATGAACTGATAAGTGATATAAGAATGTCTAATATCAGGGGTTGCGGAGGCTGAGAGTAACTCACCTGGTGTCTGAGCATGTCCAGAGTATCTGCTTCCTGCGCTGCTCCTGGTCCTGAGAAAATGTAAAGTAGCCCACACCCAGCTCATGGGCCTCTGACATGGACAGACAGTAAAATAAGAGGGAGGAAAAATAGCAGTGTGAGAGATGGAGGAAGAGGCAAGAGATCAGAGAAGAGACAAGTCAATCCACAGAGAACACACCTCTCAGGGTTTGGTTAAAAAAGTAGAGTAAATACAGTTTGATTACTGTATCTATGAAACCAGTGCCATGTCAACGTTGCTCCCTGATGTCCTCTTAGTGGATTCGTCCCACAGGACTGTTCATGGCCTCCTCCCTCTCCCAGACTTGCCTCTGCAGCTCTCTACGCATGTCCTCTGATAGTCGGTCCTTTTCAGCCGGGTCACGTTTGTGTACAAACATTAAAAAAATAAGCTCAGAACAGTATTGTCACTAACATCTTCTTCTATGAACAAACTTACATTCACCTCCATGTTTGATCAGAGTAAAATATACCCTTTTCCCTGAAAGTCTTGGTCCGCATGATTCTCTCTTCTTGTCAATAATCTTCTGGGTGAAATCCACCAGGAAAAGTACCTCTGTCTCCTCATCTGACACAATGGAAAAGAGGACTAATTCCAATGCGAGAAATACAAATTGCATATGCAGGGCCTTCACATGTCAACCTTACATACAGAATATGACAGCATTTAAAGACCAGTGTAACGAATTACAAAACTATACCAGGACCAGTCGAGTTCAGCTTTGAGATCAACCAGCTGTAGAAAAATGAGTATAGTACAGTATCCTAGCTTGCTATGTGTTAGCGTGCAGGCTAGATAAGTTACCGGCGTTATCTAATGAGCTAGCTATGGTTCACACACTGGTGACAGAAAATGTGACAATATTAATTATTGTAAACAAGTCAACGATGAAGCAGTCACTGCATATTGCTTATTCTTTTTATCCATGGTTGCTAGATTTCGATATCAGCTCAAAGCCAGCTAGCTAGTGGAAGGCAAGATTGGTTGCCTTCCACTAGCTAGCTGGCTTTGAGCTGATATATCGAAATCTAACAACCATGGATAAAAATAATAAGCAATATGCAGTGACTGCTTCATCGATGACTTGTTTACAATAATTAATATTGTTAATCATTCATATTTGGGTCACGTGATAATTTAAGGGTCGCTAGCTAAGTAGATTCAGGACTGCCACCTAGCGGTGTGGAGTAAGCAACTGGCAGTCAAAAAAAGATTGATGCTTTCAATGTTGGCATAATTCGTTTCTGGTTATAATGGATGTAGGTTCTTGAACATGCAGTTATGTAATATATGTATATGTATATCAGACCAAGTATAGACAGAGATTGTTCTTTTACTATGTCTCATGTATCAAATCAAATTGTATTTGTCACATGCTTCGTAAACAACAGGCATAGACTAACAGTGAAATGCTTAACGTTACTCACTGATTATTTTCCAACAATGCAGAGTTAAAGATAAATAAAATATATATATATATATCGTATAACCAGAAATATACCATTTCGATGCTTATAATGATGCACAACATTCTGCCCATTACAGCTGACAAAGAACGGAAAAACTGAAAGTTGAGATAATGTGTTCTTGGCATATTTCAGTACATAGGGCAGTGAATATGTATTTTGTAGACTCAGGAAATGCAGAATGTTTCTGTTGATGGACCAGCAAACAGTTGCTCAGGTATGAGTACACATTCTAAAAGGGTCTAAAGCCCACATGACAGTGTGGTGTCATCATAATAGTATGATTAAAGGTGATAATCAGCAAGAACATTTCTGTTATCAGGTTGCAACTGTGCTATTCTTGTTCTTTTATCTATTCAAACACTTGAACAATCCATCTATTCCCAGTTCCATCAACCATGACTGTATTTGCTCTAATGTGCAAACATAGAAGCAAATATGTGTTTGGATTCCAAATGTCTCAGAGGTAAACATAAGAATAGGTATATAAGGTGAAAAGAGACCCTAGTCCAACCATATCAATGTCCAAGGTATATCTGGTGAGTATAACAATTCGTTTTCAATAAATAAGATATCAGAGGAAATTATATATAGGTTTGGTATCTCGATTAATTTATACACAAGTTAAATGTATGTCACATTGTGCCATAGGAATGCTTTGGGTAAAAGCATCACAATATACAGTGCTTTAAAATGTTGTTCATTTGTATTTGGTGAGTTCTCTCTATAAAGCGCAAACAGCCATCCATCATGCCACTGAAGAGAAACACAGGTCTCATGATACTGATGCTGTGTACTCTGGCTCTGTGGGCCAAGTCAGTCAGTGCTGGCTCCAGCTTCCTCAGCCCCTCCCAGAAACCACAGGTAAGACAGGTAAGGTGTAGAACACGTGTGTGTTTGTGAGTAAGGTTTACGAATTGTGTGTAAAATGTGTGTGAGTAATGTTATACTAAATGTGTGAAGAAGGTAGTGTGTGACTCACTGTCACGGCCCTGCAGGGTAAAGGGAAGCCCCCTCGAGTTGGTCGGCGAGACATTGAGAGCTTTGCTGAGCTGTTTGAGGGTCCCCTTCACCAGGAAGACAAACACAATACGGTAAGTGACACATGCACATGGATTTACCTCTTGAAAATAGCTCTACAAATCCACTGCTGCTGAACCCAAATCAACCCAATGCACCTACCATCCACCCAGCCTAAGTCTCTCACTGTTGCTGCCTGTTATAGACCCCCCCTCAGCTCCCAGCTGTGCCCTGGACACCATATGTGAATTGATTGCCCCTCATCTATCTTCAGAGTTCGTTCTGTTCGGTGACCTAAACTGGGATATGCTTAACACCCCGGCAGACCTACAATCTAAGCTAGACACCCTCAATCTTGATTCCAGGTACAACCCAAAATCTGTAAACATGGGCACCCTCATAGATATTATCCTGACCAAATTGCCCTCCAAATACACCTATGCTGTTTTTAATCAGGATCTCAGCGATCACTGCCTCATTGTCTGGATCCACTATGTTTTTATTTACTTTTCTGCTCTTTTGCACACCAGTATTTCTACTTGCACATCATCATCCTCACATCTATCACTCCAGTGTTAATTAGCTGAATTGTAATTACTTGCTACTATGGCCTATTTATTGCCTTACCTCCTCACGCCATTTGCACACACTGTATATTGTGTTATTGACTGTAAGTTTGTTTATTCCATGTATAACTCTGTGTTGTTGTTCGTGTCACACTGCTTTGCTTTATCTTGGCCAGGTCGCAGTTGTAAATGAGAACTTGTTCTCAACCGGCCTACCTGGTTAAATAAAGGTGAAATAAAAATAAAAAAGGGTCTAAAATGGCTTTATTAACATGTTGCTTTCAAAACCACATAAAATGGCTTTATTAACATGTTGCTTTCAAAACCACATAACATGGCTTTATTAACATGTTGCTTTCAAAACCACATAAAATGGCTTTATTAACATGTTGCTTTCAAAACCACATAACATGGCTAGGTTTAATTTGGATACTGATCAGCTCTGCCTGTTCTCAGATCAAGGCTCCTTTTGAGATGGGCATCACCATGAGTGAGGAGGAGTTCCAGGAGTATGGTGCCGTGCTGCAGAAGATCCTGCAGGACGTCCTGGGAGACACTGCAGGTGCCCTGCGATGACATTTGATCTTACATACAGCACTACTGCTCTAGTTGGATAGAGACCGTGGCGATGACATTTGATCTTACATACAGCACTACTGCTCTAGTTGGATAGAGACTGTGGCGATGACATTTGATCTTACATACAGCACTACTGCTCTAGTTGGATAGAGACCGTGGCGATGACATTTGATCTTACATACAGCACTACTGCTCTAGTTGGATAGAGACCGTGGCGATGACATTTGATCTTACATACAGCACTACTGCTCTAGTTGGATAGAGACCGTGGCGATGACATTTGATCTTACATACAGCACTACTGCTCTAGTTGGATAGAGACCGTGGCGATGACATTTGATCTTACATACAGCACTACTGCTCTAGTTGGATAGAGACCGTGGCGATGACATTTGATCTTACATACAGCACTACTGCTCTAGTTGGTTAGAGACCGTGGCGATGACATTTGATCTTACATACAGCACTACTGCTCTAGTTGGATAGAGACCGTGGCGATGACATTTGATCTTACATACAGCACTACTGCTCTAGTTGGATAGAGACCGTGGCGATGACATTTGATCTTACATACAGCACTACTGCTCTAGTTGGATAGAGACCGTGGCATTGACATTTGATCTTACATACAGCACTACTGCTCTAGTTGGATAGAGACCGTGGCGATGACATTTGATCTTACATACAGCACTACTGCTCTAGTTGGATAGAGACCGTGGCGATGACATTTGATCTTACATACAGCACTACTGCTCTAGTTGGATAGAGACCGTGGCGATGACATTTGATCTTACATACAGCACTACTGCTCTAGTTGGATAGAGACCGTGGCGATGACATTTGATCTTACATACAGCACTACTGCTCTAGTTGGATAGAGACCGTGGCGATGACATTTGATCTTACATACAGCACTACTGCTCTAGTTGGATAGAGACCGTGGCGATGACATTTGATCTTACATACAGCACTACTGCTCTAGTTGGATAGAGACCGTGGCGATGACATTTGATCTTACATACAGCACTACTGCTCTAGTTGGATAGAGACCGTGGCGATGACATTTGATCTTACATACAGCACTACTGCTCTAGTTGGATAGAGACCGTGGCGATGACATTTGATCTTACATACAGCACTACTGCTCTAGTTGGATAGAGACCGTGGCGATGACATTTGATCTTACATACAGCACTACTGCTCTAGTTGGATAGAGACCGTGGCGATTTTAGCATGTAAATCTTGGTGGGGCAAACTCAACTTTTATTTAATGCATAGCAGCAAAGCCACAACACTAAACAAGACATTAATTGCACTATAACACAACAGAACACTAAACAAGACATTAATTGCACTATAACGGTGACAAATGGTGCCCACAAACTGTTAGGGCCTACATAAAGCTGTCCCAATAGCAGAGTCCCAACAGCAGTCCCAACACCTTACCACTGCTACACCTGGTTATCAGCTGAGCCTTGTCGGTCAGCGAAACAGTTAATTCAGCCTCATTTGCTACATTTAAAAAACAATTTAAACAGCTGATATGGTTGACTTGTTTATACAAATGTGGTTTCTACTGACAATTGAGATGTACATACTATTATACAAGGGAACGGATAAGAGGTCATCCGTAATTTCGATTAAGACATTAATGAGCAAGCTAAGACAGATGTAGTCAATATAACTATCTGTTCAGTATTTTCTAAATGTACAGCAACCGAATTCAGAACAATTGTCCAGTGTCTGTGTTCTTTTGATCATCTTAATATTTTATTGGCCAGTCTGAGATATGGCTTTTTCGTTGCAACTCTGCCTAGAAGACCAGCATCCCAGAGTTGCCTCTTCACTGTTGATGTTGAGACTGGTGTTTTGCGGGTACTATTTAATGAAGCTGCCAGTTGAGGACTTGTGAGGCATCGGTTTCTCAAACTAGACACTGTAATGTACTTGTCCTCTTGCTCAGTTGTGCACCGGGGCCTCCCACTCCTCTTTCTATTCTGGTTAAAGTCAGTTTGCGCTGTTCTGTGAAGGGAGTAGTATACAGCATTGACCGAGATCTTCAGTTTCTTGGAAATTTCTCAAATGGAATAGCCTTCATTTCTCAGAAAAAGAATAGAGATTTTGAGCCTGTAATCGAACCCACAAATGCTGATGCTCCAGATACTCCACTAGTCTAAAGGCCAGTTTTATTGCTTTTTTAATCAGAACAGTTTTCAGCTGTGCTAACATAATTGCAAAAGTGTTTTCTAATGATCAATTGGCCTTTTAAAATTATGAACTTGGATTAGCTAATGCAACGTGCCATTAGAACACAGATGGTTGCTGATAATGTACGCCTATGTAGTTATCCATTTTTTTTAAATCAGCCATTTCCAGCTAATAATTTAAGTAAGTAATTTACACATTTAACTGCCTACACTGTATTGTCTGTCAAAAAAAATTGCTTGAACGGTGGTGTATATTCATTTTTTTGCTAAGCTGGTGGGGCTCAGAGCCCCACCTGCCCTGAATGACAGGTTGCCACTGGATAGCGATACACTGCCTGTTCATGATGGTAGCTATAACAACTCATTAGCACATATTTGGAGTTAACCATATTTGGAGCCAAAGAACAGTCCTCTGTCAAATCTAAACCATCAGACAGACAGCAGAGTGCATTAAATGTTCCAGAGCAGCATTGTTTAAAATCATGTTTTTGTGTTTCAGAATGATCACAACTTGGCATAGACACGGAATACAAAGAACCTCCATTTCCTGTTCTCCAACTTTCCTTTCTCAACTTGTCTTATACCCGATTTACTGTGTGAACATCGTTTGAATTGTAAAAGATGAATAAAATAACACTGCTTCCTTACTCCCTGGGTCATTTTGGGTCTTTGAACAGATCTGTCATCCTTATCTTCAAAGTGTTCTCTAGTAAAAAATACTTTAAGTAGCGGCTCATAATGGCAAAACATCTGAATTTGAGCACCAGGAGAATATGAAACAGCCCATCGATCTCACTAAATCTGCCAGAAATTATTATTCTTATAAAATCCCTCAGCTGTTTCCTGCAAGTATAACTCATTTGTTCTGGTCAGATTACAGTCAGTGCAGTGAATAGGACGCTTGACATAATCCTGTGAAACATGCTAAATTATGACCATGTATTCATTGAAGGAAAGAACCCTCTCTTTGTGTCTTGTTTAATATCGGTTTCAGGTCAGCTGAAGAGGCTGCTACTCAGACCTGGGGAACTAGGGCACCTCTGGCAGTGCGCCACGTGTTTTATTAGGTTGTATTAGAAGGCCTCGTCTCTAACTCCAGGCTGCCCTTCCAACAAGAGTGTACTTGCATATCCGGACCTATATACAACAGGCTCAAGTAGAACACAAAACAGTTACATGGGAGACGTGTGCCCTTGAATAACTCAAAATCATGAGTTTCTCTCGGTTCAGTAGAGGCACTTAGGTACCATTCACACATTGAACCCATTGTCCTAGCAGCTTTTCCACTTTGATCTGGTGTGATGGTAGTGTCTCTCTGGATGTGTCACTGGGTGCTCCTGTCAATCATTCTCAAATGGAAGTGCTGAAGCTAAACTCTCTTTCTTAACCCATCTCTGACTGCTCACAGGAGTGGCTAATGGACAGGCCACTCAGCCACTTCATGTCTCTATTAAATCTGGAAATAAAATCAACCTTATTTCTCCCTAATGGCAGAGATGTTCAGCCTGGTTCCCCCCATACAAAACACTACAGAATTCTGTATAAGACAAGGCCCTATATGGACATTCTACTCAGTTGCCCTCTAGTCTATACAAACCCCTGCAACCCCTTTACACGCGAAACATCTTTCCTTCGTGTACCAGACTTGAAGCATACACAATTCCTTACCATCAAACTACACATAAGGACTGAATTTACACCAGTGGAACTAAGGTATAACTTCAAGAGTAAAGTATTAACCTTTAAAAAAATTGCCTTTGCACATAACAGGCTTGTTCTACCATTACCAACCACTGAGTACACCAGCACCCTCAGAGGTATTTACCTGTTGAGAGTAAATTGACCTAATGCAGCCTCCATGTTCTTGATAGGAGGAGTTTAATGAGGGGTGCTGGAGAGAAAGAGCTGTATTCAAAGGACCAAAGTGCTCATGTATCAATTCACACAAATCAGGAGAAAGTAAAAATAAGCTTTTAATTGAGTACATAACAGCCTTTGCTAGTGAGGAAGGAACCAGGAAGGGAAGGAAGGCTTCTACATTGACTAAATCAAAACCAAACCATTTCACAAGTCAGCAAAGTAGAGTAAAATGATTACAAACACCAAAATTAAACAAATTAAAGCTTCCGTCAAATCGAATAAAAAAATAAAGGTAAAAATAAAATAAGATTTGGATTCCAGAGTGAGATCAGAGTTGCTGAAACCATTGGGATCTTTTAGAACAGAGTGAAGCTCAAACTGAGCATTTCATGCTCCTAATGCCTGCTAGCCTCAGACTTAACTCCTAAAACTATGCAAGGGCTTGGGGCCAGCTAAAACAAAGCTTGACAACTACATCCTTTTTTCTCTTATCTTATATACATTTTTCTGCAATCTGTTAACTACCAAAAATATATTTTCAGACGTTAAATGCCACAGGCTGCAAACAAAACCAGTTTGGAAAACATAGTTGATTTATTCTATATGTAGTTTAACGATTATTCTTTAATGTGAACCTTCGATAACACAATTCTCTCCATGAGGCTGCCTAAGTTTGAGGAGAGCAAGTGTGTGTCAGGTCACTACGACAGCTACACCTTGTACTTTCCATGCCTACTACAAGGGTGGTAGTCATGGCCTCCGTGGTGACCTTCCCTGTCGTCGTGGTCATATGCCGTAGAGCTGGGTGGTGTTGCGTCGGATCGTGGTGAGCACCGTGGTGATGCTTTCTCCCTTCAGAAGGCTGATCTCACGCAGGGTGTGTATACCCATGCCTGGGTGGGCAAACCTACAGACATCTTTACTAACCTACCGGTACACAGAGAACAAAAACGATTTACATACATGCACTGTCAACCTTAAACATTCACCTGTATACGCCTAGCTTGTGAATCGGTGCCCGTCGAACCACCCTCCCAAATGTGTGTTGTGGTGTGGTGTTTGTGTGTACCTGTCGGGGCAGGAAATAGGGTGCGTCTGTCTCCAGGAGGATGCGGTCGAGGGGGATCTTGCGGATGGCGTCACGGGCCTCGTATGCCGTAGGGTAGGTGATGAGAGCAGTGAAGCCCACACACAGGTTGGGAAACTCCTTCAGGAAGGGCTCGATCACCGGGTAACTGTTGGTGAAACAGTGTCTGTGGAAAAGGAAAATGTAAGTCCAAGTTTAAGAAACATTGCCTTGTAATTCTGTTACCAAAAACAAATGTTTTAAGACATGCTCCAAATCAAATCAAATGTATTTATATAGCCCTTCGTACATCAGCTGATATCTCAAAGTGCTGTACAAAAACCAAGCCTAAAACCCCAAACAGCAAGCAATGCAGGTGTTAAAGCACGTTGGCTAGGAAAAACTCCCTAGAAAGGCCAAAACCTAGGAAGAAACCTAGAGAGGAACCAGGCTATGTGGGGTGGCCAGTCCTCTTCTGGCTGTGCCGGGTGGAGATTATAACAGAACATGGCCAAGATGTTCAAATGTTCATAAATGACCAGCATGGTCAAATAATAATAAGGCAGAACAGTTGAAACTGGAGCAGCAGCACGGCCAGGTGGACTGGGGACAGCAAGGAGTCATCATGTCAGGTAGTCCTGGGGCATGGTCCTAGGGCTCAGGTTCTCCGAGAGAGAGAAAGAAAGAGAGAATTAGAGAGAGCATATGTGGGGTGGCCAGTCCTCTTCTGGCTGTGCCGGGTACTTTGGCGACTAGTAAGTATATATTTTTTTTTACCTCCCGCTTTAGGCTGGATGTTACAATGTGTAGTTCATACATGCATAATCTATGAGCAGAATTACTGACTTACCTCTATTAGCCACAAAATCCTTAGTTTGAAAGTGACTGTTTTCTGGAAGCTGTGTTGCACCACTTCCCCTACATTTCCCCCCAGGTGGACCAGCCCCTAGCAATTTGAGTTCCAGCCAATGAGATTCAGCCCCTCACCATTTGAGTGACAGCTAGCAAGAATCACACACAGTAGAGCGAGAAAGAGAGCAATGACATGTTGCACATCAGATTTTTTTTCAGGGACCACTTTTGGCTCGTGGGTGCTACTTTCAGAACTACTGGCTAAAAAGAACACAAAAGTACTGGAGAATCCCTTTAAGATATTTTCTTATTTCTCTCCCTCATGAGGGAAGATAATGAAAGTTCACAGACTTATAACAAGTCATGGTAGACCTACCAACTAGATTTACTGATATCAAATTCTCTTGTGAATTATTACGTGATTAAAACTCGTCATTCTGTTAGTAACAGAATTACCAAAACAGTAATGGAAATACAGAACTGAATTGGCTACAATGGGAAATCATAGCAGCCACAAACAACAAGTTGTGTCACCTGCTACTGTTTTCCCTTCCACTGGCATACTGTTATATTCAGCTCAAAACTGTTTGGTTTATGGCTGCTTTGTGTTAAACCAAGTGTTAAAACAGTCCGTCTCGACAACCACTCCCTCTCCAGTTAATGTCACCTCCCCCAGCTCCTACCAACACTGACACGAGCCCCCTCTTTTTCCATTTACTGTTACCAGCGTCTGTTACCAGCACTGACCGACACCAGTCGTCCATTGACGTTGAAAAGTAGTTGAAATTTGGTCAGTCCACCCTGACGTTAATGTTAACGTCCACAAATGGACCGGACCAAATCTGAACCGATCATAGATATGTTTCACAAGTTTGAACAGCATAGTACAGTAGAGTACAATCCAATACATTAGTACAATACAGTAAAGAAAAGTGAGGTACAGTATATTGTAATGTACTAAATTATACTGTAATCCATTCTACTGTACTATATTGTACTGCACTCTTACTCTACTGCAATATCTAAACTTGTGAAACATGGAGCATGAAATTCATATGCATTTCTGTGTAGTACAGATCAGGGACCTATGATGTAAATCCATTTCACTTACTGTAGTTAAAAAACAAAGCAGATATTTAAGTTTTTGGAAAAGGTGGTCGCATAAAACACTGAAGGACATTTTACCATAATTCTGTTAGCAAAGATATCATCTGCACAGTTCTTCCACTAAATTTGTTTTTGTAAATGTTTCTGTGGAGGTTGTCCATATACAAGGACTACTTTGAACGTGTTGGTTGTTTAGCAACAAAACCGACGTGTGCGCGACTATGGGGCAAAACAGACGAGGTTGGCTTAGACTGTTGACAACATGTAAACTATAGTTAGTCTCCAATGTTTATTGAAAACATACATTTGCGGAATGAGCACTTCTCAAATACATTGCTAGTTGTTGCTCATCTAGCTAGAAAATAGTTTTTCCATATTAGCGTAGACGTGACATCAGTCAAAACAAGACATGGTATCAAGAACAAGAAATCTACAATTCCCCACATGGCAGCTGCTTGTCATTGTTGATAGCCATCTGGCCATCCAGAATCACTACACAGGCTTCTGCCCCATTGAAGCGTGCACATTGTTTTCCTGATGCTAACCCGTCTATAGAGTTGTATGGATTGTTAAACTTTGAAATCAATGGTTTTTGTTCGGCACACATTTTAAAAGTGAAACAAAAAACAGTCAAATTGTAATTCGGTTACTTCGAATTCCCCCATGAACAGTATCAGTCACACACACATGCAGACACTGACCTGTGGATTTTGTAGTCCTGGGGCACACACTTCTTCATGATGAGCAGCAGGTCATCGTCGGCGTCCCTGCAGTGGATCACCAGAGGCTTGTTCATAGCCACAGCCAGTTTCAGCTGACGTTCAAACACCTATAGGGGGCGCCAAACACACAACACCATCACTACCTCAACCAAGCAGCAGGTTATTAACTACTTCAAATGAGTCAGTTGAATGAGAGGGAGAAAATTCAGTTCTGACCATACCTCTTTCTGCCTGGATGTGTTGGTGGAGTTCTTGTGGGAGTAGTCCAGGCCAATCTCGCCAAAGGCTATAGCTTTAGGGTGTCGCATGGCCATTAGAATGCTACGCTCGTGGACCTCAGAGTACTCCTTGGCGAAGTGGGGGTGGCACCCGAACGCCCCCCAGACCAGCTCCTCCGCCAGCAGGCCCTCCCACAGCGCTTCCCGCACCATGATCCGAGGGTTGCAGAAGTCGGCAATGCAGCCATGAAAATCAGTCGGGAAGCTGCTCTGGTGCAGGCTGCGGAAGCGGGCAAAGGTGCCCCGGAAGCCCAGCTTGCCCCACAGCATGTCCAGGTGGCAGTGGGTGTCCACGAAGCCATGTTGGCTCACCCTCCGCTGGGAGGGGTCGCATGCCCAGATAGGCTCCACCCCCACTGACATTCTCCTGGTGTTGGTGCTGTTGTCATAGCACCTGGAGGGGGAGGAAGAGGGAAAGGAGTGGCCTCCGTCAGAGTACCTTCGGAAGGTCTGTTCACAGGGGCGGTAGGGGCTGGAGAACAGGGGGTGGATTTTGTGTGTAGCAGGCGAAGTGTTGCTGGAGCAAATAGCAGGCTCCCACAGAGCAAAGGGGTCCGGGGAGGAGGAGACACTGCTGGGGGAGCACGGGACACCGATGCCCCCCGTGCCAGTCCTGGGTGTCCCGGGGGCAGGCGGCTGTGCACTGTTTGGCTTCTCTTGGGGGATTTGCTTGGAGGAAATGAACACCGTCCTCCATGACTGAGGGAAGGGCTGAGCTGGGCTCTCACTGGGTGGCTGAACAACACCATTCAGTCTGTTTGTAGAGGGGGAGGTGAGAGAGGGCGCTGTAATGCTACCACTCTGAGCATTCACAGCTGGAAAGTTTAGTTTCCAGGTGTCTGGGTGGTATGTTTGAGGCTTCGTGAAGTAAAGTAGAGAGTTAGGAATGTAGTCCAGAGCAGGTAAGGACAAGTCACTGCTGTTGACCTCTCTCCTGGGCTCCACCTTGGCAGTGGAATGCGATGGAGACTCCTCCTGGGAGAAGGTCTCCACCACCACAGGGTCCTCAACATCTGACCAATCAGGGGAGTTATCCCTTTTCAGCACCACACTCTGAAGTGGAAAAGGAGAAAATAGGGTGATATCTCTATTGAATAATAATATAGGTTCAGGAACAAAATATTTATTTTAATTGAACCCCCCCCCAACCAATTATCCATACTAAACATGTAAATTCCTGCTAACCAACCTTCGGAACCTTTTTCCCCTGTGACTCACCCGTGTGTCTTTTTTGAGACCAGTGTTCTCATCCTGTGTCCCTGTTTCCTCAAACACCATTGGGTGGAAATAGTAGTCTCCGCCCTCGAGGGGAGCCATGTCCTCTGACTCGCTCTCTGACTGGGCTGAGCAGCAGTCCAAGTCAAGAGCCGCGCAGTCGTCTGGTTCCAAACTGGGCATGTTGTCATTGGCTGTGTCCAAAGACTGGTTCTTTTTTGTGGACTTCTTCTTCGCGAAAGAAGGGCTTTTCTCGGCAGTCGCTTTGGCCGGGGACTGCTTCTCTCCTCTTCCCCTGATAGCGGCGGTCAAAGCCTTCAGGTAAATGGCCTTCGACCCCTCCTGTGGGGTCCGGTCTTTCCTCTTCAGACCACAGGCTGAAGGTGTAGGTGAGGAGACACGGCTTTCTGACTGGGATGTTGTGTCCTTGAGTACCGCCTAAGGAAAAAACAAAATTGACAAAGATATATCCAATGGAAGCAACACCAGTAAATGACATGTAACACTGGCCATCTGAGTTCATGTAGGAGAAGAGGCAAAGAAAGATGACATTTGGGAGAACAGAGCAATGGTCCGTGCATTGAATTGCTTAGCAGAGTCCACAGTCATGATTTACCTTGGACTCAGAGGGAGTGAGATCTTTCAGACATTTCCTGGAGAGATTCCTGAGCCCCTTGATTTTCCCTGTGAAGGGGTTGCTCCCGCTGGGGTCGTCTGACGAGGTGACCTCCTTTCTCTTGGGTGTGTCTAGACAGATGCCCTCCAGCTCTCCCAGGCCAGCCGACACGTTCAGATCAGGGACAGTTAAAACCTCACTGGGCGACACACTCCAGCGGATGGGCTTGGGTGTGCCACCATTGCTCTTGCGGAACTTTGTAGGTGAGCAGAGTGTTGTCTGTAGCCAGTCAAACTTCACCTTCCCTCTGTTGTTGCTGTCCATCTCAGACACCCTAGTCAAAAATACAAGCAAAATAGATGTCTGCATTATTAGTCACTAAGGTCAAACAATACCTTCAAATTGTCTTCAGAACAAGCACGAGGTTCAGTGGTTTGTATCTTCCCAATGTATCAGACACATCACAATTTGAAAAACACCAATGGACAACAATTTGTTAAAGTTCAGTTTTACCCTGCAGAGCTGTTTCTTCCAAACGAATTATGTTATTTTCTGTAGAAACAGACCTGAAACTTTGTTCTCCATTTGTATTTCCAAGAGGGTGAGCACAGAGGCATCATTTCTCCCTAATGAAATCACAGAAGGAAAAAAAAATGGATAACAAAGTTTCCGTTGTTTTCGACTACAGACAGGCTTGTTAGCTAGCTAGCTAACTAACGTTAACCTTCACAAATCAACATGGGTTTCTTTCTCACATGTCAAAGCCACATCTCTGGTCTGGATACTGTGGCTACTAAAACTCGGTCTGACATGTAAATTGCAGGGTTCTACTACCACGCGTTAACTCAGTTGCTACCTAACCTAGCTAGCTAATGTTACCTACCTAGATACCTAGCTTAATATGTTAGCTCGGATCACATCACTTTGATATCGTCAAAATGGGTACATTACCTAATATAACATCTGATATAAGACTGGTCAAATATTAAAACATTTATTCGAAGTGCAATTCAATCGGAGACTGTATAGCTCGCTAGTTTAACAACTTCTATTAGAATTCTGATGACAGAAAGTAGCTAACCGTAAAACAGCCACGTGCGCACTGATGAGCAAATCCACGTGACTGATTTGACGTCAAAGTGACATTTGTGATTGATTCATTGGTTGGGGTCTTTGCTGATGAGAAAAAATGTATGTCAAGCAAATATTCTTCAAGGCTCCCCAAAATCAAGGGCACATTTTGGGGGAGGATGACTGACCCTACAAACTGATCTAAGGTCAGATCTTGCGTCGTTTCCTGGTTGTTTCTGGAAAGATAAACTGATTCTAGATCTGTCAATTTGCGAGTTCATATGAAATCTTTCAATCCCTGCTATTTTGCAAGACTCCCACTTGACAGTGTTGTTACTACTCGGATGAATGAATAAATGCATGAATATTCTTTGCACAGATTTAATTAGTAGTGGTTGTAACAGTCTAGTGTAGGTCGTAGGAGTCAATACATGATCATATCTTAGCCCACTATGTTGTCAGTCTGGTTGGTACCATGTATAACAATTATTAAAGATATAGCTATGTATGCCATCCATCTAATTCTCAAGGTTAATTGGACAGATCTAGAGACCACACCCACCATACAGCTGAAACATTACATTTTAGTTTCATATGACTGAATTCTAGTAAAACAATTGAACTGAACTGATTTGAACAAAGAACTGATTCAGTTCTGAGAGGTTAAGAGGGTCAACATAGATAAGCCTGTTTGTACTACTGTCCCCCAATCCTCTCTCCTTTGACTTTGTATCAGTCATCGGTAGTGGTGTACTACAATGTAATTACAAGAGACCCAATACAAATAAGCCAATATTTGGGTCAGATAAGGCAAGCTTAAGATGTCCACATGCTCTTGATGGAAGAAACATATCAGATTGTTCATAGGTGAGATACTTAGCTATTGCCAAGATTTTATGATTGACAAGATAAGTTGGTTACAATTAGTGTGTATAATTCAACTCTCTCCTAACGGTTGATAAATGGGAATAAAACCTGAAAAAATGGTACTTGGAAGTTTACAATCTTGGCAATGTCATGTATAGTGATTGACAGCTTCAGAATATGATTTCTGGGGAAACTTAATAAACCTCTCAATAACAGAATCTACCTTTGAAGTCCTTTAATATTATTAATCATTTCTCATTTACAAACACTGTTTCATTCAACCACCAGAGTGCATAATTCATACTTGGTCAGTAATAGTATTTAAAATTACTGACAGAAAAAATAAAATGTATGAGCACAGCAGTGGTGTAACGTACTTAATTAAAAATACTTTAAAGTTCTACTTAAGAAGTTTTTGGGGGTATCTGTCCTTTACTATTTATATTTTTGACGACTTTTACTTCACCATAAATTTTCCCTGACACCCAAAAGTACTCGTTACATTTTGAATGCTTAGAAGGACAGGAAACTGGTCCAATTCACACACATATCAAAAGAACATCCCTGGTCATCCGTACTGCCGCTGATTTGGCGGACTCACAAACACAACTGCTTCGTTCGTTAATGATGTCCGAGTGCCTCTGGTGATCCATAAATTTAAAAAACAAGAAAATGGTGCAGGAAGTGATAATGCCGCTGGAGGGGATGGCTGCCTTTTACGAGCTCCTAACCAAATGTGCTATTTTGTGTGTTTTTTTGCACTGTTCTTAACTTAGATTGTACATAATGTTGCTGCTACCGTCTCTTATGACTGAAAAGAGCTTCTGGATATCAGAACAGCGATTATTCACCTCGAACTGGACAAAGATGTTTTTCTTCAATGAAGAAAAGACGGAAATATATGGGATGGAGGTTGGGGTGCATTGTGAGAATTTGTCGGCGAGGGGTTAACCCGCCTCTACCATCCATTCTATTGGCCAACGTGCAATCTCTGGAGAATCAACTGGATGTTGATCTCCATTCAAGACTATCCTACCAACGGGATATTAAAAACTGTAACATCATATGTTTCACCGAGTCGTGGCTGAACGACGAATCAGATAATATACAACTGGCTGGATTTCAGTGCATCGGCAGGACAGAACAGCTCCGTCTGGTAAAACAAGGGGTGGGGGTGTGTGTCTATTTATCAATAACAGCTAGTGAATGATGTCTAATATTAAGGAAGTCTCGAGGTATTGCTCGCCTAAGGAAGAGTACCTCATGATAAGCTGTAGACCACACAATCTATCAAGAGAGTTTTCATCTATATTTTTTTGAGACGTCTATTTATCACTACAAACCGATGCTGGTACTAGGACCGCATTCAACAAGCTGTATAAGGCCATAAGCAAACAAGAAAATACTCATTCAGAAGCGGCGCTCCTAGTGGCCGGGGACTTTAATGCAGGCAAACTTAATTCCGTTTCACCTCATTTCTACCAGCATGTCACGTGCAACCAGAGGGGGGAAAATCTAGACCACCTTTACTCCACACACATAGACTCTCCCTCCCCCTAGAACTGCAACTTTCAAGGAGCGGAACACTAATCCTGACGCTTATAAGAAATCCCACTATGCCCTCAAACGAACCATCAAACAGGCAAAGTGTCAATACAGGAATAAGATAGCACCCACATCAGGCTGGTCATGGCTCACCATCATCCCGGAAACTCTAGACCCACTCCAATTCGCATACCGCCCCAACAGATCCACAGATGAAGCAATCTCAATCGTAATCCACACTGCCCTTTCCTACCTGGACAAAAGGAACACCTATGTGAGAATGCTGTCCATTGACTACAGCTCAGTGTTCAACACCATAGTGCCCACAAAGCTCATCACTATGCTAAGGACCCTGGGACTAAACACCTCCCTCTGCAACTGGATCCTGGGCTTCCTGATGGGCCGCCCCCAGGTGGTAAGGGTAGGCAACAACACATCTGCCATGCTGATCCTCACCACGGGGGCCCCTCAGGGGTGCATGCTTAGTCCCCTCCTGTACTCCCTGCTCACCAATTACTGCGTGTCCAAGCACGACTCCAACACCATCATTAAGTTTGCTGACGACACAACAGTGGTAGGAATGATAATCGACAACAATGAGACAGCCTATAGGGAGGTGGTCAGAGACCTGGCAGTGTGGTGCCAGGTCAACAACCTCTCCCTCAACGTGAGCAAGACAAAGAAGCTGATCGTGGACTACAGGAAAAGGAGGGCCGAACATGCCCTCATTCACATCGACGGGGCTGTATCGGACCGTTAAATTCCTTGGTGTCCACATCACCAACAAACTATCATGGTCCAAACACACCAAGACAATCGTGAAGAGGGCACGACAACACATTTCCCCCCCTGGGAGACTGAAAAGATCTGACATGGGTACCTAGATCCTCAAAAAGTTAGACAGCTGCACCATCGACAGCATCCTGACAGGTTGCATCACCGCCTGGTGTGGCAACTGCTCGGCATCCGACCGTAAGGCGCTACAGAGGGTAGTGCGTACGGCCCAGTACATCACTGGGGCCAAGCTTCCTGCCATCCAGGACCTACAGTTGAAGTAGGAAGTTTACATACACTTAGGTTGGAGTCATTAAAACTCCTTTTCAACCACTCCACAAATTTCTTGTTAACAATGTATAGTTTTGGTAAGTCGGTTAGGACATCTACTTTGTGCATGACACTAGTCATTTTCCCAACAATTGTTTACAGATTCACACCCTGTATCACAATTCCAGTGGGTCAGAAATGTACATACACTAAGTTGACTGTGCCTTTAAAGAAATTTGGAAAATTTCAGAAAATTATGTCATAGCTTTAGAAGCTTCTGATAGGCTAATTGATATAATTTTAGTCAATTGGTGGTGTACCTGTGGATGGATTTTAAGGCCTACCTTCAAACTCAGTGCCTCTTTGCTTGACATCATGGGAAAATCAAAAGAAATCAGCCAAGACCTCAGAAAAAAAATTGTAGACCTCCACAATTCTGGTTCATCCTTGGGAGCAATTTCCAAACTCCTGAAGGTACCACGTTCATCTGTACAAACAATAGTACGCAAGTATAAACACCATGGGACCGCGCAGCCGTCATACCGCTCAGGAAGGAGATGTGTTCTGTCTCCTAGAGATGAACGTACTTTGGTGTAAAAAGTGCAAAACAATTCCAGAGCAACAGCAAAGGACCTTGAGAAGATGCTGGAGGAAACAGGTACAAAAGTATCTATATCCACAGTAAAACAAGTCCTATATCGACATTACCTGAAAGGCTAATCAGCAAGGAAGAAGCCACTGCTTTAAAACCACACATAAAAAGCCAGACTACGGTTCGCAACTGCACATGGGGACAAAGATCGTACTCTTTGGAGAAATGTCCTCTGGTCTGATGAAGCAAAAATAGAGCTGTTTGGCCACAATGACCATCGTTATGTTTGGAGGAAAAAGGGGGAGGCTTGCAAGCCGAAGAACACCATCTCAACCGTGAAGCACGGGGAGGGGGGCAGCATCATGTTGTGGGGGTGATTTGCTGCAGGAGGGACTGGTGCACTTCACAAAATAGATGGCATCATGAGGGAGGAAAATGATGTGGATATATTGAAGCAACATCTCAAGACATCAGTCAGGAAGTTAACGCTTGGTCACAAATGTGTCTTCCAAATTGACAATGACCCCAAGCATACTTCCAAAGTTGTGGCAAAATGGCTTAAATTAAGGACAACAAAGTCAAGGTATTGGAGTGGCAATCACAAAGCCTTGAACTTAAGCCCATAGAAAATTTGTAGAACTGAAAAAACGTGTGTGAGCAAGGAGGCCCACAATCCTGACTCAGTTACACCAGCTCTGACAGGAGGAATGGGCCAAAATTCACCCACCTTATTGTGGGAATGTTTACTAGGATTAAATGTCAGGAATTGTGAAAAACGGAGTTTAAATGATTTTGATTAAGGTGTATGTTAACCTCCGACTTCAACTGTGTGGAGCAGAGGGAAAGGATGTGTCTCAACTCTGTGGAGCAGAGGGAAAGGATGTGTCTCAACTCTGTGGAGCAGAGGGAAAGGATGTGTCTCAACTCTGTGGAGCAGAGGGAAAGGGTGGGTCTCAACTCTATGGAGCAGAGGGAAAGGATGGGTCTCAACTCTGTGGAGCAGAGGGAAAGGACGTGTCTCAACTCTGTGGAGCAGAGGGAAAGGATGTGTCTCAACTCTGTGGAGCAGAGGGAAAGGATGTGTCTCAACTCTATGGAGCAGAGGGAAAGGACGGGTCTCAACACTGTGGAGCAGAGGGAAAGGATGGGTCTCAACACTGTGGAGCAGAGGGAAAGGATGTGTCTCAACACTGTGGAGCAGAGGGAAAGGATGGGTCTCAACACTGTGGAGCAGAGGGAAAGGATGTGTCTCAACTCTGTGGAGCAGAGGGAAAGGATGTGTCTCAACTCTATGGAGCAGAGGGAAAGGATGGGTCTCAACTCTGTGGAGCAGAGGGAAAGGATGTGTCTCAACTCTGTGGAGCAGAGGGAAAGGATGGGTCTCAACTCTGTGGAGCAGAGGGAAAGGACGGGTCTCAACACTGTGGAGCAGAGGGAAAGGATGGGTCTCAACTCTGTGGAGCAGACAGAGGGATGGGTCTCAACACTGTGGAGCAGACAGAGGGATGGGTCTCAACACTGTGGAGCAGAGGGAAAGGATGTGTCTCAACTCTGTGGAGCAGAGGGAAAGGATGTGTCTCAACTCTGTGGAGCAGAGGGAAAGGATGGGTCTCAACTCTATGGAGCAGAGGGAAAGGATGGGTATCAACTCTGTGGAGCAGAGGGAAAGGATGTGTCTCAACTCTATGGAGCAGAGGGAAAGGAAAGGACAGAGGGACGGGTCTCAACACTGTGGAGCAGAGGGAAAGGATGGGTCTCAACACTGTGGAGCAGACAGAGGGATGGGTCTCAACTCTGTGGAGCAGAGGGAAAGGATGTGTCTCAACTCTGTGGAGCAGAGGGAAAGGATGTGTCTCAACTCTGTGGAGCAGAGGGAAAGGATGTGTCTCAACTCTGTGGAGCAGAGGGAAAGGATGTGTCTCAACTCTATGGAGCAGAGGGAAAGGACGGGTCTCAACACTGTGGAGCAGAGGGAAAGGACGGGTCTCAACACTGTGGAGCAGACAGAGGGATGGGTCTCAACTCTGTGGAGCAGAGGGAAAGGATGTGTCTCAACTCTGTGGAGCAGAGGGAAAGGACGGGTCTCAACTCTGTGGAGCAGAGGGAAAGGATGGGTCTCAACACTGTGGAGCAGAGGGAAAGGACGGGTCTCAACACTGTGGAGCAGACAGAGGGATGGGTCTCAACTCTGTGGAGCAGAGGGAAAGGATGTGTCTCAACTCTGTGGAGCAGAGGGAAAGGATGTGTCTCAACTCTATGGAGCAGAGGGAAAGGACGGGTCTCAACACTGTGGAGCAGAGGGAAAGGATGGGTCTCAACTCTGTGGAGCAGAGGGAAAGGATGGGTCTCAACTCTGTGGAGCAGACAGAGGGATGGGTCTCAACACTGTGGAGCAGACAGAGGGATGGGTCTCAACACTGTGGAGCAGACAGAGGGATGGGTCTCAACACTGTGGAGCAGACAGAGGGATGGGTCTCAACACTGTGGAGCAGAGGGAAAGGATGTGTCTCAACTCTGTGGAGCAGAGGGAAAGGATGTGTCTCAACTCTGTGGAGCAGAGGGAAAGGATGGGTCTCAACTCTGTGGAGCAGAGGGAAAGGATGTGTCTCAACTCTGTGGAGCAGAGGGAAAGGATGTGTCTCAACTCTGTGGAGCAGAGGGAAAGGATGGGTCTCAACACTGTGGAGCAGACAGAGGGATGGGTCTCAACACTGTAGAGCAGACAGAGGGATGGGTCTCAACACTGTGGAGCAGAGGGAAAGGATGGGTCTCAACTCTATGGAGCAGAGGGAAAGGATGGGTCTCAACACTGTGGAGCAGACAGAGGGATGGGTCTCAACACTGTGGAGCAGACGGAGGGATGGGTCTCAACACTGTGGAGCAGAGGGAAAGGATGGGTCTCAACACTGTGGAGCAGAGGGAAAGGATGGGTCTCAACTCTGTGGAGCAGAGGGAAAGGATGTGTCTCAACTCTGTGGAGCAGAGGGAAAGGACGGGTCTCAACTCTGTGGAGCAGAGGGAAAGGATGTGTCTCAACTCTGTGGAGCAGAGGGAAAGGATGTGTCTCAACTCTGTGGAGCAGAGGGAAAGGACGTGTCTCAACTCTGTGGAGCAGAGGGAAAGGATGTGTCTCAACTCTGTGGAGCAGAGGGAAAGGATGTGTCTCAACTCTATGGAGCAGAGGGAAAGGACGGGTCTCAACACTGTGGAGCAGAGGGAAAGGATGGGTCTCAACACTGTGGAGCAGAGGGAAAGGATGGGTCTCAACACTGTGGAGCAGAGGGAAAGGATGGGTCTCAACACTGTGGAGCAGAGGGAAAGGATGTGTCTCAACTCTGTGGAGCAGAGGGAAAGGATGTGTCTCAACTCTGTGGAGCAGAGGGAAAGGATGGGTCTCAACAACTGTCTCAACTCTGTGGAGCAGAGGGAAAGGATGTGTCTCAACTCTGTGGAGCAGAGGGAAAGGATGGGTCTCAACACTGTGGAGCAGACAGAAGGATGGGTCTCAACACTCTGGAGCAGAGGGAAGGGGTCTCAACACTGTGGAGCAGAGGAAAGGATGGGTCTCAACTCTGTGGAGCAGAGGGAAAGGATGTGTCTCAACTCTGTGGAGCAGAGGGAAAGGATGGGTCTCAACACTGTGGAGCAGAGGGAAAGGATGGGTCTCAACTCTGTGGAGCAGAGGGAAAGGATGGGTCTCAACACTGTGGAGCAGAAGGGAAAGGATGGGTCTCAACACTGTGGAGCAGAGGGAAAGGATGTGTCTCAACTCTGTGGAGCAGAGGGAAAGGATGGGTCTCAACACTGTGGAGCAGACAGAGGGATGGGTCTCAACTCTGTGGAGCAGAGGGAAAGGATGTGTCTCAACTCTGTGGAGCAGAGGGAAAGGATGTGTCTCAACTCTATGGAGCAGAGGGAAAGGACGGGTCTCAACACTGTGGAGCAGAGGGAAAGGATGGGTCTCAACTCTGTGGAGCAGAGGGAAAGGATGGGTCTCAACACTGTGGAGAGCAGTCTCAACACTGTGGGACAGAGGATGGGTCTCAACACTGTGGAGCAGACAGAGGGATGGGTCTCAACACTGTGGAGCAGAGGGAAAGGATGGGTCTCAACTCTGTGGAGCAGAGGGAAAGGATGGGTCTCAACACTGTGGAGCAGAGGGAAAGGATGTGTCTCAACTCTGTGGAGCAGAGGGAAAGGATGTGTCTCAACTCTGTGGAGCAGAGGGAAAGGAGGATGGGTCTCAACACTGTGGAGCAGACAGAGGGATGGGTGGAGCAGACAGAGGGATGGGTCTCAACACTGTGGAGCAGAGGGAAAGGATGGGTCTCAATGGAGCAGAGGGAAAGGATGGGTCTCAACACTGTGGAGCAGACAGAGGGTCTCAACACTGTGGAGCAGAGGGAGGATGGGTCTCAACACTGTGGAGCAGAGGGAAAGGATGGGTCTCAACACTGTGGAGCAGAGGGAGGGGTCTCAACACTGTGGAGCAGAAGGATGGGTCTCAACACTGTGGAGCAGAGGGAAAGGATGGGTCTCAACACTGTGGAGCAGAGACAGGATGGGTCTCAACACTGTGGAGCAGACAGAGGGATGGGTCTCAACACTGTGGAGCAGACAGAGGGATGGGTCTCAACACTGTGGAGCAGACAGAGGGATGGGTCTCAACACTGTGGAGCAGAGGGAAAGGATGGGACTGTGGAGCAGCAGGGAAAGGGTCTCAACACTGTGGAGCAGAGGGAAAGGATGGGTCTCAACACTGTGGAGCAGACAGAGGGATGGGTCTCAACACTGTGGAGCAGACAGAGGGATGGGATGGAGCAGACAGAGGGATGGGTCTCAACACTGTGGAGCAGAGGGAAAGGATGGGTCTCAACTCTGTGGAGCAGAGGGAAAGGATGTGTCTCAACACTGTGGAGCAGCAGAGGGAGTCTCAACTCTGTGGAGCAGAGGAAAGGATGTCTCAACTCTGTGGAGCAGAGGAAAGGATGGGTCTCAACACTGTGGAGCAGACAGAGGGATGGGTCTCAACACTGTGGAGCAGAGGGAGGGATGGGTCTCAACACTGTGGAGCAGAGGGAAAGGATGGGTCTCAACACTGTGGAGCAGAGGGAAAGGATGTGTCTCAACTCTGTGGAGCAGAGGGAAAGGATGTGTCTCAACTCTGTGGAGCAGAGGGAAAGGATGGGTCTCAACACTGTGGAGCAGAGGGAAAGGATGGGTCTCAACACTGTGGAGCAGAGGGAAAGGGGTCTCAACTCTGTGGAGCAGAGGAATGGGTCTCAACTCTGTGGCAGCAGAGGGGTCTCAAACTGTGGAGGACAGAAAGGATGGGTCTCAACACTGTGGAGCAGACAGAGGGATGGGTCTCAACACTGTGGAGCAGAAGAGGATGGGTCTCAACACTGTGGAGCAGAGGGAAAGGATGGGTCTCAACTCTGTGGAGCAGAGGGAAAGGATGGGTCTCAACACTGTGGAGCAGACAGAGGGATGGGTCTCAACACTGTCAGAGGGATGGGTCTCAACACTGTGGAGCAGAGGGAAAGGATGGGTCTCAACACTGTGGAGCAGACAGAGGGATGGGTCTCAACACTGTGGAGCAGAGGGAAAGGATGGGTCTCAACTCTGTGGAGCAGCAGAGGGAAAGGATGGGTCTCAACACTGTGGGCAGCAGACTGTGGAGCAGAGGGAGGGATGGGTCTCAACACTGTGGAGCAGGGAAGGGATGGGTCTCAACACTGTGGAGCAGAGGGAGGGATGGGTCTCAACACTGTGGAGCAGATGGAGGGATGGGGCTCAACACTGTGGAGCAGAGGGAAAGGATGTGTCTCAACTCTGTGGAGCAGAGGGAAAGGATGTGTCTCAACTCTGTGGAGCAGAGGGAAAGGATGGGTCTCAACACTGTGGAGCAGAGGGAAAGGATGTGTCTCAACTCTATGGAGCAGAGGGAAAGGACGGGTCTCAACACTGTGGAGCAGAGGGAAAGGATGGGTCTCAACTCTGTGGAGCAGAGGGAAAGGATGGGTCTCAACTCTGTGGAGCAGAGGGAAAGGATGTGTCTCAACTCTGTGGAGCAGAGGGAAAGGATGGGTCTCAACTCTGTGGAGCAGAGGGAAAGGATGGGTCTCAACACTGTGGAGCAGACAGAGGGATGGGTCTCAACACTGTGGAGTAGACAAAGGGATGGGTCTCAACACTGTGGAGCAGAGGGAAAGGATGTGTCTCAACTCTGTGGAGCAGAGGGAAAGGATGTGTCTCAACTCTGTGGATTAGAGGGAAAGGATGGGTCTCAACTCTATGGAGCAGAGGGAAAGGACGGGTCTCAACACTGTGGAGCAGAGGGAAAGGATGTGTCTCAACTCTATGGAGCAGAGGGAAAGGACGGGTCTCAACACTGTGGAGCAGAGGGAAAGGATGGGTCTCAACTCTGTGGAGCAGCAGAGGATGGGTCTCAACACTGTGGAGCAGAAGAGGGATGGGTCTCAACACTGTGGAGCAGACAGAGGGATGGGTCTCAACACTGTGGAGCAGAGTGGAAAGGATGGGTCTCAACACTGTGGAGCAGAGGGAAAGGATGTGTCTCAACTCTGTGGAGCAGAGGGAAAGGATGGGTCTCAACACTGTGGAGCAGAGGGAAAGGATGGGTCTCAACTCTGTGGAGCAGAGGGAAAGGATGGGTCTCAACACTGTGGAGCAGACAGAGGGATGGGTCTCAACTCTGTGGAGCAGAGGGAAAGGATGTGTCTCAACTCTGTGGAGCAGAGGGAAAGGATGTGTCTCAACTCTATGGAGCAGAGGGAAAGGACGGGTCTCAACACTGTGGAGCAGAGGGAAAGGATGGGTCTCAACTCTGTGGAGCAGAGGGAAAGGATGGGTCTCAACTCTGTGGAGCAGACAGAGGGATGGGTCTCAACACTGTGGAGCAGACAGAGGGATGGGTCTCAACACTGTGGAGCAGACAGAGGGATGGGTCTCAACACTGTGGAGCAGAGGGAAAGGATGGGTCTCAACACTGTGGAGCAGAGGGAAAGGATGTGTCTCAACTCTGTGGAGCAGAGGGAAAGGATGTGTCTCAACTCTGTGGAGCAGAGGGAAAGGATGGTCTCAGAGCAGAGGGAAAGGATGGGTCTCAACACTGTGGAGCAGAGGGAAAGGAGTCTCAACTCTGTGGAGCAGAGGGAAGGATGGGTCTCAACACTGTGGAGCAGAGAAAGGATGGGTCTCAACACTGTGGAGCAGAGGGAAAGGATGGGTCTCAACTCTGTGGAGCAGAGGGAAAGGATGGGTCTCAACACTGTGGAGCAGACAGAGGATGGGTCTCAACACTGTGGAGCAGAGGGAGGGATGGGTCTCAACACTGTGGAGCAGAGGGAAAGGAGGTCTCAACACTGTGGAGCAGACAGAGGATGGGTCTCAACACTGTGGAGCAGAGGGGAGGGATGGGTCTCAACACTGTGGAGCAGAGGGAAAGGATGGGTCTCAACACTGTGGAGCAGACAGAGGGATGGGTCTCAACACTGTGGAGCAGAGGGAGGGATGGGTCTCAACACTGTGGAGCAGAGAGGGATGGGTCTCAACACTGTGGAGCAGAGGGGAGGATGGGTCTCAACACTGTGGAGCAGAGGGAAAGGATGGGTCTCAACACTGTGGAGCAGAGGGAAAGGATGGGTCTCAACTCTGTGGAGCAGAGGGAAAGGATGTGTCTCAACTCTGTGGAGCAGAGGGAAAGGATGTGTCTCAACTCTGTGGAGCAGAGGGAAAGGATGGGTCTCAACACTGTGGAGCAGACAGAGGGATGGGTCTCAACACTGTGGAGCAGACAGAGGGATGGGTCTCAACACTGTGGAGCAGAGGGAAAGGATGGGTCTCAACTCTGTGGAGCAGAGGGAAAGGATGGGTCTCAACACTGTGGAGCAGAGGGAAAGGATGGGTCTCAACTCTGTGGAGCAGAGGGAAAGGACGGGTCTCAACACTGTGGAGCAGAGGGAAAGGATGGGTCTCAACACTGTGGAGCAGAGGGAAGGGATGGGTCTCAACACTGTGGAGCAGAGGGAAAGGAGTCTCAACTCTGTGGAGCAGAGGGAAAGGATGGGTCTCAACACTGTGGAGCAGAGGGAAAGGATGGGTCTCAACACTGTGGATGGGCAGACAGAGGGAAAGGATGGGTCTCAACACTGTGGAGCAGACAGAGGGATGGGTCTCAACACTGTGGAGCAGACGGAGGGATGGGTCTCAACACTGTGGAGCAGAGGGAAAGGATGGGTCTCAACACTGTGGAGCAGACAGAGGGATGGGTCTCAACACTGTGGAGCAGACAGAGGGATGGGTCTCAACACTGAAAGGATGGGTCTCAACACTGTGGAGCAGACAGAGGGATGGGTCTCAACACTGTGGAGCAGAGGGAAAGGATGGGTCTCAACACTGTGGAGCAGAGGGAGGGATGGGTCTCAACACTGTGGAGCAGACGGAGGGATGGGTCTCAACACTGTGGAGCAGACAGAGGGATGGGTCTCAACACTGTGGAGCAGAGGGAGGGATGGGTCTCTGTGGAGCAGACAGAGGATGGGTCTCAACACTGTGGAGCAGACAGAGGGATGGGAAGAGGATGGGTCTCAACACTGTGGAGCAGAGGGAAAGGATGGGTCTCAACACTGAGGGAAAGGGTCTCAACAGCAGAGGGAAAGGATGGGTCTCAACACTGTGGAGCAGAGGGAAAGGATGGGTCTCAACACTGTGGAGCAGAGGGAAAGGATGGGTCTCAACACTGTGGAGCAGAGGGAAAGGATGGGTCTCAACACTGTGGAGCAGAGGGAAAGGATGGGTCTCAACACTGTGGAGCAGAGGGAAGGATGGGTCTCAACACTGTGGAGCAGAGGGAAAGGATGGGTCTCAACACTGTGGAGCAGACTCTGTGGGAGAGGAAAGGTGTCTCAACACTGTGGAGCAGAGGGAAAGGATGGGTCTCAACACTGTGGAGCAGAGGGAAAGGATGGGTCTCAACACTGTGGAGCAGAGGGAAAGGATGGGTCTCAACACTGTGGATGGGTCTCAACACAGCAGACAGAGGGATGGGTCTCAACACTGTGGAGCAGGATGGGAACTCTGTGGAGCAGAGGGAAAGGATGTGTCTCAACTCTGTGGAGCAGAGGGAAAGGATGTGTCTCAACTCTGTGGAGCAGAGGGAAAGGATGTGTCTCAACTCTGTGGAGCAGAGGGAAAGGATGGGTCTCAACACTGTGGAGCAGACAGAGGGATGGGTCTCAACACTGTGGAGCAGAGGGAAAGGATGGGTCTCAACACTGTGGAGCAGAGGGAAAGGATGGGTCTCAACTCTATGGAGCAGAGGGAAAGGATGGGTCTCAACACTGTGGAGCAGACAGAGGGATGGGTCTCAACACTGTGGAGCAGACGGAGGGATGGGTCTCAACACAGTGGAGCAGAGGGAAAGGATGGGTCTCAACACTGTGGAGCAGACAGAGGGATGGGTCTCAACACTGTGGAGCAGACAGAGGGATGGGTCTCAACACTGTGGAGCAGACGGAGGGATGGGTCTCAACACTGTGGAGCAGACAGAGGGATGGGTCTCAACACTGTGGAGCAGACAGAGGGATGGGTCTCAACACTGTGGAGCAGATGGAGGGATGGGGCTCAACACTGTGGAGCAGAGGGAAAGGATGTGTCTCAACTCTGTGGAGCAGAGGGAAAGGATGTGTCTCAACTCTGTGGAGCAGAGGGAAAGGATGGGTCTCAACTCTGTGGAGCAGAGGGAAAGGATGGGTCTCAACACTGTGGAGCAGAGGGAGAGGATGGGTCTCAACACTGTGGAGCAGACAGGGAGGGATGGGTCTCAACACTGTGGAGCAGAGGGAAAGGATGGGTCTCAACACTGTGGAGCAGAGGGAGGGATGGGTCTCAACACTGTGGCAGCAGACTGTGGGAGAAGGATGGGTCTCAACACTGTGGAGCAGAGGGAAAGGATGTGTCTCAACTCTGTGGAGCAGAGGGAAAGGATGTGTCTCTGTGGAGCAGAGGGAAAGGATGTGTCTCAACTCTGTGGGCAGCAGGATGGGGAAGAGGATGGGTCTCAACACTGTGGAGCAGAAAGGATGGGTCTCAACACTGTGGAGCAGAGGGAAAGGATGGGTCTCAACACTGTGGAGCAGAGGGAAAGGATGGGTCTCAACACTGTGGAGCAGAGGGAGAGGGATGGGTCTCAACACTGTGGAGCAGAGGGAGGGATGGGTCTCAACACTGTGGAGCAGAGGGAAAGGATGGGTCTCAACACTGTGGAGCAGAGGGAAGAGGGATGGGTCTCAACACTGTGGAGCAGAGGGAAAGGATGGGTCTCAACACTGTGGAGCAGAGGGAAAGGATGGGTCTCAACACTGTGGAGCAGAGGGAGGGATGGGTCTCAACACTGTGGAGCAGAGGGAGGGATGGGTCTCAACACTGTGGAGCAGACAGAGGGATGGGTCTCAACACTGTGGAGCAGAGGGAAAGGATGATGTCTCAACTCTGTGGAGCAGAGGGAAAGGATGGTCTCAACTCTGTGGAGCAGAGGGAAAGGATGGGTCTCAACACTGTGGAGCAGAGGGAAAGGATGGGTCTCAACACTGTGGAGCAGACAGAGGATGGGTCTCAACACTGTAGAGCAGACAGAGGATGGGTCTCAACACTGTGGAGCAGAGGGAAAGGATGGGTCTCAACACTGTGGAGCAGAGGGAAAGGATGGGTCTCAACACTGTGGAGCAGACAGAGGATGGGTCTCAACACTGTGGAGCAGACGGAGGGATGGGTCTCAACACTGTGGAGCAGAGGGAAAGGATGGGTCTCAACACTGTGGAGCAGACAGAGGGATGGGTCTCAACACTGTGGAGCAGAGGGAAGGGATGGGTCTCAACACTGTGGAGCAGAGGGAAAGGATGGGTCTCAACACTGTGGAGCAGACGGAGGGATGGGTCTCAACACTGTGGAGCAGAAGAGGGATGGGTCTCAACACTGTGGAGCAGATGGAGGGATGGGTCTCAACACTGTGGAGCAGAGGGGGATGGGTCTCAACACTGTGGAGCAGAGGGAAAGGATGTGTCTCAACTCTGTGGAGCAGAGGGAAAGGATGTGTCTCAACTCTGTGGAGCAGAGGGAAAGGATGGGTCTCAACACTGTGGAGCAGAGAGAGCAGACAGAGGATGGGTCTCAACACTGTGGAGCAGAGGGAAAGGATGGGTCTCAACACTGTGGAGCAGAGGGAAAGGATGGGTCTCAACACTGTGGAGCAGACAGAGGATGGGTCTCAACACTGTGGAGCAGACGGAGGGATGGGTCTCAACACTGTGGAGCAGAGGGAAAGGATGGGTCTCAACACTGTGGAGTCTCAGACAGAGGGATGGGTCTCAACACTGTGGAGCAGACAGAGGGATGGGTCTCAACACTGTGGAGCAGACGGAGGGATGGGTCTCAACACTGTGGAGCAGAGGGAAAGGATGGGTCTCAACACTGTGGAGCAGAGGGAGAGGATGTCTCAACACTGGTCTCAACTCTGTGGAGCAGAGGGAAAGGATGTGTCTCAACTCTGTGGAGCAGAGGGAAAGGATGTGTCTCAACTCTATGGAGCAGAGGGAAAGGACGGGTCTCAACACTGTGGAGCAGAGGGAGGATGGGTCTCAACACTGTGGAGCAGAGGGATGGGTCTCAACTCTGTGGAGCAGAGGGAAAGGTGTCTCAACTCTGTGGAGCAGAGGGAAAGGATGTGTCTCAACTCTGTGGAGCAGAGGGAAAGGATGGGTCTCAACACTGTGGAGCAGACAGAGGCAGAGCAGACAGAGGGATGGGTCTCAACACTGTGGAGCAGAGGGAAAGGATGGGTCTCAACACTGTGGAGCAGAGGGAAAGGATGGGTCTCAACACTGTGGAGCAGAGGGAAAGGATGGGTCTCAACTCTCAACACTATGGAGCAGAGGGAAAGGATGGGTCTCAACACTGTGGAGCAGAGCAGAGGGAAGGATGGGTCTCAACACTGTGGAGCAGACAGAGGGATGGGTCTCAACACTGTGGAGCAGACAGAGGATGGGTCTCAACACTGTGGAGCAGAGGGAAAGGATGGGTCTCAACACTGTGGAGCAGAGGGAGGATGGGAAAGGACAGAGGGATGGGTCTCAACACTGTGGAGCAGAGGGAAGGATGGGTCTCAACACTGTGGAGCAGAGGGAAAGGATGGGTCTCAACACTGTGGAGCAGAGGGAAAGGATGGGTCTCAACACTGTGGAGCAGACAGAGGGATGGGTCTCAACACTGTGGAGCAGACAGAGGATGGGTCTCAACACTGTGGAGCAGACAGAGAGGGATGGGTCTCAACACTGTGGAGCAGAGGAGGGATGGGTCTCAACACTGTGGAGCAGACGGAGGGATGGGTCTCAACACTGTGGAGCAGACGGAGGGATGGGTCTCAACACTGTGGAGCAGAGGGAAAGGATGGGTCTCAACACTGTGGAGCAGACAGAGGGATGGGTCTCAACACTGTGGAGCAGACAGAGGGATGGGTCTCAACACTGTGGAGCAGACGGAGGGATGGGTCTCAACACTGTGGAGCAGAGGGAAAGGATGGGTCTCAACACTGTGGAGCAGACAGAGGGATGGGTCTCAACACTGTGGAGCAGAGGGAGGGATGGGTCTCAACACTGTGGAGCAGACGGAGGGATGGGTCTCAACACTGTGGAGCAGACGGAGGGATGGGTCTCAACACTGTGGAGCAGATGGAGGGATGGGGCTCAACACTGTGGAGCAGAGGGAAAGGATGGGTCTCAACACTGTGGAGCAGACAGAGGGATGGGTCTCAACACTGTGGAGCAGACGGAGGGATGGGTCTCAACACTGTGGAGCAGACGGAGGGATGGGTCTCAACACTGTGGAGCAGACGGAGGGATGGGTCTCAACACTGTGGAGCAGAGGGAAAGGATGGGTCTCAACACTGTGGAGCAGAGGGAAAGGATGTGTCTCAACTCTGTGGAGCAGAGGGAAAGGATGTGTCTCAACTCTGTGGAGCAGAGGGAAAGGATGTGTCTCAACTCTGTGGAGCAGAGGGAAAGGATGGGTCTCAACACTGTGGAGCAGACAGAGGGATGGGTCTCAACACTGTAGAGCAGACAGAGGGATGGGTCTCAACACTGTGGAGCAGAGGGAAAGGATGTGTCTCAACTCTCTGGAGCAGAGGGAAAGGACGGGTCTCAACACTGTGGAGCAGAGGGAAAGGATGGGTCTCAACTCTGTGGAGCAGAGGGAAAGGATGGGTCTCAACACTGTGGAGCAGACAGAAGGATGGGTCTCAACACTGTGGAGCAGACAAAGGGATGGGTCTCAACACTGTGGAGCAGACAGAGGGATGGGTCTCAACACTGTGGAGCAGAGGGAAAGGATGGGTCTCAACTCTATGGAGCAGAGGGAAAGGATGGGTCTCAACACTGTGGAGCAGACAGAGGGATGGGTCTCAACACTGTGGAGAGCAGAGGGAGGATGGGTCTCAACACTGTGGAGCAGAGGGAAAGGATGGGTCTCAACACTGTGGAGCAGAGGGAAAGGATGGGTCTCAACACTGTGGAGCAGACAGAGGATGGGTCTCAACACTGTGGAGCAGAGGGAGGGATGGGTCTCAACACTGTGGAGCAGAGGGAAAGGATGGGTCTCAACACTGTGGAGCAGACAGAGGGATGGGACTGTGGAGCAGACAGAGGGATGGGTCTCAACACTGTGGAGCAGAGGGAGGGATGGGTCTCAACACTGTGGAGCAGACGGAAGGATGGGTCTGGAGCAGATGGAGGGATGGGGCTCAACACTGTGGAGCAGAGGGAAAGGATGGGTCTCAACACTGTGGAGCAGACAGAGGATGGGTCTCAACACTGTGGAGCAGACGGAGGATGGGTCTCAACACTGTGGAGCAGACGGAGGGATGGGTCTCAACACTGTGGAGCAGACGGAGGGATGGGTCTCAACACTGTGGAGCAGATGGAGGGATGGGGCTCAACACTGTGGAGCAGAGGGAAAGGATGTGTCTCAACTCTGTGGAGCAGAGGGAAAGGATGTGTCTCAACTCTGTGGAGCAGAGGGAAAGGATGTGTCTCAACTCTGTGGAGCAGAGGGAAAGGATGGGTCTCAACACTGTGGAGCAGACAGAGGGATGGGTCTCAACACTGTGGAGCAGAGGGAAAGGATGGGTCTCAACTCTATGGAGCAGAGGGAAAGGATGGGTCTCAACACTGTGGAGCAGACAGAGGGATGGGTCTCAACACTGTGGAGCAGACGGAGGGATGGGTCTCAACACTGTGGAGCAGAGGGAAAGGATGGGTCTCAACACTGTGGAGCAGACAGAGGGATGGGTCTCAACACTGTGGAGCAGACGGAGGGATGGGTCTCAACACTGTGGAGCAGAGGGAAAGGATGGGTCTCAACACTGTGGAGCAGGTCTCAACAGAGACAGATGGGAAAGGATGGGTCTCAACTCACTGTGGAGCAGAGGGAAAGGATGGGTCTCAACACTGTGGAGCAGACAAAGGATGGGTCTCAACACTGTGGAGCAGACAGAGGGATGGGTCTCAACTCTGTGGAGCAGAGGAAAGGATGTGTCTCAAGGAGCAGAGGGAAAGGATGTGTCTCAACTCTATGGAGCAGAGGAAAGGATGGGTCTCAACACTGTGGAGCAGAGGGAAAGGATGGGTCTCAACTCTGTGGAGCAGAGGGAAAGGATGGGTCTCAACACTGTGGAGCAGACAGAGGGATGGGTCTCAACACTGTGGAGCAGACAGAGGGATGGGTCTCAACACTGTGGAGCAGACAGAGGGATGGGTCTCAACACTGTGGAGCAGAGGGAAAGGATGGGTCTCAACTCTGTGGAGCAGAGGGAAAGGATGGGTCTCAACACTGTGGAGCAGACAGAGGGATGGGTCTCAACACTGTGGAGCAGACGGAGGGATGGGTCTCAACACAGTGGAGCAGAGGGAAAGGATGGGTCTCAACACTGTGGAGCAGACAGAGGGATGGGTCTCAACACTGTGGAGCAGAGGGAAGGGATGGGTCTCAACACTGTGGAGCAGAGGGAAAGGATGGGTCTCAACACTGTGGAGCAGAGGGAAAGGGATGGGTCTCAACACTGTGGAGCAGAGGGAAGGGATGGGTCTCAACACTGTGGGCAGCAGGGATGGGTCTCAACACTGTGGAGCAGAAGGGATGGGTCTCAACACTGTGGAGCAGATGGAGGGATGGGTCTCAACACTGTAGAGCAGAGGGAAAGGATGTGTCTCAACTCTGTGGAGCAGAGGGAAAGGATGTGTCTCAACTCTGTGGAGCAGAGGGAAAGGATGTGTCTCAACTCTGTGGAGCAGAGGGAAAGGATGGGTCTCAACACTGTGGAGCAGACAGAGGGATGGGTCTCAACACTGTGGAGCAGACAGAGGGATGGGTCTCAACACTGTGGAGCAGAGGGAAAGGATGTGTCTCAACACTGTGGAGCAGAGGAAAGGATGGGTCTCAACACTGTGGAGCAGACAGAGGGGGATGGGTCTCAACACTGTCAGACGGAGGGATGGGTCTGTGGAGCAGACAGAGGGAGACTGTGGAGTAGAAAGGGATGTGTCTCAACTCTGTGGAGCAGAGGGAAAGGATGTGTCTCAACTCTGTGGGAAAGAGGGAAAGGGGTCTCAACTCTGTGGAGCAGAGGGAAAGGATGGTCTCAACTCTGTGGAGCAGAGGGAAAGGATGGTCTCAACACTGTGGAGCAGAGGGAAAGGATGGGTCTCAACACTGTGGAGCAGAGGGAAAGGATGGGTCTCAACACTGTGGAGAGCAGGATGGGAAAGGAGGATGGGTCTCAACACTGTGGAGCAGACGGAGGGATGGGTCTCAACACTGTGGAGCAGAGGGAAAGGACGGGTCTCAACACTGTGGAGCAGAGGGAAAGGATGGGTCTCAACTCTGTGGAGCAGAGGGAAAGGATGGGTCTCAACTCTGTGGAGCAGAGGGAAAGGATGGGTCTCAACACTGTGGAGCAGAGGGAAAGGATGTGTCTCAACACTGTGGAGCAGAGGGAAAGGATGGGTCTCAACACTGTGGAGCAGAGGGAAAGGATGGGTCTCAACACTGTGGAGCAGAGGGAAAGGATGGGTCTCAACACTGTGGAGCAGAGGGAAAGGATGGGTCTCAACACTGTGGAGCAGAGGGAAAGGATGGGTCTCAACACTGTGGAGCAGACAAAGGACGGGTCTCAACACTGTGGAGCAGACACTGTGGAGAGGGATGGGTCTCAACTCTGTGGAGCAGAGGGAAAGGATGTGTCTCAACACTGTCTCAACTCTATGGAGCAGAGGGAAAGGATGTGTCTCAACTCTGTGGAGCAGAGGGAAAGGATGTGTCTCAACTCTGTGGAGCAGAGGGAAAGGATGGGTCTCAACACTGTGGAGCAGACAGAGGGATGGGTCTCAACACTGTGGAGCAGAGGGAAAGGATGTGTCTCAACTCTGTGGAGCAGAGGGAAAGGATGTGTCTCAACTCTATGGAGCAGAGGGAAAGGACGGGTCTCAACACTGTGGAGCAGAGGGAAAGGATGGGTCTCAACTCTGTGGAGCAGAGGGAAAGGATGGGTCTCAACTCTGTGGAGCAGACAGAGGATGGGTCTCAACACTGTGGAGCAGACTGTGGAGCAGACAGAGGATGGGTGGAGCAGACAAAGGGATGGGTCTCAACACTGTGGAGCAGACAGAAGGGATGGGTCTCAACACTGTGGAGCAGACAAAGGGATGGGTCTCAACACTGTGGAGCAGACGGAGGGAAAGGGGTCTCAACACTGTGGAGCAGCAGACGGAGGGATGGGTCTCAACACTGTGGAGCAGACGGAGGGATGGGTCTCAACACTGTGGAGCAGATGGAAGGATGGGTCTCAACACTGGGATGGGTCTCAACACTGTGGAGCAGAGGGAGGGATGGGATGGAGCAGACGGAGGGATGGGTCTCAACACTGTGGAGCAGACGGAGGGATGGGTCTCAACACTGTGGAGCAGACGGAGGGATGGGTCTCAACAGAGCAGATGGAGGGATGGGTCTCAACACTGTGGAGCAGAGGGAAAGGATGTGTCTCAACTCTGTGGAGCAGAGGGAAAGGATGTGTCTCAACTCTGTGGAGCAGAGGGAAAGGATGGGTCTCAACTCTGTGGAGCAGAGGGAAAGGATGGGTCTCAACACTGTGGAGCAGACAGAGGGATGGGTCTCAACACTGTGGAGCAGACAGAGGGATGGGTCTCAACACTGTGGAGCAGAGGGAAAGGATGTGTCTCAACTCTATGGAGCAGAGGGAAAGGACGGGTCTCAACACTGTGGAGCAGACAGAGGGATGGGTCTCAACTCTGTGGAGCAGACGGAAAGGATGGGTCTCAACACTGTGGAGCAGAGGGAAAGGATGGGTCTCAACACTGTGGAGCAGACAGAGGATGGGTCTCAACACTGTGGAGCAGACGGAGGGATGGGATGGAGGGTCTCAACACTGTGGAGCAGACAGAGGATGGGTCTCAACACTGTGGAGCAGAGGGAAAGGATGTGTCTCAACTCTGTGGAGCAGAGGGAAAGGATGGTCTCAAACTGTGGATGGGTCTCAACACTGTGGAGCAGAGGGAAAGGACAGAGGATGGGAGCAGACAGAGGGATGGGTCTCAACTCTGTGGAGCAGAGGGAAAGGATGTGTCTCAACTCTGTGGAGCAGAGGGAAAGGATGTGTCTCAACTCTATGGAGCAGAGGGAAAGGACGGGTCTCAACACTGTGGAGCAGAGGGAAAGGATGGGTCTCAACTCTGTGGAGCAGAGGGAAAGGATGGGTCTCAACACTGTGGAGCAGACAGAGGGATGGGTCTCAACACTGTGGAGCAGACAAAGGGATGGGTCTCAACACTGTAGAGCAGACAGAGGGATGGGTCTCAACACTGTGGAGCAGAGGGAAAGGATGGGTCTCAACTCTGTGGAGCAGAGGGAAAGGATGGGTCTCAACACTGTGGGCAGCAGAGGGAGACTGTGGAGCAGACGGAGGGATGGGTCTCAACACTGTGGAGCAGAGGGAAAGGATGGGTCTCAACACTGTGGAGCAGACAGAGGGATGGGTCTCAACACTGTGGAGCAGACAGAGGGATGGGTCTCAACACTGTGGAGCAGAGGGAAAGGATGGGTCTCAACACTG
This sequence comes from Oncorhynchus nerka, assembly GCF_034236695.1. Classification (NCBI taxonomy): domain Eukaryota; kingdom Metazoa; phylum Chordata; class Actinopteri; order Salmoniformes; family Salmonidae; genus Oncorhynchus; species Oncorhynchus nerka. The sequence goes on from NC_088410.1 coordinate 67,019,398, forward strand.
TGGAGCAGACAGAGGGATGGGTCTCAACACTGTGGAGCAGACGGAGGGATGGGTCTCAACACTGTGGAGCAGACGGAGGGATGGGTCTCAACACTGTGGAGCAGACGGAGGGATGGGTCTCAACACTGTGGAGCAGATGGAGGGATGGGGCTCAACACTGTGGAGCAGAGGGAAAGGATGTGTCTCAACTCTGTGGAGCAGAGGGAAAGGATGTGTCTCAACTCTGTGGAGCAGAGGGAAAGGATGTGTCTCAACTCTGTGGAGCAGAGGGAAAGGATGGGTCTCAACACTGTGGAGCAGACAGAGGGATGGGTCTCAACACTGTAGAGCAGACAGAGGGATGGGTCTCAACACTGTGGAGCAGAGGGAAAGGATGGGTCTCAACTCTATGGAGCAGAGGGAAAGGATGGGTCTCAACACTGTGGAGCAGACAGAGGGATGGGTCTCAACACTGTGGAGCAGACGGAGGGATGGGTCTCAACACAGTGGAGCAGACAGAGGGATGGGTCTCAACACTGTGGAGTAGACAAAGGGATGTGTCTCAACTCTGTGGAGCAGAGGGAAAGGATGTGTCTCAACTCTGTGGAGCAGAGGGAAAGGACGGGTCTCAACTCTGTGGAGCAGAGGGAAAGGATGTGTCTCAACTCTGTGGAGCAGAGGGAAAGGATGTGTCTCAACACTGTGGAGCAGAGGGAAAGGATGGGTCTCAACACTGTGGAGCAGAGGGAAAGGATGTGTCTCAACTCTGTGGAGCAGAGGGAAAGGATGTGTCTCAACACTGTGGAGCAGACGGAGGGATGGGTCTCAACACTGTGGAGCAGAGGGAAAGGATGGGTCTCAACACTGTGGAGCAGAGGGAAAGGATGGGTCTCAACTCTGTGGAGCAGAGGGAAAGGATGGGTCTCAACTCTGTGGAGCAGAGGGAAAGGATGGGTCTCAACTCTGTGGAGCAGAGGGAAAGGATGTGTCTCAACACTGTGGAGCAGAGGAAAGGATGGGTCTCAACACTGTGGAGCAGAGGGAAAGGATGGGTCTCAACACTGTGGAGCAGAGGGAAAGGATGTGTCTCAACTCTGTGGAGCAGAGGGAAAGGATGTGTCTCAACTCTATGGAGCAGAGGGAAAGGACGGGTCTCAACACTGTGGAGCAGAGGGAAAGGATGGGTCTCAACACTGTGGAGCAGACAGAGGGATGGGTCTCAACTCTGTGGAGCAGAGGGAAAGGATGTGTCTCAACTCTGTGGAGCAGAGGGAAAGGATGGGTCTCAACTCTGTGGAGCAGAGGGAAAGGATGGGTCTCAACACTGTGGAGCAGAGGGAAAGGATGTGTCTCAACTCTATGGAGCAGAGGGAAAGGACGGGTCTCAACACTGTGGAGCAGACAGAGGGATGGGTCTCAACTCTGTGGAGCAGAGGGAAAGGATGTGTCTCAACTCTGTGGAGCAGAGGGAAAGGATGTGTCTCAACTCTATGGAGCAGAGGGAAAGGACGGGTCTCAACACTGTGGAGCAGAGGGAAAGGATGGGTCTCAACTCTGTGGAGCAGAGGGAAAGGATGGGTCTCAACTCTGTGGAGCAGACAGAGGGATGGGTCTCAACACTGTGGAGCAGACAGAGGGATGGGTCTCAACACTGTGGAGCAGACAGAGGGATGGGTCTCAACTGGAGGGAGACAGAGGGGGATGGGTCTCAACACTGTGGAGCAGAGGGAAAAGAGGGATGGAGCAGAGGGAAAGGGGTCTCAACACTGTGGAGCAGAGGGAAAGGATGGGTCTCAACACTGTGGAGCAGACAGAAGGATGGGTCTCAACACTGTAGAGCAGAAAGGATGGGTCTCAACACTGTGGAGCAGAGGGAAAGGATGTGTCTCAACTCTGTGGAGCAGTCTCAACACTGTGGAGCAGAGGGAAAGGATGGGTCTCAACACTGTGGAGCAGACAGGGAAAGGATGGGTCTCAACACTGTGGAGCAGACAGAGGGATGGGTCTCAACACTGTGGAGCAGAGGGAAATGGGTCTCAACACTGTGGAGCAGAGGAAAGGATGGGTCTCAACTCTGTGGAGCAGAGGGAAAGGATGGGTCTCAACACTGTGGAGCAGACGGAGGGATGGGAGGATGGGTCTCAACACTGTGGAGCAGAGGGAAAGGATGGGTCTCAACACTGTGGAGCAGACAGAGGGATGGGTCTCAACACTGTGGAGCAGACGGAGGGATGGGTCTCAACACTGTGGAGCAGAGGGAAAGGATGGGTCTCAACACTGTGGAGCAGACAGAGGGATGGGTCTCAACACTGTGAAGCAGACAGAGGATGGGTCTCAACACTGTGGAGCAGAGGGAAAGGGATGGGTCTCAACACTGTGGAGCAGACAGAGGGATGGGTCTCAACACTGTGGAGCAGACAGAGGGATGGGTCTCAACACTGTGGAGCAGAGGGATGGGTCTCAACACTGTGGAGGACGGAGGGATGGGGCTCAACACTGTGGAGCAGATGGGAGGGATGGGTCTCAACACTGTGGAGCAGACGGAGGGATGGGTCTCAACACTGTGGAGCAGACAGAGGATGGGTCTCAACACTGTGGAGAGCAGAGGGAGACAGAGGGATGGGTCTCAACACTGTGGAGCAGACAGAGGGATGGGTCTCAACACTGTAGAGCAGATGGAGAGGGATGGGTCTCAACACTGTGGAGCAGAGGGAGGGATGGGTCTCAACACTGTGGAGCAGACGGAGGGAGTCTCAACAGATGGGGAAAGGATGGGTCTCAACACTGTGGAGCAGAGGATGGGTCTCAACACTGTGGAGCAGACAGGGGATGGGACACTGTAGAGCAGACGGAGAATTGGGTCTCAACACTGTGGAGCAGAGGGAAAGGATGTGTCTCAACTCTATGGAGCAGAGGGAAAGGACGGGTCTCAACACTGTGGAGCAGAGGGAAAGGATGGGTCTCAACTCTGTGGAGCAGAGGGAAAGGATGGGTCTCAACACTGTGGAGCAGAGGGAAAGGATGGGTCTCAACTCTGTGGAGCAGAGGGAAAGGATGGGTCTCAACTCTGTGGAGCAGACAGAGGGATGGGTCTCAACACTGTGGAGCAGACAGAGGGATGGGTCTCAACACTGTGGAGCAGACAGAGGGATGGGTCTCAACACTGTGGAGCAGAGGGAAAGGATGTGTCTCAACTCTGTGGAGCAGAGGGAAAGGATGTGTCTCAACTCTGTGGAGCAGAGGGAAAGGATGGGTCTCAACTCTGTGGAGCAGAGGGAAAGGATGTGTCTCAACTCTGTGGAGCAGAGGGAAAGGATGTGTCTCAACTCTGTGGAGCAGAGGGAAAGGACGGGTCTCAACTCTGTGGAGCAGAGGGAAAGGATGTGTCTCAACTCTGTGGAGCAGAGGGAAAGGATGTGTCTCAACACTGTGGAGCAGAGGGAAAGGATGGGTCTCAACACTGTGGAGCAGAGGGAAAGGATGTGTCTCAACTCTGTGGAGCAGAGGGAAAGGATGTGTCTCAACTCTATGGAGCAGAGGGAAAGGACGGGTCTCAACACTGTGGAGCAGAGGGAAAGGACGGGTCTCAACACTGTGGAGCAGACAGAGGGATGGGTCTCAACTCTGTGGAGCAGAGGGAAAGGATGTGTCTCAACTCTGTGGAGCAGAGGGAAAGGATGTGTCTCAACTCTATGGAGCAGAGGGAAAGGACGGGTCTCAACACTGTGGAGCAGAGGGAAAGGATGTGTCTCAACTCTATGGAGCAGAGGGAAAGGACGGGTCTCAACACTGTGGAGCAGACAGAGGGATGGGTCTCAACTCTGTGGAGCAGAGGGAAAGGATGTGTCTCAACTCTGTGGAGCAGAGGGAAAGGATGTGTCTCAACTCTATGGAGCAGAGGGAAAGGACGGGTCTCAACACTGTGGAGCAGAGGGAAAGGATGGGTCTCAACTCTGTGGAGCAGAGGGAAAGGATGGGTCTCAACTCTGTGGAGCAGACAGAGGGATGGGTCTCAACACTGTGGAGCAGACAGAGGGATGGGTCTCAACACTGTGGAGCAGACAGAGGGATGGGTCTCAACACTGTGGAGTAGACAAAGGGATGGGTCTCAACACTGTGGAGCAGAGGGAAAGGATGTGTCTCAACTCTGTGGAGCAGAGGGAAAGGATGTGTCTCAACTCTGTGGAGCAGAGGGAAAGGATGGGTCTCAACACTGTGGAGCAGACAGATGGATGGGTCTCAACACTGTAGAGCAGACAAAGGGATGGGTCTCAACACTGTGGAGCAGAGGGAAATGATGTGTCTCAACTCTGTGGAGCAGAGGGAAAGGATGTGTCTCAACTCTGTGGAGCAGAGGGAAAGGATGGGTCTCAACACTGTGGAGCAGACAGATGGATGGGTCTCAACACTGTAGAGCAGACAGAGGGATGGGTCTCAACACTGTGGATCAGAGGGAAAGGATGGGTCTCAACTCTATGGAGCAGAGGGAAAGGATGGGTCTCAACACTGTGGAGCAGACGGAGGGATGGGTCTCAACACAGTGGAGCAGAGGGAAAGGATGGGTCTCAACACTGTGGAGCAGACAGAGGGATGGGTCTCAACACTGTGGAGCAGACGGAGGGATGGGTCTCAACACTGTGGAGCAGAGGGAAAGGATGGGTCTCAACACTGTGGAGCAGACAGAGGGATGGGTCTCAACACTGTGGAGCAGACAGAGGGATGGGTCTCAACACTGTGGAGCAGACAAAGGGATGGGTCTCAACACTGTGGAGCAGACAGAGGGATGGGTCTCAACACTGTGGAGCAGACAGAGGGATGGGTCTCAACACTGTGGAGCAGACAGAGGGATGGGTCTCAACACTGTGGAGCAGACGGAGGGATGGGGCTCAACACTGTGGAGCAGACGGAGGGATGGGGCTCAACACTATGGAGCAGACGGAGGGATGGGTCTCAACACTGTAGAGCAGACAGAGGGATGGGTCTCAACACTGTGGAGCAGACAGAGGGATGGGTCTCAACACTGTAGAGCAGACGGAGGGATGGGTCTCAACACTGTAGAGCAGACAGAGGGATGGGTCTCAACACTGTAGAGCAGATGGAGGGATGGGTCTCAACACTGTAGAGCAGACAGAGGGATGGGTCTCAAGACTGTGGAGCAGACGGAGGGATGGGTCTCAACACTGTAGAGCAGACGGTAGGGATGGGTCTCAACACTGTGGAGCAGACGGAGGGATGGGTCTCAACACTGTAGAGCAGACAGATATATGGGTCTCAACACTGTAGAGCAGACAGAGGGATGGGTCTCAACACTGTGGAGCAGACGGAGTGATGGGTCTCAACACTGTAGAGCAGACGGAGAATTGGGTCTCAACACTGTGGAGCAGAGGGAAAGGATGTGTCTCAACTCTATGGAGCAGAGGGAAAGGACGGGTCTCAACACTGTGGAGCAGAGGGAAAGGATGTGTCTCAACTCTATGGAGCAGAGGGAAAGGATGGGTCTCAACACTGTGGAGCAGAGGGAAAGGATGGGTCTCAACTCTGTGGAGCAGAGGGAAAGGATGGGTCTCAACTCTGTGGAGCAGACAGTCTCAAATGGAGGGATGGGTCTCAACACTGTGGAGCAGACAGAGAGGGGATGGGTCTCAACAGGGATGGGTCTCAACACTGTGGAGCAGACAAAAGGATGGGTCTCAACACTGTGGAGCAGAGGGAAAGGGTGTCTCAACTCTGGATGATGTCTCAACTCTGTGGAGCAGAGGGAAAGGATGGGTCTCAACTCTGTGGAGCAGAGGGAAAGGATGGTCTCAACTCTGTGGAGCAGAGGAAAGGATGGTCTCAACTCTGTGGAGCAGAGGGAAAGGATGGGTCTCAACTCAACACTGTGGAGCAGACTCTGTGGAAAGGATGGGTCTCAACACTGTGGAGCAGACAGAGGATGGGTCTCAACACTGTGGAGCAGAGGGAAAGGATGGGTCTCAACTCTGTGGAGCAGAGGGAAAGGATGGGTCTCAACACTGTGGAGCAGACAGAGGGATGGGTCTCAACACTGTGGAGCAGACGGAGGGATGGGTCTCAACACTGTGGAGCAGAGGGAAAGGATGGGTCTCAACACTGTGGAGCAGACAGAGGGATGGGTCTCAACACTGTGGAGCAGATGGAGGGATGGGTCTCAACACTGTGGAGACAGAGGGAAAGGATGGGTCTCAACACTGTGGAGCAGACAGAGGGATGGGTCTCAACACTGTGGAGCAGACAGAGGGAGGGATGGGTCTCAACACTGTGGAGCAGACAAGGGATGGGTCTCAACACTGTGGAGCAGACAGAGGGATGGGTCTCAACACTGTGGAGCAGACAGAGGATGGGTCTCAACACTGTGGAGCAGACAGAGGGATGGGTCTCAACACTGTGGAGCAGACAGAGGGATGGGTCTCAACACTGTGGAGCAGACAGAGGGATGGGTCTCAACACTGTGGAGCAGACGGAGGGATGGGTCTCAACACTGTGGAGCAGAGGGAAAGGATGGGTCTCAACACTGTCGAGCAGACAGAGGGATGGGTCTCAACACTGTGGAGCAGACAGAGGGATGGGTCTCAACACTGTGGAGCAGACAGAGGGATGGGTCTCAACACTGTGGAGCAGACAGAGGGATGGGTCTCAACACTGTGGAGCAGACAGAGGGATGGGTCTCAACACTGTGGAGCAGACAGAGAGATGGGTCTCAACACTGTGGAGCAGACAAAGGGATGGGTCTCAACACTGTGGAGCAGACAGAGGGATGGGTCTCAACACTGTGGAGCAGACAGAGGGATGGGTCTCAACACTGTGGAGCAGACAGAGGGTTGGGTCTCAACACTGTGGAGCAGACGGAGGGATGGGTCTCAACACTGTGGAGCAGACGGAGGGATGGGGCTCAACACTGTGGAGCAGACGGAGGGATGGGTCTCAACACTGTAGTGCAGACAGAGGGATGGGTCTCAACACTGTGGAGCAGACAGAGGGATGGGTCTCAACACTGTAGAGCAGACGGAGGGATGGGTCTCAACACTGTAGAGCAGACACAGGGATGGGTCTCAACACTGTAGAGCAGACGGAGGGATGGGTCTCAACACTGTAGAGCAGACAGAGGGATGGGTCTCAACACTGTGGAGCAGACGGAGGGATGGGTCTCAACACTGTAGAGCAGACAGATATATGGGTCTCAACACTGTAGAGCAGACAGAGGGATGGGTGTCAACACTGTGGAGCAGACGGAGTGATGGGTCTCAACACTGTAGAGCAGACGGAGAATTGGGTCTCAACACTGTGGAGCAGACGGAGGGATGGGTCTCAACACTGTGGAGCAGAAAGAGGGATGTGTCTCAACACTGTGGAGCAGACGGAGGGATGGGGCTCAACACTGTGGAGCAGACGGAGGGATGGGGCTCAACACTGTGGAGCAGACGGAGGAATGGGTCTCAACACTGTAGAGCAGACTGAGGGATGGGTCTCAACACTGTGGAGCAGACAGAGGGATGGGTCTCAACACTGTAGAGCAGACGGAGGGATGGGTCTCAACACTGTAGAGCAGACGGAGGGATGGGTCTCAACACTGTAGAGCAGACAGAGGATTGGGTCTCAACACTGTAGAGCAGACGGAGGGAAAAGAGTCTCTGCCACGCTTCTAGTCAGAGGACCTTGAGGTAAAGACAAAAGTAGTTGAAGTTTAAAGAAGTATTCACAAAACCTGTCCTCTGGGCTCTTGTCGTCAAACAGCAACATAAGAGAAAGGCCCAAAATAACCACAGTCAGTGTCATTAGAGCCAATTTAATTAAAGTAGAGATTTCCTCTTCAAACATCCACCTATTACCTTTTGGAGAGACTGGACAATGACTCCAGATGTAGTGTGTGAACAGAGGATAGCATGCTAATGTAATTCAAATCTTATATAAGATGGACTGTGTTAATGAGATTTATTTATTGAATGTTATTTGATGATTGCTGGCATGAACAGTTATGAGAAAATCTTGTCATATGTTGAATTAGTTTGCTCAGGGGTACAGTACAATTCTGTGTCACCATGGCAGCTGGCATTGAGAGCAGATAGGTGGGTACCTTCATGAATATAACATTGTGATTTACAAATCATTCTAAGGGATGAGTTTATATGATTGTTTTACTCAATTATTCATGTAGGACCAAGAGATTTACAAAGAAAAATGTTGAAGTAAACCAGAACTGCATCAGTGTGTTATGAAACAGTCTAATCTTTACTAATGGGATAAATGCACAAATTCACATGACTGAAAGCCTGCAGGAAACCGTTCATCTTCTATTCTATATCTGATTGACGTCATTGGTAATCTACAAATGGTCGCCAGGGTTTTTAAAAGGTGGAAATCAAGATAGGAGGCAGATAAACATCCACCGCAAAGCGAGAACTCGATCTTTGTCTGTGATGCTGGGTTTTTGGGTTGTTTACCCACGTAAAGGACTTGGTGGCATAAGATATTTCCACATTTTCACCCATGAGATACAGACTTTCGGAAGTGCCTCCCTACAGAAAAGTGCATGCATGTATAAACGACAGCTATTTTGGTATGAGAATCACTATTAAAACATGACCAATGTAGCCGTACCTAATCTAGCTGTGTCTACATATAACCCTGTGGTAGATTATTTTATCCACACTTGATACATGTCAGGCAGATTAGCTGTGGCATTGCGATAAGACTGAAATGGTCCAATAGTGAAGGAAAGAAGAGAGATGATTGGACTCCCTGTTGTCATCTGACGTGACTGGGGTCCCAAGTGTTCTTCCTTTTATCCTCGGCCTGCATGTTTCTGCAACTCTTCTCACAAAGACAGGTACAGATTGTGTTTCTTCGTAGCCTAGCAACAGGTCCTCCTCTATGATTTAATATCTGTAGCACAGGTTTCATATCTTCTGATGTGAAGCTGCATAGAATGCACACATACACACCTATAGACACTATAGAAAGGTACATACCTAACATACATGAATGGAACATCCATAGATCTGAACATAAAAAACATAATGGTTTGTCCTTAGTAGAAGAAAACTGTCGTATATAATCCACGAGAGGTTGGTGGCACCTTAATTGGCGAGAATGGGCTCGTGGTAATGACTGGAGCGGCACCAGTGGAATGGTATCAAACACATGGTTTCCATGGTTCCCAGGTGTTTGATGCCAGTCCATTTACACTGTTATGAGCTGTTCTCACATCAGCAGCCTCCACTGATATAAATCACTATGCTTTTTTGCATTTATCAGGAAGCTTTTTTATATTACCACCTAAAAGGAATGTATCAGGTGTGTTATTAGAAGTTCTGGTACTTAGCTTTGGTAGGTAGAAGCTGGTGCAGAAACAGTGAGCAACGGGAAGTGCAGTACGAACCGACACAGGAGAGGGGTAATAAGAGGGGGATAAACTAGGCAACAGAGATCCAGCACTGAGAAATCTTATATTCAAATTACATTTTGAGTGGTATTATTTCAGCAAACCCAATCTGAATGCTGAGGCCATAGAATTATACACTGAACAAAAATATAAATGCAACATGTAAAGTGTTGGTTCCATGTTTCATGTGCTGAAATAAAAGATCCCAGAAATGTTTCATATGCACAAAAAGCTTAAATCTCTCAAGTTTTGTGCACAAATTTGTTTACATCCCTGTTAGTGAACATTTCTCCTTTGTGGAGTTAATCTAACCACTTGACAGGTGTGGTATATCAAGAAACTGATTAAACAGCATGATCACTACACAGGTGCACCTTGTGCTGGAGACAATAAAAGGCCACTCTAAACTTTGCAGTTTTGTCTCACAACACAATGTCACAGATGTCTCAAGTTTTGAGGGAGCATGCAATCGGCATGCTGACTGCACAAATGTCCACTACAGCTGTTGCCAGATAATGTAATGTTAATATCTCTACCGTAAGCTTCCTCCAAGTAGTTTTAGAGAATTTGGCAGTACGCCCAACCGGCCTCACAACTGCAGACCACGTGTAAGACATAAGCTACAGACAACGAACACAACTGCATTTTATTGATGGCAATTTGAATGCACAGAGATACCGTGACGAGATCCCGAGTCCCATTCTCATGTCATTCGTCCGCAGCCATCACCTCATGTTTCAGCATGATAATGCACGGCCCCATGTCGCAAGGATCTGTACACAAGTACTGGAAGCAGAAAATGTACTTGTTCTTCCATGGCCTGCATATTCTCCAGAAATGTCACCCACTGAACATGTTTGGGATGCTCTGGATTGATGTGTATGACAGCATGTTTTGGTTCCCGCCAATATCCAGCAACTTCACACAGCTATTGAAGAGGGGTGGGACAATATTCCACAGGCCACAATCAACAGCCTGATCAATTTTATGCGAAGGAGATGTGCTGGCTTTATAAGGCAAATGGTGGTCACACCAGATACTGACTGGTTTTCTAATCCACACCCCTACCTTTTTTAAGGGTATCTGTGACCAACAGATGCCTATCTGTATTCCTAGTCATGTGAAAACATATTTTAGGGCTTAATTGATTTATTTAAATTGACTGATTTCCTTATATGAACTTTAACTCAGTAAAATCTCTGAAATTGTTGCATGTTACATTTATTTGTATCATTCTACTGTATTTCTGTGGCGGAGACATGGACCAGATGTGTAACGGTAGGGACTTACGTCCGTTAGTCCATACATTACTATTCCCTTGAACTGTGAAACTTACTGTCTTAAGAAAAATTGGAACAGGCCAAGAACATAAACATTTATTAGGTTGATGTATCAGTCTTTTGCATATGTGGAATATATTACAAATAGAAAACATTGCAAAAAAAAACAGGCACGTAGGTAGACACAGTATGTATTTTTCACAAAGCCTCAAAGGTTGTTTGCAATATACACTGGGTGTACAAAACATTATGAACACCTGCTCCATGAGCCTGACCAGCTGAAAGTTATGATCCCTTATTGATGTCACTTGTTAAATCCACTTCAATCAGTGTAGACGAAGGGGCGGAGACAGGTTAAAAAAGTATTTTTGAGACATGGATTGTGTATGTGCCATTCGAAGGGTGAATGGGCAAGACAAAAAAAATGTAAGTGCCTTTGAACAGGGTATGGTAGTAGGTGACAGGCACACTATTTTGTGTCAAGAACTGCAATGCTGCTTGGTTTTTCATGCTCAACAAGTTCCCGTGTGTATCAAGAATGGTCCACCAACAAAAGGGCATCCGGGGGGTGCAACTCAATATTAGGAAGATGTTCTTAATGTTTTGTACACTCAGTATATATTCCTATACTTAAGCAGGCACGAGGGGGTGTGGTATATGGCCAATATACCACGACTAAGAGCTGTTCGTAGGCACGACGCATCGCAACCCTTAGCTGTGGTATATTGGCCATATACCACAAACCCCCGAGGTGCCTTATTGCTATTATAAACTGGTTACCAACGAAATTAGAGCAGTAAAAATGCATGTTTTGTCATACCGGTAGTATCTGGTCTGCTATACCAAAGGTGTCAGCCAATCAGCATTCAGGGCTCAAACCACCCAGTTTATATTAGTTACTTTGACCCATCCCTCATTCAAACCTGTACATCTTTTCTCACATCTTTACATTTTATGATGAATAAATACGTTGAGCGTGTTCATTACAAAGCTACAGTATGTAACAAAAACATTTGTTTTTCAATTACCTTGATTGCCAGCAAGCGTGTAAATCAAGCTAAATGAATATATTTTGGTTTACTTAATCTATTCCAAACCCAGTATATTTGATTAACAAGCTGATGAGCAAAACCTGCTTGAAAGTCTTAAACACTCCAAAGCAGGGTTCCCCAACCAGTGGGGGATTTATTTGGTCACCCAAGTTTTCTGAGCAAAAATAATAATAAATATACACACAAACACCAGTCAGTCAAAAGTTTTGAACACACCAACTCATTCAAATGTTTAAAATAATAGTGAAGACATCAAAACTATGAAATAACACATATGGAATCATGTAGTAACCAAAAAAGTGTTAATACAAATCTAAATATATTTTATACTTCAGATTCTTCAACACGGCCACCCTTTGCCTTGATGACAGCTTTAAACACTCTTGGCATTCTCTCAGCCAGCTTCACCTGGAATGCTTTTGCAAAAGTCTTGGAGTTACCACATATGCCAAGCACTTGTTGGCTGCTTTTCCTTCACTCTGCGGACCAACTCCTCCCAAACCATCTCAATTGGGTTGAGGTCGACGGATTGTGGAGGCAAGGTCATCTGATGCAGCACTCCATCACTCTCCTTCTTGGTCCAATAGCCCTTGCACAGCCTGGAGGTGTGTTGGGTCATTGTCCTGTTGAAAAACAAAATGATAGTCCCACTAAGCACAAACCCGATATGACATATCCCTGCAGAATGCTGTGGTAGCCATGCTGGTTAAGTGTGCCTTGAATTCTAAATAAATCACCCCCACACCACCTCCTCCATGCTTCACAGTGGGGACCACACATGCAGAGATCATCGTCTCACTAAAGACACAGCGGTTGGAACCAAAAATGTCAAATTTATACTCAAATTTCCACCGGTCTAATGTCCATTGCTTGTGTTTCTTGGCCCAAGCAAGTCTCTTCTTACTATTGATGTCCTTTAGTAGTGGTTTATCTTAAGCAATTTGACCATGAAGGCCTGATTCACAGTCTCCTCTGAACAATTGATGTTGAGATGTGTCCATTACTTGAACTCTGTGAAGCATTTATTTGGGCTGCAATGTCTGAGGTGCAGTTAACTCTAATGAACTTTTCCTCTGTAGCAGAGGTAACTCCGGGTCTTCCTTTCCTGTGGCGGTCCTCATGAGAGCAAGTTTCATCATAACGCTTGATGTTTTTTGCAACTGCACTTGAAGAAACATTAAAAGTTCTTGAAATGTTACGCATTGACTGACCTTAATGTCTTAAAGTAATGATGGACTGTCGTTTCTCTTTGCTTATTTGAGCTGTTCTTGCCATAATATGGACTTGGTCTTTTACCAAATAGGGCTATCTTCTATATACCACCCCTACCTTGTCACAACACAATTGATTGGCTCAAACACATTAAGAAAATAAATTCCACAAATTAACTTTAAACAAGGCACACCTGTTAATTGAAATGCATTCCAGATGACTACCTCATGAAGCTGGTTGAGAGAATGTCATGAGTGCGCAAAGCTGTCATCAAGGCAAAGGGTGGCTACTTAGAAGAATCTCAAATATAAAATATATTTTGATTTGTTTAACACTTTTTTTGGTTACTACATGAGTCCATAGTTGTAATGTATTCACTATTGTTTAAATAAATAAAAACCGTTGAATGAATAAGTGTGTTCAAACTTTTGACTGGTAGTGTGTGTTGACATTAAAAATAAAAAAATACACATAAAATCAGCTCTAAGTGATTGAACTTTCAGAAATCTGTTCCAAAGTATTTCCATGTGGCAAAAAAGAGAGCTATGTGACCGTGCACAAATGTAAGCAAGGTTTGAAATTATTATGCTTTCGTCAAATCGTATATATGTTTGGGCTTCTTGCAGTGATTTTGCAGTCTACAAATTCATTGTAATTATGTTCCAACCACCTGACAATCCGCAACAACAAAAAAACAGCCAGCAGCTGAATCAGGTTGATGATCCCTTCTCTAAAGTCAGACCACTGAATTGGTTGACACATTTTTTCCTAAGCTACGAAGACCATTTTAAACAATTGCAACAACAACAAAAAATGGATAAGACCCTCGGTAGTTGCTACAGCAATGAATTCAACCCTGACCTCCCAGTGTCCAATCAAACAATCTTACATTCTGTCATCTTATTATTTTGATAGATTCAGAAACATCAGAGCCATATAGCGATATCTATATAAGCACTCCTACTCTAAGTTGCTCCTCATGCATCCTGGGGTTGCTGCCTGTCTTCTAGGAGGCGCTGTTCCACGCGCTGGGCGATGCGCATCAGGTCCTTCAGCACGCTGGGACCGTCCTCCAGCTCCTCATGGAGACACCGAGCAATCTCCAGCCTCCTGTAGTCCTCTGGACGGACCAGGCGCCGCACTACCTGGAGGGCACGCTCCTTCAAGCTGAGGACTGAGGGGAGAACACACATACACAGATATGACATAGTTATTAGATTAAAGAATAATATTCCTTATGTGTGTTCTCAGTGCAGAGTAGTAGTAGTAAAAATAATAATGTGTGCTGATCAAAACACAGAACAATGATCTACCAGTCATAATCACCAGTGACCCTGCTGTTACACAGGGAGTACAATTGCACTAAAGTGCCATAAAGGTCCAAACCTCTTAGCAGAGATGCTCACATACAGGGAGACGACACTATTATCGGTGTACAGATGATCTGTACAGGTCAAAGGAGAATTCAAACCTGATGTTTCTCTAACCTGGTAATGTGACGTTAACCTGGACAGCCTGTCCATTCTCCATTGGTTTGGGCAGGAACATCTCTTTACTATTCGCCTTCAGCGCATCATCTGTCTCTGCATCTCTGAACATCCAAGGATGACCTGATAGAATAAAAACATGGAAAGGTATAAAGACGATACACACCAAGACCAAATACAGCATGCCAAACAAATAAACACATGTGTAACGCTTGTGTGAAAACAACCAGGCGTAACTTTGCTAAACTGCGCACTGTAAGGGTATATCTTTATTTTTTGAAAGACTCTCGCTTATTTGAAAATTAAGTTCCAAAAGGTTTCCAAAATAGTATCAAAAGTGTGGCGTATTTGCGTTTAGACAGAGCATTGGGATTGAACCAATGATATGTATTAAGCCTAGATGAAGGCTCCCTGTGAGCAGACCGAGGCTAATAAAGAGTGATAGAAATAACATGTTTCAGTAAGGTTGGCTTCTTAGCGTTCATAACCATAGTTATCAACTGTACTGCAGAAATGGAATTCAATTCAGAAAATAGATGTTGTGGTGGCAGCTGCGGAGAAGTACTTGGGGGTACAAAATTGTACTGCAGAAGAGTTAGATTGTGTGCTGAACGATAAGGTCCCATCCTCCCAGGCTGTTGGCCTGGTGTAGGATCAGATAGGGCCAGGTAGTGGAATAGTGGTGGGTATAGGGTTAGTTGGTAGGGCCATTTTTCTTCTATGTTACCCTCCCCTTTTGTGTCACAAAGTGTAATGAATTTAAACTCCATAAGAGTGGGCGGTCAAGCCCATACAAGTAGGTCACCTAGCAGTTAGCAGAGTTGGGCCAGTAACCGAAAGGTCACTGGTTCCAATCCCAAAGCTGACTATGTGAAGAATCTGCCAATGTGCCCTTGAGCAAGGCACTTAAACCTAATAATTGCTACTGTAAATCACTCTGGATTAGAGCATCTGCAAAAAATGACAAATAAAATAAAAATGTGGACCGATGTTTGTAGATCGCCACAATACCATAGTCGAAAAACCATAGACAACTGACAGGGGAGAAGATGGTGGAGGCGGATATTTTGTTTGAAACTGACGGCGCGTCGAGTGGAGATTTGACTGCAGTGGCGAACAGGAAGGAAAACGTGAGAAGTGGTTGTGAATCTAGTAAAGTCAAGCCTTGCTCTGACTCTTTTTTTAGTTGGACTGGGGGTTTTGGACCGTTGGCGTAATCTGGGAGATCTGTTTGACGTCTCGATTAATATTATAGATGCATTGGATAATGTTGCGTCAGAGAGGATAACAAGATTTTTTTTTTTTTGTGCGTCCGAGGAGCATAAGGAGCATGCTTTGCAACTGAAAAATATACCAGATAGGAATGTGTCCAAACCCCTGCAGTGTGACAAATGTAAACTATTTGGGCATGTGTCAAGTGTATCATATGCCAGTTGAGGCGAAATGCTGCAATTGTGGTGGCCAGCATGTGCCCGGATTCATGAAGTGCCCTGTTAGGGTGAAGGAGACCGAGGTGGCAAGAGTAAGGGCCGTCCAGCATGTCTCCTATCCCGAGGCGTTGAGACAAATGAGAAAACGTTGAAGAAACCATGGTAGTTACTCAGAAACAGGATTCTGATATGTTGCATGTTTAAAAAGGGTGGATTTTGTATCGTTTATTACATTAGTTATAAACTGCACAGCGCAATCTGAGAAAATCTGAGGGGAAAAAAGGTGTTGTGGGCGTGGCTTAAAGTTTCTGGGGCCTATGGGGTTTTTACAGGGAATCCTGTCGACAGATGTTATGTTCTCACAGGCTCTGGGATGTGATTTGGACTATGACAAAGAGTGGTGTGGGTTTTTCGATTGATATTGTATGATTTTTCCCCATTTCACCTATTTTGTTTTCGTTCACTACACGTACAGTAGTTGGCGGAACGCACTTTTAACGTTGGTTTGCGGACCGATATAATAACAGAAGAAGACTGACGGTGGGGGCTGTTTTGAAGCCACCGCGCAACCATTTTGGTAACGTTACTCCATTCTAAAACAATATTTTGGAAGCTATATGAATTCCTTTATTAACAATTAAAATTATATTACAGACACCTTAATGTATACTAGAGTTATTGACAGCTATTGATGACCAATTCTTGAATTAACAGAAAATATTACACTTAACGTTACTCGCTGTGGCTTATTTGCTAACTGGTGCTAGCCAAGCGTCTACCTACCTACGAAGGTGTTCATTTTCATTCCTTTTCCTGGCTGTAAAATATCGTAGAGTTGAGGTTCCCCGCGGAAATTAATCCATACTGGTCGCATGATTCGAGGACTCCGGTTACAAAACACTGCAATCGACGGTATTCCGCTTTTCAGAGACCTTACCAACGGGAGCTGTTCTTCTCCCCCTTGAATGTCTTGAGGCATAACTTGACGTTAGCTAGCAAAAAATAAAAGTATAAATTGATCTAGCAGCTGTAGCTAACAAGATATGTCTTGAAGAAAGTATCATAAACATATAGATAGTCATAAACGCAAAAGCGACATTATAAAGGTAACTTATTTAAAGTTGTTATATCTTGTCTTTTCATGCCAGCCAGCAAGTCGCTTGTGTTTGTTATGTAATTATTTTCCGGTTGAGGAGGGCGTGGAAAGAATGTCTTCACTGAATGGTCCGTTTTACTGTCAATCAATGGCTCCTGACCAATTACTTACCTCACACAATGTACATTTTTGATACAGAAGACCTTCTGATGTCTATTTAGTTATTATTACTTACGTATTGGGAAATAAAGAAACCGTGTGAATTGTAAAGCAGCAGTATTATGACTTGTAGAGCAGAAATCTTGTTAAGTTGTTTTCTAAATGAGCAGCATGTTGTTATACCCTACAGTGGAATTTTTAAAATGTTTTTCACACAGCTTTTTGACATTGCTCTTATATGATTGTTGCAATTTTGCATCTATTTTTGTAGTGAATACAGTTTGAAATGTCTGTCATTACAAGCAGGCCAACAACATACCTCTCCTGGCAGCACTTGCAGTGCCTCATGTTTTTTTGTTTTTTTTCATCACAAAAGGGCCGACTGGGTACATAAACAGGCATTTGAGTCACCTAAATGGTCGACACTTTATCAGGCATACACTGTATACTCATTTTCAATAAGCCACATGGCTCGGTGTGAATGGATTTGGAGTGCAGCCTGAGTGTTGTACTGTATTTGATCAAATGTGTTGTTTGGATCATATTGTATTTCCCTATGCTGACTGTGTACATAGGCTTATTACACTATTCAGCTCCCCCCACTCCCCTTTTCCAGAAGTTGCTGTCTCTGTGAAATGTGAAAAATGAATGCTTAAAGGTAAACCCTCAAAATAGTCAAAAGATGTTAATGGAGGACCGTACCCGAAAGGGAGAGGTGATTAATAAAGCCAGATTGAAAGAGCCCTTACGGTAGTGCCTGATGCTTGCATTCCCAGACATTGAGCGCCGCAACAACACCAGCAGCCAGATACTCATCTTGTGTGTGTAGAATAAGTGGGCCATTAATTGACAAAATAGTTCCTAAAGTGCAGAAAAAGGCAAATAACAAGGTGCACGGTCCTGCACAAGACCTGTTCGTCGGGAGCTTCATGAAATGGGTTTCCATGGCCGAGCAGCATCACACAAGCCTAAGAATACCATGCGCAATGCCAAGCGTCGGCTGGAGTGTTGTAAAGCTTCACCATCTGGCTGTCCGACACACGAATCTGGGTTTGGCGGATGCCAGGAGAACGCTACCTGCCCCAATGCATAGTGCAAACTGTAAAGTTTGGTGGAGGAGGAGTAATGGTCTGGGGCTGTTTTTCATGGTTTGGGCTAGGCCCTTTAGTTCCAGTGAAGGGACATCTTAACGCTACAGCATACAATGACATTCTACACGATTCTGTGCTTTCAACTTTACGGCAACAGATTGGGGAGGCCCTTTCCTGTTTCAACATGACAATTCCCCCAATTTGCAGCAGGCTCCTTTTTCCTCTTTAATCAATTACCTGTTTTCGACCACTGGCTTGCCATTAGCTGGATGTCCTTTGGCTGGTGGACCATTCTTGATACATACGGGACACTGTTGAGTATGAAAAACCCACCAGTGTTGCAGTTCTTGACACTCAAACCTGTGTGCCTGGCCCCTATTACCATACCCTGTTCCTGTCCCCAGGACATCTTATACAGTTAATCTCTTTTTGTAACGTGTTGAGGCCGGTGTTGTGCCGAAAATCTCCCCCCTGCCAGAACCCCCCCTCACGTAAACATGCACACACTCAATTCTTCATTGCTGTGACTTGCTAGTTGAGATTTCTGCTCTTCACTCCATTGTCAGTTGAGCCTACATTTCACTGATCTTAGTAGCAGAAAGCATTTTTTTATTTGTGTCCTTCAAGGCAGCTGTCAATGATCACATTAGGCTTCGATTCATTTGATTTTTAATGGCGGTTTGATCACAGGGGAGAAACTAGTAATGTCTGCAATTTTCAGTTTGGCTGTTTGTTTCAAGTGTATTAGTCTATAAATAAATCTCTTTGCCAAAATTCGTCACATCTCCCATGTCTTATTCAACTTGTAGTTGTTTTGAAATGTTTATTGCTTGCCAATATTTGACTCCCTCCTCTGTTTAATATAACACACATACATCACTTATTAATTTTGGTTGCCTATCCTGATATGAAGGATAGGCAGTATTTGACTCTCTAGCCACAAAATTAAGGAAATTAGAAGGGGGGGTGATTTCGGCAAGGCCATTTTCTTGCCTGCCGAGAGTCAAATACTTTCTGTGGCACACACTACTGATCAACATGAGCTACCAAAATGGTTATGAAGTGTACCAGGCCTTGCAGTTCCAAGATAGAAGGAGGGGGGGATTTCTGCAGGCAAGAAAATGGCCTTGCTGAAATCCTCCCTCCCCTTCTAATTTCCTTAATTTTTTCACTCGAGTCATATACTTTCTGTGGCACACATCAGAGTCAAATACTTTCTATAGAACAAACTTCACGTCAGTGTAACAGTATAGCTTCCATCCCTCTCCTCGCCCCTACCTGGGCTCAAACCAGGGACCCTCTGCACACATCAACAACAGTCACCCACGAAGCATCGTTACCCATCGCGCCACAAATGCAGGCTCTTGCAGAGCAAGGGGGACAACAACTTCAGAACGAGTGACGTGACCCGATTGAAACAGCGCGCACCACCGCTAACTAGCTAGCCATTTCACATCGGTTACATCAGCATAGGCAACCAAAATTAATAATTAATGTATGTGTGTTATATTAGACATAGAGGAGGGAGTAAAATGTTGGCAAGCAATAAACATTTCAGAACAACTACTAGTCGAAAAAGACATGGGAGAGATGACGAATTTTGGCAGAGAGATTTATTTATAGACTTCATGCGAAGGGGAAGAATTCTGTCAGGGGGGGGATTAAGGAGAATGAGAGGCTCAATTAGGCTAAAGATGTTGCAGAAATGCTCTATTTGAAGCACCACTCCCTTCTGTTTGCCTGATGTTGCTATGGAAATCAAGCTGTTTTTACCATCCCTGTAACTGTCGCTTCTGCGGAGAGGTAGTTTTCTAAACTAAAAGTCATAAGAAGCATTAGGCTCTCGGTCTGATATGCACTTGTGAACACTTGAGTAACCTCCACTCGTTGCAGTAGCGCCATCGTAGCCTTAACCACGGCATATTTTTACCGATATCCCCTTTTTCTTTCAATCAGTTTAATTAGTTATTTTTCAAGGCCTAAGGCAATTTTTCAGTTACATTCCTCAAGCCCAATAAACAAACATGTATCTTTCTAGTACTTATGGAAATGAAAAAGGTTTATGAATGACTTTGAGGGTTAATGTCAAAACGATGTTTATGTAATAAAATTAAAATGTAGACATCGTTGACAGGCTCGTGGTCTACCTCTCCTTGTGGGGACTGCAGGGTGTCCGAAACGCCAGTGCTCCGAGGCAACCCGGAAACATTGGCAATATAGGGACATAAGCAATGTTTGATGAATTATTTTGCCATCTGTGTTGTGTGCTTAATAACCTCTTGTAAGTTTGTAAGTTTACTCAAGGCCTGAGTTGAATGCTCTAGCCTACATAAGAACCCGGCCCCCGGCCCCCAGGCCCAGACCATAGACGGATCGATCAGATCAATGGATATCTCTTTCTTGCTCTCTCTCATATAGTCAAACAAATGGACTGACTTCAAAAGTATGTCTCTCCGATCAGGATTAATCCAAGTTAGTGCCCGGTGGCCTCCATGTAATCAGTGTGATGTAAAGGTCCTGTTTGGAAATATGTTTACTGTAAGATGCACAAAACACAGCCATGTGTTAGCTTTCCAATACAGTATTGAGTGTTTATCTCCAATTGGTTAGACTCAAAGATTGTTCCCATTATAGAGGTAACTTACTCTCTGTTGACAACATGGATCCTCTGATCCCACCTTCTCCATATCTCTATCCCCATGGAAGACATACACAGTCTGGACAACCAGGAGGCTGTGTGGAAGTGAACCCTTGCCTCCCCTTTAGTGGGTAAAACCTAATGATGTGTGACTATGCTGATGTCTATCATAACGCCAGGGGAGGACCTGCAGCTCCCAGGGATTCTGATACAGGGGACTATGTTGAGGGAGTCAGAGAGATTCTCATATTATTATCAGTCAGAGCTACAGAATATTTTTAAGGACCCAATGAGAGTTATTAGTGATATAATTCTCTTGATCTTTTGTGTGTTCCATACAGCAAAATCAATGGTGTATATTTAACTCTGAAAGTGTTAAATGTACACTTTTTTCAGTGAACACACTTTTTTTCAGTGAACAGTGAACAGTATAACACTTTTGAAACTATTAACATCAACACTGATGGTTATTTTACACCACTTAGTGTTAATGTCACTCTTACAGAGTGAATTTAACTCCTGAATCAACACTAGAAATGTAACACAACAAAAAAAATCAACACTGGCCAATTTGTTATGCACATTAATACTTAAGTACGATATTTGTGAACTCATAGAAATATTATTATTATTATTTAAATGTTACATTCATTCAATTTTTAAACAATGCCACCCACTGCCAGGCATACTGCAGGCCTATGAATTATGATAATTGTATCAAAAAATTGTTTAAATCCTGTTGTTTATTAGATTTTTATATAACCTGCTCATTTGGGGTTAAGGTTTCAGGAAGCTCAGTTCTGTCTAAATTGGGCTGTTCTCATTATCCCAGGAAGCTAATACATAATGACGGGAATTATTCTGTATAAACATGGAGCCACAGAGTTTCTCAAACTGTACAGTCTTTGATTGAGCTCTTCATGGAAAGGGAAACTCTTGAATGGCTGAGACAACTTACAAACACTTGGTGCCTATGTAAACAGTATACCTCGCGCGGTCCAATGTAAACATCCGTTAGCCTATACAGACAGCCTAGCAGCCTGAAGCACTCTAGCCTATGACCGAGCTGTAAATAAAAAATGAAAGCGTTGTTAAAAAAACAAATCAATAGTTACATAAAACGTTTTGATAAACATCTTCATATTTGAGACTTGTCGATAGAGTGGAAAGGGCTCTCTATCATGAAAGGTGGCAGTCGCTGTGCGCGCGAACATCTGGAGCTGAAGGATAGCTCCACCCTGCTCCCACGCAAATAATATAAACACGCAAATAATATAAAACCCAGAGCAACAGATGCAACACCTCATCAATAGACTACTAGGTTGCAGCTCATGTCGACCCCTCCCCAACTTCTCCTGCGCACTGCAATCAAACTGAATATCAGTTAAGTTGTCTTTGTTTAAGTTACAAGCCTAAGTTTCTTTAGCCTATGGCCCTATGTTTTTTTGATGGGTTGAACTCATTGGGCTAATAGTTATTTTGGAGATTTCGGTTATCTAAAATTCTCGGACATGATGTCAGTATTTAAGCATTGATGCATTGTAATTTTGAAAGTTAAATTAGCCTAAAACGCATCTTACTAACTCAGTAGTTTTAGATCAGATATGGTAGGTATATCAAACATTAGTGTAATAGCATATCAAAGTATCTCTGTTAGTCAGTGTATCAATTTGTGTCTTGTTTCTCTGCAGAAGACCGCTCGTGCGTAAAGTTGCTGGCACCCGCCTCTTCGCTCTCCAAACCTGAACCATGTACCCGTTTAATGCCAGTTTCAGTAACTTCAGTATGATGATGGAGGTTGCGGACATGCCCCGGGATGAGAACCTGGCCAAAGTAGAGATCGCGCTGCTCAGCGTCATCTTCGTCAGTGCCGCTATCCTGAACACGGGTCTACTACTGGTTCTGTGGAAGCGGCGCAAACAGGTATCCAAGATGCGTGTCTTGGTGTTCCACCTTTGCGTTGCAGACCTGGTTGTGGCGTTTTTCCAGGTGTGCCCGCAGCTCATGTGGGACATTACGGACAGATTCATCGGACCGGACCTGGTGTGCCGCTTGGTGAAGTATCTGCAGGTCGTAGGCATGTTTGCGTCCACCTACATGATCGTAGTGATGACCATTGACCGCTACCAGGCTATCTGCAACCCTATGGTCAAATTTCAGAGGAGGCGCAAGCGCTGGAACATCCCTGTTTGCATCGCCTGGGCGATATCCCTCGTGGGCGGCCTGCCTCAGATCTTCATCTTCTCGCGGGTCCAGGTGGCGCCCGGGGTGTTCGACTGCTGGGCGGACTTTATCCAGCCCTGGGGCTTGAAGACCTACATCACCTGGACCACGATGGTTATCTTTGTCTTGCCCATTTTGACCGTGGTGGTGTGCCAGGTGCGAATCTGTCGAGCCATCCAGAATAACCTTTACTTAAAGACTCACCAGGATGGGGGTAGCGGGGTTGCCTTTCAGCTGCCCTCCAGAACCAGCAGCGTGGCTGGTGTGTCCAAAGCACGAATCAAAACTGTGAAGATGACAGTGGTTATCGTACTTGCCTACATCATCTGCTGGACTCCGTTCTTCACGGTCCAGCTTTGGTCTGTGTGGGACAAGGACGCGCCAACAGAAAGTAAGAATACGGATATCAATCTTATTATAAATGTATAATAAAGTCCCCAAACATGACTGTCAATAGGGCGTTAGGAGTGGCACCCCACTTGTGATAAAACAATATAGATATTTTATATAGTAATTATTTGTATCAAAAATATATAAGCCTATATATTATATCAATCATGGATTGTGTTTTAAACGCTCATAAAAGTGGGGCAGATGTGTACATTTTCCTGTTTCAAAAATAGATTGTTCAGAACAAGCTGTTCAGTTACTATGCTCATCTGCGACTGCAAGCAGCCTGCATCAGCACCGCCTCCGTGGGCGCATAGGCCATGCTGAATGTTGAGGGGGTTTGGTTTTGATTAACCTCGCCCTGGCGCACGTGTAGGTTTGTTTTGCACCGGCTTAAAGTTGACTGCATGAACCAGGTGCCCGCTCTGTCCGCCAGCAAAGTAAGTCTCAAAACAAAAGTAATGTAATTCAGCATGTGTAGTTATTAGTAGAATTATGTGTTTTCCCATGCAAAAGTGGTTGCTTTTGAAAAAGACGCTTGATCTGCTCTATCAGGTATAGATGCTGCTAATGCAAATTGTAATTAACTTGTTAATAAATAATCATAACAGTCACGGGTGCCTGGGACCTGATAAACTAGACAACAACATCCAAGAAAGGTCAAAGGACAGAGGGATACACTAGCTAGAATCTTCTCATTGCGGATCTGGTAGGACAAACAAGCTTGGCCAATTGTATTGTCCATCAAGGTAGGTGACAGGGTGACTTGTGTGGACAAAAACATACCAAAATTGGGTGTATCAATCACAAAGGATGAAGAAAATAATTAGCCAGCTACAGTAATTTTGATAAATAGTTTGGATGATTTTTGGGTCAAATGAACCAGTTAGGCTATCTTCCTTTGATAAGTAGCTTGCTAGCTGGTTAACAGTTCACTCTCATGCCAATTTCAAGTCTTTCTAAACTAATATCTGACTAAGGGTGCGTTTGTAAATTCACTCTGGAGTGTCAGAGTGTGCTGAGTGCAGTCAGATTGTCCGTTCATGAATTCAGTGAATTTTGTTCTCGGAGCGTACAGAGTGCACACTGGACGTTCAGGCAGAGGAGTAAGCTTGATGCGAGCGTTCTGACCTCACAACGGCAGTCAAGTGCCCAAGCTAAAGTTAGATAGTTTGCTAGGTACTTCCAGACACAAATGAGAGAAACCTCACTCTGACCATTTTATTCGCCCAAGCAGAGCTGGTTAGACTGTTTTCATGTTATCTAGAGTGTTAGTGACTGGAACTGTGCTGCTGCCAATGTTTACTGACACTGGTCATATTCGCGGCAGGGTAGCCTAGTGGTTAGAGCAATGGACTAGTAACCGGAAGGTTGCAATCCCAGAGCTGACAAGGTACAAATCTGTCGTTCTGCCCCTGGACAGGCAGTTCCTAGGCCGTCATTGAAAATAAGAATTTGTTCTTAACTGACTTGCTTAGTTAAATAAAGGTTAAAAAAAAATAATAATATTCAGCGGGTGTTGTGTGTTCAGAATTTATGATTGGACAATCTAACAACTCTCTGAATTTACTAATGCCAAGATCGGTCTCTGAGCGCACTTTACAAACACACCCTATGTTAGCTAGCTATCCCCAGTTAGATAATGTGTTTTCCCAGTTAGATAATGGGTTTCCACTTATTGCATCTGCATGCATGTTATGTTCTCCCTGGTGCACTCATTTGTTCGTGACATGAGCTGGCTGCTCGTTGTAAATAGTAGCCTATGATCTAATCTGTTCAAAACAGTGGCAGCAGTGGTCATTTGGTTTTTGACATGCAAAAGTGAAATAGGTGTATTTATGCTGTTGTTCAAATGCACATATTTCTTTATATGTCTTCTCAAATAATCTACTGGTAGTTTGAAAACATGACATCATATTTATGTCATGCTGCTTTGTTGACAACTCCAACCACCTCATGCCCAGGGTATTCAGGCCACAGGTACACACCCTCTGATTTAGGCTAGTCTCTTACACGCCAATCAGACCTACAGCATCATTGGACAAAATGGTGCCCAGCATAATCTGGATATGTGTGCAACAAAAAGTTCAACATTCACCTTCTGCTACCATTTCTGTCAAGCCATCTACACATACAATTTGGTGCATACCTTTGATAAATCCAACATATGCACCACACAGAACACACTGCAACTGCCTCTGCAACCAGTGGAGGCTGTTGAGGAGGGGACAGCTCATAGTAATGGAAACCAGGTTTGATACCATTCCATTTACTAAATTCCAGCAATTATTATGAACATCCCCCTCAGCAGCCTCCACTGTCTGCAACGCAATGCTGCAAGGCAAACGCTGCGTTCCATTGGAAATGAATGTACTTCTGGTGTACCAAAACGCAATGACACTGTCGGTGTGATCGGGGCGTAGGGCGCAGTAAATGTGCGTAATTTATCCTTGTGTTGTCATTGCAGCCGCAACGTTCACCATCCTGATGCTGTTGGCAAGTCTGAACAGCTGCGCCAACCCCTGCATCTACCTGCTCTTCAACGGTCAGCTGCCCAATAAGCTGACGGTGCTGTGCCGAAGGCCTTCCAACGGGAAAGACTCCATTAACTATGAGGCCACTGTGGTCAGCTCGCTCTACATGAGCTTCAAAAGCATCTCCGACTCCAAATAGAACACACGGTTTTCATATTCTCCAGGTATGGGGAAGCAAGTAACTAGAGGCACGCTTTAGAACCTGAAAGGGTTCTTTGGCTGTCCCCATAAGAGAACCCTTTGAAGAACCATTTTTGGTTCCATGTAGAACCCGTAACAAAAAAGGGTTTTCCTATGGGGTACTGCCGAAGAACCCTTTTGGTGCTCTTTCTTCTAAGAGTGTATGTGCGGAAATACACGCTAAATACTGGGGAATAGTCCACCACTAATGGATGAAGGCAGCCTGTTTGTGATGTGGGCTGGCGCTGGGTGTCACATAGATATATCACGGTTGTAACACCTCTGGCAGACAACATAGGAATGAGCAACATTAGCTAGATTTCCGACAGTTTTCATGCGAATATGATCAAATCCACATAAAAACAATATGCGAATTTCCCACTCTGGCGGTGTTTCCATCAAATGTACTTGATTGACATGATGCAGATAAAAGGCTGTGTGCGCGTGATCATGTGGTGCACATAAAATATATTTTGCGGTTAAATGTACCCAAGAAAAAATACAAGTTAAATGAGTTTCCAGCACATTTTCAACTCTACTGATGGTTTTCTAGCTAACAGCGCTATCGTATTTATATTAGTCAAACGGCAGCCAGGCCTTGATTAACATGTCACCAGAAGAAAACCCTGGATATTTATTGGAAAGGAGCATCAAGCTCATCACCTTGCACTTTCACCACCCTGTGAACTTCATCATTTATTTAATCTGTAGCATAATAACCTGCATGCTTTCCCAAAGAGTTGTAGTGGGGAGGACCACACATGTCATTACGTGACTCCAAGTTTACTTCGATATGATAATTATTATATCAATATTTGCGCAGAGCAGTGTTTCCCAACTCCTGTTCTCGAGTACCCACAACAGCACATACATATTTGTTGTAGCACCAGACAAACTCACCTGATTCAACTAATTGAGGGCTGGATAAGAGCGTCTGCTAAATGACTTAAATGTAATGTAATGTTAATGATTAGTTATCAAGTTGAATCAGGTGTGCTTGTCCAGGGTTACAACAAAATGTGTGCTTTTGGGGGTACTCGAGGTTGATTAGTTGCCTACCTTTTTGTGAATAAATGTCTAAATCTAATCTAACACCACCAGTTAACACCTGCAAACTTTTTAATTGTATAGTGTAGACTGCATTTACTACCTGTGATTGTTTTCAAAAATCACATGATCATCTTCAGCTGTTTGGTGCTTTTATGATGCCAGAGAAGTGGTGAAAGAAGCAGTTACAAAATAGGTGTGTGTTCACAGACATTGTCCAATGTTGATGTAACCTAACAAAATACAAGCCAACTGTTTGATGTCTTCTGTGCACATATGAATGAACCCTATGATGTAACTGCAATGATGAGATAGATGTTCTTCTTCTTTGTTTTATTTTCTCGCAGTCATACTGTGTTCAGCCGTGTTTGATCTTGCCTAGCCATCTTGTCTCAAGAGGACCACAATGGAAATAAGTCCCAGACTTTATTGTGTGCTATCCTCCATGCTTTAACAATGGAAATAAGTCCCAGACTTTATTGTGTGCTATCCTCCATGCTTTAACAATGGAAATAAGTCCCAGACTTTATTGTGTGTTATCCTCCATGCTTTATCAATGGAAATAAGTCCCAGACTTTATTGTGTGTTATCCTCCATGCTTTAACAATGGAAATAAGTCCCAGACTTTATTGTGTGTTATCCTCCATGCTTTAACAATGGAAATAAGTCCCAGACTTTATTGTGTGCTATCCTCCATGCTTTAACAATGGAAATAAGTCCCAGACTTTATTGTGTGTTATCCTCCATGCTTTAACAATGGAAATAAGTCCCAGACTTTATTGTGTGCTATCCTCCATGCTTTAACAATGGAAATAAGTCCCAGACTTTGTGTGTTATCCTCCATGCTTTAACAATGGAAATAAGTCCCAGACTTTATTGTGTGTTATCCTCCATGCTTTAACAATGGAAATAAGTCCCAGACTTTATTGTGTGTTATCCTCCATGCTTTATCAATGGAAATAAGTCCCAGACTTTATTGTGTGTTATCCTCCATGCTTTATCAATGGAAATAAGTCCCAGACTTTATTGTGTGTTATCCTCCATGCTTTAACAATGGAAATAAGTCCCAGACTTTATTGTGTGTTATCCTCCATGCTTTATCAATGGAAATAAGTCCCAGACTTTATTGTGTGCTATCCTCCATGCTTTATCAATGGAAATAAGTCCCAGACTTTATTGTGTGTTATCCTCCATGCTTTCACTCATGTGCATGTATGGCTTTTTCTAGTTTTATGTGTGCTTGTTTTTTGAAATTGTCAAATTAATAAACTAAACTCCAGAAAGACTAGAAAGATTTTTGGAAAACTTTGTTTAATACCCCGAAAATGATGTATGTAAACCTTCTATGTTTAGGTCTGTTGTAAACTGACAAAGACTAATGATTTTGTAGTGCAATTGATTGTAAAATAAACAACCACATTTTCGTGGGTAGATGTTTTCCATTTGAAATGAAGCCCATAAAGTTGCCAAATTGCTGGAAGCCATTTTATTTTTGTTCTGCAACAGAGCTGTTTCTGGGAGATTTCTTGGAGTTAAGGAATTCTTATTCAATTCCCTTTCCTGTTTGAGTTGGGCACCATTAGTAAGTGGGCGTCTGTTGAACAATTGCAGAAATGCAACATTTCTAATGATCTCTTTTCTTTAAACAGATCCCCCAGTATCTATTTTGTCATTAACAAAGAGTGAGACCAAGCACACCATCAATGCACACACATAATCAGCAGCATTATAGCCTACTTGCGGCTACAGCATAAAACACAGTGGATAAAATGTCTAGTTAAGTACACAATCAAAAACCGTCCAGCCTAGAGTCTAAACGTGACTTTAGTCTATGGTACACAACCACAATCATACAGCTAATAGAACGACAGAAAATTAGCTGCTGTATAATGAGCTAAATTGAATTTGTGTGTCTAGCTGCACTGCTGTTCCATAAAGCATGTGTACGTTTGTAAATCATGTTCCCCTTCTTTGTTTTGATATCATTTGCACAGTATAATATGTATGATGAATAGTTTTCCATACATGAGTCGGGCTTGATTGTGTTTTCAAACAGTCAATCATCTATTAGTGACATGAACATACATTTTTCAGATGCATCTCCAATTACCTATATCTATCCACCACAGTGTACAATAACACCAGCAGTACAGTATGTTCTGTTTTATATTGTTGAATACATCACTTCAGTATTTGGTCATGAAAACACAAAGAACACAACCAACTCCTTTGCCTTAATTGGTCAGTGACTGAAAGAAAGGAAGATCATAGTGTGAATATGACTTCCGAGAAATGTATGCATGTCATATAAAATGTCTCTCCAGCCTATTACTGATAACTGCTCACTATATAAGTGCAGATTTCAGTCCCAGTTCAAATACTTTATTTTAAATTGCTCTGGATATCATGCGCTCCAAATTCTGCATGCACTGACAGTCTCAACAAAGCCATTGAATATATCACGAGTCCTCTTTGACTATACATTAGGTGGAATGGCATTTACGGCAATCAAATACTAATCAGCAGGGACAATAACGACAGCTATGTAGACATGGAACAGACTGGTCCCGTTTGGCAGTGATATAAGGACATACTTCTAGATGACAATGAGTTTAGGATAGCCTGAGTGTCAGTCGTTTTGTGCCATCATGCCATCTCCTTGTCACTCATTGTCATGCAAAACATGATCGGATTGACAATGACGGCAATGGAGTTGGCAAGAACACAATCAGATCTGAGACCAGGCTAAGTTTACAGTGTGTTACAAAAGTATTCATCCCTCTTGGCATTTTTCCTATTTTGTTGCATTACAAATTGTAATTTAAATGGATTTTTATTTGGATTTTATGTAATGGACA
Organism: Oncorhynchus nerka; assembly: GCF_034236695.1. Lineage (NCBI taxonomy): Eukaryota > Metazoa > Chordata > Actinopteri > Salmoniformes > Salmonidae > Oncorhynchus > Oncorhynchus nerka. Next base: position 67,049,454 of record NC_088410.1, read on the forward strand.
TGCATAAAATAGTCCAAATTGGTGAAGTGAAAATAAAAAAAATTTACTTGTTTAAAAATAAACTTTAAAAAAACTGAAAAGTGGTGGGTGCATATGTATTCACCCCTTTGCTATGAAGCCCCTAAATAAGATCTGGTTCAACCAATTACCTTCAGAAGTCACATAATTAGTTAAACAAAGTCCACCTGTCTGCAATCTAAGTGTCACATGATCTGTCACATGATCTCAGTATATATACACCTGTTCTGAAGGCCCCAGAGTCTGTAACACCATTAAGCAAGGGGCACCACCAAGCAAGCGGCACCATTAAGACCAAGGAGCTCTCCAAACAGGTCAGGGACAAAGTTGTGGAGCAGTACAGATCAGGGTTGGGTTATAAAAAAAATGAAACTTTGAACATCCCACAAAGCACCATTAAATCCACCAAAACTCACAGACCAGGCAAGGAGGGTATTAATCAGAGCGGCAACAAAGAGACCAAAGATAACCCTGAAGGAGCTGCAAAGCTCCACAGCGGAGATTGAAGTATCTGTCCATAGGGCCACTTTAAGCCGTTCACTCCACAGAGCTGGGATTTGCGGAAGAGTGGCGAGAAAAAAATCCATTGCTTAGAAAGAGGCAAGCATACAAGTTTGGTGTTCACCAAAAGGCTGTGAGAGACTCCCCAAACATATGGAAGAAGGTACTCTGGTCAGATGGGACTAAAATGGAGTTTTATGGCCATCAAGGAAAACGCTATGTATGGGGCAAATCCAACACCCCTCATCACCCGAGAACACCATCCCCACTGTGAAGCATGGTGGTGGCAGCATCATTCTGTGGGGATGTTTTTCATTGGCAGGGACTGGGAAACTGGTCAAAATTGAAGGAATGATGGATGGCGCTAAATACAGGGAAATTCTTGAGGGGAAACCTGTTTCAGTCTTCCAGATTTGAGACTGGGACGGAGGTTCAACTTCCAGCAGGACAATGAACCTAAGCATACTGCTAAAGCAACACTTAAGGGAAAACATTTAAATGTCTTGGAATGGCCTAGTAAAGCTAACTTTAAGAGACATACCCCAAGAGACTTGCAGCTGTAATTGCTGTAAAAGGTGTCTCTACGAAGTATTGACTTTGGCAGGGTGAATAGTTATGCAAGCTCAAGTTGTTTTTTTGTCTTATTTCTTGTTTGTTTCACAATAAAACATATTTAGCATCTTCAAAGTGGTAGGCATGTTGTGTAAATCAAATGATACAACCCCCCCCCCCCCCCAAATCCATTTTAATTCCAGGTTGTAATGCAACAAAATCGGAAAAATGCCAAGGGGGGTGAATACTTTTGCAAGGCACTGTAGGAGCCTGTCAGACCGGTCTCTGTATCGTTATGAGAGCTGGTTGACATAGTTTCTCACTGAATATAGCCATACTGTAAGGTATGAACAGGTGATGAAATATAATATGGCCTGCCAAGTGAATGGATATCAGCAGAATTGTATGTCAGAAGTAGTGTTCCAAAGCGCCACACATTTATCAGAAAGCTGTTATTAGCTGTTCTGTTCCAGGGCCTGTCAGTGCCGCACTGGGAAACCAGTCTGTACCGTGTGACGGCCTGTCAATCAATCACAGCTAATGTGTGTGCAATGCATTCTTACAATTAGGCAACTTGACAATTGCCTGAGCCCTCACATCCTCAGGGGCCTCGTTAACTTGGCATAATTTTGTTTAATAATACATAATTTTGTTATCTTGCCTTCCTCCTCCGCTCAAGACCTTCCTAAGCTCGTGGGTAACCTCTGATCGGTTTTCTTCCTCTGAAATTGGCTCTACTTTTCGAACAGTTGGGACTATTAGCGCTCTCTCTATGACGCTCTCACAGGCCACGCAGGACCCATAGAAGGGATGGTGATAAAACTGCTATTTAAAACACTGCAGATCTTTTTTTCTACACATAATTATTACCTGACAATCTTCCCTGATGTTTTCTCACACTTTTAGAACCACGGGTATTGGCCCAGAATTTCCACATCAGTGCATCCCTAACTTGAATGTCTAAAACCAGGTAGAAAAAAATGTAGAAATGATAATGGCCCTACATATTTTAAAATAACTGCTCTTTTTCTGGCCCGTAAATCTGTGCCGCCCTACGTTGAATTTTGAATTCCCGGTTTTGGCCCTCGAGCCAAAATGATTGCCCACCCAGTTTTTATGTTGTGATACAAAGACCTTAATTAGTAAAGGGCATTTAAAGTATTTTCTGTTAGACTATTCATTCTGCTTTGTTCACTTAAAAGACACGTCTCCGAACAGCTCTTCGTTCAGTTGCCATGATTATGATAAATAAACATGAGTTGGGGCCTCAGACTGGCCTATGCGTAGGGCCTCCAAATCTGCTTTTGTGTGTGTGTGTGTGTACAATATACATAAACACACACATATATATATATCAGTCTGATATGAGCAAATTTATGACTCATAGTTGTAGAACCATGTACTTATTGAAAGTAAAGTATACTTCCTACACAAACTAACATGAACACAGTGAGACACAAACACCTAAAAGTGCTGTACTTCATGCACACACTTACATGGACAGAAAGAGACACACGAACACACACATATCTAATAGTTCTATACCTCAGACTAAGAACAACTTCAGGGGATGTCCAACTTATTTGAGACTTTGAGACAAAGGGTTGGAACTGGTTCAAAAAACAGAAAATAACACAATTATTTGAGGAACAGAACACAAAACGAAAACAAAACTGAACCATTATTTTAAAAGCATAGGAACCGGTTAATAACATTACTTTACATTCCAGGCATCGCAACAAAGCGCCTATGCAAAGCCCTCACTCTGTCACTCAGAAACGTATTACAACAACCGTTCATTCAATAGAATAAAATAAGGAGTAAAGTACAAAAATAACAGGTATCAGAATAAAAACATCTATTACAGCAATAATGTCGACATCAACAATGTGTGTGTGTGTGTAGGCTACCTGCCCCTCTGAAGCATTGGTCACTGTAGCCTATTTACGATGTTACAAGCGTGATTCAGAAATTAGGGAGAGATGTTTAACTAGAGAAGAGTGGAATTCATTTTTCATGGCTAGTTAAGGATACTATAGTTATCACTTTTCACATTGTATTTATTAACTACAAAAAGATCAAACGTGTTTTTAATTCTACTGCTGCTCTGCACACACAAGCTTGTTAGCTAGCTAAAGTTTACTCTGGTCCAACATTATACCAACTCCGAAGTTCAAAGACTTTGAAAGTTCCTCCGTGGATGCCGCTCCTCGGTAGGTATAACTGTGTGAGCCTAATTCACATAATGCATGTCATAACAAGATGCCCAGTGCTTCAAGGCAAGCTTCCTTCATCCTCTCTCGCCCAGAGTGCATCTTGTGCATCTTGCGACTGGCAGCACAGTGTGTGTTTCTCCTTCATTATGATTAAACCATGCTTTCACTGCATAATTCAATTTGACTTTCCGATAAAGATTAAAACTATTACCTGCGCCACAGCAAGCTGCTATATCTGCACTGATTGGTGAAGTAATTTAATGTTGAGCTAAATGTAAAAAAAAAAAAAAAAAGGTGGGCTATATTTCAGAGGTTTAAAAAGGAACGATATAAACTGGTACTTTTTTGGGGTTCGAACCAGTTCAGAACTTAATTTCTCTGGTCGGAACAGTGGAACTGAACCAAAAAAAGAATGGTTCTGTTCAGAATTAAACGATTTGAAAATAATGTTGTTTCCACCCCTGCCTGAGACAGACATTGGTGGTGTTGTTGTGAACTGAAAACAATCTGGGGTCCTGCCCTAGAAACGCTGTCTGTGCCTCAGGCCAGCCAGGGTCTCAACAATCTCTAAATGGCAAAGTATGAACCTTTCACAATTAGACACAGGATTTATAGGCTTATAGGCTCTTTCACTAGGATTGAACTGAAATCCTGTGTACCCGTGGCTCTAAATATGCTGAAATTCAAGATACAATGTGTTCATCTTTTAGGCTAACATATTGAAACTTGGACAAATGCAGACTGGAATATGATGACTGTAATCAGAGGACTCCATATGTGCTGATTGTATCCACAGTGTCCTAATGTGGGGAGAGGGAGGGCAGTTTGTTGGTGTGATAAATGACAACTGTGTTTGTAATTAACACAAATACAACATCAGTCTATGTCCTATAATCATGGCTTGTTAGTGGCAAAGATGTATTGTTCCTCTAACTTCTGAGTTATTGAAACACTCAAAGGCTCATTCATGTGCACTTATGCACACAGACAGGCATAAACACACACCTTTTATACACCTGATACAAACAATTACTGTTTATCGCAGATACAACAGTCAAGCAGGTAATACAAGTTTAACATAAGAGGTCTGACGTCACCAGTGGTGGAAAAAGTACCCAATTGTCATACTTGACTAGAAGATACCTTAATAGAACATGAGTTAGTCACCCAGTAAAATACTACTTCAGTATTTGGTTTCAAATTCTGAAATATTAAGCAAACCAGATGGCAGAATTTGTGTTTTTTTATTAGATAGCCAGGGGCACACTCATAATTTACAAATTAAGCATTTGTGTTGAATGAGTCCGCCAAATCAGAGGCAGTAGGGATGACCAGGGAGGCTCTCTTGATAAGTGTGTGAATTGGATCATTTTCCTGTCCTGCTAAGCATTCAAAATGTAACAAGTACTTTTGTGTGTGAAGGAAAATGTATGGAGTACAAAGTACATTATTTTCTTTAGGAATGTATTGAAGTAAAAGTTATAAATAGTAAAGTAAAGTACAGATACCCCACCAAAAAAGTAGTACTTTCAAGTATTTTTTACACCCCTGGACTAACCCCTGAACCACTATTTTAAATCTCGTATTCCCCCTTCATCAAAGGCTTATTTTTGAAATGAGTAAATGATGAAAGGGATGAAAACCAGAGCTGGATAATTCATGTATCCTCCAGCAATGTGTTTGTGAGGGGTGAGCACTAGACTCTGGAGAATCAATCCATACCATTTCATCTCCATATAAATATTTGAACCAAACACACCTCAAGCCACCCCACTGTCCTGTTCTTCCAAAACAAATGCTTTGCACCCACCCAACTTATTAGGCTACCAGGGAGAAAAGCAGTTATCATAGCAGACCTAGCTGACAACGACAGAGCACTGTGGACACAAAACATCTCTGCCACGTTAGACACAGCTTCATTATCGCTCTGTGATTCTCCAGCATTATTGGCATCAGCAGGCCAATGTCATTGTCACTATAGAAACAACAGACAGGTTGTTTTTGTCTAGATCACTATGGCAGCCACCATGCCTGGCTCTGTTTTGACTGAGAGGGCTCCTGTGATTGGACAAGATCTTATCATGAACTGTAACTACCTCTGAAGTTTATATATAGTCTGGGATCTGTGGGCATGCATCTTTCAGTGCAGTGGGAACAGAACCGCTTCACATATTCCACATAAACATGTATTGGCCTAACAATTGTCTTGCAAACTCCAATCACAACAATCTTCATGTGGATTTTGCTGTATCAAAGTTGAGCTACAAGGGTAAGGTTTAAAGTAATTAAATAACTGACACTTGTGACTTATCCCATCAAGAGTTCTCCGGTGAACTGAGGTTGGGGTGTACATGCGCTGACTCCGACACTTATAATCAGTGAAATCACAAAAACAAAGAGAGCAGGAGGGTGTGTTCACTTCTCTCTGATCCTTGCAACAAATTAGGCTCTTGGCTGATGAGCTGCAATTGTGCTACAGATCATGGAGAGACTTGCCGGGAGTCACCACTTCTCTCAGAGTTTGTGAGAGAGAAGTACGAGACCTTATAATAACATATGCCATTTAGCAGATGCTTTATCCAAAGCGACTTAGTCATGCATGCATACATTTTATGTATGGGTGGTCCCAGGAATCAAACCCACTATCCTGGCATTGCAAGCACCATGTTGGGCGAGTGATTAAAACTTACCACAGAACGAGGCCCTATGGTCTCAGCTCTCATGATGTGAGCGATGACACTTCCTTATTAGCAGGATACACGTTTATTAACCATGTATCATGACTCAACTAGCTCCAATAAAGAGCACCATTCAGGCAGTCAAAAAGCCACCAGGTGAGCGAGGAGAGCCCTGGAGGGCTCCGTGATTAACTCCAGCTGGAGTGGCTCACTTACTTGACATCACAGGGCAAGGAGTGGGTGGATGAATTAGACCTGTCAGTTAGAGCCACTGTGAGACTCAGTACATGCTATTATAGCATGTCCTGTAGCTAGCTCTGTGCCTATCTGCTCTCCTTCACACTGGCCAATTAGGAGGAGGACATGGAACAAATAGCTGAGCGGAGACAGCAAGATGGAGAGAGATGCCGAATGATAAGAACACAGACGAAAACGAATATAATTATTTGCCACACCCACACTGCGGCCAGCTTGAGTGTGGGCAAAAAGGAAACAATATAACAAGAGAGGCCATCCGTCTTTTCTCTGGGGTTCTTTTAAAGAGTTTGAGGAGTGGTGCAAACCTTGATTCAGTTGTAACTGCCTGTCTCTCTCATCATAACAAAACATATGCTGAGCGATACAACCAAAAGTGCTGTTGTGAGGACCCCACAAAGGCTCATGAAGTCATAAAAACTCCTTGATATGTTTCCCATTAATTCCTCAGAAAAAGTGACCAGCTGTGGTTCAAACGTAGGCCTATTGTAACGAGTCAGATGGGCATGAAACCTCATAGGGAGCTCATCATACTAAATCCCTGATCAAACACAACACAGCGGGTCAACAGCAGTCTCATTCCCAGCGCTCTTATCGGATTAACGTCCAGGCCGCCACCACATCAACGGGTCCCCCTGAGTGTTCCCTACACTTTCCCCTTAAGAGTCGTCTGGCCTGGACAGCAAACATCTGTTGGATCAGGTTCACCAACATGGTTTAGTCAGGGTGGTGGTGATCAATCTGCCGGAACCCAATGAGTAGGTTGCCATTACCAACTCCTGCCAAATCAAATATACGGTAACTTTGAAACTAAAGCAAACTGATATCTAGTGTGTTCAATCACAAAACTTTTGGGGATCCATGTTTTGGATCACGCTGGAGGTTAATTCTGTTCTTTTGTGAATTGCCTCCAATGTCAAGAGGGCATATTTTTCTTTGAATGCAGTTTACAATGACAATTGTAAGGAGAATGTTCAAACTTTTAGGAAACCTTCTGTTAAAGTAATGAAAGTAATGAAATACCAAGAAAATACACATTTTTCTTGTCAAGTTCCTTTAATGTGCTGGATAGTGCTCATTGAGACTATCATAATAATATGTAGACAACCCAAATGAAGTGATCAGTCATTACTGTGTATTTACAAACACATAAAAATGGATATCATTCATTCCTCACTGAGGTTCAGCAGACACATGCTCACATGGACTGGTACACACGTGGAGAACAACACAGGACACTCTCAACGAGTGAGGTCTGTCTAAAGGTGAACACTTAGTGTTCAGCTACAGTGTAATCGCATGTATGAAAACCATTCCCTACCGTTGTTATTTGACAATTACTTGTTCTTTCTTTGACATCCTGGACCAGTGCAGCCTTCTCTCTTTCAACTGCCTCAAAACTAACAGCCGTATGAAAATTCCTATGATAAAGTTATCGCTCACAACAGTACACCCGAGGATAAATTACTCCAGGTTATGGCAGGGAGAGAGAGGGTAGAAAGAGAGGGCTGAGGGTAAGAAGAGAGGAGACAGAGTGAGATATGGAGAGATTTTTCATAGATTATATTCATTATGGACATGCCGATGGAAAATGTATAATTTAATTGTGAAGAAATTAGGGCACGAAATTATCTAACAAAAGTCGTCCTTTCTAGTTTCAAAGAGCGTAGTAGGCTAACTGCACAGATAAACCCAAGCAAGATAAAAGCAATGCAGACCAGAGAGAGCAGGTTCACAGCCAGGGAGACGAGAGACAAGCCAGGCACTGTGGCTGTGACAGTAGCAGGGGGCGTCTATAACAAGCTCAACTGAGTGCTGTGAGATATGAGCTGTCACACACTGGACATGAAAAGGAACACAATTTCACTGGCTGCAATTATTCCACGATGAGGGCCTCTCACGTCCCTCTCATGGAGAGTGCTAAGGCAAGTTGAGATGCGTGCCGGAGAGCCCCCAGATAGGCCAGTCTCCCGCTCAGTAACCACTCTCTGGTTAGCCCCTTGCTGGGCCAGGATATGAGACAGCGGCAGAAGGCTGCAGGAAAGCACTGTCCAAGCCAGCACACAGCAGTGTACCTGTATGCCTACAAAACACACACACACACACACACACACACAGGTTCAGCTCAGGCTTCTGCCATCTCTTTTCCTCCCACCTTTTCATTCTCACCGTTGTTCCCTTTTACCCCATTCTGTTTAAAGAGGTTTTTCCTACATTCTGCATCTCTCTATAGGTGTTGTTTCTGTCTGAGGGAGTGTGCCTAGTGTTCCTTTGTTTGTTGGAACAGTAAAGTGAGAAGTGTATCTGCTGGCTTCTAAAATCCCTTCTGATGCTGAGAGTGCACCTCCACATGTGCCAAGAAACAAACACGTACGCTGTGGAGTTTTCAGCTCCTTATTTTGATTTTAGCTACAGAAGAACACTGAAAACATTCAAGGGCAATGGAGTGTCCTTAGACTAGAGGGAATAGTGCCCCCTACTGGCCCTCCAACATCACTCTCGCATCATCTGGTCTCCCAAGGCTCGACCAACCCAACCCTGCTTAACTTTAGAGGCAAGACAGGACTAGGATGGTGGGTAATATGGCTCCTGACCACATGAGGTTGGTAGCACGTTAATTGAGGAGGACAGCCTCGTGGTAATGGCTGGAGTGGAATGGTTAAAATACAAACACATAGGTTCCGTGTGTTTGATGCCAATCCATTTGCTCCTTTCCAGCCATTATGAGGAGTACTCATAATGGTCCTATTGATACTGTCCCATGGTTATTGTCTCTGTCAGGTGGATTACACTGTATTGACCTTAAACAATCTGTCCCTGGGGTCGGCCACTGAGGACACAAACCAACACACAGAGGGACAGCAATTTCCTTCATAGATACTTTTCCATATTGGTAAAATCAGATGACAACAACTGGTTGTGTAGCTAGCTGCCTTTATTCAATCAACACACACACACACACACACACACACACACACACACACAGCGTTAAGTCATTATAAATGTCACGTTAATGCCAACGGAACTTCAGGTCACACTGATGCACTAACGACAAGAGTAAATCTGGATCACAAATGGAAAAAAACATTTGAGTAGCTTTACCCTTAAGAATTGTTTTTATCATATCTAATAGAACAAGCTCAAAACCATGCCTGTTTAATTCAATTTAAAGTAATCAAAGCTTACACTGAGTGTACAAAACATTAGGAACAACTTCCTAATATTGAGCTGCACCCAGGGTCAAGATCTCTCACCAAGTCAAAACGGGGACCCAAACCAACTACCTATCGGCCACCAGCCCAAGCTCCCAACCGCCAGGACACCAACCATCCAAGATCCCCCTATAGTTCCCCGAGAGCTGCCCCTCAACCATCCGAGACCACCCCAAAAAACCTCTCCCTCCATTCCCCACCTCTAACAAGCCATCACCCCTCCAATGCACCAGCAACCAACAAAGTGAACAAGAGATAAAAACAATACAAAAACAAGATATCAAGGACAACAAAAATCAAAACAGCATGCCCAACTGTATATACGTTTGAGTGCATGTGGTACTATTTACATGTGTATGTACAGTTGAAGTCGGAAGCTTACATACACTTAGGTTCGAGTCATTAAAACTCATTTTTCAACCACTCCACAGATTTCTTGTGGAAATGAATAGTTGTGAAAATTAAAAATTAATAAAAATTGTGAAAATTATAGTTTTGGCAAGTGGGTTAGGACATCTACTTTGTGCATGACACAAGTCATTTTTCCAACAATTGTTTACAGACAGATTATTTCACTTATAATGCACTGTATCACAATTCCAGTGGGTCAGAAGTTCACATGCACTAAATTGACTGTGCCTTTAAACTGGGCCTTGAAAAATTCCAGAAAATTATGTAATGGCATTATTAGCTTCTGATAGGATAATTGACATCATTTGAGTCAATTGGAGGTGTACCTGTGGATGTATTTCAAGGCCTACCTTCAAACTCAGTGCCTCTTTGCTTAACATCCTGGGAAAATCCCAAATAAATCAGACAAGACCTCAGAAAAAAATTGTAGACCTCCACAAGTCTGCTTCATCCTTGGGAGAAATTTATAAACGCCTGAAGGTACCACGTTCATCTGTACAAACAATAGTACGCACCCGTCATACCGCTCAGGAAGGAGATGCGTTCTGTCTCCTAGAGATGAACATACTTTGGTGCGAAAAGTGCAAATCAATCCCAGAACAACAGCAAAGGACCTTGTGACGATGCTGGAGGAAACAGGTATAAAAGTATCTACAGTGGGGAAAAAAATGTATTTACTCAGCCACCAATTGTGCAAGTTCTCCCACTTAAAAGATGAGAGAGGCCTGTAATTTTCATCATAGGTACACTTCAACTATGACAGACAAAATGAAAAAAAATCAAAAATCAATAACAAAAGTTTATCTCAATACTTTGTTATATACCCTTTGTTGGCAATGACAGAGGTCAAACGTTTTCTGTAAGTCTTCACGAGGTTCACACACTGTTGCTGGTATTTTGGCCCATTCCTCCATGCAGATCTCCTCTAGAGCAGTGATGTTTTGGGGCTGTTGCTAGGCAACACGGACTTTCAACTCCCTCCAAAGATTTTCTATGGGGTTGAGATCTGGAGACTGGCTAGGCCACTCCAGGACCTTGAAATGCTTCTTACGAAGCCACTCCTTCGTTGCCCGGGCGGTGTGTTTGGGATCATTGTCATGCTGAAAGACCCAGCCACGTTTCATCTTCAAAAAGTTATATTTTGGTTTCATCTGACCATATAACATTCTCCCAATCTTCTTCTGGATCATCCAAATGCTCTCTAGCAAACTTCAGACGGGCCTGGACATGTACTGGCTTAAGCAGGGGGACACGTCTGGCACTGCAGGATTTGAGTCCCTGGTGGCGTAGTGTGTTACTGATGGTAGGCTTTGTTACTTTGGTCCCAGCTCTCTGCAGGTCATTCACTAGGTCCCACCCGTGTGGTTCTGGGATTTTTGCTCACCGTTCTTGTGATAATTTTGACCCCACGGGGTGAGATGTTGTGTGGAGCCCCAGATCGAGGGAGATTATCAGTGGTCTTGTATGTCTTCCATTTCCTAATAATTGCTCCCACAGTTGATTTCTTCAACCCAAGCTGCTTACCTATTGCAGATTCAGTCTTCCCAGCCTGGTGCAGGTCTACAATTTTGTTTCTGGTGTCCTTTGACAGCTCTTTGGTCTTGGCCATGGACAGGTGTCTTTTATACTGATAACAAGTTCAAACAGGTGCAATTAATACAGGTAACGAGTGGAGGACAGAGGAGCCTCATAAAGAAGAAGTTACAGGTCTGTGAGAGCCAGAAATCTTGCTTGTTTGTAGGTGACCAAATACTTATTTTCCACCATAATTTGCAAATAAATTCATTAAAAAATCCTACAGTGTGATTTTCAGGATTTTTTTTCTAATTTTGTCTGTCATAGTTGAAGTGTACCTATGATGAAAATTACAGGCCTCATCTTTTTAAGTGGGAGAACTTGCACAATTGGTGGCTGACTAAATACTTTTTTTGCCCCACTGTATATCCACAGTAAAACGAGTCCTATATCGACATAATCTGAAAGGCTGCTCAGAGAAGAAGCCACTGCTCCAAAACTGCCATAAAAAAGACAGACTATGGTTTGCAACTGCACATGGGGACAAAGATCGTACTTTTTGGAGAAATGTCCTCTGGTCTGATGAAACAAAAATATAACTGTTTGGCCATAATGACCATCGTTATGTTTGGAGGAAAAAGGGGGAAGCTTGCAAGCCGAAGAACACCATGCCAACAGTGAAGCACGGGGGGCTTTGCTGTAGGAGGGACTGGTGCACTTCACAAAATAGATGGCATTGACCCCAAGCAGATGACAATGACCCCAAGCATACTTCCAAAGTTGTGTCAAAATGGCAACAAAGTCAAGGTATTGGAGTGGCCATTAAAGCCCTGACCTCAATCCTATAGGAAATGTGTGGGCAGAACTAAAAACGTGTGTGCGAGCAAGGAGCCCTACAATCCTGACTCAGTTACACTAGCTCGGTCAGGAGGAATGGGCCAAAATTCACCCAATTTATTGTGGGAAGCTTGTGGAAGGCTACCGAAACGTTTCACCCAAGTTAAACAATTTAAAGGCAATGCTACCAAATACTAATTGGGTGTGTGTAAACTTCTGACCCACTGGGAATGTGATGAAAGAAATAAAAGCTGAAATAAATCATTCTCTCTACTATTATTCTGACATTTCACATTCTTAAAATAAAGTGGTTATCCTAACTGACCTAAAATAGAGCATTTTTACTAGTATTAAATGTCAGGAATTGTGAAAAACTGAGTTTAAATGTATTTGGCTAAGGTGTATGTAAACTTCCGACTTCAACTGCATGTGTAAGTGTGTCCGTGCATTTGAATGTGTGTGTATATGCATGTGTACACGCGTACAAGCACCTGCGCGGCAACAGCCTCAGGGAAACAGGCATTGGATGTAACAGCATTGTCCCTTCGTGTCATTCAAACTTACTTTATTTTGTTCCACAGGGATGCTGGCCCATGTTGACCCCAAGGCTTCCCACAGTTGTGTCAAGTTGGCTGGATGTCCTTTGGGTGGTGGACCATTAAGACACACAGGAAACTACTGAGCGTGAAAAACCCAGCAGCGTTGCAGTTCTTGACACACTCAAGAACTGGTGCGCCTGGCACCTACTACCATACCCCATTCAAAGGCACTTAAATATTTTGTCTTGGCAATTCACTCAAAGCCATACATATACACACTCCAGGTCTAATTGTCTCAAGGTTTAAAAATCCTTCTTTAACCTGTCTTTTCCTCTTCATCTACACTGATTGAAGTGAATATGACAGGTGACATCAATATGGGATCATAGCTTTCACCTGGTCAGTCTCAAATCAAATTAAGTGGTCACATACACATGGTTAGCAGATGTTATTGCGAGTGGTGCGAAATGCTTATGCTTCTAGATCTGACAGTGCAGCAGTATCTTACAGGTAATATATTCTAGTGATGGGATAAAAATATATAAATATGCAATATATGGCTGAGCAGTGACAGAGCGGCTAAGATGCGATCGATAGTATAGAATAGTATGTGTATACTGTATCTTACACTATGAGATAAGTCATGCGAGATATGTAAATATTCTTAAAGTGGCATTATTAAAGTGACTAGTGTTCCATTTATTAAAGTGGCCAATGATAAAGTCTGTAGGTAGGCAGCCACCTCTCTGTACTAGTGATGGCTGTTTAACAATCTGATGGCCTTGAGATACAAGCTGTTTTTCAATCTCTCTGTCCCAGCTTTGATGCACCTGTACTGACCTCGCCTTCTGGATGGTAGCGGGGTGAACAGGCAGTGGCTCGGGTGGTTATTGTCCTTGATGATCTTTTTGCCTTCCTGTGACATCGGGTGTTGTAAGTGTCCTGGAGGGCAGGTAGTTTGCCCTCTGTGATGCGTTGTGTAGACCGCACCGTCTGGAGAGCCTTACAGTGCCGTTGCTGTACCAGGCTGCTCTCGATTGTGCACCTGTAAAAGTTTGTGAGTGTTTTCGGTGACAAGCCACATTTTTTCAACATCCTGAGGTTGAAGAGGTGCTGTTGCGCCTTCTTCACCACACGGTCTGTGTATGTGGACCATTTCAGTTTGTTGGGGATATGTACACTGAGGAACTCAAAAACACTTTCCACCTTCTCCACTGCTGTCCCGTCGATGTGGGTAGGGGGGTGCTTCCTTTGCTGTTTCCTGAAGTCCACGATCATCTCTTTTGTTTTGCTGACATTGAGTGAGAGGATATCTTCCTGACACCACACTCTGAGGGGCCTCACCTCCTCCCTGTAGGTTGTCTCATCGTTGTCGATAATCAAGCCTATCACTGTTGTGTTGTCTGCAATCTTGATGATTGAGTTGGAGGCGTGCATCGCCATGCAGTCGTGGGTGAACAGGGAGTACAGGAGGGGGCTGAGAACGCACCCTTGTGGGTCCCAGTGTTGAGGATCAGTGGAGTGGAGTTGTTGTTTCCTACCTTCACCACCTGGGGGCAGATCATCAGGAAGTCCAGGACCCAGTTGCACAGGGCAGGGTCAACACCTAGGGACTCAAGTTTATGATGAGTTTGGTGGGTACTATGGTGTTGAATGCTGAGCTGTAGTCAATGAACAGCATTCTTACATAGGTATTCCTCTTGTCCAGATGGGATAGGGCAGTGCGCAGTGTGATGGCAATTGCAACGGCTGTGGACCTATTGGGGCGGTAAGCAAATTGAAGTGGATCTAGGGTGACAGGTACGGTGGAGGTTATATGATCCTTGACTAATCTCTCAAAGTACTTCATGATGACAGAAGTGATTGCTACGGGGTGATAGTCATTTAGCTCAGTTACATTAGCTTACTTGGGAACAGGAACAATGGTGGCCCTCTTGAAGCATGTGGGGACAGCAGACTGGGATAGGGATTGATTGAATATGTCCATGAACACACCAGCCAGCTGGTCTGCGCATGCTCTGAGGACGCGGCTAGGGATGCCGTCTGGGCCGGCAGCCTTGCGAGAGTTAACACTTTTAAACGTTTTACTCACGTCGGCCATGGAGAAGGAGAGCCCACAGTCTTTGGTAGTGGGCCGTGTCGATGGCACTGTATTGTCCTCAAAGCGCACAAAGAAGTTGTTTAAAAAGTCTGGAAGCAAGACGATGTCCGCAACGGGGCTGGTTTTCTTTTTGTCATCCGTGATTGTCTGTAGACCCTGCCACATACGTCTCGTGTTTGAGCCGTTGAATTGCGACTCCACTTTGTCTCTATACTGACACTTTGCTTGTTTGATTGCCTTATGGCGGGAATAACTACACTGTTTGTATTCGGCTATATTCCCAGTTGCCTTGCCAAGATTAAATGCGGTGGTACGTGCTTTCAGTTTTGCACGAATGCTGCCATCAATCCACGGTTTCTGGTTAGGGAAGGTTTTAATAGTCACAGTGGGTTCAACATCTCCTATACACTTCCTTATAAACTCGCTCACCGAGTCAGCGTATACGTCAATGTTGTTCTGAGGTACCCGGAACATATCCCAGTCCACGTGATCAAAGCAATCTTGAAGCGTTGAATCCAATTGGTCTGACCAGCGTTTGATAGACCTAAGCACGGGCACTTCCTGTTTTAGTTTCTGCCTATAGGAGGGAAGCAACAAGATGTAGTCATGGTTAGATTTGCCAAAAGGAGGGCGGGGGAGGGCCTCGTATGCATTGCGGAAGTTAGAGTAGCAATGGTCGAGCATAGTACTTGCTCGTATACTGCAATCGATATGCTGATGGCATTTAGGTAGCCTTGTTCTCAGCTTAGCTTTGTTAAAACCCCCAGCTACAATAAATGCAGCCTCAGGATATATGGTTTCCAGTTTGCATAAAGTCCAGGGAAGTTCGGACGGCCATCTTGGCATCCGCTTGTGGGGGATATACACGGCTGTGACAACCGAGGAGAGTTCTCTTGGGCGATAATACGGTCGGCATTTGATTGTGAGGAATTCTAGGTCAGGTGAACAAAAGGACTTGAGTTCCTGTATGTTGTTACAATTACGCCATGAGTCGTTAATCATGAAACATACACCCCCGACATTCTTTTTACCGGAGAGATGTTTATTCCTATTGGCACGATGCACTGAAAATCCCGTTGGCTGTACTGACTCAAGTTAGCCATGTTTCCGTGAAACAGACTATGTTACAATCCCGGATATCTCTTTGGAAAGCAACTCGACCTGATTTTGTTGACTTTGTTAACTAGGGACTGAACATTAGCGAGTAATATACTCGGAAGTGGTGGGTGGTGTGCGCGCATCTGAAGCCTCACTAGAAGACCGCTCCGGCATCCTCTCCTCCGGCAGCATTGTTTTGGGTCAGCCTCTAGAATCAGTTCTAATGCCCTGGGTGGTGCCAACAAAGGGCACCACCCAGGTGGGAAAGTCACATTCCTGGTCGTAATGTTTTGATATAAAAATGGCTGCATTGGACCTTTAAGGTTTACCAACTGGGACATCACATATAAACACTTAAAAAAACAAAAAATCTTAACAAAACTCAAAGGGGAAAAAAACAGACAATCTCAATCGTATTGTAGAACATTTCTTATTGCGTGGAATTACTTTACTCAAATGTTGATAATCGAGCTGAACAAATCAATCATGTATTACATGTTCTAAAATGGAAATACACGGCAATGGGAGGGGCAAGAGTGTTGAGGTTCTACATAGATAAATCAGCTATATCAGACCAGAATTGCTACATTGATTCTTATTGGTTACTTACAAACATGAGCCAAAATAACCTTGTACATCAGCAAGGAATACAATTCTTAATTTAAAACAAATACATTGATCTAAACAAAAATATAGTTATGTAGGTAACACTTGATATAATGTTGCCATTTTTAACCAATACAGGTTAATTAACACAATGTCCCATTTAATTGTGTGGCTCATTAGACATTGATTTGGACCATAGGCACGCCATCCAGCCATGCCCTTAGTGCAGCAACATCACATATAGAACCATGGCGAAAGACTGAAATTCTAGTATCTCTGGCTCCACTGCCTTGTGCCCTGCTGTCCAAGTCTATAGTACACCAGGCATCAAACCAACTCTAGTCTTCACTAACCAGAGGTACTCCTTGTCTTCAGAGGAAAAGTGTCTTGCAGTTCAATGGGCCTCCACCTGTTTCAAAATAGAAACCTCTATCTCTACATGTGTATTACATATAGTGTACATTTTAGACAATGTGAAAATATGAAAACCAATCAAATAATATATTTCCACGCATTTCAAAATAAAGCAATAGCTTCCTTACATTGTTCATGTTCCGAATTCCTCCATCATATGCATTCAACGGGCATATGAAACAAAGGCATGATACATCCTTGTAAAAGCAGTATACTTTCATATGTACGTACACCGTCTAAACCGTGGATTTGACATGGTTTAACTCTCTATGACCGATCCAGCTGAACTGAGCTTCTCTGAGAAACACATCAAGGACAAACAGTGGACCTGAATCACAAGTGGCTTTCTATTGATTGGTTTGTTTAGAGATAGATGATGGGTACTGAAGGTCCTCTTGATGGCTGTCTATAAGCCTATATACACCTAGCTGGATACCGCATGCAAAGTCACACCCACTATGTTTAAGAGCAAGTGGCAATGCACTGGTGCGTGCCGTGTCTGTGGCAAATAGCATAGAAGCTGGATAGACAGACCACAGTAGACAGCCATACAGACAGGTCAAGAGTAGCATGCTATGGGGAAGATATGCTGTGTTGCAGAACTAATCTCTTGCTCCATTCCCCACATCTATCTGTCGATGTGCAACGCATTCCATCAGCAGTGTCCCTGCAGTCAGGAACAAAACACCCCTCCCACCTCCTCCTTGCCCCCCCCTCTATGTTAGAAAATGCCATTTTAAAGCAGGATGACCTTTACACTAATATGATGAATGTGCTGCAATGGCTGTCAGGGGGTTGGGTGGGACGCCTCGATTACTAAAATAGAGACCCTTGCCCAGTGGACAGGGTGGGGCGATCGAAGAGCCATTGGGGACATGGGGGGTGGGGAGGGGAGTTCCCCATGTTGTCACAGGCAGAGCAGGCGGGAGCCCTCATCCCCCTCCTCACCCTCAGTCTGGGGGATGCGGGGCAGCATGGCCGAGCGGGTCAAGCCCCAGAAACGAGGAGGGGACAAGTCTTTCTTGGTGGCTGTGAACTTCCATCCCATGTGTGAAGCACAGGTACGACACTGAGCAATCGTCCAGGCATACCTGAGGGGGAAGGGAGAGAGGAAAAACAGAAAGAACATATTAGTCCTCATGCATTTGTGCTGCATGCCACATGTCTTATTATTGTTGTCATAAAGCCTTTGTTGGCTTTCACGTGGGAACGGCGGCGGGAGATGGAAGCAAGGCACACAGACAAACCACTCCCCTCCAGCCACTCATCTGACATCTGTCAAATTAAGACGTATCCCAGTGTCCTCTTCTTGGCAACAGCATACCATTTGAAGCGGCTGCATGACAAGTATCACCCAGCAGCACTGGCCATTCAAATCGGCTGTATACTGACAAATGCCAGCATACAGCCTAAAACTGCCATCTTATGGGTCTGTTGCTCTCTCTACAACAAGTCTTCTCAGAACACCTTATGCTAACAGGCTGTAAAAGCACCCTTCCCCAGAAAAGCAGTGTGGCACAGAGAGGTTGAGTGGAGCAAAAGCCCTTTCTTCCCCCTCCCCCTCCATACCTCCCCTCTGAGAGGATTTGAATAAGACTCAGCATGACTAGTGCCAGCCCTCGAGGAGAATAAGTGGAGGACGTTATTACTGTCATTATTATTACTGGAGGCTAACACTGGCACAAATGCATTGTCTCAGGCAGAAAATGCATAATGGGGATCATTTTAGAGAAGAGCACTGAGGAGTGGCGTTGGTTGAAGGAGCCTTATGTTACAGAACCACTGAGAAGCCCGTGGAGCGCTCTACTTCTCTCCAAACAGTTCAGGTTCTACGTCAATACCTCCGTCAAGCCTGATGTTATGTACCCAGACACCCACACACACAGCTGCTGTGTGTGTAAGGTATCCCCGCAAGGAGAATTATGTAAAAAAAAAAAAAAAAAAAAAATACATTTAGCATATTGACAACATACCAAAAATGACAGTACACCAAAGGGGCCAGACGCTTTCGTTTTCAAGTCTTTAGCAGCTTAGATTATTCCTGGACCAAATAAAGGTATTAAAGTGCAAATTAACCCAAAAAACAACTTCTCTGGTTGAAAACGGCCTGTGTGTGTAATTTGAGTCAGAAACATGTATTCTAGTGTCAAAATTGACTACAAAATGTGAGTATTGTCCCAAACTGAGATTTGCGAGATGTAAGCTTTCCGTGGGTTGCGTTTATTTGATTTCAATCCTGCCAACATGCCCACAGCTGGCAGCACCCAAGTAATCATCAATTGAAGTGTTCCCCATAAAAACAAATCCAGCGCATCGGGGGTGCATTGCTATTTCTAGCTGTTCCCATTGACTTCCAGTCATTGAGCCCACGGTAGAAATATATATTTACAAACATGACATGTTTTTTTATTTATTACATGCTTTACATACTTTTTTGAAGCGGCGGGAACAATTTAGCAGTGGTGGATCACCGCTGCCTAATGAATATAGGGAAACACTGAATTTGAAGTGCAGCTGCACACGACCCAATTGTAATGCCCACTATAAACACATGGGTGTGGAACGCACACTGACCGTGCTAAATTTGATTTCACTTTGGATATCCCTATGGGGCTAGTTGGGATAGGCTATCCAAAGTCAAACAACTTTTGCAATGGTCACACACCGGCCAACTGAAGCCAATTGGCGAAAGCTGGTTGGCCTAGGATACTTTCAGAAGGTTACATCTTCACCATACCATCTGGTTTGCACTTAGTGGGACTAAAATTAGTTTTTCAACAGGACAATGACCCAAAACACACCTCCAGGCTGTGTAAGGGCTATTTGACCAATGAGAGTGATGGAGTGCTGCATCAGATGACCTGGCCTCAACAATCACCTGACCTCAACCCAATTGAGATGGTTTGGGATGAGTTGGACCGCAGAGTGAAGGAAAAGCAGCCAACAAGTGCTGAGCATATGTGGGAACTCTGTTGGAAAAGCATTCTTCATGAAGCTGGTTGAGAGAATGCCAAGGGTGTGCAAAGCTGTCGTCAAGGCAAAGTTGACTACTTTGAAGAATCTCAAACATAAAATATATTTTGACTTGTTTAACACTTCTTTTTGGTTACTACATGATTCCATATGTGTTATTTCCTAGTTTTGATATCTTCACTATTATTTTACAATGTAGAAAATTGTAAAAATAAATAAATAAATAAACCTGGAATGAGTAGTTGTGTCCAAACTCTTGACTGGTACTGTTGTTGTGCGTGTCATGTAAAGAGAGGCATTACCCTGGAAACCAGCTATGGAGCGTGGACGGCCTACCGACCAGGTTGAGGTTGCTGGCTTTGTAGACGGTCAGGGTCTCATGGACGTAGCCGTGGGGGTTGACGTAGGCTGCCATGGGGCCGTACAGAGACAGGCTGCAGGAGGAGAGAGGAGACATGGAAGAGACATGGTACAGATTTTCTAAACCACATTGTACAAATAGCAGCTGAATTGACATGCAAACATTTTTAAGTATAGAAATATACTAAAACTACAAATATTCTAAAATTATACAAACATACTACAATGACCACAGGCCAGGTGGCTACGGCTGTGGTAAGGTACAGGTCAGACAGTTTAGACCAACTGAATGGGACAGTAGACAGAGAGATGGTTATGAAACCGAACTAGATGAATGTCAAACAAGAGACAACTTCTGCTTAATCCTTCCTTCATCGCTCTCATTTGAGCAGAGTACAAATGCACCTACAGCATCATTAATCTAGTGTGTTTGAAACGTATACTGTATCAAACACATCAGTCATCAGTTATGTACACTGAATATACCAAACATTAGGAACACCTTCCTAATATTGAGTTTCACCCTCCCTTTTGACCTCAGAACAGTCTCAATTTGTTGGGGCATGGACTCTACAAGGTGTTGAAAGCGTTCCATAGGGACGCTGGACCAGTTGACTCCAATGCTTCCCACAGTTGTGTCAAGTTGGCTGGATGTCCTTCGGGTGGAGGACCATTCCTGATACACACCGGAAACGGTTGAGTGTGAAAAACCCTGCAGCGTTGTAGTTCTTAACATACTCAAACCAGGGCGCCTGGCACCTATTATCATACCCCGTTCAAGGGCACTTAAATCTTTGTCTTGCCCATTCACCCTGTGAATGTGTGTACACAATCCGTGTCTCAATTGTCTCAAGGCTTAAAAATCCTTCTTTAACCTGTCTGATCCCTTCATCTAAACCGATTGAAGTGGATTTAACAAGTGACATCAATAAAGGATCACCTGGATTCACCTGGTCAGCTTATGTCATGGAAAGAGAAGGTGTTCTTAATGTTCTATATACTCAGTGTATAGCTGCCCGTTCCCAAGTAGGGCTGCAGAGAACCAAAAATGGGTCTGGAGAAGCTCATTGCCTCTGCTTTTGGGTCCCTGTGTTTCGCAACACTCATCACACACACTACCAGCTCACTCTGACAACCAGTGTTAGACTACTCGACAGACACAGAAACTATTCAGAGTCTAGGTGCATCTCTCCCTCACCTGAAGATCTCGTTCTTGGTGGTGATCTCTGTATCTTGGCACTGCTTGCAACACAGCGAGGTGCACTGTGGGAAAAAAAGACCACTAATGTGACTTCATGTTCAAACCACCAGACTTCTGTAGCAGAAGCAAACATCCCTGTAGTTATTGCCTGTACTAACAACCACCTCAGAATGGCCAGGTGTTTCTCTTTATAACCCTCTTTCTCAAGGCAGCTGCATGAGAGTGCTTATTATCTTCAGTCAGAGGAAAGAGAGCCAGCTACAGTAATGAAGCAAGAGAATTTCCTCACATATCCATACTGACACACACATCCATCATCTCCTAACAGTCATGCCCATAGAGATTCTGCTGTTCTAATATTATCCCATTCTCATTTCATTTCTATGGCCGTGCTGGAATCATGAGAGTACAAAAAATAAGGAGAGTACAAAACCTGGGAGTGTACAACAGGATTACATTCTCATGAGCCATGTCTTCGTGTGTGAGGGAGTCTCATGCTCAACCATCCTTATGTTTATGTATAGAAACTCCATGCACTTCCTCCCTCGCTCCCTATATTTATTTAACCTTTATTTAACTAGGCAAGTCAGTTGAGAACAAATTCTTATTTACAATGACGGCCTACCCCGGCCAAACCCGGACGATGGGCCATTTGTGCGCCGTTATTGCTGTTATATACCAGACATAATTCCACTTTCAATTCCCACAGAAGTGGACACTAAGCCTCTCTGCCCAGTTTTCCTGCTGTGGCTGGTGAACGCAGTGCGGAAGCAGTTTAAGCCCTAAGTCCTGAGACATACGCCAGAGCACCTTTTTCTGTTGACGTTGGAACTGAAGGGAGTCTTTGAGGGACGATGAGAGACAAGCAAGCAGTGGTGCAGGCTCGGAGTGATCAGAGTGGAGATGAGGGTGATGATGGAGGTAGGGTTTAGGGAAGTAGCACTGTAACAGCTCTCAATGCTTCAGAGAGTTCACAAAGGAAGGCAGCATCTCCAACCCACCGACTCAGAGGGGAAATGATCATCACTATACAGTATATAGTCAGTGGTTAAATATTTTGAACAAAAATATAAAACCAAACAAGTGCTGGTCCCATGTTTCATGAAAAGTTCCATACACACAAAAGGCTTGTTTCTCTCAAATTTGGTGCACAAATTTGTCTACATCCCTGTTAGTGAGCATTTCTCCTTTGACAAGATAATCCTTCCACCTGACAGGTGTGGCATACCAAGAAACTGGTTAAACAATGATTAAACAATCATTACACAGGTGAACCTTGCACTGGGGACAATAAAAGGCCACTCTAAAACACAATGCCACAGATGTCTCAAGTTTTGAGGGAGCATGCAATTGGCATGCTGATTGCAGGAATGTCCACCAGAGCTGTTGCCAGAGAATTTAATGTTGTTTTAGACAATTTGGCAGTATGTCCAATCGGACTAAAAACCGCAGACCACGTTTAACCATGCCAGCCCAGGACCCCCACATCCGGATTCTTCACCTGCAGGATCGTCTGAGACTAGCCACCAGGACAGCTGATGGAGCTGAGGAGTATTTCGGTCTGTAATAAAGCCCTTTAGTGGGGAAAAACTGATTCTGATTGGCTGAACCTGGCTCCCCAGTGGGTGGTCCTGGCTCGCAAGTGGTCGGGCCAATGCCCTCCCAGGCCCACCCATGGCTGCGCCCCTGCCCAGTCATGTGAAATCCATAGATTAGGGCCTAATGAATTAATTTCAATTGACTGATTTCCTTATATGAACTGTAAATCTTGAAATTGTCATATGCTGCATTTACATTTTTGTTCAGTATATAAACACTAGAACATTAGAGGAGAGGGAAGAGAGAGGAGAGGGAAGAGAGAGGAGAGGGAAGAGAGAGGAGAGGGAAGAGAGAGGAGAGGGAAGAGAGAGGTGAGGGAAGAGAGAGGAGAGGGAAGAGAGAGGAGAGGGAAGAGAGAGGTGAGGGAAGAGAGAGGAGAGGGAAGAGAGAGGAGAGGGAAGAGAGAGGAGAGCGAATAGAGAGGAGAGCGAATAGAGAGGAGAGGGAAGAGAGAGGAGAGGGAAGAGAGAGGAGAGGGAAGAGAGAGGAGAGCGAATAGAGAGGAGAGCGAATAGAGAGGAGAGGGAAGAGAGAGGAGAGGGAATAGAGAGGAGAGGGAAGAGAGAGGAGAGGGAAGAGAGAGGAGAGGGAAGAGAGGGAGACAGAGGCGTTTGCCACAGAACAGCAGGGAGGAGTAGGGGGTCAGAGGTTAGACAGATCAGTCGGGGAGTCAGTCGGTACAGCTGGATGGATGTGTGTTGTGCGTTTCGGGGTACATATCAAACCGTGTGTGGATGGTCAGTACCATCATTGATCCTTGGGGCGTCCCTACCCATAACCATAACCCTTAACCATTTTAAATTACCTCAACTTTAATGGGGTATGGACGTCCCAAGGATTTCTGATAGCACAGACCATGTGTGGATAAGGCTCTGTTTCTCACAGATGAACAAGTCCTTGCCTGGTCCATCTGTTGAGCAGTGTGCCTGGCCTTTATATTGTAAGGTTTAGTGATGTGTATTTCTTGCTCTGTGTGTGGGCGCACATGTCTGTGTCTGTGCTCACCCGGGCCATGATGTCCAGCTCACAGCGCAGCCTCTGGATGGCACTGCCAATCTTCAGCAGCTGGAGCCGAAGGGCATCATCTATGGGCAGACAGGCAGCCACTCTATAGGAGAAATCTGACAGGAAGGAGGGGGAGCAGGAATATTACAGTTCAGGATTTGAATTCCGTGAGATTGTCAGTAGTACTCTAAAGATGTTAGGTGGCATAAATACTCTGAACAAAAATATAAACACAGCATGTAAAGTGTTGGTCCCAGGTTTAATGAGCTGAAATAAAAGAACTTTTCCATACACACAGAACGCTTATTTCTCTCGAATCTTGAGCAAAAATTAGTTTACATCCCTGTTAATGAGCATTTCCCCTTTGCCAAGATAATCCATCCAGCTGACAGGTGTAACATATCAAGAAGCTGATTAAACAGCATGATCATTACACATGTGTACTTTGTGCTGGGGACCATAAAAGGCCCTGCTAAAATGTGATGTTTTGTCACAGCCATCGAAGAGGAGTGGAACAGCCATCGAAGAGGAGTGGAACCAACAATCCACATGCCACAATCAACAGCCTGATTAACGATATGTGAAGGAGTGTCACGCTGCATGCGGCAAATGGTGGTCACACCAGATACTGACTGGTTTTCTGATCCACACACTTTTTTTTAAAGGCATCTGTGACCAACAGATTCATATCTGTATTCCCAGTCATGTAAAATCCATAAATTAGGGCCTAATGAATTTATTCCAATTGACTGATTTCCTTATAGGAACTGTAAATCAGTAGAATCTTTGAAATTGTTTCATTTATTTTTTTGTTCAGTGTATATACATAGCTTAGAGGGCAGTTGTACCTATAGCGTTTGTGGGGAGGGAATCATCCTTGAGGTTCTCGTCCCACTCATGGAGCTGTCTCTTCACTCTCTTCATCAGAGTCTCCTGGGAGACAAACACAAGAAACCATGTTACAAACAGGATGTGTGTCATAACAGTCACTAAACTCACTTACAGTATTTCTCTGGAACGCATTATGGAATAAATCAGCTTAATCAAGTTCCAGTGGAAATGTTATGTCTGTACACACACAGTAGTTCTCTCTAGCCCTGATAAGTTAGCACACTAACCTACAGAGCAGAGATGAGCAGGGCATTCAGTACTCACAGAGTCATAGAGGGCGTAGACCCAGGGAGGCCACGAGGTCATGTTGGCACAGTGGAACTTCCTCTGAGGAGAACAGAGGCAAACACACAGACAACACCTCAGCAAGAGAACTTCTTTATTCATCTTCATCGTTGAACACAAACACTGGGATGCCAGGTTGCATTCAGGAGTGAGCAACTGTATAAAGACCGGATATGTTTCCTTTTCCCAAATGACAAAGAAGCATGTCTGTTCTAGCTAAAACAAGTTTATATGAACACTTCATAAGGTTGGGCCTTGATTTGAACACATCTCATGTTTTGTATGTCTCGGCCTGAAGACCGCCACCTCTCCTCGGCATCTTCAACATCCAAACATCACCCTAACAAACAATTAACATTGACTCCATCCCTCCCCCGTTCCTAATTTCCACAAGAATAATGTGTGTCGGACCTGGCGGTAGGTGGCCCACCAGCGCTGGGCCTGTTTGCAGCTCTGGGCAGGGGGTCTGGAGGAGGGGTGCATGTGGAGGCGGGACAGGGGCGTGAGCTGCACTGCAGTCAGGGGGTCTGGAAGGATCCGCTCAGGGAGGATCTGCACCTTAGCCTGTCTGATTCTAAAAGAGACAAGAGAGAAGACAGAGAGAGAATTGGGGCTAGATAAACAAAGATAGTGAATAAACCCTTAGGTACGTATACTATGCATTTCAATTACAGAGCAAAAGCATACTTCATCAGAGAGAGGAGATAATCTGGGGCCTTAGTGAAAAAAACATTACGTGGTTGATTAAAGCATGCAATTTGGTGCAAACATTCCTCAGGTGACATGAAAACATCCCAGAAGGGGTGTCCATTAACATTTTACCAGGAATAGTTTTTTGTTTTGTGTAAATCCAAAATGGCTTCCATAATATAGGTATTTGACCATAAAAACTGTTATGCAACAGATAAAAGCATGATATTTGGTACAAACATTGCTCAGATGATATAAAAACATCCTAGAAGGGGTGCTAATTGCAGATAGCTTGTGCGAATAGCTGCATAAACTGGACATAGAGCACAAACATACCATATTAGGGTGTGGTACCTGCAATTTAAAAAATAGATAGTGGCACAGCCAGTCCACAAGGTGGCGTAGCACCAGTCTTACATTCTTTGGAGAGAACCCTGCCAGACAACTCTCTGACTTCATTCATACATTAGACCAGTCATCACAATGCTAGCAGCCAACCATAATTAGCTTAGGCCTACTCAACGTAAAGTCCCCAATAGAAAACATCACTTACGTGCATGACTTTAAATTGTATTGCTTACTATTATTTCCATGCTACACGCCACCTCTCAAGACATTTACTGAAGGCAATCTCCATCTCGCATTCCCAAATCTCCAAACTAGCTTTGTGACACTGGCAAATGCTCAAAATATAAACGGCAGCTACTCAGTGTTAACAAAACGGCAGTTACACGGTGTCCACAAACGCGCTTGAAGAAATACACATCTGCTACATTGTTCCATGTTACAATAACAACAGTGAGTGCACAGGCTTGACTAGTCAGATTCACAGTGATTTGATCAACCACTGCGCTATCCATGGTGCTGAATCTCTGCTACTAGGCCTATTTGCTTGTCGGTTTGTTTAGCAGAGAATTGGATATGTTCCCAGTGACAAAGTCATCACAAGCGGGTTACCATAAAGTAAAAACAGCCACAACCTTATGAAATTACACTGACAGCCAGGTGCAAGAGAAGAGAAAAGGGCCAACAAGCTGGCTGACATATTTCAGTCAAAAGGTGAGTTACAATAAATGTCATTTTCACTAGGCTGTAGGCTAATAACCTCATATTTTAGGCCTACATTTAAACTAGGCTCCTTCAATGAAATAGTCTGGTGACTGACTAAATTGATTAAATTGTGGAAAATACAACAAGATAGATTCAAGTCCATTTTCTCCATTTACAGTGATATAACCATGTCAGAGGAGAAAGGCTTGCCTTTGAGATGAATACATTCATGGATGTATGTACTCTATGATATGTATTGTCTTTTCTCTGTGTGACTGATGACTATTTCAATGCTAATAAACAGTAGACATATGTTGAAGAGGTCACCAGGGTGTATAGATCGCAGGGTGGTCACAGTGTAGGGTGAATGACCGCCGACACATAATCATAGGTAAGTCACCAAGTGCACCAACAGGTCCAAATTGTTTTGAGCTCAGGGGGTCTATGTACACCTACTTATGAATAGACCGACTGAAGACACGAGAGATATCACTATAAACACTATCGGCCAGGATTATAGCTGCTAATTTACCAATCAAGAAATTGTTAGCTGACTGACACTAGCTTGGTTTCCATCCAATTGGCGCCAGATTTTCATGGGAATATTATAAATTCTGCCTAAAACAAATACGCACATTTTCCCACCAGAGATGTGGTTCAATAAAATTGGACTTGTTAAATGGATTTCCATCACAACTGATGATTTTGTCACAATAAATGTAGCGTTAGATAGTGAATGTGCCCACTCTGGTATTGGCACGTGCTCTCTAACCAACAGCTCGCAAAAATAGTGTGGGTATTTTTGTATTTATTTAACTAGGCAAGTCAGTTAGAATTCTTATTTACAATGACGGCCTACCCCAGCCAAACCAAAACGACGCTGGGCCAACTGTGCGCCGCCCGATGGGACTCCCAATCATGGCCGGTTGTGATACAGCCTGGAATCGAACCAGGGTGTGTAGTGATGCCTATTATGGATTATTAAAAGTGCGAAGACTTTTATTTGTCAAATGGCAGCCAAGCATCGATCATCATGTCAACAGGATAAGCCCCTTGATATTTATTGGAAACCACCATCAAGCTCATCAACTTGCACTTTGACCACTATTTGAAGTTCATCATAACTTATTCATTATGTAGCAGAATAAACTGCATGTTTTCCCAAGTCATAGTGGGATAACCACATTTCATTGCGTTACTCCATGTTTATTTCGAATGATGATTATTATACTGAACAAAAATATAAATCCAACATGTAGCAATTTCAATGATTTTACTGAGTTACAGATCATATAAAGAAATCAGTAAATCAAAATAAATAAATAAATTAGGCCCCAATTAATGACTGGGCAGGGGCACAGCCATGGTTGGGCCTGGGAGGGTATAGGCCCACCCACTGGGGAGCTGACCCAGCCAATCAGCATGAGTTTTTCCCCACAAAAGGGTTTTTATTACAGACAGAAATACTCTTCAGTTTCATCAGCTGTCCGGGTGGATGGTCTCAAATGACACTGCAGGTGAAGAAGCCAGATGTGGAGGTCCTGGGCTGGAGTGGTTACATGTGGTCTGCAGTTGTGAGGCTGGTTGGATGTACTGCCTAATTCAACGTGGGAGGCGGTTTATGGTAGACAAATTAACATTAAATTCTCTGTCAACAGCTCTGGTGGACATTCCTGCAGTCAGCATGCCACTTGCACACTCCCTCTAAACTTGAGACATCTGTGACAAAACTGCAAATTTTATTGTGCACAGCACAAGGTGCACCTGTGTAATTATCATGTTGTTTAATCAGATTCTTGATATGCTTTTTGTGTGTATTTACAATTTCTGTGATCTTAGCTCATGAAACATGAGACCACTTTACATGTTGCGTTTATATTTGAGTTCAGTGTGCATGTACAGTACCAGTCAAAAATTGACACAACTACTCATGCAAGAGTTTCATTATTTTAACTATTTTCTAGATTGTAGAATAATACTGAAGACTATGAACTATGAAATAACACATATGGAATCATGTAGTTACATCTCCAGGCTGTAAGGGCTATTTGACCAAGGAGAGTGATAAGAGTGCTGTATCAGATGACCTGGCCTCCACAATCACCCGACAACCAAATTGAAATGGTTTGGGATGAGTTGACCCACAGAGTGAAGGATAAGGAGTCAAGTGATCAGCATTGTGGGAACTCCTTCAAGACTGTTGGGAAAGCATTCCTCATGAAGCTGGTTGAGAGTGCCAAGCGTGTGCAAAGCTGTCATCAAGGCAAAGGGTGGAAACGTTTAATTATCTCAAATATAAAATATATTTTAACACTTTTTTGGTTACTAAATGATTCCATGTGTTATTTTGTAGTTTTGATGTCTTCACTATTATTCTATAATGTAGAAAATAGTCTAAATAGGTCTAAATAAAGAAAAGGTGTGTCCAAAATTTTGACTGGTAATGAACTGGCAGCTTCATTAAATAGTACCCGCAAAACATCAGTCTCAACGTCAACAGTGAAGAGGCGACTCCGGAATGCTGGCCTTCTAGGCAGAGTTCCTCTGTCCAGTGTATGTGTTCATTTGCCCATCTTAATCTTTTCTTTTTATTGGCCAGCATTCTAGGCAACTCTGCCTAGAAGGCCAGCATTCCAGAGTCGCCTCTTCACTGTTGACGTTGAGACTGGTGTTTTGCAGATGCCAGTTTGGGACTTGTGAGGCATCTGTTTCTCAAACTAGACACTAATGTACTTGTCCTCTTGCTCAGTTGTGCACCGGGGCCTCCCATTCCTCTTTCTATTCGGGTTAGAGACAGTTTAGATGGAAACCTGGTTAGTGACTGAAACACCAAAAGGAATTGCTTATGCACAACCAAATTTCGAAATTGCACCTTGTGTATTCTACTATTCTAACTCTCAACAACCATGTATTTGGGAAAGAAACACTGCTGTAACTATATACTGCTGGTCACAAAACAATTGGTTTACCACTGTCTCTGAGGATATATGATTGTCCACCCTTTATAGGGAATAGTGTCTTATGTGCTTTCCCACTCAGATAATACAAATAAAGTGAGTTTTCCATCTTGTGGTTACTTATGATATCACTTACAAAATATTTCCTGCTCATACATACATAATCTCTACTTACTGTTGAAGTCGGAAGTTTACATACACCTTAGCCAAATACATTTAAACTCAGTTTTTCACAATTCCTGACATTTAATCCTAGTAAAAATTCCCTGTATTAGGTCAGTTAGGATCACCACTTTATTTTAAGAATGTGAAATGCCAGAATAATAATAAGAGAAAATTATTTATTTTAGCTTTTTATTTCTTTCATCACATTCCCAGTGGGTCAGATGTTTACATACACCCAATTAGTATTTGGTAGCATTGCCTTTCAATTGTTTAACTTGGGTCAAACATGTCAGGTAGCCTTCCACAAGCTTCCCACAATAGGTTTGGTGAATTTTGGCCCATTACTCCTGACATAGCTGGTGTAACCGAGTCAGGATTGTAGGCCTCCTTGCTCGCACACATTTTTTCAGTTGTGCCCATACATTTCCTATAGGATTGAGGTCAGGGCTTTGTGATGGCCACTCCAATACCTTGACTTTGTTGTCCTTAAGCCATTTTGCCACAACTTTGGAAGTATGCTTGGGGTCATTGTCCATTTGGAAGACCCATTTGCGACCAAGCTTTAACTTCCTGACTGCGGTCTTGAGATGTTGCTTCAATATATCCACATAATTGTCCTACCTCATGATGCCATCTATTTTGTGGAGTGCACCAGTCCCTCCTGCAGCAAAGCATCCCCACAACATGATGCTGCCACCCCCGTGTATCACGGTTGGGATAGCGTTCTTTGGCTTGCAAACATAACGATGGTCATTACGGCCAAACAGTTCTTTTTTTGTTTCATCAGACCAGAGGACATTTCTCCAAAAAGTATGATCTTCGTCCCCATGTGCAGTTGCAAACCATAGTCTAGCTTTTTTATGGCGGTTTTGGAGCATTGGATTCTTTCTTGCTGAGCAGCCTTTCAGGTTGTGTTAATATAGGACTTATTTTACTGTGCATATAGATACTTTTGTACCCGTTTCCTCCAGCATCTTCACAAGGTCCTTTGCTGTTGTTCTGGGATTGATTTGCACTTTTCGCACCAAAGTACGTTCATCTCTAGGAATCAGAACGCGTCGCCTTCCTGAGTGGTATGACGGCTGCATGGTCCATTGGTGTTAATACTTGCGTACTATTGTTTGTACAGATGACCGTGGTACCTTCAGACGTTTGGAAATTTCTCCCAAGGATGAACCAGACTTGTGGAGATCAACAGTTTTTTCTCCGAGGTCTTGGCTGATTTCTTTTGATTTTCCCATGATGTCAAGCAGAGGCACTGAGTTTGAAGGTAGGCCGTGAAATGCATCCACAGGTACACCTCCAATTGACTCAAATGATGTCAATTAGTCTATCAGAGGCTTCTAAAGCAACTGTTTAGAGGCACAGTCAACTTAGTGTATGTAACTTTCTGACCCACTGGAATTGTGATACAGTGAATTATAAGTGAAATAATCTGTCTGTAAACAATTGTTGGAAAGATTACTTGTGCCATGCACAAAGTAGATGTCCTAACAGACTTGACAAAACTATATTTTGTTAACAAGAAATTTGAGGAATGGTTGAAAAACAAGTTTTAATGACTCCAACCTAAGTGTATGTAAACTATCGACTTCAACTGTATATTGCCATGAAGACAATGCCTTTATGAACCTGAGAATGATGATGAAAGTCAGAGTGAAGCTCAACTGATAGACAGATTGGATAGATGTTGGTCTGTGTCTTATTCGCCGTTTTACTCAGTACTATGCCCAGGTTCTACGAGGATTTAGGTCGTTCTGATCTGGTCAGTAACATTTAGTTCCACTCACCCATCTGCTTGCGTTCTGATCTCATGGACCTTGAACCGCTGCCGCCCGACTGCCTTCACTTTGACTGTCTCAATGCCGTACTCCTGCTCCTCCCGGTAAGCATAGATCTCAGCCGTCGTCCCAAACTCTGCCTGCACCTCGCCTGTTTCACTGGAGGTGGGGGGCACAGACACATCTATTTAGCAACCCCCTACTGTGCTCTACTCTAGCCATGCTCAATACACACCAATCCAATGTATTCTAATACATGACGGAGAATGAGCAAGAGAAAACTTTGTGGAGAGGGGTAGCCAATTGGAATGCAGCCCATTACGATTCCCACTCTTTCTGAACCCATACACTCTACCCCCCCCGTCCCCGTCCCCCTCTCCCATTCTCCTCCTCCTCTCTCCCGCCATACCTGTGTGCAAGAACAGCAAAGGTGCGGTCTCTCTGGATAATGCTTCGCATCATGCTGACCTCCTGCGGTCTGAAGAGCTGCAGCGGCAGGGTCTGTCCTGGGATCAGCATGACAGCTGTGAACGGCAGCACTGGGATGGTCTGGCAGCTGTCGTCATCGTGCACTGTGCGCCCATGAAACTCCTCCATGTCTGAGCCCAGGTACTGGGAGGGAAGGGGGGCATTAGAGGGAGAGACATTATCAGATACATGAAGAAACAGCACTACTTGAATCAGTAGGCAATTCTAACTGCACTGCTTATTTGAATAAATTACTGACTAAGTGACTAAAAGGCAGAAGGGAAGCATTTCCCAGATAAGGAAAGAAGAATTAGTACTGTGTGTGTAGAAAACCCCATACTGAATACTGATACAGCTGCACAACAATACTTTGTAGAAGTAAATATGAAACCCACAGCATGTGAAGTTGGAAGACTGGGGTCAAAGTTTATGTTTGGTTTTTCTGCATCCTCACTGTCACGGTCCTCAGTCTCCATCTCATTCTCCTCTTCCTCTTCATTTTCTATAATAGTGAGTGGCAAGCAATACATACTTAAACAAGCAAATATGTACTTTCTCTTTTACTTCAAATGACCGCATTGTTAATTTATTTTTATTTTTAAGTATTTCCCTTAGTCATCGTGTTGACAATAGCATAACCTGTTGGACATGCATTTAGATGATGATTACCAGTGATCATACACACAGACCAGAAAACCTAGCTCTGGCAAGCTAATGCATTTTAATGCCAAGTGTAAGTAGACTGACATGACTATCAGCTGGGGATTAAATCACATTAGCATACATGGTAGCTAGCCAGCTAAATAGACAGTTTAATTACAGTCTGATGAAACAATTCCATAGCTAGCTAGCAAGATATTACAAATGATAAAACAAGCAATCAATCCGTCAAGATAAAAAAAAAACGTGCTTCACTGCGACAGCGATTGAGTGAGCTAATTATGCTCTGTCACTTGAAGTGGTGTGGCCTCGATTCTTTGTAGAATACAAAACTGATTTTGGCTTGCATAACGAGGCTTTACCATTTACAATAACCAACGTATTCAGTACACTAGTCTACCAATGCAAATCAATTGAAGACACATTTACCGGGTAAGAGCTGTAGTTGGTTGCCCATGTTGTCGTTGATATTGTTGTCGCCTGCACCCCTCTCGTCGGCCATATCCTTCTGTTTACACCATAGACTGTAAAAAAAAAAATGGTTTTGACTCTTCTTTCTCAGTGGTGTCTTATCGCAGGATATGCGTCGAAAACGACTCACTATCGTCCCTCAGTGGAAGGAACTAGTCTTGTATTCCGGTTCTCGAATTAATTTTACATTTGGGGTAAAGAACATTATTATTTTCAAGTTTCAACGTTTATTCGCCACGTGCACAGAACAAAGCAGGTGTAAAACTGTACCTTGATAGCTCTTTCCCAACAATATAAAAAATGTCAACCACACAAAAACTACAATGTGAGCTAGAAACACGAGAATGCAAGTACATACAGGTTACTGCCAGTACCTTACTAAATAAATGTTATGGGGTACTGGAGCGGTTGAGGTGGATTTATAAATAAAAAGTGACTGGTAGTGGAATATACATGTAAACCAGGCTGAAAAGTGACTGGTAGCAGGAATATATACATACTTATGGTAATATATTAATGGTCATTTATAAACTGGGTGGTTCGAGCCCTGAATGCTGATTGGCTGACAGTCGATGGTATATCAGACAGTATACCACTCGTATGCCAAAACATGTATTTGCACTGCTCGAATTACGTTGGTAACCAGTTTAAAATAGCAATAAGAAGGCACCTCGGGGGTTTGTGGTATATGGTCAATATACCACAGCTAAGGGCTATGTCCAGGCACTCCACGTTGCGCATAAGAATATACAGTACCAGTCGAAAGTTTGGACATGCCTACTCATGTAAGGGTTTTCTTTCTTTGACTATTGTCTACTTTGTAGTGAAGATAGTGAAGACATCAAAACTATGAAATAACACATGGAATCATGTAGTAACCAAAAAAGTTTCAAATCAAAATAGGATTTATATTTGAGATTCTTCAAAGCAGCCACTCTTTGCTTTGATGACAACTTTGCACACGCTTGGCATTCTCTCAACCAGCTTTATGAGGTAGTATCCTGGAATGCATTACAATTAACAGGTGTACCTTGTTAAAAGTTCATTTGTGTAATTTCTTTCCTTCTTAATGTGTTTGAGCTAATCCAGTTGTGTTGTGACAAGGTAGGGGTGGTATACAGAAGATGGTATTTGACCAAATAGGGCTAAATCCATATTATGGCAAGAGCATCTCAAATAAGCAAAGAGAAATGACATTCCATCATTACTTAAAACGTGGTCATTCAATCCCAAAAAATAAGAACTTTGAACGTTTGTTCAAGTACAGTTGCAAAAGCGCTATGATGAAACAGGTTCTCATGTGGACTGCCACAGGAAAGGAAGACCCAGTTACCTCCGCTGCAGAGAATAAGTTCATTAGACTTAACTGCACCTCAGATTGCAACCCAAATAAATGCTCAGTTTGTTATAGACACATCAACTGTTCGGAGACTGCGAGAATCAAGCCTTCATGGTCAAATTCCTGCAAAGATATCACTACTAAAGGACACCAAGACTTTCTTGGGCCAGAAACATGCAATGGATATTAGACCGGTGGAAATGTGTCCTTTGGTCTGACGAGTCCACATGAGATTTTTGGTTCCAACCATCTTTGCCAGATGAGTAGGTGAAGATTTATCTCCACGAAACATGGTGCTTGGCCTGTGACATTGATTTATTTCGAATTCAAGGCACACCTAACCAGCATGGCTACCACAGCATTCTGCAGCGATATCCCATCTGGTTTTGGCTTAGTGGGACTGTGTTTTTCAACAGGACAATTACCCAACACACACTTCCAGGTTGTGTAAGGGCTATTTCACCAAGGAGAGTGGAGTATCAGATCACCCGACCTCAACCAATTTAGATGGTTTGGGATGAGTTGGACCAGATTGAAGGAAAAGTGCCAACTCCTTCAAGACTGTTAAAAACATTCCTCATGAAGTTGGTTGAGAGAATGCCAAACATGCAAAGTTGTCAAGGCAACGGGTGGCTACTTTGAAGAAATTCAGATAATCATTTTTGATTAAAAAAAATTTGGTAACAATTCCATTTGTTATTTTATTTTAACTACCACTAGCAGGATAAATAATGGCAATGTGGACAGGAAAGCAGTAGTTAGCTATGTAAGTGTTACTGCCTGGGAAAAGAAACTGATGGACAGCAGCACAGAAGTGTCTTTTGCAGTTTCAGGCCTTGCGCTGGGCTGTCTGCACCTTCCAGTCACAAGCAGTGCAGTTGCCAACCCATCAGGATGCCATTAAGAGGATCAGAGGGAACATGCCAATCTGGGGTTTAAGAGAACTTGGCACGCTGGAAGACCACTGTTCAGGAACTTAAGTTTCGAAGACATGTTCCCATTGCTGTTTGCCTCAAATAGCCACTAGATGGCACCACAGACCAGTCCTTCCAGTTTGCACCAAACAAGACAGACCTACAAGTAATTTTCATAGTACCATTATTCCAGAAAGGGTTTGTGCAACTGAATGCAAGTCATTGGTTAGGACCGGCATAATAGTACAAGGCATCTTGTCGATGTAATCTTCATATGCCACAGAGAAGTTAAGCCAGAACCTCAACTACTACATTACTGATCCCCAGGGCAGTTCAAAGTCTACAGCTGTAAAAGCATCCACTGGTTCCCAAGATATTAGTTTCCAACGTTATCAAAAGCATTTAAGTGTAGTGCAAGTTGGGTGGACCGAAAGACATGAATTTCACTACACCCGCAATATCTACTAATGTGTGTGACCAATAAGATTAGATTTGAACCTGAATCAATGTTTACAGAGACTAATGTAGTTAGTAAACCAAATATTTATTATGGTCTTTACAACAAATCAGCTGTGCAGGTGGTAAAAGGCCAGAGCTGAACAGGACAGGAGAGATTCTAGCGGAAGTCAACGGCCAGGAGCCATTGGCAGAGTAGAGGGCCGGGTAGGCAGAATCTGTCCTTCACACCAACGAGACCAACTTCAGACCACCATGGTTCAGCTCTTTTCAAATCATGGACCGCTGGCTTCAGAGGGCTTGGAGTGGGTGGAGAAAAACAATCACAGCAGTAGGGGAATGGGCCAGTCTACTTGGACCTCTGCCTCATCTTTCGCCTTTTACGCTTCAGCCTACAAAGACCAGAAAGTGTCAATTAGTGACCAGGGCTGCATCATTACACACCATAGTTTGTAAAAGACACAATGATTAGCATTAATCCCACCATAGTCATGTACTCATTTAAATGTAATGTTTATTTAAATAGGCAAGTCAGTTACCAAGTTTCTATTTACAATGACACACGGGTCCCCAGTAGGCTGTTAACTACCTTGTTCTGGGGTAGAATATATTTAAGTTGTCACCGTGGCGATTCGATACAGCAAACTAGCAGTTAGTAGCCCAGTTCTCTAACCACTAGACTACCTACAACCCTGAATGAACAAACATTCAACATACACCCTGAATTGAACTCGTATGAGCCTGAAAAACAGTCATATACATGGTTGTCAAATCTATTGTAGTAGATTGCAAATATATGCGGTGTCCATGTTAACAGAAGACTGGAGTAGAATGCATATCTGAACGAAACTACACAAAGTAGCATTAGCATTCAGCTAAATCCTTAAAGGAAATGATCCTTACCTGCGCATACGCTTCTTCCTCCACTGAAAACAAAATAACACTTGAGTCAATTTAAAGACTCACAACCAAACAAGGAATCATTCATTTTTACAGCACAAGCTGCGGATCTAAACAGGAAGACACGTGAATATCTGGCATGACAATGCGTCACAATGTTAAGAGTAAAGACCATACAAAAACACGCAGTAGGCATGGAACAGGTGAACAGTATTATGTATCCTGCTAATATAAGCCATTCCTGAAATCTACAAAATGCATTACAAGTAATATTGTTAGTACCTTGTGCGCCATTGGGCCGTGAAACCTAGTTCGCCAACGTGGTCAAGCTAGCAAACCAATACGCCATGTAAATTTGTATATCCAACATTCAAAATTAACTCCTGCGCCAATTAAGCGTTTCCCCCTTTATAGTAATATTGGATACTGCCAATGTTTCCATAATATAAATTGGAAGCCAACTATTTTAGGCACGTTGTCGTTAAGAGACATGATTGTGTCGCGTTAGTTAGCTAGCCACTGCTTAGTGACAATGAGCCAAACAAAAGCCCTTCTAATAGAGAGTTAGATATTTATCAACTCACCTTTGCTCTCATCTTGTGGAGATGTGTCTGCAATTAAAGATAACACAGTTGTTGGATGTAATGGATGGCAAACAATTACTAGTGATTCAGTTGGATTTGTTTTGGGACATAATTCAATGTTTCTTACCTCTACAGCGAAGACACCAAATTGAAAGAGGACGTGACGAAGAAAGGGGAGGGCCTTTATAGAACAAAATGAAACGTCATATTCAATCGCCACTTGCTCAGCTCATTGCTCACTGGGCGATGTAGGCAGAAATCGTTGAAATTTAAATCATATTTTATGTTGGAATTATATACCTATGTTCAGCTATGTTCAGGCATGTCTACAATCACGTAAGTATATGGGTGCTGTTTGTAATAGAAAAATGGGTCACACTTTCCGTCCATGTAAGCTTCCTTTTAAATCTTATCAAGCAAATGTTATTTTTCCACCACACCTCCCCAATCCAAGTCATATATAATCTGAAACCTCTGATTAAAGTGAAACTGAATGGTCCAGGCATCAATTATGTACACTACATGACTAAAAGTATGTGGACACCTGTTCATCTCATTCCAAAAACATGGGCATTAATATGGAGTTGGTTGTCCCCCCCTCTTGCTGCTATAGCAGCCTCCACTCTCCTGGGAAGGCTTTCCACTAGATACTGGAACATTGCTACAGTGACTTGCTTCCATTCAGCCACAAGAGCATTAGTGAGGTCGGGCACTGACTGATGTTGGGTGAAACTTTCTGTCCATAAATTATGCAGAAAAATTAATCCATGCTTTTGTTATTTCTAGGTTAGACTACTGCAATGCTCTGCTTTCCGGCTACCCGGATAAAGCACTAAATAAAATTCAGTTAGTGCTAAATACGGCTGCTAGAATCCTGACTAGAACCAAAAATGTGATCATATTACTCCAGTGCTAGCCTCCCTACACTGGTTTCCGTTCAAGATATCCCTCCATTGGTGTGGGGGCTGTGCTTTGGCAAAGTGGGTGGGGTTATATCCTTCCTGTTTGGCCCTGTCCGGGGGTATCATCGGATGGGGCCACAGTGTCTCCTGACCCCTCCTGTCTCAGCCTCCAGTATTTATGCTGCAGTAGTTTATGTGTCGGGGGGCTAGGGTCAGTTTTTCCTATCTGGAGTACTTCTTCTGTCCTATCCGGTGTCCTGTGTGAATTTAAGTATGCTCTCTCTAATTCTCTCTTTCTTTCTCTCTCTCGGAGGACCTGGGCCCTAGGACCATGCCTCAGGACTACCTGGCATGATGACTCCTTGCTGTCCCCAGTCCACCTGGCCGTGCTGCTGCTCCAGTTTCAACTGTTCTGCCTGTGATTATTATTTGACCATGCTGGTCATTTATGAACATTTGAACATCTTGGCCATGTTGTTATAATCTCCACCCGGCACAGCCAGAAGAGGACTGGCCACCCCACATAGCCTGGTTCCACTCTAGGTTTCGGCCTTTCTAGGGAGTTTTTCCTAGCCACCGTGCTTCTACACCTGCATTGCTTGCTGTTTGGGGTTTTAGGCTGGGTTTCTGTACAGCACTTTGAGATATCAGCTGAGGTACGAAGGGCTATATAAATACATTTGATTTGGTCCTATTCTGTGAGCTTGTGTGACCTACCACTTTAACACTGATGCTCCTAGAGGTTTCCAATTGACAATAACATCACTTTGTTGACCGGTGCAGCTCGAGCAGGGCAGAAATTTGACAAACTGACTTGTTGGAAAGGTAGCATCCTATGACGGTGCCACGTTGAAAGTCACTGAGCTCTTCAGTAAGGCCATTCTACTGCCAATGTTTGTCTATGAAGATTGTATCCACTAAATCCACTAATTTGAAGTGGTGTCCACATACTTTTATATATATAGTGTACTCTTTATGGCTGTGCAGTCTAAAATCATCAGAAAGTATATATGTAATGTTGACTCATATCTGTGCAGATCAGATCATGACTCAATAGCTTTGTTGGAGCCTTCCAACAGAGAACAACATATTAGACATATTAAAAGGTCATTTGATTTCATTAGGTACAAATAAGTATTGGATACTGGTTATGCTTTAAAAAGTACATCTCAACATGTACTACTGTTGTCAATTTAGCTTTTTGCCACTTAATGACATGCTCTCACTTAGTTGAAAAACTTATGATTTCAAGCAGTTCTGAATGAAGATACTTTGTTTAAAAACTACACTAAAATGTTTAATTTGGTTGATAAAAATTAGGTATTGTTGAAAATAAAAATCGATTTTTAAACTGAACTCCCCTACCAGGAAGGGGGGGGGGGGCAGTAAGTATAGCAGGGTTTGTTCCCAGAATAGTAACTCTTCAGGTGTTGGTGCAAGAATTCTGTGCTTTAACCTTTCAATACTGTCATGTTTGAATAATTGTAACACAAAATGATTCGAGGCCAAAAGATTGAGTTGCTAACTCAAGTCTCATTCATGTACAAGTGTGACTGGCACCCAACTATTATTTTCCAACAAATATCATCCAGTTAAAATTAAGTTAATCAAAACAAAACTTTACTTTGTATACATTTTTAATTTAAAAAGTTTATAACACTTCACCTATAGATTGCAACATTTCTGAAGTCAGGTACATCACCTAACGATAAGGTGTAAAAACACAATGCTAGAAAAGGTTTTTTTATCCATCATATTCCAAAAATGTGTTTCCCCAATCTCATACTCCAGTTAAGTATCAATGTAAAATAAACTCCATATATATGTGTTACAAGGGTGTGACTCTTATTCAGACTCCAGATTCAACTGAATGGCTACAAAAAAAAAGTTTTTTTTCAACAGATTTGAGAGCATTCCCAACAGGCTCAACTCCAAATCTATCAGATGTATTCAATGGGCCAAATACTAGAAAAGGGCATGAGGGTCAAAAAGAGCTAACAGTTGGGAAATATTTAGATTCACTTTCTAAGTTTGTTATATGGTGTGTGTGTGTGTGCGCGTGTCAGTGTGGCTGAAGACAGGTAGGCATCTACTCTGCAGCCTTGTTGCTCTCCTCGGTTGACTGTCCAGTAGTGCTTTCCACAGTCTTGGAGGCCTAGGAGGGAGGAAGCAAGGCACCGATTAAGAATGGAGAGCGCAAACAGAATGTTTTGAATTAATTTGTTTTTTTTTACCATTGTCATATAAAATACCTTCTTTTTCTTCTTCTTCTGTGTTTTGCGACTGGCTGTGCTCTGTAGCAGAGTCTGGGGGAGAAAGAGGGATTGTTTGCTGTCAATCAAGAAATGTCTTCAAGGAAGAGAGCCACAACAGAGCTGCTAAGTGTGGAAATAGACTGGTCAAAACATCAGATGCCATCTCATACCCTTATGCAGTTACTTCTTAGTAGGCTGTGTAGGCTGTAGGCTCTGAGGTGCAAGTCCCTGTTCATTAATATAGTTATTCATGTAATATGAGCGGTGAAGAGCCATTCAGGTTGCCTGGGGCCATGGGCTGGGAGCCAGCTGGAAGCCCTATTTACCCTCAGTTCTGCATCCTGCACCTCGTGCTCTGACTTGTAGAGCTCTGGCTCAAATGGTCCGCTGGTGATTTTATGGGGGCCGTTGGCCATTAGCAGCACTGTGAACTTAAACTGGGCCACAAACTCTCCTGAGAAGCAAAGAGAGATAAATGACACACATGGTTAGGAAAAAAAGAAACAGTGCACAAGGGGATAGGAAAAGAAAGATGCAGAGAGACTCACCCTCCTTCTCATTGAGCACACTGAAAGGCTGTAGCAACTCGTGTTTGGCACACTCCACCACGCCCAGGCGGGCTTTGGCCTCATCCTCAAATGCCCTGAAGAGAGGAGAGGAACAAGACACACCTGTTAGCTGAGGTCGTCTCCAATGGACAGTCAAAGCACCTGACTTACAGCATCAGAGAGATGGTTGACGAAAAAAAAGTCCAAGACTTTAATGATAAGATTATGTTGATGCGGTTGGTTATAACAAGTCTCTCTGACACTT
Source organism: Oncorhynchus nerka (assembly GCF_034236695.1). Taxonomy (NCBI): domain Eukaryota; kingdom Metazoa; phylum Chordata; class Actinopteri; order Salmoniformes; family Salmonidae; genus Oncorhynchus; species Oncorhynchus nerka. The sequence goes on from NC_088410.1 coordinate 67,091,126, forward strand.
CTAATGAGGACATCCTACCTGAGAGTGAAGGGCATGGCGTCGAAGCGTCGCTCCACATCGCTGAAGAACATGCGGGAGGTCTTCATCTTCAGCCCGTACTGCTTACTGGGGTCCCTCTTATAAATGGTGGTCCTCTGGCCTCCATCCCTGGCCTGGGCAGGGGACAGGAGAATAGAAACATCAGTATTGGACAGTCACATTTAGCCAGGTAAGAAATTAAAAGTAATATTGCCCTTTTCTATCCATGTTACCGCATGGGGTCATTGGGATCCCCCCCTCGCTCTCTCACCTTCCCTTCACCAGTGCTGATCAGCACATCAACAGCGTAGACCTCGTGCACCTCAAACGCTGCCTTCTCATGGTCCTTCCTGCAGATGGGCATCAACAGTAGCCAATCAGAGCAACTCACATCTTTCATTTATCATTCAGTCCTAGTGACTAGGGCTGTGGCGGTCATGGAATTTTGGATCGGCCAAATTACCGTTATAACTGTTCGAATAGCAAAAAAAAACAACAACAAAAAAACTCTCATGACTGCATGTGCTGCTCCAGACTGCATGTGCTGCTCCAGACTGCATGTGGTCCTAGGCGTTGCCTTGGACTCAAATCAGAAACTGTTTACTGACTGGTGGATAGCTAGCTAGCTGGAGTTAGCTAGCCTAACTTGCTGACATTTCTTTGTGAAGTCACAGAGTGTGTCCTGTTTTTGGTATTCCATTGGGTGCATGTTTTTCCATGATCGCTACAATACTGTACCTTGCTGAAACAAGGAGCAACAATGTTTCATCACGGTGTAAAGAGACCATGTTTGTACGGAAACTGACTCAACTGCACTTCTCGTATTTTTGAATGCCCGGCCATTCTGTCTTCAGTTCCACAACACAAAATTTAAAAACGGGCTAGTTTTGTCTCCTCTCGTCTCTTCTTATATCGGCTGTTAGATGTGAACCAGACTTACTTTCATACAAAACAAAAATATAAACGCAACATGCTGTCTGCCTTCGTGGCTGTTAGGTGTGAACCAGACTTACTTCATCAAAACACTGCTTGGACGTTAATGTACCTTTGCTGGTCTGTGGGGTTCTGAATGATGGTTTTCTCTCCATCGATGACGTGTTGCTTCAGCTGATGAGATAACATACCTTAAACAGAAAGATACAAAGCCATTGCAACAGTTTTCGCCCCACATTTTACTGCAGTCACACAACAGTTAACTGCATAGACTGTTGGCTGACAATGTCTTGAAAATGATGCTTGTGTTGTGCATTGATGGGGCCGGAAGCCATGCATTGTTATCATTCTGAAAGGTCAGATGGCTAGCAACAATTACAATAAGCTGCCATGTGGGGAATTTTAGGTGGCTCATTTCAGCTAGTTTTATCATGTTTTTGATACCATGTCTTGTTGTGAGGCGTTTTGAGTGATTTCATGTCAATGCTAATATGACTCAAATTCACGAGCTAGCTAACCAACAACTGTAACAATGTATTTGAGAGACAAGTGCTCATTGTGCAAATGCATTTGTTTTCAATAAACATTTGGAGACTAACTATAGTTTACATGTTTTCAACCATCTAAGCCAACCCAGTCTGTTTTGCCCCATAGTTGCGCAAGTATCGGTTTTGTTGCTAAACAACCAACCCGTCTATATGTAACCCGTCAGCTAAAACCGTTGATTCACTATCTTAGACCGATGAATCAGAGTCAACTCTCAGGGCAAAACTGACTTTCTGCCTCAACTAGTGAAGGCACTCACCCTCGATGGCTGTGCATTTGAATGACTGAGCGATCTTGTTCCAAGCCTCTGTCACCTTTGAGTTCTGGTTGCCAGGCTTGACAAGGCGTAGGGCTGCCTCCGCACACAGATGAGCTGCCTTTATCACATCAGCTTTCTTCCCGGTCACTGGCGCCTCCTACATGTACACGGCAGAGGTAAGGTCAGGGCGCGACGTTTACCTTTCTTTTCAAGGAGCACGTGTGCGCCTAAATTAAAAAATGTAGATATACACAAAGACATTTATGAGCAAAATTGAAAATATTTGAGATATTAAAGCTAAAATCCTTAAATTTTTACCAGCACAGTGGTCGCACAGTAAAAATATTTAGGGACACATGCCAGAACCCTGAAGGAGAGTTAATGTGGGTGATTTAAATATATTTTCTGGAAGTTTTCTATAATTTCAGCCAGTAGTTTTGAAAGTAGTGCTCACGAGCCAAAACGGATCCCGAAAATTGTGTACAACGTCCTCACGTCATTGTTCACAAGCCTCTGTAGCGTGTGCTCAAAGAGCGTAGAAAAAAACTCTGTAGTGTTCATGTGGCGTGCATGTTGGGCTCACTCCAAAATTGGGGCTGTAATGAAAACACGAAGCAGACCAACTATTTGGTCCTTTAAAAACCTGCTGTATATAAATTATTGTGTGCTATAGCTTGGAAAATAAATACATGTGACTCTGGATGACAACATAATGATGTTTGTTTCCATTTGGGCTGTTTTCCTTAAGAAGTTCCATCCCTTTCATGTTTTGTTTCCTTGCCAGTATCGAGATACTGGTATCATCCCGGCACTACCAGCAACCTCATTGGACAATACTGGGCCTATCCCGATCCCGCCTCCCACTTTAACCTTGCAACCTCATTGGACATAATTTTACCTGCCAATTAACATTGTCCGTCAGTTTGGTTGTTGCAGGCCAGTTCCCGACTTCCTGTAATTGCACCCAAGGTCTCATAGTGATGTGATAATGTAATTTCATACAATGGAAAGTTATACCTGTAGTTATACGATGGCATCAACTCCTTGAAAGTTGTGTATTTATTATAAATAGCATTTGGCTACGTGATGAATAATGATCGCTGACAATGAACTGCAGTGTTGGATTATTATCCCATATCATGGAATAATACCTTTGTGAATGTTTATGACGACAAAAGTTGGACACATGGAATTATTTGAATTGGATATCCATTGATAACAGAAAGGTAGGCCGATATTTTATTGTCTAAAAAGTGGGTGAAAGCATGCATTTCTCGAGTGCATCAACATGCGTGTTATGTCATGATTGGCGAATGGGACAAATGGATGGACGCGCACCTGGTAAAAACCTTACAGCCTATTGTGCAATATGTTCCAAAATTCACCAGCGACACCATTTAGAAACTAAAGGTTGTCAGCACAGTGTTTGTGATCGGGTAGACAATTACCTTCTAATGTATTTGTGTGGCTACAGGAGCATCTTTAGCGCACAACATTCTCTGGTTTGCAGAGAAATGCTTTGAAAGAAATTTAACTACTTAGGTCTAATAGATCTCACTTCTAATTCAGGAGGCTTTCTAACTTCTGATGCATTGAAGTTATCATGCATTGATGAATTCAATGTATTTTCGCTGTTATCAAAATAACTAATGGTAAACGCATGCAGCCACTCATCCCACTTGCTTCAGAGCGCACGTTCACTGCATGACAGGAATGAGCAAGTAGATCTCATGCACTAAATTATGGCAGGTTAGAATGTAAGGATTCTGTGCTTCTTTCCACTGGGAGAGGACTGTAGATCATTTATTATGCATGTATGAGCCATACATTTATACGTCAGGTCCAAAACGGGAGGCAAAAAAATAAGGTCATTTTCAATCCTCCAGAATATATCTATTCAATGAGGGCTTAAGAAAACCAAGTCATTAGTTCATAACGGCACATACCTTGGTAGCTCCCACAACAAAGCTATGAGCCACATTTGAGATGAAGCCATCAACATGGACTCCAAGATCACTGCAGAAATAAAGGGGACAGAGATGGAGAGGATAAGAGAAAAGGAGAGATGGGAATGTTTAAGTTATGAAGGAAATAGTTCATCAGACATTCAGAAATCGTTATGCCAACCATGTAGTGGTGTAGCAATGTTATATGATGACCTGTTATATCTTGTGTAATGTAAATGTCTTGATGTGTTTGGACCCCAGGAAGAGTAGCTGGGGAGGCCTAATAAAATACAAATCCAAAACCAGTTGCTGATATCTATGACATTGTGTAAAAAGACATATAGATGAGACGATTAAATACATTTAGACAAGGACAAAATGGCAGTCATGTTGTGCTTCCAAAGATCAAATAGGAAAAAGTTTACTGACAAAAAAGACAAGGTCAGAGATAAATTAAACAGTCTAATTTGTGTGATTATATTACGGTAAGTGTCGAGTGAGGATATGCTCCGAGGGTAAGTTGTTATTGGCTTGTTCACCTACAACCATACTGCAGGGGGGGTCATAATGTCTTCCAAAGACAGCACCCATGACAATGAAATTGCTAGTGAAGGATACACCCAGCCTTTTGTTATAGTAATGAAACATGACTTTTCAACAGATTCAGAGAATGGCCAGCCCTACAGTAATACAACACATTGGTTGGCATAACCATCTACACTGAACAAAAATATAAATGCAACCATTTCAAAGTTTTTACTGAGAGTTCATATGACCAAATTGAAATAAATTCATTAGGCCCTAATCTATGGATTTAACATGACTGGAAATACAGATATACATCAGTTGGTCACAGATTTCAACAACAAAAAAGGTAGGGTGTGAATAAGAACCAGTCAGTATCTGGTGTGACCACCATTTGCCTCATGCAGCGCAACACATTTCCTTCGAAAAGAGTTGATCAGGTTGTTGATTATGGCCTGTAGAATGTTGTCCCACTCCTCTTCAATGGCTGTGCCGAAGTCGCTGAATATTGGCGGGAACTGGAACACGCTGTTGTACACGTCAATCCAGAGCATCACAAACGTGCTCAATGGGTGATATGTCTGAGTATGCAGGCCATGGAAGAACTGGGACATTTTCAGCTTCTAGGAATTGTGTTCAGATCCTTGCAACATCAGGCTGTGCAGTATTATGCTGAAACATGAGGTGATTGCGACGGATAAATAGTAGTAACATTAAAAATTCTCTGGCAACAGCTCTGGTGGACATTCCTGCAGTCAGCATGCCAATTGCACGCTCCCTCTAAACTTGAGACATCTGTGGCATTGTGTTGTGTGACAAAACTGCACATTTTAGAGAAGCCATTTATTGTCCCCAGCACAATGTGCACCTGTGTAATGATCATGCTGTTTAATCAGATTCTTGATATGCCACACCTGTCAGGTGGATGGATTATCTTGGCAAAGGAGAAATGCTCACTAACAGGGATGTAAACAAATTTGTGCACAAGATTTGAGAGAAATAAGCGTTTTGTGTGTATGGAAAGGTTCTGGGATCTTCTATTTCAGCTCATTAAACCTGGGACCAACACTTTACTTGTTGGGTTTATATTTTTGTTCAGTATAGTTGCTCGAAACACTAACATTATTCCAGACAGTGAAATCCTTATATTGACAGAAGACAGAAAACAGGAACAGTCAGAGAGATGACAAAAGTGGCAATCCAACAACTAAGATGAAAAGGCTTGTTCAACTATACAATGGCAATAGTGACAATTAGACACCATTACCAGATGAACAAGGCTAGTAATCCAATCTTTACTTATCGTTTGCCATATAGACATACAGGCACATAGACATACAGGGAGACAAGACCTAACAAAGACGACAAGTCAACAGCCAAGGAGACCCCATCAGATGCATGAGAACACAGCAAACAAGATGACAGACAACACATACTTGGGAGACTGAAGACACACAAAGTGAAGGGGTAACATTACTGTAGATTGAGGTTCATACATTTTGACCAGATCGCCATCTTTAAGTGTGTAGTCAGGGTCACTCTTCAGGGGAGAGAAGTGGCAAACACAGTTATTGACTGAGACGCTGGTGGGGAAGGCAATTCCTGGAAGAGGGAAGAGAGAACCACCAAATCTTCAATTGAAAATAATCTGCAGTGTTTATGAGAGACCTGACTGATGGCAAATAATGTCCCCCTTTTCAACCAATATCACTACTCATAGTTCTGTCATCTCACTGACATATTCAATAACACATCCCACTAACATCAAGGCGGTGGCCCGTTCCTGTAGGTTCATGCTCTACAACATCCGCAGAGTACGACCCTGCCTCACACAGGAAGCGGCGCAGGTCCTAATCCAGGCACTTGTCATCTCCCGTCTGGATTACTGCAACTCGCTGTTGGCTGGGCTCCCTGCCTGTGCCATTAAACCCCTACAACTCATCCAGAACGCCGCAGCCCGTCTGGTGTTCAACCTTCCCAAGTTCTCTCACGTCACCCCGCTCCTCCGCTCTCTCCACTGGCTTCCAGTTGAAGCTCGCATCCGCTACAAGACCATGGTGCTTGCCTACGGAGCTGTGAGGGGAACGGCACCTCAGTACCTCCAGGCTCTGATCAGGCCCTACACCCAAACAAGGGCACTGCGTTCATCCACCTCTGGCCTGCTCGCCTCCCTACCACTGAGGAAGTACAGTTCCCGCTCAGCCCAGTCAAAACTGTTCGCTGCTCTGGCCCCCCAATGGTGGAACAAACTCCCTCACGACGCCAGGACAGCGGAGTCAATCACCACCTTCCGGAGACACCTGAAACCCCACCTCTTTAAGGAATACCTAGGATAGGATAAAGTAATCCTTCTCACCCCCCTTAAAAGATTAGATGCACTATTGTAAAGTGGCTGTTCCACTGGATGTCATAAGGTGAATGCACCAATTTGTAAGTCGCTCTGGATAAGAGCGTCTGCTAAATGACTTAAATGTAAATGTAAAATGTTCAGGCCCATTGTGAATGTGTGGCATGTGTTTCTGATCTGGAGACAGTATGACAACATACTGTCCCCCTCACAAAAGAAGGCATGGTTTTGAACCACCTGCCCCATATAAACATTTCTGGGAGATTGTTGGTCCTATCTTATGTCTCTTATAACTACATAGTAGGGGTGTGAACGTTTAAACAACATTGGGATAGTTAACGGTTATAAAAAAAACTACTACCAACAGGTCCCAATCAATCAAATGTACTCATAAATCCCTTCTTACATCAGCTGATATCTCAAAGTGCTGTACAGAAACCCAGCCTAAAACCCCAAACAGCAAGCAATGCAGGTGTAGAAGCACGGTGGCTAGGAAAAACTCCCTAGAATGCCAGAACCTAGGAAGAAACCTAGAGAGGAACCAAGCTCTGAGGGGTGGCCAGTCCTCTTCTGGCTGTGTCGGGTGGAGATTATAACAGAACATGGTCAAGATGTTCAAATTTTCATAGATGACCAGCAGGGTCAAATAATAATAATCACAGTGGTTGTCGAGGGTACAACAGGTCAGCACCTCAGGAGTAAATGTCAGTTGGCTTTTCATACCCGATCATCTACATCATTAAGGGGAAATAGAAATTAAACAAATACCTAAAGCAACAATTCTGTCATGTTAGTAGGAGGAGATATGCATCTTTCAAATGATTTGCCAAGGATATAAATCGCTCCACACCTCATCGCAGTTAATAGTTATCAAAATGGCAGAGTGAGGCAGGGAAGTCCCGTATGACAATACTTTGAGAGGTTAAATGAGAAGCTGGTGAAATAAATACAAACTGTGCAAAGTGGAATTGAGCTACGGTGGCAATTACAGGTGAAATATTTAACCATCATCTGAAAGGGAGGCACCATGGAGTGAGAAAATCACAGCACTGATTACAGAAATTATTGCAGTTGATATGCATCCATTGTCAATGGAAGAGAATGTCAGCTTCACTGCCCTGATGGCATATCTAGAACCAGTCTAAAAGATGCTATGTAGAAACAGATGTAACGACCTGGATGGTGAAATTGTACAATGATTGCTCTGCGAGTACAAAGCGCGAGCTCTCAAACACCATACGTGGTGTTAACAGCAGATTGTTGGATGTCTATGAACACGCCATCATACGTCACTGCAACGAACCATCACATTAATGAAAAGTGGGACATGCACTGACAATTGAGCACATGGAGGAGAGGGACACAGCAGGGAACCTAAAACAGCATTAACTAGCAGTAAAGTGAGCATCTTCTGTAAGTAGCAAGGACTGCGGTAGATTGAACTGTACTGCCCCCTAGCGGTTATACGCAGGATCATATCTGAATAGTAAAAGTAAAAGATTTTTTATTTTCATTTAAACCTTTAAATGATTTTAAAAATTGCAGTTTAAACATTAAGAACAATTGTAACGCCATTCCGCTTGCACTTCTCATCCAGCTTTTACCCCCCTTCCACCCCGGCCCTTTACCTTTCTTCAAGTCTTTCTCCTTCCTGAAGACCTTGCCAGTTTCTGCCATGATGTGAGCGTCTCCCTTTTCACAGAGACTGATCACAGACACCCCTGACTTGGCCGCCTCAATCACCATGCGCAGGGCCTCTAGGGAGAGCGAGAGGGCAGGGGAATAGGAGGTGGAGAGTTATGAGACATTTGAGAGGTGAAAAAGAGTGTAGTAGTGAGACCAAATATGTCATCATCACATTCAATCAGAACACGTGCGTTCTCTATTAATAAGACTATCCATCATGGCTGTATTATGTCATGATGAATCAGCTGCCATTGAACTGAGTTCAATGTTAGGGTATGAATCTTGACCCTGGGCCTGAGGTCAGTTTGAAGCCTGTCCATAGAGGAGTAAGGAGGAGTCTACCGTGTCCGGAATTTACTTCCCCGTTCATTAATTGCATTCAGGGTTCATTCAAACATAATTTAAATGAGTTTTTTTACTATTGACAGTTACAGCAGATTTCAATATTGTATACCCATTCGCTCTCCTTAAATATAGGTCATCTCATTTATTTGTTTGTCTCTGAATTGTTTAAATCAAACTTTTCTCTGCCAACTCCTGATATCAGTGCATAAAAACTTAGAGGTATACTGAATTAGCCAGGTGCGCATGGGCACACATGCACACTAAGGCTAAGCTCGTTTTCCTATTTGAACTATGCTAGTTTCCATCCTCATTACCAAACTTCACAAATACTCCCACCCTCGACTTCATAACTCCTTTGCTAGTTATACAATTATGTAAATAAGAAATTTGCTGGAAAGAAACTTAAAGTATTTGTTTTATTGAATAGTCATGACCGGTTCGAGATGACGGCGGTGAAGGATATCATTGCTACTTAACGCGGATCCAAGTTCAGTTTTGAGATCCACCGGCATCACCCACCGGCAGGGTTAGCTGGATGTTTCTGACTGGTCTTGAAACTGTGACAACGGGCAGCTTCTCCAACGCAGCATCTGCTTTGCCAAGGGCTGAAATAGAAGTCAGTTCTATTCGCGATACATATCGGGCTGCAAGTCCTGCCTCTCCTACCTCCTCATTGGTTTATAGAATGGTAACTATGAAAGTTTGGATGCCAATCATCATATAATTTCAAGGAAGAAAAAGCCTGGAAGGAGGCGAGATGACTAGAAACGATTTGGTTGACCGTTTTATGTTTGGATTAATTGTCGAAGTAGAGGGCCATGTGCATTTCAGGTAAAATAACAATGTAATATTTATATCCCAGGACAAATTAGCTAGCAACAGCAAGCTAGCTAAATAGGACAAAGTAGCTAGCAAGTGCAAGCTAGCTAAATTTCCATAAATGTTTAATGCTTTTGACCTGTCGCCAAATGAATGTAATTGGTTCAGAGTTTGTTTTGATATTTTAACCTGTGTGTCATGATCGTGTTTGGTGTGGGGGGAAAAATACATTTATTCACGATGGTGCACGAGTTTGGGTCCGCGTTAGCCCTTGGCAACGCAGACGCTCATTGGCGCAATAATTGATCAATATAGATTTCTAAATTTATTTAGCAACATGAGCGGTGTAGTCATCCTATTAACCTTTTATTAAACTGACTATTGTATCTGTTGATTAAATCTGACTTACTATAATGAGTAATCCAGTAATGTCACAAGTTATGAGAAAACAGCAACTCTACAGAGCGCTAACACTACAATGAATGGCAAAATTACTTCCGGATACAAATGGTCTGCAGAGCACCTCCTGCCCAACACCGCCACCGATCTAGCTGTGTCATGTCTAGAAAGGAACCAGCTTCGTCAAATTATCATCAACAGTGGAATTTTGGGGCATTTTAGCTAACCTAACCCAATTCTCCTAACATGCCAAGTTATTTTTTGTAATGTCAATTAAGGTGGCTCAACAAATCACAGCACAGATTGAAGGATAAACTTGCCGCTTTTACTTCTTGCTATGGTTACGCTCAAAATGGCTGCCAGTCCACCCATTATGTCATCATTGACTTGAATGAAGAGCCCCGTCTACTCATTCTATTTCTGTGTGTCATAAAGCTACTAAGGTCATGCCAACAAGCAATGTCAGCATTTTTGGCCCACTTGCTTTGGGTAGGGAAATGAGCTGTCCATTTATAATACCTGTGAAAAAGTTGTCAGTGAGGCAGCTAGCTAGCCAAATCACGTGTGGTTGGAATAATATTTCCCTGTCAAGTTTAAGCCTTTCCCAGTAAAATTGTCTCAGTTGACTACAGCTAGGCAGAACAAACGTACACATATATAGCCAGACCTATTTCACTTTACTTGGAACTAGCTACATTAGCTAGTTATGACTGCTAGTAAGGGACAATTCCATGACGACAGAATTATGCGGAGGCTAATTTTTCACTTTAAATGTATGCCAAACAAAAATCAATGATTGCAAAGTTAAACAAACCATACAATTCTATGCACAAGCCAGCATTTTTACAATTTCCACCGAATTTTACAAAAACAAATTTACTTTAACAGTACAGATGCAAAGTTTGTTAACAGAATACTGGCACAAACAGCATAAACCATCATTCTGTTACAAAACTTTGCATTTGCATTGTTTGTCAAGTAAACGTATTTTTATAAACACTTTTGTTACATTTTTAAAAGTAATCTTTGTGCATTGAGTTTTTGTTTCTTGGTTTTTGTTTGACATAACTAACCAAATTTCCCCAAGGCCACTTCCTAGCTGTGTGGTTGACATGGAAACATAAATTCCGTTAACTACTGTAACTCCACAAACAGTGAACTAAGATTATGACAATACAAAACAGAACGTTTGCTAGCTAACTACTTCTACCTAGCAAATACAATAATGGTTACTACTGTCTGGTGTGCCTGTTGATAATTAATGTGTAGGTAACGTTTGCTATTTAGCCATTATGTTCACGGTCATTGACAAAATAACCGTTAACCATAGCTAGCTGGCTTACTGAATTTTGCTCACAAAATAACATCGTGAAGTCCGCTTGCAAGCACTAGACTGGGATACCAGGGCTAGGACAATTTCCATTCCACGTTTCTAAACTGCGCCTACTATGTCAAAGCACATGGTTGTGTTTGTCTGTGCCTACACATCAGGCTGGTGTTGTACGAAAGGCCGTCAAGAGCAGGTCACCTCATTTAAATGCAAGTCACCCCGATCTGACACTTACGGTTGGCGATGTCGCCTCCCATTTTGTACTTGGTGACAACCAAGTCCTCAGCGATAGTCTGTTCTTGTTCTTCATTGTCAGACATCTTGACAGCGACTCTCTTGACAACACACCTCCTAATGTGTCGGCACCAAGACCGACACCTGTGTGAAGCTAGCCACAATAGTGGAATTTGCGGTTCGACTACAAAATACAAGTCACCAATTGAAATTGATACTAACTGATACAAATAATGGAATCATGTCATATTTGGAGTAGATAATGCTAAACAAGTTTGGAAAGTTGTTATATACATTTGAAAAAAGTCCATAATTGCTGAACAATGAATCAAATGGCCACCCGGACCATTTACATTGACCCCCCCCATACTTTGTTTTTACACTGTTGCTACTTGCTGTTTATTATCTATGCATTGTCACTTTACCCCTACCTACATGTAAAAACTAACTCGACTAACCTGTACCCTTGCACATTGACTCTGTACCTGTACCCCCTGTAACACAGCCTCGTTATAGTTATTTTATTGTTTTACATTTATACATTTTTTAACTTTATTTTACTTAGAGAAAAATTAAATATTTACTATTTCTTGAACTGCATTGTTGGTTAATGGCTCCTAACTAAGCATTTTATGGTAAGGTCTAAACCTAATGTATTCGGCACATGTGACATATAAAATATGATTTGATTTGATAATTAGTCAATATATGCTAATATTTGTGAAACTCTTCACAGTTGTAATCTGTGGATGTCACCGAGTAGGCTGATACCCCATTTCAAAATCCGTAGGTAAGGCTATACATTGCAATATGAACATCAATACGCACAATAGGCTATCTAGTGAGGTGACCTCCCACAGTTAAATTTCCCAAATATTAGCAACAATGGTAATATTTGTGTAAACTCTTCACAGTTGTAATCTGTGGGTGTCACCGAGGAGGCTGATACCCCAATTCATGGACCGATGATCAATAGTTAAGGCTGTACAAAGGAAAACCCAGCCGCGAGCTGCCCAGTGACGTGGGCCTACCAGACGAGCCAAATGCCTTTTATGCTCACTTCGAGGCAAACAACACTAAAGCATGCAAGAGAGGACCAGCTGTTCCGTATGACTGTGTGATCACGCTCTCCATAGCCGATGTGAGCAAGACCTTTATACAGGACAACGTTCGCAAGGCCGCAGGGCCAGATGTATTACCAGGACGTGTATTTAGAGCATGCGCGGACCAACTGGTTTAAATATATATATTTATTTATTTATTTGACCTTTATGACTGACTATGCAAGTCAGTTCTTATTTACAATGATGGGAACAGTGGGTTAACTGCCTTGTTCAGGGGCAGAACAACAGATTTTTACCTTGTCAGTTCGGGGATTCGATCTATCAACCTTTCAGTTACTGGCACAATACTCTAACCAATAGGCTACCTTCCGCCCCTTAAGTGTGTTCACTGACATTTTCAACCTCTCCCTGACCGAGTCTGTAATACCTACAAGCAGACCACCATAGTCCCTGTGCCCAAAAAGGGAAGTTAACCTGCATACATGACTACCGCCCCGTAGCACTCACATCGGTAGCCATGGAGTGCTTTGAAAGGCTGGTCATGGCTTACATCAACACCATCATCCTGGAAACCTTAGACCCACTCCAATTTGCATACCGCCCCAACAGATCCACAGATGACATTTAAGTCATTACATTACATTTACATTTAAGTCATTTAGCAGACGCTCTTATCCAGAGCGACTTACAAATTGGTGCGTTCACCTTAAGACATCCAGTGGAACAGCCACTTTAGAATAGTGCATCTAAATATTTTAAGGGGGGGTGAGAAGGATTACTTTATCCTATCCTAGGTATTCCTGAAAGAGGTGGGGTTTCAGGTGTCTCCGGAAGGTGGTGATTGACTCCGCTGTCCTGGCGTCGTGAGGGAGTTTGTTCCACCATTGGGGGGCCAGAGCAGCGAACAGTTTTGACTGGGCTGCGCAGGAACTGTACTTCCTCAGTGGTAGGGAGGCGAGCAGGCCAGAGGTGGATGAACGCAGTGCCCTTGTTTGTTTGTAGGGCCTGATCAGAGCCTGGAGGTACTGAGGTGCCGTTCCCCTCACAGCTCCGTAGGCAAGCACCATGGTCTTGTAGCGGATGCGAGCTTCAACTGGAAGCCAGTGGAGAGAGCGGAGGAGCGGGGGTGACGTGAGAGAACTTGGGAAGGTTGAACACCAGACGGGCTGCGGCGTTCTGGATGAGTTGTAGGGGTTTAATGGCACAGGCAGGGAGCCCAGCCAACAGCGAGTTGCAGTAATCCAGACGGGAGATGACAAGTGCCTGGATTAGGACCTGCGCTGCTTCCTGTGTGAGGCAGGGTCGTACTCTGCGGATGTTGTAGAGCATGAACCTACAAGAACGGGCCACCGCCTTGATGTTAGTTGAGAACGACAGGGTATTGTCCAGGATCACGCCAAGGTTCTTAGCGCTCTGGGAGGAGGACACAATGGAGTTGTCAACCGTGATGGCGAGATCATGGAATGGGCAGTCCTTCCCGGGAGGAAGAGCAGCTCCGTCTTGCCGAGGTTCAGCTTGAGGTGGTGATCCGTCATCCACACTGATATGTCTGCCAGACATGCAGAGATGCGATTCGCCACCTGGTCATCAGAAGGGGGAAAGGAGAAGATTAATTGTGTGTCGTCTGCATAGCAATGATAGGAGAGACCATGTGAGGTTATGACAGAGCCAAGTGACTTGGTGTATAGCGAGAATAGGAGAGGGCCTAGAACAGAGCCCTGGGGACGCCAGTGGTGAGAGCGCGTGATGAGGAGACAGATTCTCGCCACGCCACCTGGTAGGAGCGACCTGTCAGGTAGGACGCAATCCAGCGTGGGCCGCGCCGGAGATGCCCAACTCGGAGAGGGTGGAGAGGAGGATCTGATGGTTCACAGTATCGAAGGCAGCCGATAGGTCTAGAAGGATGAGAGCAGAGGAGAGAGAGTTAGCTTTAGCAGTGCGGAGGGCCTCCGTGATACAGAGAAGAGCAGTCTCAGTTGAATGACTAGTCTTGAAACCTGACTGATTTGGATCAAGAAGGTCATTCTGAGAGAGATAGCGGGAGAGCTGGCCAAGGACGGCACGTTCAAGAGTTTTGGAGAGAAAAGAAAGAAGGGATACTGGTCTGTAGTTGTTGACATCGGAGGGATCGAGTGTAGGTTTTTTCAGAAGGGGTGCAACTCTCGCTCTCTTGAAGACAGAAGGGACGTAGCCAGCGGTCAGGGATGAGTTGATGAGCGAGGTGAGGTAAGGGAGAAGGTCTCCGGAAATGGTCTGGAGAAGAGAGGAGGGAATAGGGTCAAGCGGGCAGGTTGTTGGGCGGCCGGCCGTCACAAGACGCAAGATTTCATCTGGAGAGAGAGGGGAGAAAGAGGTCAGAGCACAGGGTAGGGCAGTGTGAGCAGAACCAGCGGTGTCGTTTGACTTAGCAAACGAGGATCGGATGTCGTCGACCTTCTTTTCAAAATGGTTGACGAAGTCATCTGCAGAGAGGAGGAGGGGGAGGGGGAGGAGGATTCAGGAGGGAGGAGAAGGTGGCAAAGAGCTTCCTAGGGTTAGAGGCAGATGCTTGGAATTTAGAGTGGTAGAAAGTGGCTTTAGCAGCAGAGACAGAAGAGGAAAATGTAGAGAGGAGGGAGTGAAAGGATGCCAGGTCCGCAGGGAGGCGAGTTTTCCTCCATTTCCGCTCGGCTGCCCGGAGCCCTGTTCTGTGAGCTCGCAATGAGTCGTCGAGCCACGGAGCAGGAGGGGAGGACCGAGCCGGCCTGGAGGATAGGGGACATAGAGAATCAAGGGATGCAGAAAGGGAGGAGAGGAGGGTTGAGGAGGCAGAATCAGGAGATAGGTTGGAGAAGGTTTGAGCAGAGGGAAGAGATGATAGGATGGAAGAGGAGAGAGTAGCGGGGAGAGAGAGCGAAGATTGGGACGGCGCGATACCATCCGAGTAGGGGCAGTGTGGGAAGTGTTGGATGAGAGCAAGAGGGAAAAGGATACAAGGTAGTGGTCGGAGACTTGGAGGGGAGTTGCAGTGAGGTTAGTGGAAGAACAGCATCTAGTAAAGATGAGGTCGAGCGTATTGCCTGCCTTGTGAGTAGAGGGGGAAGGTGAGAGGGTGAGGTCAAAAGAGGAGAGGAGTGGAAAGAAGGAGGCAGAGAGGAATGAGTCAAAGGTAGACGTGGGGAGGTTAAAGTCGCCCAGAACTGTGAGAGGTGAGCCGTCCTCAGGAAAGGAGCTTATCAAGGCATCAAGCTCATTGATGAACTCTCCGAGGGAACCTGGAGGGCGATAAATGATAAGGATGTTAAGCTTGAAAGGGCTGGTAACTGTGACAGCATGGAATTCAAAGGAGGCGATAGACAGATGGGTAAGGGGAGAAAGAGAGAATGACCACTTGGGAGAGATGAGGATCCCGGTGCCACCACCCCGCTGACCAGAAGCTCTCGGGGTGTGCGAGAACACGTGGGCGGACGAAGAGAGAGCAGTAGGAGTAGCAGTGTTATCTGTGGTGATCCATGTTTCCGTCAGTGCCAAGAAGTCGAGGGACTGGAGGGAGGCATAGGCTGAGATGAACTCTGCCTTGTTGGCTGCAGATCGGCAGTTCCAGAGGCTACCGGAGACCTGGAACTCCACGTGGGTCGTGCGCGCTGGGACCACCAGATTAGAGTGGCCGCGGCCACGCGGTGTGGAGCGTTTGTATGGTCTGTGCAGAGAGGAGAGAACAGGGATAGACAGACACATAGTTGACAGGCTACAAAAGAGGCTACGCTAATGCAAAGGAGATTGGAATGACAAGTGGACTACACGTCTCGAATGTTCAGAAAGTTAAGCTTACGTAGCAGGAATCTTATTGACTAAAATAATTCAAATGATACAGTACTGCTGAAGTAGGCTAGCTGGCAGTGGCTGCGTTGTTGTTGTTCTATCTCTCTATAGTGCTGTTTCTTGTGACGCAATGTCAATCGCACTGCACACTGCCCTTTCCCACCTGGACAAAAGGAACACCTACGTGAGAATGCTGTTCATTGACTATAGCTCAGTGTTCAACACCATAGTGCCCACAAAGTTCACCACTAAGCTAAGGACTCTGGGACTAAACACCTCTTTGCTGACGACACAACAGTGGTAGGCCTGATCACTGACAACGATAACACAGCCTATAGGGAGGAGGTCAGAGACCTGGCAGTGAGGTGTCAGGACAACAACCTCTCCATCAACGTGAGCAAGACAAAGGAGCTGATCGTGGACTACAGGAAAAGGAGGGCCGAACACACCCCCATTCACATTGACAGAGCTGTAGTGGAGCGGGTTGAGAATTTCAAATTCGTTGCTGTCCACGTTCTCTCTGCTACCACACGGCAAGCGGTACCGGAGCGCCAAGTCTAGATCCAAAATGCTCCTTAACAGCTTCTACCCCCAAGCCATAAAACTGCTGAACAATTCATCAAATGGCCACCCGGATTATTTTGTATTCACAACCCCCCCCCCCCCCCCCCCTGTTTTTAAACTACTGCTATTCACTGTTTATTATCTATGCATAATCACTTATGCTCCTACCTACATGTACAAATGACCTCGACTAACCTGTACCCCGGCACATTGACTCGGTACCGGTACCCCCTGTTTATAGTCTCGTTATTGTTATTTTATTGTGTTACTTTTTATTTTATTTTTTACTTTAGTTAATTTAGTATATATTTTCTTGAGCTGCATTGTTGGTTAAGGGCTTGTAGTAAGTAAGCATTTCACATTAAGGTCCCCACCTCTTGTATTCGGCGCATGTGACAAATCAAATTTGAGTATGCCACCAATGCAATTCTAATACATCCACTGATTTTTACTTTTTTTGTGTCAAATGAATAAATAATTGTCTTTTGGTGAATTTATATAATTACATTCCGACCTTGTTTACTGTTATCTCGTCCAAATATGGAAAGATTCCACTATTTATTTCTGTTTAAATTACTTTCATTGGGGAACTTTTATTTTGAAGCCAAACCGTCAAGTCCACAATTGTGGTTAATCCTTATTGTGGCTAGCTTCACACAGGTACCGCCACTACCAAGCCAGAGATACTTATTAGGAGATGGTAAACTTGTTCAACACGACAATGAAGTGCGCGGTGCATTCTGGGTGATTATTGGACAAGGAGAGCTCTCCTTCAAGGTTTGAATGGGAGTCAATTTGACGCTGGCTCAAAAACCCAACATTAGCATGAATTTCGTCAACAAGAAGTGCAACATTACCAATATTTTCAAAGATGTGAGGTAAATAACTTGCTCTCTGTAATATTGTATAGCTTTGGAATCGTGAGATTACGTACTTTCGATGAAAATAGGCACGTTTCTCCACTCATACCCTGACTTTGAGAAGGGATTGCGTGACAATTAGTTTTTAGCAACCGTGTGATGCAGCATGATAACGTGAACGCGATTGGTCGACAGTCTGCTGGGTGGGGCGTTGTACATGATCCATTCATTGCCCAATGTGATTCCTATCTCCTCCTTTCTGTAATATCAGTTAAATTGAAGGGGTTTTAATTGTCATGGGAAACATATGTTAACATTGCCAAAGCAAGTAAAATAAACAAGTGAAATAAACAGTAAACAAAAGTGAAAAACAGTATGTACAGTAAACATTACACTTACAAAAGTTCCAAAAGAAAAAAGACTATCTCTGACCAAGCTCCACTTCATGTAGCTGCTCAAGCCCCTGATTCTCCAATCTCCTCCTATGTTCTTGCTACGTAAGTAAAAACGTCACAACCAAATAGGGCTTTATGGTCTAAATCAGGGATGGGCAACTTGATCGGGATGGGGGTTAAAAATAATCTGAACTCATGAGGGGCCACAGTTGCTCGCGGGTCTGTGTACACACTTTGTTACATCTGCTGTTGTAAAAAGGGCTCTATAAATACATTTGGTTGATAGAAATAGGCAGGGTTTATGATCCTTGGGACATTGCTACCCTAAACCCTAAAGCACTTTTCATACAGCCAGCGGAATATCGTTGAGTTACGACTTGATAACTTGTAGAAAATGATCCAGTTTCCCACCTGGGAAGTTTCGGAATCAACCAGTATGAAGGTCCACGCAAAATAACTTAAGTTCATTTTAATGCAGAGGCTCCAAGTTTCCGTTAGCATGTGAACACGGTGTTAGATCAGCATCTTTGATTTCCTTGCGCCTCTACCGAAGGCTGTAGAGACAGCCGCATCAAGGTGCCATCCCACTTCTGACACCAATGTGTACATTCTGGCCTGGGTCGCATCCTTATCGGGACTCAATCTACAATCCCTGAGACTGTCAGTCCAACACCTTAACCGTTATGCACAGAGAATAACTTGACAAGGACACTAATTGTTGTACTAACGTCACTATAAATGTGGTTCCTGGGATGTTGTTTCAGGTGTTGAGCTCTGGTCATATGCTCAGCCCAACTGGAATAACGACAACATGGAATGTGCCTATTCATTTCTCACTCACCCCAAATGAATGGGACTGTGTAACAAGTGAACAGCAAGACACCACAGAAATGAATTAAACGTCTGTTATCAACAAACAGATTGTGAATCATGCGCATTCTCACTAATTAATGACAACAATCACATACATTCTTCAAAGAGTTTTATTATGTGGAAAATACTCAATAATATCACTTAAAATGTTACATTAACATTTTCAAAACATTAAAATACCATAGAAAAATAACATTGTACAAAACCATTTTTTGTTCTTATAAGTAAAAACATATACAAAGCTTATAATCGGGCCATTTCTATTAGTGCTTCACACACTCACAGTGCCTTACACTTATAATACAGTATCATATTTGAAAGAAAAGAAAAACATCCCAAAGCCTGTTATTATGGCTAAAAAACATGATCAATGTAAACCTGTAACAGACACATTAATGGCTGAACTTCCTGATTTGGCTTCTTTTTCGGCTTGGTCATTAAGAAATGCAGCAGCCATGACTGAAGCCAAACAAGAGTTGTCTTGTAAGGTGGTTTAATGTGGGTGTCTCGTGTGTGTGTTCATATGTGGCAAGCTTTTGTACATTCACTCTACCAAAACAGTGCACAGTTACAGTAACTCACCCTTCTAGATATCTTGAAACCAGGTCTTGTGTCTTAAAGTTGCCTAAGATAGGTAGTGCTAGCCAATTGTGTTTTGCCAGTTAGCTTCTGCAGGCTAGTATGTGACCGTGGCAAAGTAGATTTTTCATGTTGCACATCTTTTAATTGTCTCATTAAATGCTTTCAATATTTGTTTATGAATTTCTACAATTTATAGTTTGTATTAGGTTTTTAAGTCATTTAAATTTGGAGCTATTGATATTTAAAAAATATTGTCCCATGTACCATTTACTGATGGTCCATCTAGCCCCATAGCTATCTAGCCCCATGGGTATCTAGCCCCATGGGTATCTAGCCCCATAGCTATCTAGCCCCATGGCTATCTAGCCCCATAGCTATCTAGCCCCATAGCTATCTAGCCCCATGGGTATCGAATGTCAAATCAAATTGACTACGGGCATTACAACCTCCAAATTGATGACTGCTTGGTGGGCAGGATTGAAATAAACCCAAACCCAGGAAAACTATTACGGTACCGTTTATTCCGTGACATAAAATGTTTTCCTATCATCTCGCAAATCTCTGTTCTGAACGAGACTGACTTTATGATTTACACTTTGTTTTGACACTAGAATTAATGTTTCTGACTCATTGATGCCACATAGAACATTTTTAAAACAAGAAGTAGCTTTTTAGTGTCAGTTGCTCTTTAAAATACAAAAATGGCACACAGAGATATGTCTTAAATATTTTTGATATTTGGATGGCTCTGGATTGGTTTCTCCCCTCTCCTGGTCCTTCATTGAATTCAATGGACATGGAAAAGCTACAGAGGCAGCTATCCCCTTCAGGTTTGATGAAGGAGGTCCACTTCCCTACGTGCTCACAGCGTTAGGTTTCAGGAACAACCTGCTCTGCCAGTAGTCTGGATTGTCAAATGAGCGATCTCCGCCACCAGACTCCCCCACCCCTACCCCTGCACGCACTTTTACAAATGCCCCCATCCCTGTGTGCTGACCCCCCATGCCCCCCACTACACCCTCACCTTCTCCCTGCAAATTCTCATACTCCACTGGGTCCCCAACTCCAGGGACAGCCAGGGAATCCATGTCCTCGTACTCATCCACCTCTCCCTCTCCTCCTCTCTGCATCCTCAGCCCCTTCCTGCTTCGCAGAGCCTGCCGCAGCTTGGGTTGCCTGTTAGTGTAATGATAGTCGTCCTCTTCTACGTATTCATCGTCCTTTTCCTCCACCTCTCTCTCGTCTCTCATCCGCTGTTTGGGCATAGCTCCAGGATGAGGGACAACTCGTGTTGGGGGATCGTCTGGTCTTTCACTGGCCTCTGGTCCAACACTTCGAATGTCCATGTACTCATATTCAACGTCACCAGAGCCCCTTTCCTCCATTTTGTCTGAATCAGAGTTGAGGGCAGGGAATTCATAGTCCTGGTGTTCTTCATTCTTGGTTTGGCCTCCCCTGTTCTCCCCAGCTGATGTCCTGTGCCCCGTGCACTCTGTATACTCTGTGTCCAGGGATGGCAGAGAAGAGCGTTGCCTCTTGTTCATCTTCAACCAATGGCCATCTTTGGAGTGGCCAGGCTGCTGCCTGGGGGAGAGAGTCATCATGAACGCCTGTTTGTTCATGTACTCATATTCTTCACAGGAACTGTCATTGTCCTCCGAGGGTCCTGACGGGTATGAGGGAACCTTGGACGTCCTCCCGTGAGGAAGGGTGACCCGTGAGCTAGACAGTAGCGTATCTGTGGAGAACAGTGATAAGGGAAAGAGGAATGAGTAAGGTGATCGAGAGATCTGAAATGATCTGAGTAATTAACACTGACACTTTCAGTTGTAACAATGACCATGCAACCATTCACAAACAAAAACATGTGACTATTTATGGCTTAAAGAAAATATAAAAATGCAATATGTTCAATAGTCAGAAACACAAAGGTATATGTTCCTATGCATATTGTGTGGTATGTTTGTTTTCGTGATCTATCTATGGTATCACCTCTCTCTGGACTGTCACCCAGTCCGGGGAGCACGTATCCGTTTTGGTCCTCCTCCCCCTCTGTGTCAGGGGAGGGGGTCTCAGACAGCACCCCTGACATGCTGTCCCTCTGGGACATGTAGGCACTGTCCTCCCGATGCCGCTTCCTCTGCAGGCTGCCAGCCAAGTCCTCGCTCATCTCCAGCTCCACCAACGTGCCCCGCCCCTCGGAGCTCTCTGACACAGTGCGGGCGGAGTTGAGGCGAGAGCGAGATGCTGGGGACCACACCATCTATATAGAGGAACAGGGGGTATAATGTCAAATGAGTGATCAACCCTATAGGATTGATATAGGCTGGAAGACTTTCAATAATACATGTGTTAGCATGTAAACGTTTTCAGTAGGTTTTCATGTATCTTTATCATCTCCAGTGATTGACCTGAGAGTTATCCAGTCCTGGGGTCATGGGCAGGTATCCAGCCTGACTGCTGTGAGCACCCTGAGGGGAATACAGGAATGGGACAGGACGGGGTGGGAGTTAGAAAAACAACTTGGTGAACAAAAGGTTGTTTCGATCTGCCCATGTTATATATTGACAACCTGACCAGGACTATAGGCTATAACTTGGATTTTCCTGGTCAGGTCACATGGTCCAGAAAAACTCCTGGCCCCATACAGTTTAAAATGTATGCATCGTGTATGCATCGGGAGAGATGCCTTATATGAGCCCTCACCCTGTGGCTTTCCATTCGTGAGAGTCGAGAAAGACTCCTGGCCTGTGACAGATAGAGAGGAGGTGTGGCCATGCCGTCCCCTAGCCTCTCCTCATCCTGGTCCTCCAGCCCCGCCTCCATGTGATCCAGCTCTGTAACTCGGTGGTGAGAATCGTCTGAGGGAGAGTCAGACGGGCTGCAGTCCCCCTGGTGAACAGAGGAAGATAAAGAAATAAACTTCAATCATCATCATCATCACTAACAACATTATTATTATCCTGATGAGCTGACATTTGGTGTGGATGAACAAGAGTGTGACTCAGGCAAAGAGCACAGTCTTAGGACTGTATTGATTGGCATTTGGGAGTAGACTCCAAAAAACACATTCTTAGAAAACATTGATTTATATGGCTGTCTCCCAGGTGTGGCATTCTATCTTACCTTGATCACAAGGTACCGAGGCGGGTCCCTGGCCATTCTGGTAAACTCATTGGCCAGTTCCTTGAAGGTGGGACGGACATTCTCGTCAATCATCCAGCCTGTAAATGATGATAATGCCACATGAGTCCCATTTGAAAATATTTTCAGTTGTTTGAACATTCTTTATATACACAATACTTTCATAGCAAAACAAATTATTAAAATGCAACGTACTCTCCCTAACACATTTCACACAGATCTGATAGGTATTGAGGGTGAAGGAGAGAGGGTCGGCACTCACATTTGACCATGACCATGTAAACATCTATGGTACAGATGTGTGGCTGGGAGAGACGCTCGCCCTTCTCCAGCAGGTCAGGCACTTCCTGTGGACGCATCGTTGAGTAGGGCTCCGCCCCGTATGACATCATCTCCCACACTGTCACTCCTGCAAGATGGAGTAATATAATTGACATTCTAAAATCCTGGTAACTCAACATACACATAAGTACTTTCAAGTTACCGTTGATATAAAAGTCTATAAAAAGCACATGAAACATACACACAGTGACTCACCATAGCTCCAGACATCACTTTGATGTGTGTATCTGCGGAACAAGATGCTCTCCAGAGCCATCCATTTGATAGGCGTCTGTGGTGAGAGAGACAAGACAGGGAACTATGTCACCATGAGTTGCACCCAGTTCAAAGCCCGTGGCCACTGGGAAAAAACACCTATTAGGTAGTGTTCATGGCAACAATGCAAAACACATAGAGAAACAGGCCACGTATCTAGTCAACATCTCACCTAACAGAAAATACACAGGCCACGTATCTAGTCAACATCTCACCTAACAGAAAATACACAGGCCACGTATCTAGTCAACATCTCACCTAACAGAAAATACACAGGCCACGTATCTAGTCAACATCTCACCTAACAGAAAATACACAGGCCACGTATCTAGTCAACATCTCACCTAACAGAAAATACACAGGATGGTTTTCCAGAAGAAGATAAAGATAAATAGTAGGCTGAGACATTGTCCATGACGAGTTATTCCGGACTATGGGACCTAACCAAGAAGCCAACACACCTTGACCTCATTGTAGAAGTACTTCTTGTCATCAGGGTATAGCAGGTCTGCGATGCCATAGTCAGAGATCTGGACCATGTAGTCACTTTTCAAGAGAACATTCCTGGCTGCCAGGTTTCTGTGGACCATCCTGTGTTCCTCCAAATAGTACATACCCTGACGGGGGAGAGGACACACACCTCAGTCGCATAAACAATAACATGCACACATACACAACCACACACACACACACACGGTATCTCACCTTGGCAATCTGCACACACCAGTTGAGCAGCCTCTGTGGGTCCAGGCTATCCCTGTAGTGCCTGATGTGCTCCAGTAAGGACCCCTGAGTGCTGAGCTGGGTAACCAGCTGGAGACTTGCACCTGGACAGACGCCTAAGAGCCTGACTATGTACTGGTGGTCCAAGCTACCCATCGCCAACATGTGCTGCAGGGGTTATTAGAAAAATCTGCATTAGTAAACAGAGTCAAGCTAAGTGTTATCAGGTCAGTTATGATTTGAAGGGGAAGATGTTCTTGAGAATGGGTATGTGAGATATACACCACCGTTCAAAAGTTTGGGGTCACTTTGAAATGTCCTTTTAAAGAAAAGCACATTTTTTGTCCATTAAAATAACATCAAATTGATCAGAAATACAGTGTAGACATTGTTAATGACTATTGTAGCTGGAAACGGCTGATATTTAATGGAATATCTACATAGGCGTACAGAGGCCCATTATCAGCAAACATCACTCCTGTGTTCCAATGGCATGTTGTGTTAGCTAATCCAAGTTTATCATTTTAAAAAGGCTAATTGATCATTAGAAAACCATTTTGCAATTATGTTAGCACAGTTGAAAACTGTTGATCTGATTAAAGAAGCAATAAAACTGGCCTTCTTTAAACTAGTTGAGTATCTGGCACAACAGCATTTGTGGGTTCAAATACAGGCTCAAAAAGGCAAGATACAAAGAACTTGCTTCTGAAACTCGTCGGTCTATTCTTTTTCTGAGAAATTAAGAATATTCCATGTGAGAAATTGGCAAGAAAATGAAGATCACGTACAATGCTGTGTACTACTCCCTTCACAGAACAGTGCAAACTGGCTCTAACCAGAATAGAAAGAGGAGTAGAAGGCCCCGGTGCACAACTGAGCAAGAGGACAAGTACATTAGATTGTCCAGTTTGAGAAACAGATGCCTCACAAGTCCTCAACTGGCAGCTTCATTAAATACAGTGAGGGAAAAAAGTATTTGATCCCCTGCTGATTTTGTACGTTTGCCCACTGACAAAGAAATTTTCAGTCTATAATTTTAATGGTAGGTTTATTTGAACAGTGAGAGACAGAATAACAACAAAAAAATCCAGAAAAACGCATGTCAAAAATGTTATAAATTGATTTGTATTTTAATGAGGGAAATAAGTATTTGACCCCCTCTCAACCAGAAAGATTTCTGGCTCCGAGGTGTCTTTTATACAGGTAACGAGCTGAGAGCACATTCTTAAAGGGAGCGCTCCTAATCTCAGCTTGTTATCTGTATAAAAGACACCTGTCCACAGAAGCAATCAATCAGATTCCAAACTCTCCACCATGGCCAAGACCAAAGAGCTCTCCAAGGATGTCAGGGACAAGATTGTAGACAATTGTAGACAAGGCTGGAATGGGCTACAAGACCATCGCCAAGAAGCTTGGTGAAAAGGTGACAACAGTTGGTGCGATTATACGCAAATGGAAGAAACACAAAATAACTATCAATCTCCCTCGACCTGGGGCTCCATGCTAGATCTCACCTCATGGAGTTGCAATGATCATGAGAATGGTGAGGAATCAGCCCAGATCTTGTCAATGATCTCAAGGCATTGTTATTTTTACCTTTATTTAACCAGGCAAGTCAGTTAAGAACAAATTCTTATTTTCAATGATGGCCTAGGAACAGTGGGTTAACTGCCTGTTCAGGGGCAGAACGACAGATTTGTACCTTGTCAGCTCGGGGATTTGAACTTGCAACCTTCCGGTCACTAGCCTAACGCTCTAACCACTAGGCTACCCTGCCGCCCCATAGTCACCAAGAAAACAATTGGTAACACACACTAATCCGTGAAGGACTGAAATCCTGCAGCGCCCGCAAGGTCCCCCTGCTCAAGAAAGCACATATACATGCCGGTTTGAAGTTTGCCAATGAATATCTGAATGATTCAGAGGACAACTAGGTGAAAGTGTTGTGGTCAGATGAGACCAAAATGGAGCTCTTTGGCATCAACTCAACTCGCCGTGTTTGGAGGAGGAATGCTGCCTATGACCCCAAGAACACCATCCCCACCGTCAAACATGGAGGTGGAAACATTATGCTTTGGGGGTGTTTTTCTGCTAAGGGGACAGGACAATATCACTGCATCAAAGGGACGATGGACAGGGCTATGTACCGTCAAATCTTGGGGGAGAACCTCCTTCTTTCAGCCAGGGCATTGAAAATGGGTCGTGGATGGGTTCCAGCATGACAATGACCCAAACACACGGCCAGGGCAACAAAGGAGTGGCTCAAGAAGAAGCACATTAGGTCCTGGAGTGGCCTAGCCAGTCTCCAGACCTTAATCCCATAGAAAATCTGTGGAGGGAGCTGAAGGTACAAGTTGCCAAAAGTCAGCCTCGAAACCTTAATGACTTTGAGAAGATCTGCAAAGAGGAGTGGGACAAAATCCCTCCTGAGATGTGTGCAAACCCAGGTGGCCAACTACAAGAAACATCTGACCTCTGTGATTGCCAACAAGGGTTTTTCCACCAAGTACTAAGTCATGTCTGCACATCTATCATTCCAGTGTTTAATTGCTATATTGTAATTACTTCGCCACCAGGGCCTATTTATTGCCTTAACTCCCTTATCTTACCTCATTTGCACTCACTGTATATAGACTTTTTGTTTTCTTTTGTTCTACTGTATTATTGACTGTATGTTTTATTTATTCCATGTGTAACTCTGTGTTGTTGAATGTGTCGAATTGCTATGCTTTATCTTGGCCAGGTCGCAGTTGCAAATGAGAACTTGTTCTCAACTAGCCTACCAGGTTAAATAAAGGTGAAATAAAAAAAATAAAAAATGTTTTGCAGAGGGCTCAAATACTTATTTCCCTCATTAAAATGCAAATGAATGTATAACATTTTTGACATGAGTTTTTCTGGATTTTTTTGTTGTTATTCTGTCTCACTGTTCAAATAAACCTACCATTAAAATGAAAGACTGGTCATTTCTTTGTCAGTGGACAAACGTACAAAATCAGCAGGGGATCAAATACTTTTTTCCCCTCACTGTAGTACCCGCAAAACACCAGGCTCAATGTCAACAGTGAAGTGGCGACTCCAGGATGCTGGCCTTCTAAGCAGAGTTGCAAAGAAAAAGTCATATCTCAGACTGGCTAATAAAAAGAAAAGATTAAGATGGGCAAAATAACACAGACACTGGACAGAGGAACTATGCCTAGAAGGATAAACTTGGATTAGTTAACACAACGTGCCATTGGAACACAGGAGTGATGTTTGCTGATAATGGGCCTCTGTACGCCGATGTAGATGTTCCATAAAAAATCTGCTGTTTCCAGCTACAATAGTCCTTTACAACATTAACAATGTCTACACTGTATTTCAGATCAATTTGATGTAATTTTAATGACAAAAAAAATGTGCTTTTCTTTAAAAAACAAGGACATTTCTAAGTGACGCCAAACTTTTGAACGGTAGTGTATCTATATATTTTCTTACGTCTGTGATCTCATGGAAGGTCTGCCGCCCTGTTCGATCATGAATAGTCTTTATGGCCACGGGGATCTTCACTGAGTCTCCCTCAGGAATCCAAATGCCCTGAGAAAGGTGGAGGAAAAGACAGAGGGAGAGGGGTTACCTCACAATGAAACAAAGAAAACGTAAGAAGCACAATTTGGTAAATGGTAGAAAGGTGCAGTGATGATGAAAATAGGGGGTTTAAGAGGCCGACGGTTGATGTTGTAATCACCTTGTGGATGGAGCCAAACACCCCGGTGCCCAGCAGCTTGATCTTACGGAGCTCTCTGACCTTCAGGATCCTCGCATGAACTTTGACCCCCTTCTCACCAGGGTCCAAGGGCTCTAAACTCTACAGACCAACACAAATGCACACAGTTAATATCAAGACAATAACACACACACAGACAGTGCTATGAAAAAATCCTTATTTTATCTCTCTCTCTCACACTCACACACACCCTCTCTCCCCTCCCCACCTCTCCACTCGCCAGGTATCTCCTCATGGCTCTCTTGCGCCGGATGGCAAGACCTCTGCGGTACAGAACACTCATCACAAAGATAGAGATGCCCACTATCACCGCTGCCAAAACTCCCAGAACAATGCCTATAATGGGTTGGCTGGAAAGAGACACAGGAAGAGGTATTAGCCAATCGGCAGCTGATATACAGTGCATTCGGAAAGAATTTAAACTCCTTGACTTTTCCACATTTTGCTATGTTAAAGACTTATTCTAGAGAGTATTATAAAAAAATCGAATCAATCTACACACAATACCCCATAATGACAAAGCAATAACAGTTGAAATGTTGGCAAATTCAATTGATTGGACATGATTTGGAAAGGCACACACCGGTCTTAATAAGGTCCCACAGCTGACAGTGCATGTCAGAGCAAAAACCAAGACATGAGGTCGAAGGAATTGTGCGCAGAGCTCCAAGACAGGATTGTGTTGAGGCACAGATATGGGGAAGGGTACCAAACATTTCGGCAGCATTGAAGGTCCCCAAGAACACAATGGCCTCCATAATTCTTAAATGGAAGAAGTTTGGAACCACCAAGACTCTTCCTAGAGCGGGCCACCTGGCCAAAATGAGCAATCAGGGGAGAAGGGCCTTGGTCAGGAAGATGACCAAGACCCCGACGGTCATTCTGACAGAGCTCCAGAGTTCCTCTGTTTAGATGGGAGAACCTTCCAGAAGGAGAACCATCTCTGCAGAACTCCTCCAATCAGGCCTTTATAGCAGAGTGGCCAGATGGAAGCCACTCCTCAGTAAAAGGACTCTCGGAACATGAGAAAAAAGATTCTCTGGTCTGATGAAACCAAGATCAAACTCTTTGGCTTGAATGCCAAGCGTCACGTCTGGAGGAAATCTGACACCATCCCTACGGTGATGAATGGTGGTGGCAGCATCATGCTGTGGGGATGCTGTGGGGATGCAGGTCAGTCAATTCAGAAAATTTCCAGAACTTTGAAAGTTTCTTCAAGTGCAGTCGCAAAAACCATCACACCCTATGATGAAACTGGCTCTTACAAGGATTACCACAGGAAAGGAAGACCCAGAGTTACCTCTGCTGTAGAGGATAAGTTCATTACAGTTATCAGCCTCAGAAATTGCAGCCCAAGTAAATGTTTCACAGAGTTCAAGTGACAGACACATCTCAACATCAACTGCTCAGAGGAGACTGTATGAATCAGTTCTTCAAGGTAGAAACCACTACGAAAGGACACCAATAGGAAGAAGAGACTTGCTTGGGCCAAGATTCACGAGCAATGGACATTAGACCGGTGGAAATCTGTTCTTTGGTCTGATGAGTCCAAATTTGAGATATTTGGTTCCAACTGCTGTGTCTTTGTGATATGCAGAGTAGGTGAACGGATGATCTCTGCATGTGCGGTTCCTACCGTGAAGCATGGAGGAGGAGTGATGGTGTGGGGGTGCTGTGCAAGTGACACTGTCAGTGATTTATTTAGAATTCAAGGTACACTTAACCAGCATGGATACCACAGTATTCTGCAGCGATACACCACCCATCCGGTTTGCGCTTAGTGGGACTATCATTTGTTTTTCAACAGGACAATGACAAAACACACCTCCAGGCTGTGTAAGGACTATTTGACCAATAAGGAGAGTGATGGAGTGCTGTATCACATGATCTGGCCTCCACATGTCTTCACTATTATTCTAAAATGTAGAAAATAGTTCAAATAAAGAAAAACCCTTGTATGAGCAGGTGTGTCCAAACTTTTGACTGGTACTGTATGTAAATGTGATATTTTAGTTTTTGCTTTGTCGTTATAGTGTTAGATTGATGAGGGGGAAAAACTATTGGATCAATTTTAGATCAAGGCTGTAACGTAACAAAATGTGGAAAAAGTCAAGGGGTCTGAATACTTTCCGAATGCACCGTACAATAATGAAGATTGCTGTGCTCTAGACTAGAGAACACAGAACACACTTTAATTGTCATTACATTGAGGAGATATCAGGTTGTCAGTCACAGGTGGAGAAAAGACAGAGGCTCCACTCACCTAGTGGTTAATCTGGACGAGTCCAAACAGTCCCCAATGCCTGGCCCTGAGCAACTGAAAACACAGAACAGAGAGATATTTAACACGCATGCACACACACACACACCTCCCCCATTCTCTGACTCGTTTCTCACCCCTGGGTGCAGTTGAGGTGGCAGGGCTCACAGCGTCTCTGCTGGTTGGGGTACTTAAAGATGAGACCCTTCTCCCCCATCACTCCCTCAGGGCATGAGGACACACAGTGGGGACCGTCCCTCAGACTGGCACACACCACACACTTATTAGCTCCCTGCAGAGAGACAGAGAGGGAGAGAGAGGACCATTTCCATGTAACTGTGATCCAAAATATCCCCCGCAAGGTGGCAGTAAAGCGCTACATTTCAGATAGTCCTGAGAATTTTGAGAGACACTTTTCAACTGATCCCTCTGAGCTTATGTCTTTTTATGACACATTGAGAGATATGGTCAGAGGTGTGCATACCGGTCCTGTGCAGGTGAACCGTCCCTCCTGGACCTCACACTCTGAGTGACAGGGCATACATTCGCCCTTTGGACCTGCAAACTCACGCCCCTCCCTGGAGAAAAACAGAGATTGAGATTGAAAAATAGGTTGAAAACATAGTCACACACACATATTGAGACATACTCTACATTATGATAAAGATACATTGTTTTGACTGACTACTGACCCAGTGAGAAATCTGCACTGATGGACACAGGTTCCTCCTCGGTTGAAGTTCTTACAGGACATACACTGGTCCGGACCAGGACCCCAACACCCCTCCAACGAACACAGTGGGTCACACATGTGCCCCTCCTCAACTACACACACACACACACACACACACACACACACACACGAATATGCAAAAAACTATTAGTTCTTCAACTAGTTTACCTGCCATATTCACTCAATGATTTTGAGATTTCACCCAGTCTCTCTCCTCAGTCCCCCTGTCTCACCACACTGGCTCTGGAGACGATTCTCCTTGACGTCAATGTTCTTCTGGCGGCGCTGTGGGCGGGAGCTGCTGCTGAAGAGGCGTGTCCAGTTGACGGTGTGGTGGTAGCACAGCTTCTTGTTACCTGTGATGTAGACGCCGCCGTCGTTGATCCTCCGCAGCGAGCGCAGCCCCAGAGATGTCAGGGACGGGATGCGCATCACCAGCAGGGAGTAGCCCCTGAACAAGAGGGAGGAGTCAATAACACAGGAGGAGGAAGATGAGCAGGGCAGAGGGGTAGAGAGGCAGTGGGAGAGTGGGTCAAAGGTGAGGGAGCAGGGAGAGGAGAACCATCAGGGTGGAGGGAATGGAGGATACTTCAGACAAAATATGTACAAATGTATACTTTAGCTGGGAACATCAAGTCAGGACAGATTTAAAAAATGAATCGCACATTCGTCATTGCTGCTCCCAAACACTAATTGTCTACCAGCAGACAGAAAATGTGTATGTTGCTATGTAGCGAATGTATATGTCATTGTCTTTGAGATTAGTTTGATCAATACCACCTATTCACCCAGTGACTCCCAGTACCCAACTCTTCACTTATACGTAGAAGTGTGTATGGTCATATGGTATGATCAAGTTCAAAGTACAATCATGAGGATAGTGGTTACCTTATACCTCAACACAAATCCCTCACCCACCACCACCAACTGAGACACTTCTCATACAGTTCAAGACAACACATAACAAATTCTGAGTAAAATGTTGCTTAGCATAATCACAGGTGATAAGGAGGAAATTGTGTAAGTATGATGTCATACCAGGAAGATTAGTAAAACAGCTGTCACAAACACACTGTACCTTTTAGAGCGCCCTCCTCTGATGGGACAAACAAGACAGAGAGAGAGACAGAAGAGACAGAAGAGACAGAGACACAGAAGAGACAGAAGAGACAGAAGAGACAGAAGAGACAGAAGAGACAGAGAGACAGAGAGACAGGAGAGACAGGAGAGACAGAAGAGACAGAAGAGACAGAGAGGAGAACAGAGTAGAGAATGAGAAAAAGGGTGAAAGAGGATGAGAGAAAGTGGTGACAAGACACACAAGACACAACAGGTCAGTCTATGCATGCATGTCTACAATGCAGTTGAACACAGATGGAAATGGTGATGGGTTCAGTGTACACATACTGTAGAATGTGAACAAGATATGTCTTTAGTGCAGAGAGACAGAGACACAAGTATAACGTCAGACAGTGAGGGAGACAGACAGACAGATCGTCACCTGTAAAGGGTTCTTCCTTGTATGGTTGTCAAGTTGGAGAACACTGACAGGTCTGTCAGAGTTTCCGGCCATGACTGGATACTCAGAATGTCTGGCAACCGGAGAAGGTGTGTTACAAACACAGAACACCATACAAACACACCACTAAACTGACGCATGCACTTGAAACTTCAACACACACACACACATTCATACACACACATACCTGTGATCTCTCGCACAGTTCTGAAGATCTTCAGTTTCTCTGGATCCAAAGCTGTGATGTTGTTGTAGGGATCACTGTGTGTAGAAGATCAACCAACAGAGAAGTGGTGAGGACCAACGAAAAGGGAACAAATTGACATGACTGTGTCATTTTGAATATACATATGTAGGATCTTCATTTGAGACAGTTTGCTACAGCAGGAAAACGAGCCTGCAGAAACAGGACTTGTGAATTATTATCTGGATTATAATTCATGTAATTTTTTGTAGGGGATGATACATTTTTCATTAGGGCAATTCAAGTCTGACATTTTAAAGTGGAAATTAGAAACCTTAGAAGACTTTTTTAACCTTGAATAGACTACAAGTTTGCATTTCGTACTGTGCAGGAAAATTCTCAGAAACAAATCTTAATCAAATTAAGATTCTACATCTGTACATTGAGTGTATAAAACATTAGGAACACCTGCTCTTTATTTAATAGACTGACCAGGTGAATCCAGGTGAACGTTAGGATCCTTTATTGATGTCACGTGTTAAATTCCCTTCAATCAGTGTAGATGAAGGGAGGAGACAGGTTAAAGATGGATTTTAAGCCTTGAGACAATTAAGACATGGATGATGTGTGTGCCATTCAGAGGGTGAATCGGCAAAACAAAATATTGAAGTGCCTTTGAATGGGTTATGGTAGTAGGTGCCAGGCGCACCGGTTGAGTGTGTCAAGAACTGCAATGCTGGTGTTAGCTGTGCCACTAGAGATTCTGGGTTTGAGTCCAGGCTCTGTCGCAGCCGGCTGCGACTAGGATACCCATTGGGCGGCGCACAATTGCCCAAGCGTCATCCGAGTTAGGGGAGGGTTTGGCCGGCAGAGTTGTCCTGGTCCAATCGCGCACTAGCGACTCCTGCGGCGGACCGGGCGCAGTGCACGCTGACACGGTCACCATGTGCACGGCCAGGTGTACAGTGTTTCCTCCGACACATTGGTGCGGCTGGCTTCCGGGTTAAGTGGGCATCGGTTGGATTGCGCTTCTGAGGACGCACGGCTCTCGACCTTCGCCTTTCCCGAGTCTGTACGGGAGTTGCAGCGATGAGACAAGACTGTAACTACCAATTGGATACCATGAAATTAGGGAGAAAAAGGGGTAAAAGTAACACAAAAAAACAAAAATATATAAAAATTACATTTAAAAAAGAACTGCAACGCTGCTGGGTTTTTCACACTCAACAGTTTCCTATGTCAGTTTCCCATATCAAGAATGGTCCACCACTCAAAGAACATCTAGCCAACTTGATACAACTGTGGGAAGGGATCCCTTCGACCCCTTATAGAGTCCATGCCTCGTCAAATTGAGGCTGTTCTGAAGGAAAAGGGGGGTGCAACTCAATATTAGGAAGGTGTCGATTTTTTAAGATATTTAAAATCAAATGTATTTAATAGAGAGAGATAGAGGTGAAAGGTAGGGGAGAGAGTGCTGAAAGCATATTGGGCCAGATTGGAAACTATACTGGCAGCGGTACATTGTACATGTGCTCCAGCTGCAGTGTCTTCGATCATTAAACCACCTCAGGTCATGCCATTTTGATAGGACATTGCAACTGTCACTCACCCTTTGATCCCGGTGACCAGAAAGTGCAGGCTGCCCTGGATCTTGGTGCAGTTGATGAAACTGTCAATGTTCTGAGAGTCCACTGTCTGTCTAGAGGCTGTGCCTGTTCCTTGACAAGCTAGAGAGGAGAGGAAATAATTAATAAAGCCAAAGTTTCACTACATGAGTGAAAAGGACAGGTTGCTGGAGTAGAGGACACTACAGATCTGTGATATTTGATGGGTGTATAGTATGTGTGGACACTGGACAGGTACCTTTGGGACAGAGGCCTCCACAGGGCTCACACCTCTTCACTCCTTTCCTCTCCACCTCCGTCTTATAAGGGGGGCAGCTGCTCACACACGAGCTCCCGTCCACCACAAAATTAGCTGTGGAGGAATGAGAGACAGAGAAAGAGTGGGGCAGAGGGACAGACAAATCATTAGAATCCATAGGAAAATACACAGGGAGATTGGACCATGCTAGAAATTGATAGATTGAATGTAGTCATGATGGTCATGATTAGGACCAGGAGTTGACCGGTGAGGTGTAGTGGATAGAGCATGCTGTGTGTGGACTCACTGGGGCACTGGGCCACGCAAATGGAGCCGTACTGGTACTTGGCGCTGGGGTTGGGCTCCAGTTTGAAGGTGTGCTTGTTGTAGATGAGGGTCTGGGGACACTGCGGCACACAGGAGCCTGAGTTGTTGAAGTTGCGGCAGGCCTGGACAGAGAAAATATAGTTATGCATTGCTTAGTAGTATAGGTTTAACCTATTCATTTCTATTAAATGACTATCAGAACTTCTGGTAACACTTCTTTGCAGTATGCTTGTGTGTACAGAAAACTCACAAAGCAGTCTGTGTCCAGGGGTCCGGTACAGCCTCCTGCACACTCCATATGACAGCACTCACTGGGACTCCTCCCAAAGCAGCGGCCATTACACTGAGGGGCACACACTGTCTTCGTCACTGAGGGGGGAGAGAGAAAGAGAGAGAGAGACAGAGAGAGAGAGAGAACACTTTGAGCCAAGCGATCTGACTGAGCTGGGTTGTATGCGACAGAGGGGTTATCTAGTGTTGCAAGACAATGAGAAGCAGGTGACTAACAGATCTGGCAGGTGTCATTCCTGGACCCCCAACATGGACCTGGGCATGCCTCATCACATGGCTCTGAAAAACAACATGTCAGAAATGTTAGAAAACGTAGAAGCTACATTATACAAGAACACAGATCCTAACCATTTAACATAAAAGTTATCCTTACTGTAGCTGTCTCATCACTAATCTGAATACATAAACATGACAATTGACTTCTGCGAGTCCCTACCATGTACCTCCCACTGTACTCAAACAAATTTCAAACAAATGTATTCATAAAGCCCTTCTGAGCTGGGTTGTACTCACGTTCAGGGCCGTTCTCGTTAATGATGACCTCAGAGGCTCCATCCTTCACTATGTCCAGCCAGTTCACCTGAGGGGTGTAGCTCAGGAACTTATTCTGAATGATCTGCACCCCTCCCTCCAGGATCTCTGTGGAACACACACACACACACACGCACGCACACACGCACGCACAGACGCACACAAAGGAGGACAAACAATTAGTTTACTGTTTCTAGTCAAGATAATTGGCATAACAGGCCAGAACCCATTGGTGAGTAACCACATCAAAACTGACACAAGTCTGTATTTCTCTCTCACCCTATAGTGCCTCCTCTCACCTCTCATGTTACACTGACAGTTGGGTACATAGTAAAGGGCATTTCAACAGGGACTTCCAATAAAGACATCTACTCATATTGTACCTGACACACACACACACACACACACACACACACACACACACAAACAAACCTCCTTAAACCCTACTGTACTGTATCCATGCCAACAAGGGGTGTGGTTGTACTATGTGGGTGTGGGAGTGCCAACAGTAACATGCAACCTGCCTAGCAGGCTCTCTTTTCTTTATGTCCAGCCTCCCACGCGCAGCCATACTACAACTCTAGAGAGGGAGGGTTGTAGTAACATGCCTGCCATTTGTCACTGACACTTTGATGGGACGGGAGCCTAAAAGTTAACTACTGAAGTTGGCATGGTAGTTGACATGTGGACCATGATAACCATATTGTTGTTCATGATGATGATGTGTATCACTTAAAGGCTTATCTTCATCTCCATTAACATGTTTTTGAATGTGTGTGTGTGTGTGTGTGTGTGTGCGCTTCATCTCCATTAACATGTTTTTGAATGTGTGTGTGTGTGTGTGTGTGTGTGTGTGTGTGTGTGTGTGTGTGTGCCTTTGTGCGTGAGTTTGTGCGTGCGTGCATGCATGCGTGTACCTGTGAGGTGTGTGAGGCCCAGCTCCTCCAGTCCGTGTTGGCCGTCCTTCTGGTAGTTGACGAGGACAGCCAGAGCAAAGCGCTCCTCGAACAGAGTGGTGCCTCTGATGATACGGAGCTGGTCCAGCGGCAGCCGACTGAACTGGTTAATGGCTATAAGGATGTAGCCTGTCACTTCTCTGATAGACTACAGGGGAGGAGAGAGGTCAGGGAAGAGGGAAAGAGTCAACAAAAAAGTTTTACTCCAAAGTGCAGATGGAATGAGGATACGGCTATGTTTCTCATTGTTGATCTTGGAGGGCTGCACACAGCAAATTAGCCAGTGATGATTTTACAGTATAACATTTCTAGTGTTGATTCAGCAGTTAAATTCATTCTGTAAGAGTGAAATTAACACTCAGTGGTGTAAAATTTTCCCCAGTGTTGGTGTTAATAATTAATAACCAGAGGTATTGTTTTACACTTGAAGAGAAAACAGTCCCATCAAGACAATGCTCATCATTATCACATTTCCCAGCATGCTGTAGATAGATTTTTTAGGATTGTTTTCAATCTGTAGTGGCCTGTAAACCAGGAGTTTTCTAACATGACTGCATTAGGTTAAAACTAGGCCATCAAAGTAAGGCCTTATTGTGATGGAGTTTAATTTTAATGATGGCATTCACCTAGGTACTCACTTGGTGAAAGCTTGGTGAAAGCCAAAGTCTTGTAAAAAGAAATAATTCAATAACCATGTCTCTGTTACTAACAAATACAGTCATGGGTGGTAACTCTACAATTTACTCGTAAAGAAAAGGCACCCTGGGAAATATGCAAATGAGACTTTACACAATTCAGTGTTAAAACAGCATCCAAAAAATGATTTACTGTAACACTACAAGTGTTAATTTCTTACACTGAGAAAGTGTAACAGCGTCAGCACTAAGCAAAGTGAGTCCAGTTTTACATATAATCAAGTGTATGTTCATATGACTCATATGTTCACTGAAAATAGTATACATTTGACACTTTTAGAGTTAAATGTACACCATTGATTTTGCTGTGCAGTGTGAGCAGGCATTTGTTACCTGATTCAATTTAATTAACTATTCATCAAGACCTTGATTTGCTGAATCAGGTGTGTTAGAACTGGGACAGAAGCCTGCACATAAGTAGCCCTCCAGTATGTGGAGTGAAGAACATAGATGTAGTGGATAATGTACCTTAATTCAAGACTATTTACTGTAAATACTAAGATGCTACATTGACTTTGACAATAACATCACAACACAACATCCTCTTCTTCTCACACTCATCAATAGTTACCATGAGAGCCGTAACATTAGCTAATCACAGTACCATGACAGTTAAACTAGTTATGGGTAACTAACTGGTTTCCATGGCTATGTGATAAGTTACCATGGCTGTGTGATCAGTTACCATGGCCGCACCACAGTGTGGAGGAGACTAAGCAGGGCCGGCTCTAGCCTTTTGGGGGCCTAAGCAAAATTTGGTTGGGGGCCCAGCC
Source organism: Oncorhynchus nerka (assembly GCF_034236695.1). Taxonomy (NCBI): domain Eukaryota; kingdom Metazoa; phylum Chordata; class Actinopteri; order Salmoniformes; family Salmonidae; genus Oncorhynchus; species Oncorhynchus nerka. Next base: position 67,129,014 of record NC_088410.1, read on the forward strand.
ACCAAGTAGGCAAAAAAATCTAGATGCCCCCATCTTGACATCGGAGAGAAAATTTTAATTTTAAAGTGCATTTCCTGCAATTCTACACATTTTGCAGTGGCGTGTAGAGAACATGTTTCAGTTTTCTCCACTTATAGACATTTTGCCATGGGGTGAACATTTTTGCAACTTTGCAACACATTTCATGCAATTCTACTCATATAGCCATAGGGGCGGAGACACATTTTTGCACTTTTATAGCAAATTTCCTGCAATTCTACATATTTTGCCATGGGCATGATTACTACAAGTTTACATAACGGGCTAGACAAATTTACCAATCTAAGACTTAGTTAGCTGATATGGCTAATTGAGTGACAATGAATGGTTTGAATCCCTGAGCCGACTAGGTGAAAAATCTGCGGATGTGCCCTTGAGCAAGGCAATTAACCTTAATTGTTCCTGTAAGTCACTCTGGTTAAGAGTGTCTGCTTAATGACTGAAATGTTAAAATAGAAACTGCTGATGCACAACCAAACATGAAGATGGCACCGAAGAACACGGCTGACATTTTACATTCTCCCAACCAATTGTGCTATTTTGTTAGTTTTTTTGCGTTTTGTGTAACTTATTTTTTAAACTTATTGTGTACATAATATTGCTGCTACCGTCTTTTATGACCGAAAATAACTTCTGGACATCAGCGATTACTCACTGCGGACTGGAATAAACTTTTTCCTTTAACAAGTCGGACAAGAAGGATATCCTGCTTTCACTGGATCAGGCCCAAATCCCGCCTTTTGCGGGAAGAAAAACGCAGGAAAAGGGGCCGCAAATCGGGCAGCCTTCTGAGAATCCATAGGCGAGCGAGTAAACTCCCACTGCCATCCGTTCTTCTTGCTAACGTGCAATCATTGGAAAATAAAATTGATGACCTACGATTAAGATTATTCTACCAACGGGACATTAAAAACTGTAACATCTTATGTTTCACCGAGACATTGCTGAACGACGATACGGACAATATAGAGCAAGCGGAATTTTCCATACACCGGTAGAACAGAGACGATACCTCTGGTAAGACGAGGGGTGGAAGTGTGTGTCTATTTGTCAATAACAGCTGGTGCGCGATGTCTAATATTAAAGAAGTCTCGAGGTATTGCTTGCCTGAGGTAGAGTATCTTATGAAAAGCTGTAGACCACACTATCCACCAAGAGAGTTATCATCTATATTATTCGTAGTAATCTATTTACCACCACAGAATGAAGCTGGCACTAAGACCGCTCTCAACCAACTCCATAAGGCTATAAGCAAAGAAGAAAATGCTCACCCAGAAGCGGCACTCCTAGTGGCCGGGGACTTTAATGCAGGGAAACTTAAATCAGTTTTACCAAATTCTAACCAACATGTCACATGTGCAATCAGAAAAAAACAATTCCTAGACTTCCTTTACTCCACACACAGAGATGCATAGAAAGCTATCCCCCACCCTCTAATTGGCAAATCTGACCATAATTCTATACTCTTGATTCCTGCTTACAAGCAAAAACTAAAGCAGGAAGTACCAGTGACTCGCTCAATACGTAAGTGGTCAGATGACGAGGATGCTACACTACAGGTCTGTTTTGCTAGCACAGACTGGAATAGGTTCGTGGATTCATCCAATGTCATTGAGGAGTACACCACCTCAGTTATAGGCTTCATCAACAAGTGCATCGACGACGTCGTCCCCACAGTGACTGTACGTACATATCCCAACCAGAATCCATGGATTACAGGCAACATCCGCATCGAGCTAAAGGCTAGAGCTGCCGCTTTCAAGGAGCGGGAGACAAATCCGGACGCTTATAAGAAATCCCATTATACCCTCAGACAAACCATCAAACAAGCAAAGCGTCAATACAGAATTAAGATGGAATCCTACTACACCGGCTCTGACACTCGTCGGATCTGGCAGGGCTTGAAAACTTTTACGGACTACAAAGGGAAACCCAGACGCGAGCTGCCAAGTGACGCGAGCCTACCAGACGAGCGAAATGCCTTTTATGCTCGCTTCAAGGCAAGCAACACTGAAGCATGCACGAGAGCACCAGCTGTTCTGGATGACTGTGTGATAACGCGCTCGGTAGCCGATGTGAACAAAAGCTTTAAACAGGTCAACATTCACAAAGTCGCTAGGCCAGACAGATTACCAGGACGTGTAGTCAAAGCATGAGCGGACCAACTGTCAAGTGTCTTCACTGACATTTTCAACCTCTCCCTGACCGAGTCTGTAATACCTACATGTTTCAAGCAGACCACCATAGTCCCTGAGCCAAAGGAAGCGAAGGTAACCTGCCTAAATGATTACCGCTCTGTGGCACTCACATCGGTATCCATGAAGTGCTTTGAAAGGCTGGTCATGGCTCACATCAACAGCATCCTCCCAGATACCCTAGATTCACTCCAATTTGCATACCGCACCAACAGATCCATAGATGACGCAATCTCATTCGCACTCCACGCTGCCCTTTCCCACCTGGACAAAAGGAACACCTATGTGAGAATGCTGTTCATTGGCTACAGCTCAGCTTTCAACACCATAGTGCCAACGAAGCTCATCACTAAGCTAAGGACTCTGGGACTAAACACTTCCCTCTGCAACTGTGTCCTGGACTTCCTGATGGGCCGCTTCCAGGTGGTAAGAGTAGGCAACAACACGTCTGGCACACTGATCCTTAACCCTGCTCAGGGGTGTGTACTTAGTCCCCTCCTATATTCCCTGTTCACCCACGACTGCGTGGTCAAACACGACTCCAACACATCATTAAGTTTGCTGACGACACAACAGTGGTAGGCCTGATCACTGACAACGATGAGACGGCCTATAGGGAGGAGGTCAGATAACTGGCAGTGTGGTGCCAGGACAACAACCTCTCCCTCAGTGTGAGCAAGACAAAGGAGCTGATCGTGGACTACAGGAAAAGGCAGGCCGAACAGGCCCCCACTAACATCGACGGGGCTGTAGTAGAGCGGGTCGAGAGTTTCAAGTTCCTTGGTGTCCACATCAGCAACAAACTATCATGGTTCAAACATACCAAGACAACATACCTTTTCCCCTTTAGGAGACTGAAAATATTTGGCATGGGTCCCCAGATCCTCAAAAGGTTCTACAGCTGCACCATAGAGGGCATCCTGACCGGTTGCATCACCGCCTGGTATGGCAACTGCTCGGCCACTGACCGTAAGGCGCTACAGAGGGTAGTGCGAAAGGCCCAGTACATCACTGAGGCAAAGCCTCCTGCCATCCAGGACCTATATAACAGGCAGTGTCAGAGGGAAGCCCATAAAATTGTCAGAGACTCCAGTCACACAATTTATAGACTGTTTTCTCTGCTACTGCACGGCAAGTGGTACCGGAGTGCCAAGTCTAGCACCAAAAGGCTCCTCAACAGCTTCTAACCCCAAGCCATAAGACTGCTAAACAATTAATCAAATCGCCACCGTACATTTTATATTGACCCCCTCTCCCTTTTGTACACTGCTGCTACACGCTATTTATTATCTATGCAGTCACTTCATCCACACCTACATATACAAATTACCTCAACTAACCTGTACCCCCCGCACACTGACTCGGTACCGGTGCCCCCTGTATATAGCCTCGTTATTGTTATTATTTTTGTGTTACTTTTTATTATTACTTTTTACTTTCGTCTACTTTGTAAATATTTTCTTAACTCTTCTTGAACTGCACTGTTGGTTAAGGGCTTGTAAGTAAGCATTTCATGGTAAAGTCTACACTTGTATTTGTCGCATAAAAATAAAGTTTGATTTGATTTGAAATGTCGAACTTTCACCGTATGTATTCTACTATTCTACCTCTCAAAAGTAAGTTCAGATCTCGCTTAGTGGCCGGAGGCCCTAAGCAATTGCTTATATCGCTTATGCCTGGGGCCGGCCCTGGACGAAGGTTATAGAACTGCATGTAAGGTGACTCATTTTGTACAGGAGACAGTGACACTATCCACAGGAGACACACACTGATAAGAGCTCTGAGTAGTTATCTGTGCAGCAAAGGGGAGTCTGTGGCCTGACATGTCTGATTGTGTTTAATGTTGTCAGCAGTGGTGGAAAAAGTACCCAATTGTCATACTTGAGTAAAAGTAAAGATGCCTTATTAATAGAAAATGACTCAAGTAAAGTAAGTCACCCAATAAAATACTACTTGAGTAAAATTTTTAAAGTATTTGGTTTAAAGGTACTTAATTATCAAAAGTAAATGTAATTGCTAAAATATAATTAAGGATCAAAAGTAAAAGTACAAGTATAAATAATTTAAAACTCTTCATTTTAGCAATTACAATTTTTATTTATGTATTTATTATTTATGGATAGCTAGGGGCACACTCCAACACTCAAATGAAGCATTTGTGTTTGGTGAGTCTTACAGACAAGAGGCAGTTGGGATGAACAGGGATGTTCTCTTGAGTGTGTGAATTTGACAATTTTCCTGTCCTGCTAAGCATTCCAATTGTAACAAGTACTTTTGGGTGTCAGGGAAAATATTAAAAGTATATCATTTTCTTTAGGAAGTAAAAGTAAAAGTCGTCAAAATGATAAATAATCAAGTAAAGTACAGATACCCCAAGAACCTACTTAAGTAGTACTTTCAAGTATTTTTACTTAAGTACTTAACCTCTTGCCTCTATTCGGGACGCTTGCGTCCCAACTAGAGCTCTGGAAATGCAAATGCGCTACGCTAAATGCTAATAGTATTAGTTAAAACTCAAACGTTTATTAAAATACACATGCAGGGTATTGAATTAAAGCTACACTCGTTGTGAATCCAGGCAACAAGTCAGATTTTTTAAATGCTTTTCGGCGAAAGCATGAGAAGCTATTATCTGATAGCATGTAACACCACAAAAGACCCGCAGGGGACGTAAACAAAATAATTAGCATTTCGGCGTTACACAAACCGCACAATAAAATAGAAAACATTCATTACCTTTGACCATCTTCTTTGTTGGCACTCCTAGATGTCCCATAATCACTATTGGGTCTTTTTTTCCGATTAAATCGGTCCATATATAGCCTAGATATCATTATATGTAGACTGTGTGATCAACGGAAAAAAAGAGCGTTTCTTAACGTAACGTAATTTTTTAAAATTCAAAAAGTCGACGATAAACTTTCACAAAACACTTCGAAATACTTTTGTAATGCAACTTTAGGTATTAGTACACGTTAATACGCGATAAAATTCATCAGGAGGCGATGTAAAAATCATTAGCTGTCGTCTTGGAAAAAATCACCACTGGTTGTCAGGAAAATAGACTAGCACTATATTTAGACTTCTGTTGAACTGGACTAAATTATACATACACTCCTGATGCAAGAAACACACACACACACCTGTTGCCATTCATCCACCTGTTCATCCCCTCACCTGTAGAAAAGTGAAATCCCTCCAATGTTCCATCATGGTTATCTCCAGATTGCCCATGACAATCTCACAGCCACTGTACATATCCTTCATCAGTGTGTACTGCGTCTGTGAACTTCCTGTCACGCTCAGTGCGTTCTGGGTGCCGGAGCATATCACTGCGGGGAAAGAAAGGCAAAAGATAGTTCTTCAGTTTTTAGGATTTCACTTCAAAACTCTAGCCTAAGTTATTGTCAGTACTGATCCATTTTGTGTAGTTTAGATCAGTTCACAACATACATTCAAACTGACTAATACGTACTGTAATAACTGTCAGTGCTAGGAATAATAATTCATTTGTTTATGCTCATTTCTCATGCCCTTTAGCTTTGCATGCTAACGGCCAGAATGGATACATGTGATGTGAAATAGGCTGAGGCCAGTGCTACATTCAATACAGTAACTGACTGTCTCTGGGGCAGACATATTGGGCCTTGTTTATTGTGGCCTGTAGGAGTCCAGTCCTTTTCCATGTCATTGGGACAGAGAGACTGTTTTGCTATTCAAATCTCAGCCAGATGTCCAAAGAGAGAGAAAGAGAAAGGGAAAGAGGAAGGAAGAGAGGCTAACTGTATAATAACGTGTTTGTATTTTTATTTCCAGTTGCTGTTCGATGAATATGTTTCCCTATATACCAATAGGTAATTTATTCACAGATTGAAAGGTAGCTAAGAACAAGCTATACTGTGTTGGATCTGATGGGATGTTGAATTGCACACAGGCTTGCTTGTAACTACCCTAAAGAGATAGACCATGTTTATAACGAAACAGGACGAGACCCAAATGCAGACACAGGAAGCAGATGGTTCGAGTCTCTGGTATTTATTAATAGACAAGGGGCAGGCAAAAGGCAGGTCGAGGAAAAGCAATAGTTCGTAAACCAGGTCAGAGTCGGATGGGTACAGGGTGGCAGGCGGGCTCCGGGTCAGGGCAGGCAGAATGGTATGGCAGGCGGGCTCAGGGTCAGGGCAGGCACAAAATGTCGGAACCGGGAGGAATAGAAAAACAGGAGTACAGAAAAACACACTGGTAGGCTTGACGAGACAAGACGAACTGGCAACAGACAAACAGAAACCACCGGTATAAATACACATGAAATAATGGAACAAATGGGAGACACCTGGTGGGGGATGGACACAAGCATAAGACAGGTGAAACAGATCAGGGTGTGACAGCATCCCCACCTCTAGGGGCGTCACCTGGCGTCCTACCCGGGCGGATGCCTGGTTGACCGGGATGCTGGCAGTAAAAGTCAGCGATGAGGGCCAGGTCCAGGATGTCCTTTAGCGGGAACCCAGCACCTCTTCTCCGGGCCATTACCCTCCCAGTCAACCAGGTACTGGAAATACCTGGAGGTGGTCTTAAGAAGAGCGGACCGGGCTCTCTTCCAGGTATGCCGACAGCGACGGACGAACATCTGGGCTGAGGGCATGCTGACCTCTTCCTCTTGCTCTGGGAAAAGCGGAGGCTAGTAACCCAGAGAACACTTGAAAGGCGAGAGCCCAGTAGCCGAGCAGGGCTGGCCGACGACCCAATGAGGGTGCAGAATGCCTTCCAGAATCGTGACGGAAACCGAGGACCACGATTGGAGACCATGTCGAAAGGAAGTTCATAGATTCGGCACTGTGCATGCGGCGACCATTGTAGGATGAAACGTTATTGGATGAAAGCCAGGGTCCGGCGAGAGCCGAGATGACAGGTAAGCTTTGAGGAATGGGCCCATTCAGGACTGGGCCGAATCAGGGACGAACATCCAGTTAGCCATGCCCCCTGCCTGGTGCACCTTGTGGACCAGGCTCTTGATTCTCGAGACAAGTGTAGCAGTGAGACAGGAGGTAGGGAGGATGATCTCTGGGTCTGATTGTGTAGCCGCAGAACTGTACAGGCGGGAGAGAGCATCAGGCTTAACATTCTTGGACCCAGGGCGGTAGGTGATGGTAAAGTTAAACCGAGTGAATAACAGACCCCAATGAGCCTGTCTAGAGTTGAGGAGTTTGGCGATGGGACATATTCAAGATTCTTATGGTCGGTCCAAACTAAGAATGGGTGTTCTGCCCCATTAAGCCAATGATTCTACTCCTCCTCCTTCTACTCCTCATCTTGACTGCAAGAAGCTCTCGATTACCAATGGCATAGTTCCTCTCAGCAGAATTCAGGCGATGAGAAAGGAAAGCGCAGGGGTGCAACTTTTGGTCCTGTGCCGAACGTTGGGACAGAATGGCCCCCACTCCAGCATCCGAGGCGTCAACCTCCACCACGAACTGACGGGATGAGTCCGGATGGATGAGGATGGGCTGTGGTGAAACGATGCTTGAGATCCAAAAACCCAGTGTCGGCAGCTGGGGACCATATGAACGGCACCTTAGAAGAAGTGAGTGCAGAGAGGGGAGAAGCCAGGGTGCTGTAGCCCCGAATGAAGCGCCGTCCAGTGCTCTGGCTTCCATGGGAATGTAGAGGAGTTGTGTGGAGATACCCAGCTCAGATACTAGAGTAGCATCCATGAAGCTCTCGTCAGTCCCAGAGTCAATGAGCATCCGGAGAGATTTAGACCGGTCACCCCACAGCAGGATAACATGGAAAGGAGTACAAGTAATAGGAGTTAGAAGACTCCCAGTATGGCCCACCAGCGTTACATATCCACCTGTCCAGTAAAATACCAGGCTCGTCAGTAGGTGGGGGCTCGGGTGACATCGGATCCTCTTGGGAATGCAGGCGTCAGGGACTTCCGGGTTTCTTCGGAGGAGAGAAAGCAGCCGTGGAAGAGCGAGTGTGGACGAGAACAGACCTCCTCTCCCTCCTGCATTCCCATAGGTGCCCAACAATCACCCATAGGTGCCCTTATCCTTGTGGTTAAGGCTATGAGGGAGTCGAGGTTCAAGGTTAACACTCGAGCTGCGAGCTCGTCTTTAATCTCCTCCGATAATCCATGAAGGAAGGTGTCAAACGGGGACTCCGGGTTCCAGGCACTCTCAGCAGCCAACGTGCGAAAGTCTACCGCGTAGTCTCCCACACTACCGGAGTCTTGACGTAGTAGAAGTAGCTTTCGGGCCACCTCTCCCGGACACCGGAGAATCGAACACCTTCCTCACATCCGCCACAAAATCCTGCAGACGAAGGCAAATGGTGGATTGTTGCTCTTAAACCGCTGTAGCTCAGGTGTGTGCCGTTCCAGACATCAGTGTTATGAGATACGCTTTCTTCGAACGATATGAAGGAAACGAAGAGGGCTGCAGCTCAAAGATAAGAGAGCACTGGGAAAGAAACGCCTGGCAGGTTCCAGGATCCCCAGCATAGCGCTCCAGAGGAGGTAAGTGGGAATCTTGGGAAGCTGGGGTAGGCTAGACAAAAATCACCACTGTAGGGGGATTACTGAGCATCTGGGAGGTCTCCGTTGTGACATGCTTCCTGATAGATAGTCCACGGAATTGTTCCAGTAATGATTTGAAGCCCTGGTCATGGCGTTCCGCCAAAGTATGGAGTCCTTCCATAAGATTCTGGAGTAGCTCCTCATGTCTTCCAATGGTGGCTCCATGCAGGGAGACAGTGTTGCGGAGCTGGTCCGAGTCTGCTGGGTCCGTCATGGCCAGTTCCTACTATAACGAGGGACAGGAGGCAGATGGTTTGATTCTCTGGTATTTATTAAAAGACAAGGGGCTGGAAAGAGGCAGGTCGAGGACAGCCAGAAGTTTGTAATCCAGGTCAGAGTCAGATGGGTACAGAATGGCAGGCAGGCTCGAGGTCAGGGCAGGCAGAATGGTATGGCAGGCGGGCTCAGGGTCAGAGCAGGCAGAAAAGGTCGGAACCGGGAGGACTAGAAAAACAGGAGTACGGAAAAACATGCTGGTAGGCTTGACGAGACAAGATGAACTGGCAACAGACAAACAGAAACCACCGGTATGAATACACAGGAGATAATGGAACAAATGAGAGACACCTGGTGGGGGGAGGAGACAAGCACAAGACAGGTGAAACAGATCAGGGTGTGACAATGTTGTCTAGTTCGTGTGCTCTCACATGTTGTCTATGTGCTGTGTTCTTGTGCTCTCACAATGATCGAAATACATGTTCTGCATTAAATCTGGAGACTGAGGAGTCACATAGACATGAGCACCGAACGTGTTAACATGTACTAGTTCATTAGATTCACACAGGGAATAACAATCAGTAAAAGCTAGAAGGTGATTCTGGAGAGAGTAACGTATAGCATGTGATAACAGTCCAATGAGCAGGCCCAGCCATCATAAAGCAGAGATAGCAGCTACTTTATTGTGCTTGTGAAGGAGCAAGAGAGAGAGGGTCACAGATGCTAGTCTAGAGGAATTTGGACACACTTGGGCATCAATCCCAGTCAAACAGAGCACACTGACTAACTGGGTAGAGGGTCTATGGAAATTCCTGAACACTACACTCTTAGAAAAAAGGGTTCCAAAAGGGTTCTTTGGTTGTCCCCATAGGAGAACACCAGACATCACCAACAACAATGTCGCCTATGGGCACAAACCCACCGTCGCTGGACCAGACAGGACTGGCAAAAAGTGCTCTTCACTGATGAGTCACGGTTTTGTCTCACCAGGGGTGATGGTCGGATTCGGGATTATCGTCGAAGGAATGAGCACTACACCGAGGCCTGTACTCTGGAGCGGGACCGATTTGGAGGTGTAGAGTCCGTCATGGTCCCACACCAGATACTGACTGTTACTTTTGATTTTGACCCCCCTTTGTTCAGGGACACATTATTCAATTTCTGTTAGTCACATGTCCGTGGAACTTGTTCAGTTTATGTCTCAGTTGTTGAATTTTGTTGTGTTCATACAAATATTTACACATGTTAAGTTTGCTGAAAATAAACACTGAATACAGTGAGAGGACGTTTCTTTTTTTGCTGAGTTTAGAACCCTCTGTGGAAATAGTTTGACATGGAACCCAATAGGGTTCTACCTTGAATCAAAAATGGTTCTTCAAAGGGTTCTCCTATGGGGACAACCGAAGAACTGTTTTAGGATCCAGATAGCAACTTTTTTTCTAAGTGTACCTAGCAGCATGCTACATTAGACCAGTGCTCTTCTATCTTTGTCCTGGACACCCACAAGGTTGCACATTTTGCTCTTGCCCAGCACTTGCATATGTGCAATCTGCCATTGTGAGATTGCATGCGTGTATTAAACGTGTAATAAACAAGGAACATACTTTTTTATATAACGAATCACCAGCTAGATGATAGGTGTACAAGTTACAACACAAGAGAGTGTAATTTAAGCATGTGTACTGTAGGAGTTCTGTTCACCTCAAATTGGGCTATGGACTTTGTGCAGTGTAGACACGTTTGGGCCTTGGAATTGTAATTATCATTAGATTGTAATTATGTTCTTCTGTGTACATTGCCCACTGCGAACCATCTTATCACTGCCCCACCTAGATTAAGCACTGGGAGAAGCCTGTGCTGGGTCACTGCTATCAGTGGATTGCTTAAAGCTGTTGACACTCAGTCAGTTCAATTACCTGTTGAGAAATAGTCCTGTGCACCTGCACATGTACACCCAGGCAAACACTAATGTGTATGCAAGCACAATAATTGTACACAAAGAAGGTCATCAGATGCTGTTCAGCCACATTATCTACCTCCATAGAGTTCCTGTACACTGTTTCACATTGTTTGTATAGAATGGTAACTTTTTGTCTTCTATATTATATATTGTATTGCCTTGTCTTTTTTTAATCGACTATTGTACTCTTGTTATTTTCTTACTATTTGTATTACTTTTATTAATCTACTTTGTATATTGATAGTTTTGCTACTGTATATTGTATATTTAACAAATAAGGCCCGCGGGTTCTGGTATATAAGCTTCTCTCTCTCTCTCTCTCTCTCTCTCTCTCTCTCTCTCTCTCTCTCTCTCTCTCTCTCTCTCTCTCTCTCTCTCTCTCTCTCTCATAATGAAGATATTTTCCTAGACTCTATACCTCTTTTCCATTTTCTCCTGACTATTTTCCTCTGTTGCATATGCAGTCAAGGCTAGATAGTGGTGTCATTGTCCATTTCCTTAGACCAACCTAACACACTAAAAAACATTACTGCCATAGACAGTAACCTAACACACTAGAAAACATTTCTCAGTCCTGGATCAGGTTTAGTTGTCATTTTCATTCAGCTGTTTCCACAGGAAAGAAAAGGGAGGGAAAGAAAAGAAAGAATGGAGGTAGGAGGAGATAAACTATTTCTATAAAGCGATAGAAACGGTGGATGAGGTAAACAGAAACTTGGCTCAGGATGCCAACAGATTACTGCATACCTTAGAGGTCTATTCTCACATACACGCCTCACTGAGATGTATGTTCAGCACACACACACTGACTCACACACACAAACACACATACACACAGAGCAGAAGGATCAACACACACATCAAAGCATAAAAACACATACTATGTCACATTTATTTTACAAGGCACATTTTATATTGCTATTGTTCACTTCCCACAGGGTATAATCCTTCAGGTCCATTGATATTGTAATCATGCTTAGCTTAGGAATACTTTTTCTGTGATAAATGAAAATAATAAATAAAGAGTTTCATTCCAAAACGAGATATATCAATTTTCAGAAATGTTGGTAAAAGAGCGTTTTTGGTTTAAAGAATTTACCAAAGAGATTGGTGTGTTTTTTCCACATCTAATCGTGGCATGGGGTTGTTCAGTAACAGGCATGTATTTATTTGAAATCTTTCACTGGATGGCTTCATTTCAGAGATACAAACAACCACATTTAGGTGCAAAACAAGATATATTCGCCTCACTCTCAGAAGAAAAAGTAGCATTCAAGAATTTACACAGTCAAATGTGACAAATAATTAAATTTGTAATAAAGAACTGAACAAATTATACATTTGATATCAGTAAATTTAAAAAAAATATAAAAAATTATCAATACAGTAATATGAGATCTGGGCTCTGGTCAAAAGTAGTGCACTATATAGGGAATAAGGTGCCATAGGGACAGGACCTAAGTCTAACCAAACACTATACCATTAGAGGTTAGATTCATGATGGGTTGAATTTCTATGTTAAATATACAGGATAAGAAACATATCATTCCAGCTTAATAATGGATGTACACTGAGTACACCAAACATTAGGAACACCTTCCTAATATTGAGTTGCACCCCCCTTTTTGCCCTCACAACATCCTCAATTGGTTGGGGCATGGACTCTACAAAGTGTTGAAAGCATTCCACAGGGATGCTGGCCCCTGTTGACTCCAATGGTTCCCACAGTTGTGCCAAGTTGGATAGATGCCCTTTGAATGATGGACCATTCTTGATACACATGGGAAACTGTTGAGCGTGAAAAATCTAGCAACTTTGCAGTTCTTGACACATTCAAACTGGCATTTAAATCTTTTGTCTTGCCCAATCACCCTCTGAATGGCATACATACACAATCCATGTCTCAATTGTCTCAAGGATTCAAAATCCTTCTTTAACCTGTCTCCTCCCCTTCACCTACACTGATTTAAGTGGATTTAACAAGTGACATCAATAAGGGATCCTAACTTTCACCTGGATTCACCTGATCAGTCTATGCCATTGAAAGAGCAGGTGTTCTTAATGTTTTGTATACTCAGTGTATAGCGTTTTGCAACAAAACCCTCATCTAAAATCTTTGGAAATAAACTTTTGAAATATTAACTGTAATGGGTATAACATTTGGATAAGTATTGTGCAATTACAGAGAAATACATACAATCTAAGCTATTAATACATATTGAAACCAATGAAATCATAAAAAGTGATTGAGTGCAATTAACTTTGTTCAGCAAACATTCACTGGTTTATGCTGTTCCTCTACAGTGGCCATGCACTGCACTAGTCTGGGAGACCAATATATGAAAATAACCCAGCTTTCCTACCTCTCTATTTCACAGACACGACTCCAACATCTGTAGTATGGAACCTGATGATCTGGTAAATGTTTTGTTTTTATTAACCAATCCACATCTTGCAAAGGTGTGCATGCATCATAATATCATTATGGTATGCCATAATTCATCTTCATCAACATTTGAAAACAACATGTATCACATAACAATAATGATTTGATGCGGATAAATATGCTCCAGTGTCAAATCTTAAAACACACACCACACACACACGCGCGCACACACACACATGCACAAGCACACACTGTACACATACACACAATTCCGGGTGAAGAAAAACAAGCTTGAAGAGGTTGAGGACAATCCAAGCTTCAGAGATGCCTGAGAAAGGGCTGTGATTGGTAGGTTTTTATGGCATGGCTGTTATCGTTATCTCTGACCCCTGATATGAGTTCATGGCACACAGTGCTTTTATAGGGCCTCGTAATCTAGAGCTCTGTGCCACATCTTCAACGGCTAAGAAAACAAACCACTGCCTGAACAGTGCCCATGGTCACATATAGGACAAATAATCAAACAACCAATCAATCAATCAATCAAATTGAAATTATATTTCATTAAATTAAATTTGGATCCATTTTAGGATAGGAGCAAAACTGTTTTCACCCCATAGCTGCAATCTAGGACCAGCTGTCCCTCAATAAATAAAGTGTGAGTCATTTAACTGCTTATAATAATTGGGGCACATGCAACTCTGGTCCATTGTGTAATAAACCATTTATTAACTTGTAATAAATATGATCCATGCATCATTTACCTTCAATGAATTCACTGTTTACCATATATTTACAACATTTGTCAAATTGTTTACCAGGGGTTATAGATCTCTAGAGAATACATTGAAATATGTATAGGCCTAGTGTGCGAGCAGAGGAAATAAAGTACTGATTGGATGCAGATCAAAATCTACATGAATTATATTTCCTCAGTTGTATGAGTATATTTACTTCTGCCTATTATCCTTCCCTGATGCCAGAGGCTCAGTCTGACTATCAGCTGCCTCCTGACTTGTTGTTGACTTTGTTTTCCTCCTGCACTGCACCACCTTATTTACCTAAGGCCAGATGACATCAGTACAGAGCCAAAGTTCAGATTCAAATCACAACACTTCACTCTAACATGGAACCTATACAATCCTACCTGACTCACCCTGAATACACCTCACAGATTTGACAAGTTTCCAGGAAGCTTGTTAATGAGTAGCTATTTTTTTTAAACTCTTGACCATATCATATGGACACTGGGGTTAAAAAAACGTAAAGAGGTGCAAAGTGAGAAAGACAGAAAGACAAAATAGCCATTATTTGTATTGCTTTTAATCTTTTTAAATGAATTTATCTTATTAACACTTTGTTCTAGCTAGCTATTTGCGTAGGTAGCTATCAAGTAAACACAATGATAATAAAGAGGTGCAAAAAGAGAAAGACAGAAAGACAAAATAGCCATTATTTGTATTGCTTTTAATCTTTTTAAATGAATTTATCTTATTAACACTTTGTTCTAGCTAGCTATGTGTGTAGGTAGCTATCAAGTAAACGCAATGATAATAGGAGCTGTTTTTTGTTAGCAGCTTGCATTGAGAGCGATAACATACAAAAGAAGCACAGAGACAATTGACACAAACACATAGGCACACTCTGTTCTGAATGTCGGCTGACGCACAGCAAACAGGTTCTGCACATATGAAACTGGTTTTGTCCCTACGGTCAGATTGACAGCACTGATTTAGGTGAGCACAAGAGATGCACCATTGACTCTTTTATGTGCACAACTCTGTGGGATTTGTCACTGCTAAAATAAAATAAAAACACTCAGCTTGATTGTGAATTAACACAGT
The DNA here is from genome assembly GCF_034236695.1 of Oncorhynchus nerka. NCBI lineage: Eukaryota > Metazoa > Chordata > Actinopteri > Salmoniformes > Salmonidae > Oncorhynchus > Oncorhynchus nerka. Next base: position 67,144,234 of record NC_088410.1, read on the forward strand.
AAGAAAAACATATAGGACATATTGGCACCAGTGCCACTAAACACTGTTGACTCTTTTGTTGTTGTTGCCTATAACAACATTTCGTAAGCAATGTATATTTTTAGTGGTGTTAAACTTCCTGGGCTTAAAAGTGGGATTATTGACAAAATAATAGGCAACATTCTTTGGGCATAAATTAAACTATTTGCCCAAGTACAATTTTTGTGGTTAAAGTCAAATAGAAAACATAATGGCTCATAAAATCGGGGGATTAGGAAATAATTTGAAAGACATTGCAGCCTACTCAATTTGATGCCGAGCGCAATACAGACACGGAACCTACCTTCTTGGGTTTGAGCGCAGGTAAACTGGAGCCATGTTAGCGTGACGCACAGCGCGAACACCTGCCGGAGACCTGTCATCCTCATTCCGCCAGTCGAGAAAATGTGTCAAACATTACGAGCTCGGAGAGATGTACAATATCGACCAAACTCTGTTATCCGACTGCTCAGGAATTGTTAGGCTACGAAATCCTTTGAATAAAAGTCCAAATCTACAAATGAAGTCTTCGAATGTTTCCCCTCCTATGTACAGTATTCCAAAGAGAAGAACAGTTCAAGTAAATCAATTTAAAGTCGACTGAAGAGTCCTCTTGAAATTTTTAGGTGAGGCAGAAGGCTACTCAGCAGAGTTTCAATTGGTTAAGACGTTCCTTTAATTGGCAGAAAAACGCTAAGAGTATTGACAAGTACACGGTATGAATAGGTTAAAGGCAAGTGTACATCAGTTTGACACCGAGTTTACAATCGTTCAACCTCTGATGTGTAAAATCATCGCTAGTCACTGATTGGACCACAGACTGGTCGTTGAACCTATCAGAGGCAGATGCGCCTTCTGTAGGCTACTCTACAACAGTCTGCATAAAGTCTACAAAGTAGCACTTGCCACGAATGGATTATTATTGACCAATCCTTCGTAGTAAATAAAGTAAATTTTTCATTTGCCTATATTAGGTCTATTGGTCATGCTAGTACTGTATGATAAATCAAGATCATTTTTGTATCATATTTTTGATTTTTGAGATATATTTAGAAATCCCTACATAATTCTTTCCCTAAATAATTTGAAGAAATAACTTGTAGATAATCTTGAAGCCCTACCAGTTAAATATGATGAACCACACACAATAGACTCAACATCATTTGGGCATCCTGGCTTCTCGCAGGGAGACTTTATCCGGGCTAATGTAAGCCCACCATTGATAAATGGCTGCTTGTTGAGACTTACATTGCACTGCTGTTCCCCATGAAGGGCTGTATTGTACCTCTGTATCGTGGACTGGTTAATCAGTCTTTCTTTGAAGGGTGCTGGACCAGAGCTATCACAATGACCGCATTGTCAACGGGTCAAATTGACTTCTGAACCCTTACAAGCGCACGCACAGACGGGGCAAACATTCTCTTGTCTGCGTCACTGAAACAAAATATCACATTTATATTCAATGTTTCATTTTGTTTTGTGTTTTTCTCAGTGTGAAAGTACATCAATATTCGGCCATGAATTCAACTATTCAACTGTGGTATTCTGTGACGGGCAGTAGGCTAATGAACTGATGATGTTATCCTAGTAGTGGAACAGGAACTGTATATGAATAGACTCTTTATAGTTCATACCGTCATCATAGTGGTTATTGAATGAAACAAAATGGTGCATGTATTTAGACTTCTCACTCACTCATTTACACACACACACACACACACACACAAGGGGTACACAGCTCAAATTGAGGCACATTTCTGGTTTGGCAAGACAAAGAACAACATAATCTCCTCTCTTTGACTAGTCACTTGAGCTTTATGCAAACACAGTCTGTCTGAGTGGGTGAGCCAGCTAAACAACTGCTCTACTGAAACTGGCTCTGCCTGTAGCTCCAGTCTGTGTGTGCACATGTGCGCGTGTGTGTGTCAGTGATTGAACAGACAGGCACTGATTACAGTTTTTCTCAATCACGTGAGAGCATTTTTGGGATCTGTGTTGATACTTATCAACAGCAGAACAGCAATGACCAAATGCATTTACCAAACTTGGGATCATTTTCTTGCCCGAGTTGTGTATCTCAGAACCCCTTTTGCGAAACTTTAAATACAAATGTCATCAGTGAACACAAAAAGTGTTTTGTTCACAGAATATTAACAAATTCTTTTCATCTGAAGTGTAATTGTGTTCTAAATCACCCCATCAGTGTCATACAATATAGGGAAAGATCTAGTCAATGGGGACCATCTCATTTCTAGGATTTTTACAATATTGCAAACATGCAAAGGTGTCATAATCTCCATCGGTGTGACTTTCCATTATAGGGCTGCGCTTTGGTGTGGATTGAGGCCTATACATTCATATCAGTTGTGTTTCTTCAATGTGTTCACCTTTCCTTATTTCTATTGTGGATTGTGTTTCTGTATGCCAATGGAAAGTCAACAAAACTATGAGCAAATCAGACCATGTATTTTATACATGGAATTTGATTGTGATGAAGCTGTTGAATAAATCCTGCATACAATGTGCTAATTTTTTTATATGACTTTTTATCAGGAATACAATTTGATTTGTTTGGAGAAATATGCATAAAAGGAGGCACATTTCTTGCACATAATGCTGCACCTTTGCATAGATGTTCTACCACTTTTGATCATCATGATTTAGTGACTGCAAAGAAAATGTATTGATCTATTGGAATTGTTAAAAGACAGACTAACTTTCTGTTTTGTGTGCTTGGACTCAAGAGATAAATATGGTTGTGTTCCGTCTTTTTGAAGGCAGTTGTGTTCTTTTTATGAATGTATTTACAATTTTGACGGTATAATATAGTTTTGATGAATTTATTCATTTATTGAGAAGCAAACTACATTTTGAATGTGCCTTTACTGTTTTGCAAAAGGCCACAGAGTTCTTGTTGTGTTTTGTCAATGACGTTGTTCCAAGAAATGTACGCGATTGAGAAAACAGTGAAGAACAACACTGAACAAAGTATTTTGGGCTAAATCACCTGCACTTAAGCATGTGACAAATATAGTTTTAGAATAATATTGATCGTTTTAAGACTTTTTTTGTAACTAAACACCGAAAGACCCCAAATGTTCCTATTTGTGGCATTGCCACATGTATACATCTACTCTTGTTATGCATTATGCTAAAATAAAAAGTAAACATCTCACTATAGCCAGAGGTTATATCAGGAAGTTATTCTCAAAGATCTTATCATTTTCTGAAAAGGACCTCTTGTTTCGTCTTGGTGAACTGTGAGGTATGGGGTCAAATACAATAAAAAAGATGAGACAATTAAAAGCAAGCATGTAGGGGTTGTTTTACAATGTCTTTATGCAGCTAGACAAAAAACGACTTGACATTAGACCAGGCAATGAAACATTTAAGAGGCAAATGTCAATGACATTTCCGTAATGCATTAAGCCAGTGAGAGACGTGTGCTGGTGAAGACTGACCTCTTCTGGCCAGCATGAAGAAATAACTGAAGTGATTGTTGTCTGACTCTAGGTTAGATGTAACGGAGCACTCCAGGGTTATAGACAACATCGTCTGAATGTTGATTGTATCTAATGTCACCCCATCTGTCAGAGCCTGTGAGTCAGGTCATACAGAAAACTGATTTATTTTTGACACAGCAGGATTTTCCTTTGTTTTATAACATCACTCTACAGCCTTACTAGGTAGGATGTCCATGACACCCCAGAGACTTGGTCATCATAACAGAACAATTCTTCAGTAAGTAATTTACATTCTTTTCCCCATTGATTATCATTATTTATGTTCATTTATGTTCACAGACAGAGTCTGTGTCAGTTTAACCCAAGCACCAAAAATCGACTACCAAAATTGAACCAACCACTCTCTTCAAACACAGGAACCCAAAGGAACACAGAACAGGCAACCCTTGCTAACTTATTTTGCACAGTGGAATAAAATACAACATTGTCATAGAACGTATAAAGAAATTGAAGGCTGATTATATATACAATTATATTATAGATATTATATTCACATCCTCATACAGATATATAATCTTAATTTGATCACTATTTTACTGATGAGAATTTTCCTGCACAACATGAAATGCAAACTTGTAGTTTATTCAAGGTTTAAAAAGGCTTCTAATGTTGGTCATTTCCACTTTAACATTTCAGACTTGATTTGCCTTAATGTAAAATGTATCAACCCCTACAAACATGTACATGAATTATAATCCATATTATAATTCCAATTTCCTGTTGCTGCAGGATTATTTTCCAACTGTAGCAATCTGGCTCTTAATTAAGATCCGACAGCTGTATGGTTGACAAGCAAACCAATTTGAAACGAAAATGTCTTATAATACTATAAGGCAAAAAACCTCAAATGATTCAACAAATGTAACATACTGTAGATGTTGTATGTACAGCGCCTTCAGAAAGTATTCACACCCCTTGACCTTTTCCACAATTTGTTGTATTACAGCATGGATCAAATGTATAACTACATAATTCCACTTTGACATTATTGGGTGTTGTGTGTAGGCTAGTAACAAAAAAAACATCACAATTTAATCCAGGCTGTAACACAACAAATTGTGGAAAAAGTCAAGGGCTGTGAATACTTTCTAAATGCACTGTGCAGAACAAAAAGATTTCAAAACATGCGTCCTGTTTATAAACAAGGCACTAAAGTAATACTGCAAAAAATGTGGCAAAGTAATTCACTTTTTGTCCATAATACAAAGTGTTATGTTTGGGGCAAATCCAATACAACACATTACTGAGTGCCACCCTCTATATTTTTTCAAGCATATCGGTGGCTGCATCATGTTATGGTATGCTTGTAATCGTTAAGGACTGGGGAGTATTTCAGGATAAAAAATGTACGGAATGGAGCTAAGCACAGGCAAACACTTAGAGGAAAACCTGTTTCAGTCTGCTTTCCAAAAGACACTGGGAGATTAAAATGTGAAGTCTGCATATTTGGGGAACGTTTTTCATTTATTTGATTCAATTCAGTCTGGTATGAGAACGGTAGCCCATATCTGCAAAAGCAGGGTGTCTGCGGAAAGCTGAGTATCTTGACTATTTGTCGGTGCCTTCAAAACTTGGTATGACTTACTACCATATATGGGCATATGAATTTATAAGGGCAGGCCGAGCTGATTACCTAATTTCGAGATGACTGCTACTTTCATTCCGGTTAGCGTTGTGAAGAATAAACACAATAAACACGGAATATGTTGATACACACCAAAAACCGGGCCTCCACAGATCATGAGGATATCTTATTTGTCTGCCTGTGACCTACCGTTATTGATCACCAGCCCCGAGAGTCAAAAATGTTTATTTAATACAACGTTTTCACCAAACAGCAAACATCTTACAGGGTAATCTTCGATTTGGTCTGTGCTATAGCTACATGGGGGGTATCAAATGAATCCTTAGGTTGGTATGAACAAATATAGCCTATTGCCAATATTATCTGATGATGTATGACTTAATGGAAACATCGAATGTCCACCGAGTGATGATATCTTTGCCCATCAAAAATATGACGTTGCCTGCTTCCTCGCTGTAGGCATCCATATCCCCTGTATGTACCCCGATACCACCACAATGTTTGAGAGAGGTTGGTGTTGTAAAAATGTAGTTTTATAGTGAACAATGACTTTTAGGCACATCCAGTGTGCAAAAAGAGTGCAATTATCACATTCGTACACTTTGGAGAGGTTCAAATCTACTTGAAAATATATGGCAAGACCTAAAAATGGTTGTCTAGCAATGATCGACAACCAATTTGACAGAGGTTGAAGAATTTTGAAAAGAATAATGGGAAAATGTTTCACAATCTCAGTGTGGAAAGCTCTTAGAGACTTACCCAGAAAGACGCACAGGTGTAATTGCTGCCAAAGGTGCTTCTACAAAGTATTGACTCATGGGTGTGAATACTTATGTAAATGAGATATTTCTGTGTTTCATTTTCAATACATTTTCAATAATGTCTAAAAACATGTTTTCATTTTGTCATTATGGGGTATTGTGTGTAGATGGGTGAATTAAAAAATCATATTTATTCAAGGGTTATGAATACTTCCTGAAGGCACTGTATGTGAATATTGGACTGTTTGGTTTGTTAGGTAGATACAGTATACTGTATCATAGTGTTAAATATTACAACACTCACCAAAAATACTGTTTTTGACAGTAAACTCTGAGTTTGGCTGGTATCAGTGGTGGTAGAATGGCTTACATCTGGACAAGTAGCTAAATCAGACTGTTTGATGTGTTCATGATTCCTGAGAGAATAGAATTAGAGGGAAGTTTGAGATCCGGTATTGTTCTGGTAATGCAGTGAATATTGTCAGTGAATTACATTCATATTATTATTAGCTTTAGGTGTTAACATACAGTATCTGGCATGTCAAATTGAAGAAAGGACCCCTGAAAAAGAGTAAAGGACTTCTAAAAGAGGACAAATACAAAGATAAATGGTTTCACCCTGCTTATTTTTAAGTAACAAACTGCAAACAATTCATTAAATACATTAAATGAACATCAAATAAAATAGACCCTTGTCATTAATAAATACATCAACAAGAGTAAAATTCAATTACACTCAGCTATCAACTTGGACCCTTACGTCTTCCCCAGATCCAACTCAACACTGAGACAAAATGAACTCATGTAAGAGCAACATGATGCAGTTTGACTCCTAACTAGGACAGGCAGGTAGGCAAGCGGTAGCAACTTCCTTCCTTTTTCTTTTCTAAACCATACACATACTCTCTTCTTAATAAGGGGTTTCCATAATAACTTGTGTGATACAGTTACACGCCTTCCATTCTCCCCACACACTCTTTCTCTCTCTGTGTGTGTCTCTCTCTCTCTTCCATTCAACTCGTGCTTTCTTGCCTAACAGACTAACTACAGAGTTCACCAATGTTAGCTGATTAGTTACGACGCTGGGACAGTTTCCAAATGAATTGCATCAGTAGAAACTGGACAAAACATGCAACTTGTTAGCAGGCTCTGCAAATCCAACTCATCATATGAGCTCCACTGCACGGGCATCTATTAAGCTGTCAAATAATAGGAAAACGAGGCAATATACAGTGAGGGAAAAAAGTATTTGATCCCCTGCTGATTTTGTACGTTTGTCCACTGAAAAAGAAATGATCAGTCTATAATTTTAATGGTAGGTTTATTTGAACAGTGAGAGACAGAGTAACAAACATATCTAGAAAAACGCATGACAAAAGTGTTATAAATGAATTTGCTTTTTAATGAGGGAAATAAGTATTTGACCCCTCTGCAAAACATTTTAATTTGTTAAATTTTATTTCACCATAATTTAACCAGGTAGGCTAGTTGAGAACAAGTTCTCATTTGCAACTGCGACCTGGCCAAGATAAAGCATAGCAATTTGACACATACAACAACACAGAGTTACACATGGAATAAGCAAAACATACAGTCAATAATACAGTAGAACAAAAGAAAACAAAAAGTCTATATACAGTGAGTGCAAATGAGTTAAGATAAGTGAGTTAAGGCAATAAATAGGCCCTGGTGGCAAAGTAATTACAATATAGCAATTAAACACTGGAATAGTAGATGTGCAGACATGACTTAGTAATTGGTGGGAAAACCCTTGTTGGCAATCAGAGATCAGACGTTTCTTGTAGTTGGCCACCTGGGTTTGCACACATCTCAGGAGCGATTTTGTCCCACTCCTCTTTGCAGATCTTCTCAAAGTCATTAAGGTTTCGAGGCTGACGTTTGGCAACTCGTACCTTCAGCTCTCTCCACAGATTTTCTATGGGATTAAGGTCTGGAGACTGGCTAGGCCACTCCAGGACCTTAAATGTGCTTCTTCTTGAGCCACTCCTTTGTTGCCTTGGCCGTGTGTTTGGGTCATTGTCATGCTGGAATACCCATCCACGACCCATTTTCAATGCCCTGGCTGAGGGAAGGAGGTTCTCACCCAAGATTTTACGGTACATGGCCCAGTCCATCGTCCCTTTGATGCGGTGATGTTGTCCTGTCCCCTTAGCAGGACCTTGCGGGCGCTGCAGGATTTCAATCCTTCACGGCGTAGTGTGTTACCAATTGTTTTCTTGGTGACTATGGTCCCAGCTGCCTTGAGATCATTGACAAGATCCTCCCGTGTAGTTCTGGGCTGATTCCTCACCGTTCTCATGATCATTGCAACTCCATGAGGTGAGATCTTGCATGGAGCCCCAGGTCGAGGGAGAATGACAGTTATTTTGTGTTTCTTCCATTTGCGTATAATCGCACCAACTGTTGTCACCTTCTCACCAAGCTGCTTGGCGATGGTCTTGTAGCCCATTCCAGCCTTGTGTAGGTCTACAATCTTGTCCCTGACATCCTTGGAGAGCTCTTTGGTCTTGGCCATGGTGGAGAGTTTGGAATCTGATTGATTGATGGCTTCTGTGGACAGGTGTCTTTTATACGGTTAACAAGCTGAGATTTGGAGCACTCCCTTTAAGAGTGTGCTCCTAATCTCAGCTCGTTACCTGTATAAAAGACACCAGGGAGCCAGAAATTTTTCTGGTTGAGAGGGGTCAAATACTTATTTCCCTCATTAAACTGCAAATCAATTTATAACACTTTTGACATGCGTTTTTCTGGATTGTTTTGTTGTTATTCTGTCTCTCACTGTTCAAATAAACCTACCATTCAAATTATAGACTGATCATTTCTTTGTCAGTGGGCAAACGTACAAAATCAGCAGGGGATCAAATACTTTTTTCCCTCACTGTATAGCCTATGAATATGTGCACCTAGCAAGGATGACAAACCATAACCTACGCCCAACAGATAAAAAAATAATTGCTCTAGTCTTTATTTCGGTGGCTAGTTAGCTAGTTAGCTGGTTGTCTGTATAGCTAGCTAGTGAAAGTGACAGCTGAGGTTGACGCTTAGTGTGCACAGCCCTAAGTTGCTGCAACACACAACTTTTCATGCCTGACCGACTAACTAGTTAGTTAGCTAGCTATAGCAAGCAGCTTGGACCATTTCCATATGAATTACATCGGTAGAAACAAGACAAAACAACCAACTACACTGAACAAAAATATAAACGCAACATGTAAAGTGTTGGTCCCATGTTTCATGAGTTGAAATAAAAGATCCCAGAAAAGGCTTATTTTTCTCACATTTTGTGTACAAATTTGTTTCCCTGTTAGTGAGCATTTCTCATTTGCCAAGATAATCCATTACATATCAAGAGCTGATAAACAGCATGATCATTACACAGGTGCACCTTGTGCTGGGGACAATAAAAGGCCACTCTAAAACATGCAGTTTTGTCACACAACACAATGCCGTAGATATTTCGAATTTTGAGGGAGCATGCAATTGGCATGCTGACTGCAGAAATGTACACCATAGCTATTGCCAGAAAATGAAATGTTAATTTCTCTACCATAAGGTTGTATAAGAGAATTTGCCAGTACGTCCAACCAGCTTCACAATCGCAGGCCACGTGTACGTCATTGTGTGGGCGAGCGGGTTTGCTGATGTCAATGTTGTGAACAGTGGTATGGGCAGACATAAGCTACGGACAGCGAACACAACTGCATTTTGTCGATGGCAATTTGAATGCACAAAAATACAGTGACGAGATCCTGAGGCCAATTTTTTAAAGGTATCTGTGACCAACAGATGCATACCTGTATTCCCAGTTATTTGAATTCCATAGATTAGTGCCTAATGAATTTATTTCAATTGACTGATTTCCTATTATGAATTGGAACTCAGTAAAATCAAGGAAATTGTTGCATTTTTATATTTGTATTCAGTATAGTTAACAGACTATATACAGCTAAACACTGCAATTATTTCCATGAGACAGAGAGCAATCATTCGAGCTCCACCGCTGATGTGCTCCTCTGTACCAACCAAGTTATCATGACATGACTTGCTAATATGAGAGCTATTCCCCAACTTTCACAGCATCAAACAACATCAACAACGCCAAACATTTATCTGCTGTTTACTTATTTCACTCACCTCGACATCTTCGCTTTTCAAAGTGCAAGGACGAGTTCGAATCAGTATCACCAACCAACATACAGTACCAGTCAAAAGTTTGGATAGGGATGGTGTATCGCTGCAGAATGTTGCTGGTTAAGTGTGCCTAGAATTCTAAATAAATCACGACAGTGTCACCAGTGTCACCAAGTACCGCCACACCATCACACCTCCATGCTTCACGGTGGGAACCACATATGCAGAGATCATCCGTTCACCAACTCTGTGCCTCACACAGCGATTGGAATCAAAAAATATCAGATATGGACTCATCAGACCAAAAGACAGATTTTGTGTTTCTTGTCTTCTTCTTTTTTAACCCCCTTTTTCTCCCCAATCTCGTTGTATCCAATTGTTAGTAGTTACTGTCTTGTCTCATTGCTACAACTCCCGTATGGGCTCAGGAGAGACGAAGGACAAGAGCCATGCGTCCTCCGAAACACAACCCAACCAAGCCGCACTGCTTCTTAACACAGCGCGCATCCAACCCGGAAGCCAGCCGCACCAATGTGTCGGAGGAAACACCGTACACCTAGCGACCTGGTCAGCATGCACTGTGCCCAGCCCGCCACAGGAGTCGCTTGTGCGCGATGAGACAAGGATATCCCTACCGGCAAAACCCTCCCTAACCTGGACAAAGCTAGGTAAATTGTGCGTCACCCAATGGACCTCCCGGTCGTGTCCGGCAGCGACAGAGCCTGGGCTCGAACCCAGAGTCTCTGGTGGCACAGCCTTAGACCACTGTGCCACCCGGGAGGCTATTTCTCTCTTCTTCTTGTTGGTGTCCTTTAATAGTGGTTTCTTTGCAGCAATTCGACCATGAAGGCCTGATTCACGCAGGTTCCTCTGAACAGTTAATGTTGTCTGTTTCTTGAACACAGTGAAGCATTTATTTGGGCTGCAATTTCTGAGGCTGGTAACTCTAATTAAATTATAATCTGCAGCAGAGGTAACTCTGGATCTTCCTTTCCTGTGGCGGTCCTCATGAGAGCCAGTTTCATCATAGCGCTTGATGGTTTTTGCGACTACACTTGAAGAAACTTTCAAAGTTCTTGAAATTTTCCAGATTGACTGACCTTCATGTCTTAAAGTAATGATGGACTGTCGTTTCTCTTTGCTTATTTGAGCTGTTCTTGCCATAATATGGACTTGCTATTTTACCAAATAGGGCTATATTCTGTATACCTTGTCACAACACAACTGATTGGCTCAAATGCATTAAGAAGGAAATAAATTCAACCAATGAACTTTTAGCAAGGCACACCTGTTAATTGAAATGCATTCCTGGTGACTACCCCATGAAGCTGGTTGAGAGAATGCCAAGAGTGTGCAAAGCTGTCTTCAAGGCAAAGGGTGGCTACTTTGAAGAATCTCAAATATAAAATATATTTTGATTTGTTTAACACTATTTTGGTTAATACATGATTTCATATGTGTTATTTCATAGTTTAGATGTCTGTACTATTATTCTACAATGTATAAGAAAAACCCTTGAATGAGTAGGTGTGCCCAAACTTTTGACTGGTACTGTAGATACAGTCTCTTTCACAATAAAAGTCATGTCCGCTTCGGCGCTGTCATTTTCTGTAATGAAGTTTAAAAAACGGTGAAAAGTCAAACGACAGCATACCCTGTTTCCGGTTTCTGGTTGATAACAACAGCCACGCGAATACGATACCAGATTGTTAACAAATTCATTTGGCGAAACTGACACATATTATTGATAGAAAAACAAGGCCATTCACAGCCGCTGTAGTAAATTAAAGAAACCCCGTCGAGGGCCACTATGGGTTCTAAAGGGAATATTAATTATGTTTTTTTTCTGGGGGTACTGATACTGCTGAAGCTTTAAGAAGACTCACAACTGCCCTCAATCGACACAAATAATGTAACTGCACCGTTACCTATCAGCAATTGACTTCTGGGATGCTGGCGGAATGTTTAAGGCGGGCTCTTCGCAGTCATTTCGGCGACACAGGCCCGCGGGTCGACTGCATCGTTATCACCATACTATAACAACACATCACCCTTAACTGGCGTCTAGCCTATATATACACACACAGTACCTCCGAATCTCTATTCGACAGATTGTCTGTGGTGGTCAGTCGGTGGCGCTTGCTGTACTACGGCTTCACGGAAGTTAGTTGGATAGTTTTCCAAAAGTTCGGATTTACAATGAAAGCCAAGACTGGGGTCACCCTAGTCTTGCTAGCTGCTTTCGTTTATGTTGCAGCACAGGAAGGCGAATCCGAGCAAAATGTTGTGGAAGAGTTATTGGTGGAAACCTTGGTGAGTTCTGTCTTTTTCTCTCTATCGTAGACTTATAGAGCGATAGGAAAGTGTCGACTCTTGCACTAACCGAATGCCATTCATTGTAACATTCAGACCAAATTGAAACAATGTATCCGTTTTTGATCGTTATAATTGTCAATGTATCGTTTATTTTGTGTAATAAAGCGATGCATTCGTATTTATTTGCAATTCAAATATATCATGTTTTAATTATCTCCCTTCATAAGGTAAAACCCGAAACTTGCTCTATAACGTCAGAAATGGGAGACACGCTACAAATCCACTATACGGTAAGCAAAAAGGAGTGGAAATGAATGGCCTAAAAATATTTTCAATTTCGAAGGTATAGGCACCGCCCTGTTTGACTTCAGACCTAGCCTGCCTATTGAGAGAAATGTGAACTACATTTTTTGGGGGAAAATGTGAATGGAATCTGGTCAAAAGTGTGCTCTGTATTTTAAGTGGTTCTGATTCATTGCATGTCAATAAACTTGACTATAGTCAATACGATGTTGTCTGTGGCATGGTGCAGAGTAACAAGTTACCGTTTTTCATTTGAGACTGGCAAATTCGTGAACTTGGCATCAAATATTGTCAGATAAAAACCACTTTCTATTCTGCATTACACATCGTTGGTATTCGTATCTGGGATGAGTAAAACTGCAATGTTTTATCCCATGTCGCGAAAAAAATGACACGTTTTATGCGTGCCATATATTTGACTCGGCACTGCAATGGGGAGATGCAACACGTCAGCACTCCTGCTCCTGCTGCGAGTAGGGCAGTAGTCCAACCGAAACTCGTCACTCATGAAGCGTCATGCTTGAGCTTGACCATTGCCTCACCTAACATACAGCCAACTCTTATAAAGACATTTGAAAAAAGTCTCAAGTGTTTCACATTTTAATTTGATTTGCAGGAAATGCATCTTAACCTTCTATTTTGATTCTAATCACTGCTTGCATGCACAATCCTTTTTAACATGTCTTCCATTCACATTGTTCCAATGCTCTGAACAGGGTAAACTACTTGCTGATGGCAAGGTGATTGACTCATCACTGTCCCGGGACCCTCTTGTTGTTGAGCTGGGAAAGAGGACCGTTATCCCTGGTAAAATCACACAACTATTCAAATTGCCTGTATTAGACCTGATATTGATCACACAAAATAGCAGGAACACTAGCTTATGTTTCAAACAGCAATATACCTTCAGATTTAGCTCACACTAGCATTGCAGTGTTTTTGTTATCGCATCAGTCACTGTATAAAGATAACATGAAATTCTGTATCTCCAACAGGTCTGGAACAGAGTTTGGTAGGAGTTTGTGAAGGGTAGGTAAACCGTCAAGGTCTGCCAATACAAAGCTTTGAAAGGGACATGTTGCATTAATTTATATAAGATAACCACTTTCTCTAGGAAATAAAAAATGATATTATATGAACTAGGATAACTAGTTTAAAATATAGATATTTTCAGTATGTGAAGCAATCACAAAGATCCTGTCTCAAATGACTGTTAAAATTGTGTCACTAAAATAGTGGAAATCATGCAAACCTTTAAGAATAGGCCTTTTCTGTCTTGTGTTCCTCCAGACAAAAAATCAAGACCACTATTCCACCACACCTTGCCTATGGAAAAAGAGGATACCCTCCAACTATCCCAGGTACTTAAAAAACATGTGCATATACACATGTACATACGCATACTGTATACATGCAACTGTATCATATACAGTGCCTTCAGAAAGTTTTCACACCCCTTGACTTTTTCCACATTTTGTGTTAAAGTGGGATTAAAATGGATTTAACAAAAATTGGTCAACGATCTACACAAAGTACTCTAATGTCAAAGTGGAAGACAAATGTATGAAAATAAAACTGTTGATTGCATGAGTATTCAAACCCTGTGAGTCAATACATGTTAGACTCACATTTAGCAGTTATTACAGCTGTAAGAGCTTTGCACACCTGGATTGTATAATATTTGCACATTTTATTATTAAAAAGAAAAATCTTTAAGTTCTGTGAAGTTGGTTGTTGATCATTGTTAGACAGCCATTTTAAAGTCTTGCCATACATTTTCAATCCAATTTATGTTCAAACTCTAACTCGGCCACTGTCTTCCTAGTAAGGAACTCAAGTTTAGATTCGGCCTTGTGTTTTAGGTTATTGTCCCGCTGAAGGAGAATTGTCTCCCAGTGTCTGTTGGAAATCAGACTGAACTAGGTTTTCCTGTAGGATTTAGCCTGTGCTTAGATCTATTAAGTTTGTTGTTATCCTAAAAAACTTGCTAGTCCTTCCCGATGACATGCATACCCATAACATGATGCAGCGACCACCATGCTTGAAAATATGAAGAGTGGTACTCAGTTTTATGTGTTGTCGGATTTGCCCCAAACATAATGTATTCTTTTCAGGACATAAAGTTAATTTCTTAACAAAATGTTTTGCAGTTTTACTTTAGTGCATTAATGCAAACAGGATGTATGACTTGGAATATTTGTGTACTGTGCAGGTTTCCTTTTCACTCTGTCATTTTAAGGAAAGGGAAAGGGGGATACCTAGTCAGTTGTACAACTGAATGCGTTCAACTAAAATGTGTCTTCTGCATTTAACCCAACCCCATTTTTAGACTAGTATTGTGGAGTAACTACAATGTTGTTCCATCCTCAGTTCTCTCCTATCACAGCCATTAAACTCTAACTGTTTTAAAATCACCATTGGCCTCTTGGTGAAATCCCTGAGCGGTTACCTTATTCTCCGGCAATTGAGTTAGGAAGGACGCCTGTTCTTTTGTATTGACTGGGTGTATGATACACCATCCACCAATGTAATTAATATCTTCACCCTGCTCAAAAGGATATTCAATATCTGCTTAGGTTCACTTTGCAAGGCATTGGAAAATCTTTGTGGTTGAAACTCCCTGCTTGACGAAGGGCCCTTACAAATAATTGTATGTGTGGGGTACAGAGATGAGATTTTATTTTACTAGGTAAATTGACTGCGAACACATTCTCATTTACAGCAACTACCTGGGGAATAGTTAGAGGGGGATGAATGAGCCAATTGGAAGCTGGGGATGACAAGGTGGCCATGATGGTATGCGGGCCAGATTGATTGGGAATTTAGCCAGGACACAAGGGTTAACCCTTACTCCTACGATAAGTGCCATGCTCGCTTTAATGACCACAGAGAGTGTGGACATCCATTTAACATCCCATCTAAAAGATGACACCTTACACAGCAATGTCCCCAATCACTGCCTTGGGGCATTAGGATATTTTTGGGGGACCTGAGGAAAAAGTGCCTCATACTGGTCTTCCAACACCACTTCCAGCAGCATCTGGTCACCCATCTAGGGATCGACCAGGACGAACCTGCTTAGTTTCGAGGCAAGCTAGCAGTGAAATACAGGGTGGTATGCTGCTGGCCAGGTAGTCACTCAAATCATATTAAACACCATAATGGCATACATGCAACTTATTATGTGACTTGTTAAGCACATTTTTATTCCGGAACTTATTTAGGCTTGCCATAACAAAGGGTTGAATACTTATTGACTCAAGTCATTTCTAAAAAAAAAAAAAAAAAAAACATAATTCCACTTTGACATTATGGGGTATTGTGTGTAGGCCAGTGACTCATCTCAATATAATCCATTTAAAAGTCAGGTTGTAACACAGCAAATTGTGGAAAAAGTCAAGGAATGTGAATCCTTTCTGAAAGCATTGTACACACTCAATAATACAAAGAAACAAACACTAAATAAATACGGCAACTCACCTTGATGACACTGCCCTGCCAGTCATGTCGATGTAAACTTGGAGCCACGCGATGACATGTGTCCCACAACAACTCGTCGGAAAAGCATGCAGTTTATTAGGATACAGATTAAATAAATTATGATCTGGATGCTCCATTCCAATAAATATCAAGGGTCTTATTATGGTGAAATGATCATCGACGCTTGGCTGTCGTTTGACAAATACAAATAATCTCGCTTTTTTTGTCCATAATAATCTCTTCATGTAGACTATAACCGTACTGTATATGCGAGCTGTTAGCTAAAGCGCATGTGGAAATACCAGTGGGCACACCCGCTATATACTGAACCATCAGTAGAGTTGAAAATGCGATGGAAACAATTTAACTTCATTTATTATTTGGTACGTGGGAATTGAACTGCAAATTGTATTTTTATGTGCAGTACATCATCACGCGCAGGCTTTTATCCCCAATAAGTCAATTTGATGGAAATACATCTGGTGGGAAATATTGTTTTGATACGTATTTTAGAATATTCGTATGAAAATCTGCCAATTGGATGGAAACCTAGCTACTGTCAGCTTAAAATCCTTTACAAGTGCAAGTGATATAGAACACAATATTAATTGGTATGCTGTAATACTGTATGTAAATACAATATATGATTACATATTCACTGTTAGCATATGCTGAAATTTTATTACAATACAATTTAAAACCTCTTAGGGATCCCTTAACGCTCGAATCCCGTTAGTGGGATAATTTGACAACATCCGGTGAAATTGCAGTGCGCCAAATTCAAACTACAGAAATATAAATATTTAACATTCATATAAATACAAGTGTAATACATCAAAAATAAAGCTTAACTCCTTGTTAATCCAACTGCTGTGTCAGATGTCAAAAAGGCTTTACGGCGAAAGCACACCATGCGATTATCTGAGGACAGCGCCCTGCATACAAAAACATGAAAGCCATTTTTCAACCTGGCAGGTGCGACATGAAAGTCAGAAATAGCGATATAATAAATGCCTTACCTTTGAAGATCTTCAAGCCCAAATGTCTGTGACACAATGAATGGTCGCTTTTATTTGATAAATTCCTTCTTTATATCCCCAAAATGTCAATTTATTTGGCGTGTTTGATTCAGAAATACACTGGTTCCAACTCGCCCAACATGACTACAAAGTATCTAATAAGTTACCTGAAAACATGGTCCAAACAACATTTCTAATCCAAACTCGGGTACCCTAAAATGTAAATAATTGATCAAATTTAAGATGGAATAAACTGTTTCCAATACCGGAGAAAAATAACGAGGAGCGCGCTCCTGTTCGCGCGCACCAAAAGTCCATCTGAGTGACACATGGAAAGAATAGGACTACTTAATTTCTCAAAAGGAAAAACATTGAACAATTTCTAAAGACTTGACATCTAGTTGAAGCCATAGGAACTGCAACCTAATAAATCAGGTTTCCCATAGAAAAGCATTGGCAAACCCAATGACCTCCAAAATAAATGTTCCCTGGCTGGATTGTGCTTGGGGTTTCGCCTGCCAAATCAGTTCTGTTATACTCAGACATTATTTTAACAGTTTTAGAAAGGTTCGTGTTTTCTATCCAATACTACCATGCATATTCATATCCTAGCTTCTGGGCCTGAGTAACAGGCAGTTTACTTTGGGCAAGCTTTTCATCCGGATGTAAAAATACTGCCCCCTAGCCCAAAGTGCTGTTTTGCTGCAGTAAATATAAAGCAATCTGTCAATTATGGTGCACTGTGGAAAAGTGTGTGGGTGGGGAAATAATCTTTGGGTCATTAACATATTTCAAGGCATGCCTTGTAAGTGGCTATATTTGTTGCACCCACTAGTGAGAATGCTGTACCAATTGAACTGATGTGGTAGTAGTGCCCATACAATTAACATGTGTGTGTGTATAAGAAACAAATCAGTGTCAGCAAGTAATTACAGTTGAAGTCGGAAGTTTACATAGACTTAGGTTGGAGTCATTAAAACTAATTTTTCAATTTCTTGTTGACAAACTATAGTTTTGGCAAGTCGGTTAGGACATATACGTTGTGCATGACACAAGTAATATTTCCAACAATTGTTTACAGACAGATTATTTCACTTATAATTCACTATCACAATTCCAGTGGGTCAGACGTTTACATGCACTAAGTTGACTGTGCCTTTAAACAACTTGGAAAATTCCAGAAAATTATGTCATGGCTTTAGAAGTTTCTGATAGGCTAATTGGAGGTGTACCTGTGGATGTATTTCAAGGCCTACCTTCAAACTCAGTGCCTCTTTGCTTAACATCCTGGGAAAATCTAAAGAAATCAGCCAAGACTTCAGAACCAAAAAAAAACTGTTGACCTCCAAGTCACGTTCATCTGTACAAACAATAGTACGCAAATATAAACACCATGGGACCACGCAGCCATCATACCGTTCAGGAAGGAGACGCGTTCTGTCTCTTAGAGATGAACGTACTTTGGCGCAAAAAGTGCAAATCAATCTGGAGGAAACGGGTACAAAAGTATCTATATCCACAGTAAAACGAGTCCTATATCGACACAACCTGAAAGGCCGCTCAGAAAGGAAGAAGCCACTGCTCCAAAACCGCCATAAAAAAGCCAGACTCTGGCAACTGCACATGGGGACAAAGATCATACTTTTTGGAGAAATGTCCTCTGGTCTGATGAAACAAAAATAGAACTGTTTGGCCATAATGACCATCATTATGTTGGGAGGAGGAAGGGGAGGCTTGCTAGCCGAGGCACACCATCCCAACTGTGAAGCACAGGGGTGGCAGCATCATGTTGTGGGGGTGCTTTCCTGCAGGAGGGATTGGTGCACTTCACAAAATAGATGGCATCATGAGGAGGAAATTATGTGGATATATTGAAGCAACATCTCAAGACCTCAGTCAAGAAGTTAAAGCTTGGTCGCAAATGGGTCTTTCAAATGGACTATGACCCCAAGCATACTTCCAAAGTTTTGGAAAAATGGCTTAAGGACAACAAAGTCAAGGTATTAGTGGCCATCACAAAGCTCTGACCTCAATCCCATAGACAATTTGTGGGCAGAACTGAAAAAGCGTGTGCGAGCAAGGTGGCCTACAAACCTGACTCAGTTACACCAGCTCTGTCAGGAGGAATGAGCCAAAATTCACCCATCTTATTGTGGGAAGCTTGTGGAAGGCTACCCGACATTTAAAGGCAATGCTACCAAATACTAATTGAGTGTATGTAAACTTCTGACCCACTGGGAATGTGATGAAATAAATAAAAGCTGAAATCAATCATTCTATCTGCTATTATTCTTACATTTAACTTTCTTAAAATAAAGTGCTGATCCTAAAACATAATTTTTACTATGATTAAATTTCAGGAATAGTGAAAAACTGAGTTTTTAAATGTATTTGGCTAAGGTGTATGTAAACTTCTGACTTCAACTGTATGTGTGTTTTCTTAATGTCCTTTTGGTCTTTTTGCCCTGGAATCATTACCAGTTTGGAAGCCTTTGTTTACACCTATAGACGTGCAAGTGATATAAATATTTTGTAATATAAACATTTTTTATTTAACCAGGTAGGCCAGTTTAGAACAAGTTCTCATTTACAACTGCGACCTGGCCAAGATAAAGCAGAGTGTCAAACAACAGAGTTACACATGGGATGAACAGTCAATAATATACAAATCTGTATACAATGAGTGAAGGAGGCCGGTTGTGAAATAGGAAGCCTATTTCTAGATTTAATTTTGGATTGGAGATGCTTAATATGAGTCTGGAAGGAGAGTTTGGTCTAGCCAGACACCTAGGCATTTATCGTTGTCCACATATTCTAAGTCAGAACCGTCCATAGTAGTGATGCTAGTCGGGCGAGCGGGTGCGGGCAGCGATCGGTTGAAGAGCATGCATTTTGTTTTACTAGCATTTAAGAGCAGTCCAAAATGATCGGTGATCTGTTTGTTCACCTGGCTTTCGAAGACTTTGGAAAGGCAGGGCATGATGGATATAGGTCTGTAATAGTTTGGGTCTAGAGTTTCTCCCCCTTGAAGAGGGGATGACCGCGGCCACTTTCCAATCTTTAGGAATCTGACAATACGAGAGGTTGAACAGATTAGTAATAGCTGTTGCAACAATGGTGGTGGAAAATTTTAGGGAGAGGGGGTCCAGATTGTCTAGCCCAGCTGATTTGTACATCAGCTGTCTGGATTTGGGTGAAGGAGAAGCGGGGGGGGGGGGGGCAGAGCTGTTGGCCGGGGTTGGGGTAGAGCTGTTGGCCGGGGTTGGGGTAGAGCTGTTGGCCGGGGTTGGGATAGCCAGGTGGAAAGCTTATTGAAATTATCATGGATTTATTGGTGGTGTCAGTGTTTCCCAGCCTCAGTGCAGATGGCAGCTGGGAGGAGGTGCTCTTATTCGCCATGGACTTGTGTCCCAAAACTTTTTGGAATTAGTGCTGCAGGATGCAAATTTGTTTGAAAAAGCTAGCCTTTGCTTTCCTGACTGTGTATATTGGTTCCTAACTTCCCTGAAAAGTTGCATATCACTATTCGATGCTAGTGCAGTACATCACAGGATGTTTTTGTGCTGGTCAAGGGCAGTCAAGTCTGGAGTGAACTAAGGGCTATATCTGTTCTTAGTTCTACATTTTCTGAATGGTGTATCTTAAATAAGCATGGTGAGGAAAGTGCTTTTAAAGAACAACCAGGCATCCTCTATGGGATGAGGTCAATATCCGCCCAGGTTGATTAAAGGCCTGCTCGCTGAAGTGTTTTGGGGCGCGTTTGAAAGTGATGAGGGGTGGTCGTTTGACCGCGGACCCATAACGGACGCAAACAATGAGGCAGGGATTGCTGAGATCCTGGTTGAAAACAGCAGAGGTGTATTTAGAGGGCAAGTTGGTCAGTATGATATCTATGAGGGTGCCCATGTGTATGGACTTGGCGTTGTTCCTTGATAATTTGTGTGAGATTGAGGGCATCTAGCGTAGATGGTAGGAAGGCCGTGGTGTTTAGCATGTCCCAGTTTAGGTCACCTAACAGTACGAACTCTGACGATAGATGGGGTGCAATCAATTCACATATGGTGAACAGGGCACAGCTGGGAGCTGGGGGGGGGGGGGGGGTCTATAACAAGTGGCAACAGTGAGGGACTTATTTCTGGCGAGATGGATTTTTAAAAGTAGAAGCTCGAACTCTTTGGGCATAGACCTGGATAGTATGACAGAACTCTGCAGGCTATCTCTACAGTAGATTGCAACTCTGCCCCCTTTAGCAGTTCTATCTGTTTTGGAAAATGTTTATAAGTGGGGATGGAAATTTCTGGATTTTTGGTGGCCTTCCTAAGCCAGGATTCAGACACGGCTAGGACATCAGGGTTGGGACATACCTAGTAGCCAACCTGCTTGCACCAATCCCATAGAATTACAGTGAAATAACATAAAAATTACAGTAGCATTTACTTTCAGTATAGTAGGCTAATTTTACAGTATTGTACTATATGATTACTCTATTACAGTAATTTACAGGAAGCTGATGGCAAGTTACTGTGAATATTACAGTAACATACTTGGCACTAGCCAGAGTTGGGCAAGATAACTTTTGATGTATCTCAAAATCAAATACAATTTTATTGGTTGCATACTCATGGTTAGCAGATGTTAGTGCGAGTGTAGCGAAATGCTTATGCTTCTAGTTCCGACCCTGCAGTAATATCTAACAATTTCACAACAACTACCTTATACACACATGTGTAAAGGAATGATTAAGAATATGTACATATAAGTATATGGATGAGAGATGGCCGAACAGCATAGCCAAGATGCAGTAGATGGTATAGAGTACAGTGTATATACATATGAGATGAGTAATGTAGGGTATGTAAACATTATATAAAGTGCCATTGTTTAAGTGACTAGTGATACATTTATTACATCCAATAATTAAGGTGGCTAGAGATTGAGTGGCTTCTGCCAACAAAGACTCAATGTTAGTGATGGTTGTTTAACAGTCTGATGGCCTTGAGATAGAAGCTGTTTTTCAGTCTCTCGGTCCCAGCGTTGATGCACCTGTACTGACCTCGCCTTCTGGATTATAGCAGGGTGAACAGGCGGTGGCTTGGGTGGTTGTTGTCCTTGATGATCTTTTTGGCCTTCCTATGACATCGGGTGCTGTAGGTATCTGGTCTTCAAGTTATTTTGTGGTTGTAACAAATCTATCCTTAAAGGTCCCGAACAGTCATTCTGATTCCCATGTAAAATAGCCTTTTCTGTGACTAAAATATCCCTGATAATATTTTGGGGGATAGAAATGCTAAACATTTTAGGAAGTAATGTTTCTGTCATGGCCAACTACCAGGAAGTTTGAAAAGACAGGCTGAGTGGGCAGGGAGCTTATATTCATGAGCTCACCTTGACTGACAGCTCTGAGATCCCTATGTCAAGAAACTTGGATGCAGTGTTTCAGTAAAATCATCTCAAGCTAATTTGGTGATACACAAAGCAACTCAAACATTGAAATTGCATCAATGATGTACTTTTTTTTATATATACATCTTCTGTTTAGCATGTCTCTTGTGATGCGGTTCACAGCAGCATTGACTGATGTGTTGACATGACAACTGCTAAATGACACTTTGGTCATTTAGCAGACAATGTGATTTATAGTCTGTGTGTTTAACTAAGGTAGATGAACATATTAGTCATAGCAAGTAAAAAGATTGTTACCGTTAGTAAGTATGCTGTTGTAGTTAAGTAGGCTACTTGCACGTCTACTTTTGTATTGTAAAAATACATTGTATTCCAATTAAAATGTTACAAAATACATGTAACAGAAATACTTCCCATTGTTGGCACTAGCTGCATGCACTGTAAATCTGCAACAGTTGACTAATTACTGTTCTAGTAATGCACTGTAAATTCTAGAAATACAGCATGTTGCTGTAGTCAGGTGTTCTAGTAATATGCTGTAAGTTTGCTCTAA
Organism: Oncorhynchus nerka; assembly: GCF_034236695.1. Classification (NCBI taxonomy): domain Eukaryota; kingdom Metazoa; phylum Chordata; class Actinopteri; order Salmoniformes; family Salmonidae; genus Oncorhynchus; species Oncorhynchus nerka. The sequence goes on from NC_088410.1 coordinate 67,167,348, forward strand.
AGGTCCTGTAAATATACAGTAATTTACTGGCATTTGTGCTGCTAGTATTTTACTGTAAAAATGGCAGGACATTTTGTACAGTACACGCAACAACGTGACTCGGTTAGGGTTGCAAAACTTTCCCAAGATTCCCTGATTTTCCATAAATCCAGATTGGAGGATTCTGGATATCCCTGCTTATTCCCTCACAATTCTGGAAAGCTTCACACCAGGATTTAAGGAAAGTTAATGGAATTTTGCAACCCTAAACTCAGTACTTGATCCTCCATCTCTCTTCTTCCCTCTGTCCCGTTAGCTGATGCTGCTCTAGAGTTTGAGGTGGAGGTGATGTCACTGATCCAGGCAACCCCATGGCAGAAGATGGTGAATGATGTCTTTCCCCTAGTGTGTCTGGGCCTGGTTCCCACTCTGCTGGGTATGGTGGGTCTCTACCTCTATAACAAGGCCAATGCCCAGCGGCCAGGAAAGAAGAAGGCCAAGGACAAGAAGAGCAAGAAGAAGTGAAGGAGACTCTCATAACTATTTAACTAATAAAATTAAAAACAAGGGAGTTTTTTTGTTATTATTGTTTTAAATACTCTTCTTGTTTTGATAGTTATTGTAAGACAAGTATAGAATAAGGAATAGGATTCTGCCAGTAGGAGTGCATTCTACCAGTTTAAAGTTCTATTTACTCTTAGTCAGCATACAACTTGAAACCCTTTTGAAGTTCATGTATGAGTGATGCTGTGTGATTGATGTGTAGCCTGTTAGTTTGCATGTGCTGCACAACATGTGCCACCTCTTGACAGTGTGGCGCTTGCGTTGGGCGTCAGCAGTGAGTTGAACGATGAGGGTGGCTGTGATACCATCAGCAGGGGCTTGCGATGGTGGAGGATCTGGTCACTAAGAGATGACGGCGCAGTAAGACCCGCAGCTGCTGGGTCGCCCAGGTCAGAGCGCCCCTCTCCCGTTCCAGACACAGCCGGTTCAGCAGAACCTTGTTATAACGTTGCCAGAACCATTCCAGAATCGATTAGTCCAGCATGGCCTGAGCACACAGGGTTATGAATAAGAAGTGAGGTGAGAGTCATGAAGATCAGATCAGTGTGTGTAATACAGTATTACCCATCCCTGTGCCAACTCCTCAGATGGAGGCTCATAGCATTAGCTCTCTCGTGCTCTCCTCAGCAGTGAGAGGTGTAGAAGTGCAGGACTTTATGTTCTGTCTCCAGCTTATGACACATCTTAGCCAGACTTCGAAGCCTCCCCCTTATCCACACAATCGCACAAATGTGAGAATGTATGGGAAGCGAGTAGTCAGTACACATGCATAAGTGTGAATGTGTATAGTGTGCTGTCTATGTATGCATATGACAGTCAAAGGGTGTGTATGTAGGGCCTCCCGGGTGGTTAGGGGCGCTGTACTACCAGAGAGTCTGGGTTCGCGCTCTGTCGTGACCGGGAGGTCCGTGGGGCCTAACGTCATCCGGGTTAGGGAGGGTTTGGCCGGTAGGGATATCCTTGTCTCATTGCGCACCAGAGACTCCTGTGGCGGGCCGGGCGCAGTGCGTGCTAACCAAGGTTGCCAGGTGCACGGTGTTTCCTCCGACACATTGGTGCGGCTGGCTTCCAGGTTGGATGCGCGCTGTGTTAAGCAGTGCGGCTTGGTTGGGTTGTGTATCGGAGGATGCATGACTTTCAACCTTCGTCTCTCCCGAGCCCGTACAGGAGTTGTAGCGATGAGACAAGATAGTAGCTACTAAAAACAGTTGGATACCACGAAATTGGGGAGAAAAAGGGGTAAAATCCCCCCCCCCCCACCAAAAAGTGTTTGGATGCTAAACACACACACACTAAGGTACTGTATGCCTACACAAGCACCACGCACTTCACTATTATCGAATTGAAGACCCCCACTTCCTTCCATCCTGCTAGTAAATGTGCAATCTTTGGACAATAAAATAGAGGACCTACGTGGAAGATTAAACTACCAATGGGACATTCAGAACTGTAATATGGCTGAACGACGACGATATTAACATACAGCTGGCTGGTTATACGCTGCACTGGCAGGATACAACAGCAGTGTCTGGTAAGACCAGGGATAGCAGACTGTATTTTTGTAAATGACAGCTGGTGCATGATATCTGAAGAAGTCTTGAGCTATTGTTTGTCTGAGGTAGAGGATCTCATGATAAACTGTAGACAACACTACCTACAGTTTTCATCTGTATTCTTCGTAGCTGGTTACAGTCAGACGGGCACTAAGACAGCATTGAATGAGTTGTGTTCCGCCATAAGAAAACGCTCACCCAGAAGGGCGGCGCTCATAGTAGCCGGGGACTTTAATGCAGGGAAACTTAAATCCGTTTGACCAAATTTCTATCAGCATATTAAATGTGCAACCAGTGGGGAAATAAACTCTGGACCACCTTTACTCCACACACAGAGACGCATACAAAGCTCTCCCTCGTCCTACATTTGGCAAATCTGACCATAATTCTATCCCCCTGATTTCTGCTTCCAAGTAAAAATTTAAAGCAGGAAGCAGCAGTGACTCAATCAATAAAAAAGTGGTCAGAAGAAGCAGATGCTAAAATACAGGACTGTTTTGCTAGCACAGACTGGAATATGTTCTGGGATTCCTCCGATGGCATTGAGGAGTACACAACATCAGTCATTGGCTTCATCAACAAGTGCATTGATGACGTCGTCCCCACAGTGACCGTACGTACATACCCTAAACAGAAGCCATGGATTACAGGTAACATCCACACTGAGCTAAAGGCAAGAGCTGCCTCTTTCAAGGAGCGGGACTTATAATAACCCAGAAGCTTATAAGAAATCCCGCTATGCCCTCGAACCATCAAACAGGCAGAGCGAACCAGTATAGACTACAAAGGGAAGCACAGCCGAGAGCTTTCCAGCAACATGAGACTACCAGATGAGCTAAACTACTTCTATGCTCGCTTCGAGGCAAATAACACTGAAATAAGGATGAGAGGACCAGCTGTTCTGAAAGACTGTGTAATCACGCTCTCCGCAGCCGATGTGAGTAAGACCTTTAAACAGGTCAACATTCACAAGGCCGCAGGGCCAGATCGATTACCAGGACGTGTACTGCGAGCATGCGATGACCAACTGGCAAGTGTCTTCAATTACATTTTCAACCTCTCCCTGTCCGAGTCTGTAATAACATGTTTTAAGCAGACCACCATAGTGCCTGTATCCAAGAACACTAAGGTAACCTGCCTAGATGAATACTGACCCGTAGGACTCAAATCTGTAGCCATGAAGTGCTTCGAAAGGCTGGACATGGCTCACATCAACACCATTATCCCAGAAACCCTAGACCTACTGCAAATTTGCTTACCGCCCCAACAGACCCACAGATGATGCAATCTCTCTTGCATTCCACACTGCCCTTTCCAACCTGGACAAAAGGAACACCTATGTGAGAATGCTATTCATTGACTACAGTTCAACACCATAGTGCCCTCAAAGCTCATCAATAAGCTAAGGACCCTGGGACTAAACACCTCCCTCTGCAACTGGTTCCTGGACTTCCTAACGGGCCACCCCCAGGTGGTAAGGGTAGGTAACAACTCATCCGCCACACTGATGCTCAACACAAGGGCCCCTCGGGTGTGTGCTCAGTCTCCTCCTGTACTCCCTGTTCACTCATGACTGCATGGCCAGGCACGATTCCAACACCATCATTAAGTTTGCCGATGACACATCAGTGATAGGCCTGATCACCGACAACGACGAGACAGCCTATAGGGAGGAGGTCAGAGACCTGGCCGTGTGGTGCCAGGACAACAACCTCTCCTTCAACGTGATCAAGACAAAGGAGATGATTGTGGACTACAGGAAAAAGAGGACCGAGCATTCCCCCATTCTCATTAACAGGGCTGCAGTGGAGCAGGTTGAGAGCTTCAAGTTCCATGGTGTCCACATCACCAACAAATTAGCATGGTCCAAGCACACCAAGACAGTCGTGAAGAGGGCACGACAAAGCCTATTCCCCCTCAGGAGACTGAAAAGATTTGCCATGGGTCTTCAGATCCTCAAAAGGTTCTACAGCTGCACTGTATATACACTGGAGTTGCTTACCAAGAAGACATTAGTTTTTGACTATTGCTTACACATGGTTTCTGAAACTATGGCTCCTTTTCTCTAGACTCTACACAAACAACCCCAAAACACACACAACATGCAAAACGTCACACCTCTTGTAAAACCATGCGCTTCATTCAAAACTATTTTAACTCTTCTCAAAATGATGTTTTTGCATCAGAACTCTACACTTACACTTATACACACCAACTACACACAGATGTGACAAATGTAAAACACTACCATCGTGTGTCTTTTGCATGTTCAGTGGAGTCCACGGCAGTTTGTCATAGCACTCACACATACATGTATGTGCACAAATATATACAGTATGTATGCATATTCAGTATATATTTACCATATAAACAGAAATGCAGGGGGGGGGGGGATAACCGTTTTTTTTGCAATCGCTTACACGCTAAAAGTGTTACTTGAGGCACACTCAGTGAAACCATTAACTCATGTCCCTAATCCTCAGACCAAGTCTGCAAAACTGCAAGCATGTTATCTGCTTTACACTCAGTCTGCAATTGTAAAACACACTTTTTGCAAAACACAGTTCTCTACATTAGACACATATTTTAAAACTAACAGGTTCTGTGTTTCGTTTGGAAAACACTGGCATTCAAAATGCCACACTCATTTGCCGATTACCTACACCCAGGACTCACGAGTGAAAACACTTATAGCTAATTTCTTCACTTCCAAATCAGAGCTTGAGCACTATAAATAGACTTCAGGTTGGCTTTCTTGGTTTGGACAACAATGGAGGGCAATTTTGGAAGGAGTTAGAGGAGTGGGAGTAAGAGGGGTACGAGGAGGAGGCCTGTGGTGACAGACGAGGAGGCATGCCAGGACTGGCAACGCCACTCCAGATGCTACTCCCCCCCCCCCCCCCGCTGTTTAGCCAGAGAGGGACATCACTTGTGATGTGGCCAGACCCACATAGGAGACAGGATGCACCCTAAAAGAAAGTGTCTTTATAGTAACAAGCCTATTTGTTTATCTTCTACAGTATTTGTTTTGTCTGTTACTGTTCATCCTGAAATCTGGATGAATATACAATGTTTTGAGTAGGAAATACATTTTAGCCCCCCCCTTGCATTTCTGTTTATAGTGTAAATATATACTGAATATGCATACATACTGTATATTATTTGTGCACATACAGTGGGGCAAAAAAGTATTTAGTCAGCCACCAATTGTGCAAGTTCTCCCACTTAAAAAGATGAGAGAGGCCTGTAATGAATTTATTTGCAAATTATGGTGGAAAATAAGTATTTGGTCTCCTACAAACAAGCAAGATTTCTGGCTCTCACAGACCTGTAACTTCTTCTTTAAGAGGCTCCTCTGTCCTCCACTCGTTACCTGTATTAATGGCACCTGTTTGAACTTGTTATCAGTATAAAAGACACCTGTCCACAACCTCAAACAGTCACACTCCAAATTCCACTATGGCCAAGACCAAAGTGCTGTCAAAGGACACCAGAAACAAAATTGTAGACCTGCACCAACCTGGGAAGACGGAATCTGCAATAGGTAAGCAGCTTGGTTTGAAGAAATCATCTGTGGGAGCAATTATTAGGAAATGGAAGACATACAAGACCACTGATAATCTCCCTCGATCTGGGGCTCCACGTAAGATCTCACCCCGTGGGGTCAAAATGATCACAAGAACAGTGAGCAAAAATCCCAGAACCACACGGGGGGACCTAGTGAATGACCTGCAGAGAGCTGGGACCAAAGTAACAAAGCCTACCATCAGTAACACACTACGCCGCCAGGGACTCAAATCCTGCAGTGCCAGACGTGCCCTCCTGCTTAAGCCAGTACATGTCCAGGCCTGTCTGAAGTTTGCTAGAGAGCATTTGGATGATCCAGAAGAAGATTGGGAGATGGTCATATGTTCAGATGAAACCCAAATAGAACTTTTTGGTAAAAACTCAACTCGTCGTGTTTGGAGGACAAAGAATGCTGAGTTGCATCCAAAGAACACAATACCTACTGTGAAGCATGGGGGTGGAAACATCATGCTTTGGGGCTGTTTTTCTGCAAAGGGACCAGGACGACTGATCCGTGTAAAGGAAAGAATGAATGGAGCCATATATTGTGAGATTTTGAGTGAAAACCTCCTTCCATCAGCAAGGGCATTGAAGATGAAACGTGGCTGGGTCTTTCAGCATGACAATGATCCCAAACACACCGCCTGGGCAACGAAGGAGTGGCTTCGTAAGAAGCATTTCAAGGTCCTGGAGTGGCCTAGCCAGTCTCCAGATCTCAACCCCATAGAAAATCTTTGGAGGGAGTTGAAAGTCTGTGTTGCCCAGCAACCGCCCCAAAACATCACTGCTCTAGAGGAGATCTGCATGGAGGAATGGGCCAAAATACCAGCAACAGTGTGTGAAAACCTTGTGAAGTCTTACAGAAAACATTTGACCTCTGTCATTGCCAACAAAGGGTATATAACAAAGTATTGAGAAACTTTTGTTATTGACCAAATACTTATTTTCCACCATAATTTGCAAATAAATTCATAAAAAATCCTACAATGTGATTTTCTGGATTGTTTTTCTAATTTTGTCTGTCATAGTTGAAGTGTACCTATGATGAAAATTATAGGCCTCTCATCTTTTTAAGTGGGAAAACTTGCACAATTGGTGGCTGACTAAATACTTTTTTGCCCCACTGTACATGTACATGTGTGTGCTATGATGAACTGCCATGGACTCCACCTCACACTGAACATGCAAAAGACACAAGATAGCAGTGTTTTACATTTGTCACATCCGTAGTTGACATGTTTAGTTGACGCGTAATAGAGCTAATCATTTGATGGTTTGTGTGTAGAGTTTTGATGCAAAAACACAATTTTGAGAAGAGTTAAAATACGTTGAAATTAAAGTTTTGGCTTTGCAGGAGATGTGACATTTTGCATGTTGTGTGTGTTTTGGGGTTTTGTGTGTAGAGTCTAGAGAAAATGAGCCAGTTTCAGAAATCATATGTAAGCAATTGCCAAAAACTGTAAATGTATTTCTTTCTCAAAACATTGTATATTCATCCAGATTTCAGGATGAACAGTAACAGACAAAACAAATACAGTACAAGATAAACAAATAGGCTTGTTACTATTAAGAAAAAAACCAATTAGGGTGCATCCTGTCTCCTATTTGGGTCTGGCCACAGCACCTCATCAACATCACAAGCTCCGATTTCGAAAGTGAAGAAATGAGCTATAAGTGCTTTTCACATGTGAGCACTGGGTGTAGGTAATTGGTAAATGAGTGTGGTATTTTGAATGGCAGTGTTTTCCAAACAAAACACAGGATCTGTTAGTTTTGAAAGATGTGTCTAATGTAGAGAACTGTGTTTAGTAAAAAGTGTGTTTTACAATTGCAGACTGAGTGTAAAGCAGATAACGTGCTTGTGGTTTTGCAGACTTGGTCTGAAGATTAAGTACACTTAGTGTCAGTTGATGACAATTCTCCCGGATCCGGGATGTGGAGATCCAAGAGGTTAATGCTTTCACGGAGAGTGCCTCAAGTACCACTTTTAGTGTGTAAGCGATTGTAAAAAAGAAATGTAAATGTTCGAGTGGCATAGTTACAGTTTAGACTCAAATGGGCTTGTCAGGAGTTTAAAATGGCTGTCTAGCAATGATCAACAACCAACTTGATAGAACTTGAAGACTTTTTAAAAGAATAATGTGCAAATATTGTACAATCCAGGTGTGGAAAGCTTTTAGAGATTTACCCAGAAAGGCTCACAGTTGTAACCGCTGCCAAAGGTGATTCTAACATGTATTACCTCAGGGGTGTAAATTAGATATTTCTACATTTCATTTTCAACACATTTGCAAAAATGTCTAAAAACATGTTCACATTTTATCATTATAGGGTATTGTGTGTAGATGAGTGAGAAAAAAATATTTTGTACACTTTAAATTCAGGCTGTAACAACAAAATGTGGAATAAGAATTTGTTCTTAACTGACTTGCCTAGTTAAATAAAGGTAAAATAAAATAAGTCAAGGGTATGAATATTTTCTGAAAGCATAGAGAGTATGCATGAATACAGAACTGTATTCAAATAAATATATTCTTGCTCTGACTCATTAGAGTAAATACAATCACGTTGAAAATATATTTACAGAGATGAGCAATATGAGTTTTCTATTTTCACATGGTAGACTGTTGCACAGAGTAGTCATCTTGACCATATTTTCCTTATAGGGGAATTCAGAACGAGTTACGCGCCCGTAAATGGAATTTAATTAATTGTTTTATGGACTTTTCTCTCGGCTGGTTTCTCTCTATGCATATTCTGACCTTGAATTTAAGCATAGTGAAACACATGTGCCAGACGTTTAGGGATGAGATGACAGAAATTGAGGTGTGGCAGAGGTGTGTCTACAGATTCTACAGATACAGTGTATTCTGACCTTAATTTAATTCCCTCATAATTCCACCACCTTTACGCTTTACCTTATGATCGCTGGAGACAAAGGTGAAATCAGTCATATGGCTGCAAACTGAAAAACATTTCAACATGACAGGTATTTACAGTATGTCCCTTTCACACAGTCAAATATGAAATGTTGTGCCATTATGCAGAATAAAAATGATGTGGCTTTATAACTTTTAGGGATGAATCTTGGAGATGCAAGGCAAAACCGAGCAGGATGACAGTAGCGCCAAATTGAACCTTTGTGCACTCTAGAATGTTTTAATTATATTCCCCAATTTTTCCTGTTTCCTACAATGTATTATGTTAAATATTATTAGCCACTGTCAGTAGCGACCGTAAGTAATAACCACACATATTTAACTGCCAATTTAGGATTAGATCCCTTCATTTCGTATCATTCCATTCCATTGCTTATTTTAGCCTAATTTACCTCTGTAAACGCTGTTGCGTCGATATGGTTGTTGCTGGGGGTTGCTAGCAGTAATGGATACTATTTAATTGCAAATTGCGCAATAATTTGGGACATGTAGCCTATTTGAATCATTATGGAACGCAGACCAAATGTGGCAGTTTAAACCAAGAGCGTTGTGCACGGTTCATCACAGTTCCATCTTCAGCTAGGATTAAGATAGATTTATAGGACTATTCAACCACTATTGTACAATTGTCTCCCCTTCCAATATTTAATGGATTGAACAACTGAATATGGAGACTTTCATGTTGAATCAAACCTCTTTTTTATTCACCAAGTTATCTCGTGGTTAAAGGCTCTCCAAACCGTGACTGCGAAAATGGAGTTTCCGAAAAATAATGTAGAATCCCTACTTGAGTTTTGCATTGGGGCAAAAACAATCTGCATTTTAACCAAACAAGAGGCACTACTAACCTCTATTTCGCTTCTCAATGATCATGCAAGTACTGCACAAGTAGGCTACCTATCTATTCCACCTCTGGACTGCCGATCATTCTAGGCAGCCCGAGCATGGACCGGTAACGAGTCTGACAATGGGCGAGTTAGTTTTTTTCATCTTCCGGTGCGCTATTATTCCTTACATTGGTTGTCAACCACTGCTTTAGACTGCCTACAATGTTTTATGATAATCTTCATAGTTATGCTGCCATTCAGTATGGTAGCGAGAGTTGCTGAAAAAAATAACTAGCCAATGTTTGCTATGATAATGACAAAATAATCTATATTTTGACTGCCTGTATGTGTCTTGCTTGTGTTTGATATAATTGTCTAAATAGCTGCATTTAGCCTAACACCACTGCTGAAAATAACATGAAATCGGGCATGGAATGCATAGTTCGAACATGTCGGCGATCTTTAGTATACAACCTGACATTTCATCCCCCGATAGTGGGAACGCTGAGAAGAAGCTACGTAGACAGCAGAGTGGGCAGCAGGTACGTAAAAAAAAAATCATGCACATGCGCATACATCTCCATATCAATAGCCATGGCAAATCGGTTTCCAAAAAATCCGGCACCGCAGCCACTGTTTTTTTAAATGAAGTAGGTCAATACATAAATACTTTCCTAACCCTAAATATTCTACTTGATCAGAGTATTTTTTAAAATCTCCTAAACGGAGGCAAATATGTATATTTTGATGGCTTTCTTCAATGATTCCTGATAATCAGAACGTTCTTGCTATATATTCTGTAGAGAAAATTCGAATTAAAGGTACACCATATTTAAAGGGATGGCTTTTGATAAATGTACTGAAAAATCTACTGAATGAAAACTTAATGAGACAATCTTTCGGTCAACAAGTGGGAAGGTTTTCGGTGGTTGAATTACATTTGTTCAGTGAGCATAAGGGCGCCACATGCATACGGCAAGTCTCAATACCAAATACTGAGAAGTGCTTAAATCAAAACACATAAAAAAGGCATAGATTTCCTAAGTCTGAATTGGCCCCTATAGGAACAGTAGTCTCTGTAGTCCCACACTGACCTGCATCTTCTGCAGCCTCCTCATCTGAGTGTCGATCTCCCTGGGGCTGCGCTGGTCGAGGGTCCACAGCGACTCGATGGCCATGAGATGGTTCTCTGAGGCCTCATTGTAGCAGCCCAGGGCCTGTTGGAACTGACGCCACAGACCCTCCACCGTCCCCTACCCTGTTCTTGATGTCATCTCGGGTTCTCTGGTAGTCCTGGCGTGCCTCCCACATATCTCAGTCATAGTAAGTCAATTTTTTACACACACACACACAACACTTTTTTTTTTTTAAGTACTTTTGTCTTAGGTTGTTTTTTATAGTTTTTAATTAACACTAAACTGATATTCAATGCTGTTTTTAATACATATTATGCCGTTTTTAATGTTTACATATGATGATTTAAATATGAGCTGTGCAAGTGAAATGATGTTCCTAGAATTTTACCAGAAGAAAAAAGTGCAACAGTGCGTGAGGATGGCCTGAAAATCGGCGATTAAAACCTCGTCAAAATATATCGACGTATGCCAATTTTATGTATAGAGCACACTTCTGACAGAACAGAATTCAGTTTTTTCTTTCTGCAATTGTTGCAACCTAGCATACGGAACAACTCTCTGCAAAATGTGTCGTACCCAGTCTGAAAACAGTGATGAACTAACACGCAAGCGAAGATTTGTATAACTAAACCAAGATAGACCACAGCCTGTCGTTTCCAATGGGAACAAATGAGTCATAGTGGGCAGAACAAACAAGTAGGTTGGCAGAGCCAAGCACGAGCAAGCATACGTCTGCATATTTCCGTTAGGGAACGCCACCTCTGTGAAGTGCGAGTGTGCAATAACTAAATTCGCCTTTGCACTCCTTCTAAACAACGCATTTTTTTTTGTTGCAAAGGATAAAGTCTACAAAACTTTGTCCAGAACACATTCTAGTTTTAGGAACAGAAAACTGAATTGATATCAAATATTTTATCGGTGAGAAAATTTGCAGAATGTCGGCCAAAATCCATCTCGTTCCATCTTCTCCCACTGCCGGCCAATGGGCTTCCTCTCACTACCATATTTGGTAGTGAGTGGAAAGGCCATGCGGATGCTTCACATTTAAACATCCAGTGGATATCTGTCTCATTGTTCTATCTTAGCCCCCGGCCCTTAAACCCTCAGCCCTTGAATGACGTTTCACATCGTCACATCCGCGTCTACCTTATTAAATGTCCCTTGCCCAAGGGTGGGAGAGTGATGATCAGAGAGGCAACATCCTTGGAAACCTTGAAGTTGAGCTTAAAAATAACCAACCTAAATCGATTAATGTACCTAGCAAGCTAAGATAGTTAGCTACAGTTACCCATAGCTGGCTATCTAGATTCATAGTTTGGTCCAATACATTTTATAATTCCCAAAAATGTTTATGAAGCTAGTTACGTTTTATAGGCTCCTCACTATGAGACTAAGCCAATTTGCCAACTCTAAAATCAATGGCATCTATATTTTTTTAGCAAGCTAGCATTATAATTTTAACTGACATGCTGAAAATGCAGCCCTGTTGATTAAATTTGACACTTCGTGTCCACTGGAGTTTGACACGTGACTAGAGTTTGCAGTGAATTGTGGGTCATGTCAACCCCACAAGTGATCAAAGTTCTTCACTCGCTCCTTCAAGCTAAATCAAGGGCCGAGGGAGCAACGTTTGTGAATTGGAACTCCACTTAAAATGGTAATCAAACTGCATCTATTTCGATGGGGATTCCCCCTGAGGGAAAGTGACTAGTGCGAGGGCTGAGGGGGTCAGTTGTTTCATCTGTGGATTTGCTCCCGAGTGGCACAGCGGTCTAAGGTACTGCATCTCAGTGCTAGAGGCGTCACTACAGACCCTGGTTTGATTCCAGGCTGTAACACAACCGTCCGTGATTGGGAGTCCCAAATAAAGGTTAAATAAAAACATTATATCAAGGTGTCACCAACAAAAAGGTAAACAATAGGCCTATAGCAAATGCAGCACATGGCATTAATTTTTCACATGTAAATAGCACTTTTGAGTATTGCTCAAAGCATGCCTTTCCATGAGCACAACATTTATTTTCAACACGAATCAATGAGCCCAATCAGTCCTCAGTACCTGGTTCGATTCCAAGCTGCACCACATCACGGCCGTGATTGGGAGTCCCATAGGGCGGCGCACAATTGGCCCAGTGTCGTCCGGGTTTGGCAGGGGTAGGCTGTCATTGTAAATAAGAATTAGTTCTTAACTGACTTGCCCTGTTAAATAAAGGTTAAATAAAAAAATGACAAAAATCATAAACAGAGTAGGGCTGGCTAATAAGTCCTTAGTTTTGGGGTCATGCTCAAGTTAAACAATTTGGCTAATCTATACTTCCATATTTCCAGTCCTAATCTTGACGATCAAGATGACTGGAATTCTGATAGACTTTGGTTTTTCATGTAAAGATATAATTTAATCATATTGTATGTAGTAGAAATCGATGGGTTAGAAGAAGCCTACATAACCAACACATAAAGTATAATTTAACATCCGTATGGCCAGCTATGTAAACTTTAACATTGATTTATCCTGCAATAGATGTCGTTCAATTGGTAACATACATTTTTTGTTTCTTCTAATGCCTCTTAAAGGAGAAAGTCATCTAAAAGTAACGAGATGTAATCGGATTATGTTACTGAGTTTGGGTAATCCAAAAGTTACATTATCGGTTACAATTTTGGACAGGTAACTAGTAACCGTAATGGATTGCAACATTTTCTGCAATGTTGCAAACTAGCATATGGAACAAATCGCTGCAAATGTGTCCTACCCGGTCTGAAAACAGTGATGAACACACAGCACCCAAGGGTTTCCACTAATCACCACAGCCACAACTTCAAAATTGTCTATATCTTAAAAGTTCATGAAAACAAAAAAAATGCTTTTTGGTCTTAATTTAAGGTTAGGGTTAGGCATATGGTTAGCAGTGTGGTTAAAGTTTCTTGAAATGTAACATCCAATAAAAATATTGCCAGCGGTACATTCAAACCATTTTGGTAATACAACTCTGAGGCGGCGTGATGTGATTTTGGCTATGACTGTTAGACATGACTTTGTAAACCTATAATGTTAGCCAACTAGCTAGCTAGAGATGCAAGATAGCTGATCTGTTATATGCACGTGTTTACGGATGAGATACCATGACAGATAGAACCTCTTTGGTGTCGAGGTGGTGGAATGTGAATGCGCCTCAACCAATGAAAACGTGTGATGGGCAGGGCCGACTACGCCAGGTTCTGTGTGCGAGGGGTGCATGGAGACATTTCTCGCTGTCCAGGACAGACAGGAAAATATGGACGCATGTTTTCTCCCTCTAACAAATTGAAATTATGTCCAATTAATTAAACAGAAGGTTTGGATCGCCGAAGCGACAGTAAATTTGTAACATCATAGATCAACAGAGAAATGTCATTTGTAATACAACAAACAAATGCTTGTAAACTGCGCATTCATGAAAATCCATCATGGGAAATGAAAGACTACAAATGTTTTATTTATTTAACCTTTATTTAAGTAGGCAAGTCCGTTAAGAGCAAATTCTTATTTACAATGACGGCCTACTAGGGGACAGTGGGTTAACTGCCTTGTTATGGGGCAGAATGACAGATTTTTACCTTGTCAGCTCTGGGATTCGACCCAGCAACCTTTCGGTTACTGGCCCAACGCTCTAACCATAAGGCAGTTAACCTGCCACCCCAAAAACTACTGACAAAGATACATTAAGCACCCTTATCCTTCCGCAATTGTTTATTTTGTAGAACTAAAATAAGTCAATAATTTATCAATTTGATAAGACAAATGTATATGAGTCCTTTCTGAGTCCTTGGAGGGTGTTGGAGCAGTGAGGTATATTAAGTGCTGGAGAGATATAGTTAGTTCGGTCTGTTGCTGGGGGTCGGAGGTGTCGGGTGCGAGAGAAGCAGGTTGATGTGGCCAGGGTCAGAGAAGATGTCGCATGCTGAGGACGTGAAGGAAGTAGAGGAAGGTGGATGAAGGGTGAGGGATTCTGAGAGGATCCCTGTGAATAGTAGATCTGTGACAGAACAGAGGGATAGGCCAATGAGTGATATATGTTTCAGTAAGGTTGGCTTCTTAGCGTTCCTAGTAATGGTTATCAACTGTACCGCAGAGATGGAACCTAAATCACAGAAAATATATGTTGTGGTGGCAGCTGCAGAGAAGTACTTGGGGGTATGAGATTTGACTTTAGAAGAGGTACATGGTGTGTTGAGTGGCAGTGTCCTGTCCTCTCAGATTGTTGGCCTGGGGTAGGTTCAGAAAGTAGTGGAATAAGGTGGTGGGTTTTAAATGTACAGTTCCCCCCTATTGACATCCAATCAGTTTATGTTCTGAAGTGTAAAAAAACTTGATTAATTAAGTTTATGCAATTAACTATTGCACCACTCTGGACCAACTAACGAGCTACCTACTTGTTCTGGCAAAGACCACTGGACTGCTAGGAAACGCTCAGGTAGGAAATGTAAATATGAACACATTTTATGTAGGCTGAATAATGCTCAAGTTGAGTAAGCTGAACTTGAGGCTGCTTGAAACATGGGTTTTGTCTTTTGGTTTCTCAAGAAAGAGTCGGTACATTGCAGGTTGGTTATTTTTCTGCACTCTAGGTTTGTGTATAACAAAGTATTCTATACTGAGATTACTGACACAGCACTTAAGTGAAATTGGAGTACCTAATTGACTGGAATGAACCTGCACACACAGTGGGGTCCCCAGGACTGGAGTTGAAAAACCCTTGTGAATAATTTGACAGTGAGCCTCTGTGCTCATGTTTCAAGACATCCATTGTGCCTTTGTTTAGACTGAGAAGGAACTGCGGTCGTGCCAAGAAGGGCCGTGGGCATGTGCAGCCCATCCGCTGCAGCAACTGTGCTCGCCGTATGCCCAAGGTCAAGGCCATCAACAAGTTTGTCATCAAGAACATTGTTGAGGCTGCTGCTGTCAGGGACATCTCCGAGGCTAGCGTGTTTGATTGTGAGTAGATTGGTCTGAGGGTAACTCGTCATGAGTGATGCTGTTAGGCACACTGTCGGTCCCCAGGACCATCATTGAATGACACTGCACTGAAGCATCTGTCTTTTGCTTGATTAGATCCACCAGATCAGTGGTTTATTACACTTCATACTCAAACATCCTTTCCTCTGTGCAGCCTACATTTTCCCCAAGCTCTACAGTATGTGAAGCTGCACTACTGTGTGAGCTGTGCCCTCCACAGTAAGGTGGTCAGGAACCCCTCCTCAGAGGCTAGGAAGGACGACACACCACCACCCCGCTTCAGGCCCAGTGTGAATACTCAAGCACCAAGCTCTGGCATTTTGTCCAATTAAGACCTAGACAACCAGGTGAGGAGAGTTCCTAACTAATCAGTGACCTTAGGGCTTTATTCAATCAGATCCGCATAGCAGTTGTTTTTGCGGTGTCGAGGTGAAGCTGCGTTAGAGCTGTCAAATCCACAAGTGGCTCCTGGAATTATACTTAAAGCGAACCTTTCCATTGGCTGCACGGAGTCGCATTAAGATAAATCGCATGTAACCTGGTTTACATTTCAAATACTGGAATGTGAGATGTAATATACGCCTCGATTAGGTTGATAGAAATCCTTATTATTTTGTTTAATAATTTTCAATTTGAGCATCATTATTCATATATACACACACACACACACACACACACACATACACATACACACACACAGAACCAGTCAAAAGTTTAGACACACCTACTCATGTCTTTAAGTAATGATGGACTGTTGTTTCTCTTCGCTTATTTGAGCAGTTCTTGCAATAATATGGACTTGGTATTTTACCAAATAGGGCTATTTTCTGTATACCCACCTACCCTGTCACAAAACAACTGATTGGCTCAAAAGCATTAAGGAAAGAAATTCCAGAAATTAACAAGGCACACCTGTTAATTGAAATGCATTCCAGGTGATTACCTCATGAAGCTGGTTGAGAGAATGGCAAGAGTGTGCAAAGCTGTCATCAAGGCAAAGGGTGGCTACTTTTAAGAATCTCAAATATAAAATATTTGGATTTATTTAACACTTTTTTTGGTTACATGTGTGTTTTGTCATAGTTTGTCTTCACTATTATTTTACAATGTAAAACAAAGTAAAAATAAAGAACCCTTGAATGAGTAGGTGTGTCCAAACTTTTGACTGGTACTGTATATACTTTTATTTTACCTTTATTTAAACAGGAAAGTCAGTTAAGAACAAATTCTTATGTTCAATGACGGCCTAGGAATAGTGGTTTAACTGGTTTAACCCAAAAATGTGATCATATTACTCCAGGGCTAGCCTCCCTACACTGGCTTTCTGTCAAGGCAAGGGCTGATTTCAAGGTTTTACTGCTAACCTACAAAGCATTTACATGGGCTTGCTGCTACCTATCTCTCTGATTTGGTCCTGCCGTACATACCTACACGTACGCTACAGTCACAAGACGCAGGCCTCCTAATTGTCTCTAGAATTTCTAAGCAAACAGCTGGAGGCAGGGCTTTCTCCTATAGAGCTCCATTTTAATGGAATGGTCTGCCTACCCATGTGAGAGACGCAAACTCGGTCTCAACCTTTAAGTCTTTACTGAAGACTCATCTCTTCAGTGGGTCATATGATTGAGTGTAGTCTGGCCCAGGAGTGTGAAGGTGAACGGAAAGGCTCTGGAGCAACGAACCGCCCTAGATGTCTCTGCCTGGCCGGTTCCCCTCTTTCCACTGGGATTCTCTGCCTCTAACCCTATTACAGGGGCTGAGTCACTGGCTTACTAGGGCTCTTTCATACCATCCCTAGAAGGGGTGCGTCACTTGAGTGGGTTTAGTCACTGATGTGATCTTCCTGTCTGGGTTGGCGCCCCCCCTTGGGTTGTGCCCTGGCGGGCCTTGTCTCAGGATGGTAAGTTGGTGGTTGAAGATATCCTTCTAGTGGTGTGGGGGCTGTGCTTTGGCAAAGTGGTTGGGGTTATATCCTTCCTGTTTGGCCCTGTCCGGGGGTATCATCGGATGGGGCCACAGTGTCTCCTGACCCCTTCTGTCTCAGCCTCCAGTATTTATGCTGCAGTAGTTTGTGTCGCGGGGCTAGGGTCAGTTTGTTATATCTGGAGTACTTCTCCTGTCCTATCCGGTGTCCTGTGTGAATTTAAGTATGCTCTCTCTAATTCTCTCTTTCGGAGGACCTGAGCCCTAGGACCATGGCTCAGGATTACCTGGCATGATGACTCCTTGCTGTCCCTAGTCCACCCGGCCGTGCTGCTGCTCCAGTTTCAACTGTTCTGCCTGTGATTATTATTATTTGACCATGCTGGTCATTTATGAACATTTGAACATCTTGGCCATGTTCTGTCATAATCTCCACCCGGCACAGCCATAAGAGGACTGGCCACCCCACATAGCCTGGTTCCTCTCTAGGTTTCTTCCTAGGTTTTTGCCTTTCTAAGGAGTTTTTCCTAGCCACCGTGCTTCTACACTGCATTGCTTGCTGTTTGGGGTTTTAGTCTGGGTTTCTGTACAGCACTTTGAGATATCAGCTGATGTACGAAGGGCTATATAAATACATTTGATTTGAACTGCCTTGTTCGGGGGCAGATTGACAGATTTTTTTACCTTGTCAGCTCAGAGATTCAATCTTAACCACTAGGCTACCTGCCGCCTACACGTTCTCATTTTGAACTTCTAACACAAGTGGGAGGGTGTGGTTTTGTGTCAATGATCAAGAGCAGCTGCACACCGATTTCAGTTAACGCATTTACACCTCAGACGCCGCCAAAACATCAGCTATGCGGGTGTTGGCTATCGCGGGTTAACTCTTGATCTGCTTGAAACTAGGCTTTAAGTACAAGGGAGGAGTGAAAACCCATAGACACTGCCCTCCATGGGATGAATTTGACACATGTGGCCTGGACAAAGCCTTCTGTCTAGATATCTGCATGCATTTAAGAGACTACTCAACCATATCCAGAAATTAACATAGCCATTCCTGTTTTTCCTCTAACGTTGGCTGTTATTACATGGTGTGATTGTGGACTACTGATGGCATATGTTATCTTTGTACAGGGTGGCTCCTCCTCTTTATAAATATCTGACTCTTATTTAGCAATGTAGGAAATATCAGCCAGCCAAGTAAAGTTTATTTATTTGGAATAGACTCTCCAATACAGTACAAAACTTACAGTAGTTTTAATCTTGATTACACATACTTAATTACATTATGGTACATGTAAAAAGGCTCTGCAGTAGTTAAAGCGAATCCACACCATTCACAGGGGCAGGAGGAGAAAAGGTGACAGAGCAGATAGTCAAGTCAAAGGGAACACAAACACAGTGCAATAGAGAAACCTTGAAAAATAAAACATTCAAACAAGGGCAAAATGCAACCACAAAAACAAGAGCACGTCAGTAATAAAATGTTCTCTCTGAAGCTGGGGTGGCTGTTAAGGAGAAATACAAAATAAGCTTGAATCATTTATCCTCAAGACTATTTGGAGAAAGCTGAATAAGGAAAGTGTTGCAAACAGTATTGTTACCTCATCCACCAGGTTTTAAAAGCATAACTGTAATCCAAATAATCAAATCCAGGATTACCTTCTCAGGGATTTTCTGCTGAACTTCTGTCCTAAATGGATTTCATGTGAAATAAACTGTACTGGTCACAGCCAGGGCAAGTATGAGATACATCCTGTCCAATTACCCTTGTCCAGTTAGGTTCACTGAATTTGCCTTTTCACACTATTACCAAAGCCCAGACATATCTGCTACAAATTCAGTTAAGCTCTTTAATATAGCTCCATTCAAGAACTGTACATGCCATTTGGTTTACAGAACAAAGATGTTTTTGCATCATAATTCACAGATCTGAGTAAAGTCCTAGGCACATTTTAAATTAAAGCTAAAACTGTGAGATGAGTCAACTACAAGATACAGAGTTTTGTGCTGTGCCATCAGCCTGATTTGTGGAATGACAGTCAATGAGGGAGTGTTATTACGCTGGCCAGGGTGCATCGTACAGCTCTTTTCCAAAAAATACATTTTCAAAATTGTCAAACTAGTTCATTGGTAAGGCGGACAAAGCGTTATCAAAAGCAATCCCTTTCGCATGTGAAAACAGAATCCTTCTTGTTACTTTATCTGCTTAATTACATAACTTTTGTTTTGAGCCGACTTTGCAATCGGACAGGTCGGGACACTTGGCTCATGCCAGAGAGGCAGCCCGCTTCCAAATCGAATGTAGTCAACTTTCAGCCGGTGCAAAACATGCCTGCACAGGCACAATTAAATCGAACCCCCCCCCATTGTCACTGGGAGAACCTCAAGTTGCATACTTCTTGCATTCTCTCTCCTCATAAGCCATTGGATGAGAAAGCCAGAGGTCCCTCCCCTCTGACCTTCTCCTCCAATGGATTTTGAGGAGGACGGGAGGAGTATGCAATTAAGATTCTCCCAGAGGCTGCATTTACACAGGCAGCCCTATTCTGATCTTTTCACTATTTGGTCTTTTGATTAGTTTGATTGGGCTGCCTGTGTAGCTAGTTGTCAGATTGGTGACTGATGTGAAATGGCTAGAACTAACACTGATAATTAACAAAACATTCCAAATGTATCTAACCACGTTTCCATCCAGTTATGTGAGTAAAGTCATACCGTATAAAGACAAATCACAACAGCTGTGATGGAAACAAGTTTCAGTACAATTTTATAAAATGGCGACAGAATTTGTTCTTTTGACATGGTGGGACCTTTTTGTGTTGGTAAAATGTATGCGAGAAATGGCAGTGGAAACACCTTTATGCGCAAATATTGCTATAACCATCATATCGAAGTAAACTTGGGAGTCACGTGATGACACGGTGTGTGGTCCTCCCACTACGACTCTGTAAACCATGCAGTTTATTAGGTTACAGATGAAATAAGTTCTGAACTTCACAGGGTGGTGGAAGTGCACGGTATGAGCTTGAGGGTCTTATTCTGGTGACATGATCGATGCTTGACAAACAAATATTGTAACTCTTAAATCATAATAATCTCATGTTTGTAGACTAACCTACCTGAACTGCAAGGTGTTGGCTAGGGCGCAAGTGATAAGAGCAGAATAAGCACATTTGCTATTTAATGTAACAGTTTGTGATAAAACTATCAGTAGAATTGAAAATGCGATGGAAACACATTGAACATTAGATTTTTTATTCGGTACATAAACTTAAGCGAAAAAGTACATTGTGCACTACGTCATCACGCACTGATTTATATCTGCAATAAGTCCGTTTGGTGGAAACGCACCACTGGCGGGTAAATTCACATTTTCTTTATGCGGATGTTTGAATATTCACATTAAAATCTTTCACCAATTTGATGGAAACCTAGCATATGACATCAATTTGTGTTACCGTTTATTGAGCTTTCAAGACCCATGGCCAAGTGTTCGGTCCTCAAATCTGATGTAGCCAACATCAAACAGTGAAAACCTAAGAGGGGGAGGGAGGGGGGCGCGGGGGGCAAAGGCACAATAGCAAGATTTACACACAGAAACACATCTGGAGACACCTAAACCTGCTCTTCCAGGAACTGCCATCAAACGATCAATGCAGAACTTCCACGTCAATTCAATAATCCAACCATTTCGTATTACATTAGATATATAATTTCTCTACTTTGAACAGTAATTACATATCCGTTCATAAGGCATTACGTTTAGAACAGCATTACAGATGAAGTTTAATGCAACTGATTAAGTGCAACTATGCCCTGTAATTCAGTACAATTTCAGTGCTATGTAATTGTTTAAGAAGATTGTGTCTTTTCTGACATTGGGATGAGGCATTTTCTTGTATACAGTCCACTTCAAAGCACATTCCTTTTTTGTAAGATTAATTAAATATTAAATGAAGTGAAGATACAGGGCTGCCAAAACCAACTTAAAAACTTTCAAATTAACCACAGAAAAATTCAAACATCACCAAACCCATACTCCCGACAGAGGCAATTATCATTTGAGGTAAAGAGTTTCACATTTATTAAAAATAAAAAAAATCCCACAGCCACAGCAGATTTTCCTGTCTCTCATACTTAATCTGTGTCATGAGTAGGGCCAGGAGTTTTGCTTGACCATGGGAAACTCTGGGCCCTAATCAAGAACTATAAATCCTACAGGCTTCCAAGTTCATTCAATATGAAGACTAAGAGATTGGGTAAAAGAGTAGGTCCACAACTGCCCAAACTGTTTCTTTTCATTCAAAAATTGTGTATTCATCACGTTCCCTTGGTCAAAGTTGCCTGAAGGGATCTGAATGCTTCCTGATTCCAAGGAAAATGTTTACCAACGTCAGTGCTCTCTATAAAAACAACAATTACAAGTCTGATGAGAAAGAAAGAAAATCATTGAACGAAAATAAGCATTTCAAAGTCACTTCTGAAGAATCACCTTCTCAATCTTAACCACCGACAACTGTGGTCTCTCACACACACACACACACATTCATGCCTTAGCAGCAGGTGACAAACAATCTCATGCACATGTACTTATTTCTAAACCTTTCATATATGAAAAGTTATTCTCTTTTTTAACATGTCTTTGTCTCTTTCCTTTTGGGATGAGGTTATACAATTTATATCTACATTAGGCCACTTAAGAAATTAGTGACTGCAAATTAAAATGTGTGATTATAGTAGAGGGAAATTTTGGATTCAGCTTGGGCATTTAGCAGGGCCAGCTGGGATATTTCATGTAACGTCAATGATATCTTTATGGGTGGAAAAATGTATATTGGCAAGAATTGTCAGCAAGGTCAATGTCATGAAAGGCACAATACAATGAATATACAACAATTGTTTTAAGTCTCACTTAAATAAATAATATTGGTTTTGGTTTGTTTCATAGTAAGCAACACATTGGGATATCAGGGACCTTCTAAAATTGCCAACAATCTCCACCCTTTGTTGAAGTCAACTCCAATAGTGGCAGTGGCTCTCCTTTTGTGGAGATGAATTTAAAAAAAATATTTATCTTTCTTTCAACACACTGCACAGAGAAATGTGCAGGCCATAAATAACCTCTATAAAATAGTTTAATATAATTATATCTCAGTGCAACAAAAGCAATCAAATTAAACAAAAACAAACATACTGTACCCCATTCCACCCCACAACATTCACACTGATAATAGCCTTCAACTCGCTCTCATTTAACTTACTAAACTTCCAAAAGAACCAACACACACACAAACTGAAATTGGAAAGTGCACTCATTTGAGGCCAACCCCTCAAATCCTTCTTACTATTTGACTTGGGATCCTGGGCCTGGCCTGCACCGCAACTGTTATTAAAATACATGACCTACTATACATCAAATACACAATCTTACACAACACTGTCTGTCTGCCACACCACCAGGGACTAAGCATGTTAGGGAATGGAATGGATTTTTCAAAGTGCTTTTCAAATAGGGCTTTGTTAAACGGACAAATTCCGAGGAAGCCTAATGGCATCTAAAGACGACTACTGATGTCTGACTACAGCTTGCAAGCACAACGAAGTGCACATTGACAACTGTTTGTTTGTTTTCTTGCATTATAAATTTGATAAAATCTTGATTAAAGTGCAGTAGAGGAAAACAAAGTCCGATATAAATCACATTGTCTAGCTAGTAGCATCACTGTTTTGTGCGCCCGGTTTTTTACCCGGATAAGAGAGGAAAGGTAGACAGACCACACCAGAGAAAGGCACTTCTGAGGATAGAAAAGTGCATTTACTCTTCATCTTAGCATTTTCTGGCAAGAATTCATACATTTTGAAAAGTGTATTCAGAGTAGTGAGGATTCTCCCTTTTTTTTTTTAAAGTGACGCAATTGAGCCATTCTAGTGTGCCTATTTGAAGTTGAGGTTTATGTGATATCAGTATCAATGCTTGTGTACAAATCATTTACAAAAAGCAGTTGTTCTTTTTTTCTTTTTTTTAAACTACCCTTCCCCTTCTACCCCCTCTTGTGATGCAGTGCAGACCAAACCCAAGCAGGCCCTTCTCTCAGAGTAAAAACAGCCCTAAGTACAGAGGCCCATCCAGCCAGCCTCAGCCTGGCAGGTGCTCTCCGCGGACAATGTGGGAGGAGAACTCATAGCGGTCCTGGCTGCGGTGGCCACAGATGTTGCACTCAAAGGGCTGGCGGAAGCCGTGGCAGCCCATGTGGATTGTGAACATAACGTGGTCCAGGAAGAGCACACGGCAGTGCTCACAGCGGAAAGAGCGCACTGTGTGCCCCTCTCCATCCACCACCCGAAACGCCTGCCTTGAGGTGGGGGAGCCTGGGGCCAGGGCAGGGGGAGGGGGGAAAGCAGGGTGGCCACCCTCCTCCCTGTCCCTCTCTCCATCCCTGTCTTTGGCATGGCTTGGGCTGTCCATGCCCCTGTGGTGCAGTAGGGGTGGAGGGGGAGGGTGGTGGTTGGAGTGGAGGTGGTGGAGGTTGTGGTGATTGTGGTTGTTGTGGAGCGGCAGGGCAGGCGCTACACTGCTAAACACTTCATCCGGCATGCTCTCTGTGTCCGTGGAGTCCTGGCAACCGTTGCTAGGTGACGGGCCGTGGCTGCGTCCAGGGGGCAGGTCCTCGTGGCCCTCTGCAGCCTCCCTGCCCCCCACACCCGTGGACCCTAGGCCAGCCCCGGCCCCAGTGCAGTCTAGCCTCGGCCCCAGCGTAGCCATGGGGGTGTGAGCCGAACTGATGACCGGCCGGAGCTCCGACAGGCAAGAGGGGTGAGGGAGAGGCAAGCGTAGGGGTCGGAGGCCTTCAGATCCACCACCACTTCCAACTCCCTGTCCCCCCAGGTACCCTCCTCCCAGGCTAGTGTAGTGTGGCTGCTCCAGACCACCGTGGTGCGTAACCCCGTCTTTGTCGAAGGCGGTTCTGAGCTCGTAAGGCGTGTCGGCCAGACTGAGGCGCATGTGCTTTTGTCCTGCAGGGCAGATAGGCATGGAATCACACGGTACCACAACTCATAGGGAGGAACTAGTGATGTGCAGGTAGGTCTTCATTATTTTTAAACTGACACCTGATGTCATGAATGATCTTGTACCCTTTGTGTTACCTGTGTGTGAGCGGTGTCTTTGCTCACCTCCCCATAAACAAATTCCAAATAACTGCTTACCTACAAATTTCTGTGGTGTGGATCTCTTGCGTTTGGTGATGCTGTGGGCTAGCCGATCGATGAACGCCATCTTGTCTGAGGAAGGTTGCAGCAGGTTGTCAGGCATGAACTCCAGGTCCCTCAGCTCTTCTTCTATAAAAGATATGATCACACCATAGATAGAAGCAGTAACTTGCAGTGCGCGAGTATGTGTGTACGTGTTATTTCTCCACTACCTTGAGTGTGAGCGCTGGCTGGCTGCTGTGTCTCCAGGCTCTGCAGGTAGCTGTGGCAGCGTTCACGGTGCTCTTCCAGGGTGCTCTGCTGCTTGTAGCTGCGGCCACAGTAACTACACTTATAGGGCTTCCCCACTGTGGGAGACGATACTGGGGACAAAGTCAACATACCTTTAATACATACAGAACTCTAGGTCTGCATCTTTTGCTCAGGAACTGACATGCTCAACTCAGACCCTCTTTTCCTCACCCAAGTGTGTGTGTGTGTACAGTATGTATATCCCTCTCACCCGAGTGAGTGCGGAGGTGGCCTGTAAGAGCGTCCCGTCTGCGGCATGCGTAGCTGCAGAAGGGACATTTAAAAGGCTTCTCCCCCGAGTGCAGCTTAATGTGACGCAGCAGGTTCCCCTTCTGGGTGAAAGAGGCCCCACACTGATTACACTGGAATGGCCGCTCACCTGGAGGAGGCACATACCAGTTTACACCCCCGACTCCGTACAAACCAGTTTGAAATCAGTTTCACTCCCAGTCACGAGCCCAAATTACAATGTCAACCTGGTTTCGGGGCAGATCTGCGCAACAAACTAACCTCATCTTTTTGTATAAAGGACTAATCAATCAATCACTCAATCAATTGATCAGTCACCTGTGTGGCTGCGTTTGTGCACCATGAGGACGTTGGGCCCGATGCAGATCATCCCACAGATGTCACACTTGAGTTTTCCGTTGGGCAGCCGGATGGCACCTCCTGGTGACATGGGCTCTGGACTGGCCAGCTCCCTGTAGCCCCCTCCTCCGGCCTCTCCTCCCTGCTCAGAACCCCCCTCCTCCACCCTGTCCCCTCTCTCATCCTCTGGCCCCGTGCCGCGGCCCGGCTCCTCATCACTGTACAGCTCCACTTTGATGGAGTTGGCTGGAGAGAGACAGGGTTTAGACCAGGAGAGGGACATATGATGTGAGCAGAAACACGGATGTGCTTGCTAAAGTAAAACAAAAACATCTGAGCCATAAAACCAACTACCATACTCTCCCTTGGGAATAATAAAGTTCAGTACTTGTACTACAATGACAAAGGAATTGACAAATTGGAACTTACCACTAAGAGAGCGGCTGGGAGAAGTGTGCTGGCTGTTGGGGGTGCTCACTGTGGGGCCTCCAAGGGCCCCTGAAAACTCCCTCTCCATCGAAGAGTCTCCACTGCCTGCTGTCCACACACACAAAATTATGTAGGCCTACTGACAGTTCATTCATCTCGATAATATCACAACCATAAGGTCAGTAAGTCCGCTAATAAACTCAGCAAAAAAAGAAACGTCCTCACTGTCAACTGCATTTATTTTAAGCAAACTTAACATGTGTAAATATTTGTATGAACATAAGATTCAACAACAGACAAACCGAACAAGTTCCACCAACATGTGACTAACAGAAATGGAATAATGTGTCCCTGAACAAAGGGGGGAATGGGGGGGTCAAAAGTAAGTGTCAATGCAGCTGGTGGCCACACCAGATACTAAGTACTGCAGTGCATCTCCTCCTTATGGACTGCACCAGATTAGCCAGTTCTTGCTGTGAGATGTTACCCCACTCTTCCACCAAGGCACCTGCAAGTTCCCAGACATTTCTGGGGGGGTATGGCCCTAGCCCTTACCCTCCGATCCAACAGGTCCCAGACGTGCTCAATGGGATTGAGATCTGGGCTTGTCGCTGGCCATGGCAGAACACTAACATTCCTGTTTTGCAGGAAATCACGCACAGAACGAGCAGTGTGGCTGGTGGCATTGTCATGCTGGAGCGTCATGTCAGGATGAGCCTGCAGAAAGGGTACCACATGAGGGAGGAGGATGTCTTCCCTGTAACGCACAGCATTGAGATGCCTGCAATGACAACAAGCTCAGTGCGATGATACTGTGACACACCGCCCCAGACCATGATGGACCCTCCACCTCGATCCCGCTCCAGTGTACAGGCCTCTGTGTAATGCTCATTCCTTCGACAATAAACTTGAATCCGACCATCACCCCTGGTGAGACAAAACCGCGACTCGTCAGAGAAGAGCACTTTTTGCCAGTCCTGTCTGGTCCAGCAACGGTGGGTTTGTGCCCATAGGCGACGTAGTTGCCGGTGATGTCTGGTGAGGACCTGCCTTTACAACAGGCCTACAAGCCCTCAGTGCAGCCTCTCTCAGCCTATTGTGGACAGTCTGAGCACTGATGGAGGGATTGTGTGTTCCTGGTGTAACTCGGGCAGTTGTTGCCATCCTGTACCTCTCCCACTGGTGTGATGTTCGGATGTACCGATCCTGTGCAGGTGTTGTTACACTTGGTCTGCCACTACAAGGACGATCAACTGTCCGTCCCGTCTCGCTGTAGCGCAGTCTTAAGCGTCTCACAGTACAGACATTGCAATTTATTGCCCTGGCCACATCTGCAGCCCTCATGCCTCCTTGCAGCATGCCTGCCTAAGGCACGTTCACGCAGATGAGCAGGGACCCTGGGCATCTTTCTTTTGGGGTTTTCCAGAGTCAGTAGAAAGGCCTCTTTATTGTCCTAAGTTTTCATAACTGTGACCTTAATTGCCTACCGTCTGTAAGCAGTTAGTGTCTTAACGACCGTTCCACAGGTGCATGTTCATTAATTGTTTATGGTTCATTGAAAAAGCATGGGAAACCTTGTTTAACTCCTTTACAATGAAGATCTGTGAAGTTATTTGGATTTTTACAAATTATCTTCGAAAGACAGGGTCCTGAAAAAGCAACGTTTCTTTTTTTGCTGAGTTTACAAAGGACTGTCCATGCCCTGCCCTGCCCTACACTTACCTGACATGTAGGGACGGCCATTGCAGTCGTCATCCATTCTAACACCAGTTAACTGACGGAAAAACAAACAGGTAGAGGAGAACCTCTAAAAATCACAGTTCTTCACTCTGTAAACACAACGACACAGTTCCAGGAAATGCATAGTAGCTTAAAATTCATGAAGTGCAACTGACCCTCATTGAGCGAAGTCCAGCAATTTCAGCAGACGGGTAGCAAATTGAGTTAGAAAACCCATGATGCATCTGCAACTATCATTCTGAAGACTAAGATGCCTGGCACAGTGGCTTATTTAAAAATATATTTTACATTTTCACCCCAAATTCTCATTACCGAAATGCATCTAGATTAGGTCATTTTATCCAATTTTACTAGGTTTTTCTAACTTATTTGAATAAAACACAGTTTGTCCATAAATCATAAAAATCGGCCAAACCCTCCCTAACCCGGGCGACGCTAGGCTAATTGTGCGTCGCCCCACGGACCTCCCGGTCGCAGCCGGTTACGACAGAGCCTGGGCACGAACCCAGAATCTCTGGTGGCACAGCTGGCGCTGCAGTACAGCACCCTTTACCACTGCGCCACCCGGGAGGCCCAAAACTCCAATAATTTAAGTAAAGTTTTATTCACCCATGATGCATCGTGGATATCCTTAGATGAGCACAAGTTCATTTAATTTCTTAATTTATATGCCTTCAGAATGAGGATCTTATTCTCAAACGCCTTTACTACACATGACCTTCTGATTACCGAAATGGCTAAAAAAGCTCAAATTGGGAGAAACGTGGAGTTCCATTAATTACCTAAATGGAGGCATGAATGGGCTTCAGTGATGTGGTCTAGAGGTCGACCGATTAAAATCGGTATGGCCGATTTCAAGTTTTCATAACAATCGGAAATCTGTATTTTTGGGCGCCGATTTGCCGTTTTTTAAATACCTTTATTTAACTAGGCAAGTCAGTTAAGAACACATTCTTATTTTCAATGGCGGCCTAGGAACGGTGGGGTTAACTGCCTCGTTCACGGGCAGAACGACAGATTTTCAACTTGTCAGCTCGGGGGATTCAACTAGTCCAACGCAATAACGACCTGCCTCTCTCTCGTTGCACTCCACAAGGAGACTGCCTGTTACGCGAATGCAGTAAGCCAAGGTAAGTTGCTAGCTAGCATTAAACTTATCTTATAAAAAACAATCATAATCACTAGTTAACTACACATGGTTGATGATATTACTAGATATTATCTAGTGTGTCCTGCGTTGCATATAATCTGCCTGAGCATGCAAGCATACGAGTATCTAAGTATCTGACTGAGCGGTGGTAGGCAGAAGCAGGCGCGTAAACAGTCATTCAAACAGCACTATCGTGCGTTTTGCCAACAACTCTTCGTTGTGCGCCAAGCATTGCGCTGTTTATGACTGTTGTTCCCCTTGCTCTGCATGGGTAACGCTGCTTCGATGGTGGCTGTTGTCGTTGTGTTGCTGGGTCGAGCCCAGGGAGGAGCGAGACAGAAGCTATACTGTTACACTGGCAATAAAGTGCCTATAAGAACATCTAATAGTCAAAGATTAAAGAAATACAAATGGTATAGAGGGAAATAGTCCTATAATTCCTATAAATAACTACAACTTAAAACTTTTACCTGGGAATATTGAAGACTCATGTTAAAAGGAACCACCAGCTTTCATATGTTCTCATGTTCTGAGCGAGGAACTGAAACGTTAGGTTTCTTACATAGCACATATTGCACTTTTACTTTCTTCTCCAACACTGTTTTTGCATTATTTAAACAAAATTGAACATGTTTCATTATTTATTTGAGGCTAAATTGATTATTGATGTTTTATATTAAGTTCAAATAAGTGTTCATTCAGTATTGTTGTAATTGTCATTATTACATAAATGTAAAAAACAAAAACGGCCGATTAATTGGTATCGGCTTTTTTGGTCCTCCAATAAATCAGTATCGGTGTTGAAAAATCATAATCGGTCGACCTCTTATGTGGTCAATTATTTGCTGACTTATAATGGCTGTCTCCTATTACTTGCAGGCTGAGCTAAGGGGCTCGCTCTCATTACCGAAACATTTTTAGGTCTGTTTTGATCAGGAGACCCTTCATTTCGGTATTGATAATAAGCTAATTCTAATGTACAGTCAATGGGTGCGCTAGTAACTTTAATTACTTACTAGGACCACTGCTTACACCCATTATAGATTTTTTTGTAAAACATTAGTTATTTGATTAAGTAGGAGTCGTCAAGAAATATGGGTGTATAAACCACATTTAATTTACATAAAGCCACGATCTGGAGTTTGTTTCAGCAAAGAGCAACCCCACCACTTAAAAAGGAGGATATCCACCATTTTGATGTGTACCTGTTTTAGCACATACAGTGCCTTGCAAAAGTATTCAACCCCCTTAGCATTTTTCATATTTTGCTAAATTATAACCTGTCATTTGGATTTCATGTCATGGACATACACAAAATAGTCCAAATTGGTGAAGTGAAAAAAAAAAAAAAAAAAAAAAAATGTTTCAAAAAACAAATACAAGAAGAGTAAAGTGGTGCGTGAATATGTTTTTACCCCCTTTGCTATGAAGCCCCTAAATAAGACCTGGTGCGACCAATTACCTTCAAAAGTCAGATAATGAGTTAAATAAAGTCCACCTGTGTGCAATCTAAGTGTCACATGATCTCATATATATATATATTTAAATAAGCTAGTTTTTCAAACACTCCACAAATTTCTTGTTAACAAAGTATAGTTTTGGCAAGTTGGTTAGGACATCTACTTTGTGCATGACACAAGTCATTTTTCCAACTATTGTTTACAGACAGATTTCACTATCAAAATTCCAGTCGGTCAGAAATTTACATACACTAATAGGCTGACCACACTGACGCAAGAGTTGCAAAATAAATGTAGGCATATATATATATTATTCAATTACTGTGCCAACGAGCGTCTGCGTTGTCAAGTGCTAAAATAGAAGTTGTTCCTATTTCTGACACAGATCGCGCTGCAAGTCCTGTCTCTCCCATCTCCTCATTGACTTATAGAAGCAGGTGCCGTCTCATTGGTGGGTGATTGAAAGACGAACTGTTCTGCCGGTTGTCATGGTAATACTATGAAAGTGTAGATGCCAATCACCATATAAGTTCAAAGATGAAAAAGCCTGGAAAGAGGAGAGATGACTAGAAACGTCCCACCTTATTTCCTGTTTGTTTCACAAGGAAAAATATTTTGAAAGTGGTAGGCATGATATGTAAATCAGATGATACAAACTCCCCAAAAATCTATTTTAATTCCAAGTTGTAAGGCAACAAACTAGCAAAAATGCCAAGGGGGTGAATACTTTCGCAAGCCACCGTACGTACCTATACTGTTTGATATCCCAAAACAGTATATTTACATACTTTATAGGCATATCATGTTATGCCATTTGCCCACAGGATCCCATCTATAATACCTTAGATATATATCATATCCACATCCTAATACAGCCACATTATCTGTGAAGACCTGGGAGAATTTACTTTTTCAAAAGAAGTCACTTTATGCTTAAGTTTACTTTTGAAAATACTGTACTTGCCCATAATTACAGTACTTATATTTATGCTAGTCAGTTGCATTAAGATCAGTGATTTTAGTATTATACAACTCGTTTGAGATTATCAAACGACACAGTTTGATGTTGTTTTGGGTTAATGAATCTCTAATAGAGCCCAATGGCAAACTATCAATACCGAAACATTCTTATCATTACTGTAATGCACCAATTTTGGGGAAATAATATGAAAAATAAAACATACTTTAATCATGTTGACTTAATCTGATAGTCTGATATAAAAACTAACATGTATACACAAGTAATGAAGAAAAAAATAAACATTCAGAAAAGGTTGCGGTAATGAGAAATGACAAATGAATTGTAATTTAATTTTAAATATACTTGTTTTCAGTGTTGTTTAATTGAGGCCTTTGCATTAGGTGAGCAATGTAAAGAAATATTAGAAATGTATTTTCTTAATAGTTTAACTTACACTGTTGCAGTAAAGTAATGCATTTCTGCATTGGTAACGTTGGTTCTGGAGATTGTGATAAAATGCATAATATCTGATCAATAAACATAATTATGAAAAATAAATACAGAACCTAATATTACTATTCCAAGAGGATTTTTTGTCAAGTGAAAGGTTCGTGAGAATCACAAATGAAATGGAGTGAGAGGGGCAATGGCCTTTTATTTAACACTTCGCTATCAAGTCCTTCAAGACCATGGACGAAGCCTATACTGTCTGTGGCCACAGTAACATAATGATGCTAACTAGCTAGCCATCTGACTAAAGTCAAAGATATAGCTAGCTAGCTAACACTTTCTTCTGTGCTAACCAAAGATTATCTGTGTTAATGTAGTACAGGTTACAACCCCCACCAAAAGTGTCAGCATATAACCAGCTAGCTACATTAGCTCTAGGGCAATTCCATGATAACAGAATGATGCTGAGAGTCAGATTTTACACTTTTCAGATGCAAAGTTTGGTAACAGAATGGGTTGTTTTAATCCCCACCCCAAAAAAATGACCATCTTCTTGGGGGTTGTAACCTGCACTAACGTTACGTTGGCGCAGATCATCTTTGGTTAGCACAAACGAACGTGTTAGCTAGCTACAGTAGTTATAATTGACGTTAGTCGGATGGCTAGCTACTTTGTTAGCTAGCTTGTCTGTACATGCTAGCTAACTAAGCTCAGCAAGTCAGCCACTAGCTAGCTAGCTAGCTATGCTAAAGTTAGCCACACATACTGGTAACTAACCCTTCTTCCATCTTTGAGATAGCTGTCTGACCAGCCTGGCAACTGACAAGCTAACTATTAGCCAATTGCTTTTAAGTAGCGTTCGCTACCCAAGGAAGACAGTGACAGTTGGTTAACATCAACAAAATAGTAAGGAACATAAAATATTACTACTAACGATGCTTTTCTAAATCATATCGGTTGCAAACATTGTAGATGCAAGTGTTTAATCTCAATGCCACGTCTTGGTTAGCATGTCTGGCTGCTAGTTACATGAATAATGCCTGTTTCTTATGTGGTTGCTATGGTACCCACCGCCCAGAAAAATGCGCTAGGCTAGACAGCTAACGTTAATCAGTTGGCTAGCATCTCTGGTTGATGGCATCGTCAGCTACCAACTTTACATTAAAAGTACTTCAACAAACTCCAACCTCTATAGAAACAGCAACTACACAAACATTTTTGCAAATATTCCTTACCTGTCACGATAGGCCTCGATTCTGGGATTTTATGTTTCTGCTGCTCTGCTTGTTTTCTCTTGCGACGAGAGCATCTCCCGGCACTCGGCTCGTCACTAGTTACCACAGCCACAAAGTCGTAAACCCCGCCTATTTCTACCATTTATCTTATTAAAATATGACTTTAAACCTAACCTTAACTACATTGCAAACATTATGCCTAACCCTAACCTTAAATTAAGACCAAAAAGCTCATTTTTGTTTTCATGAATTCTTACATATAAACATTTTGACTTTGTGGCTTTGCTATCTAGTGGAACCCCGGCACTCCGCAGCATTTACACCGCGTTCTAAACAATTTCCGGTCCGTCAAATACCGGGATAAAGACCCGCTCACAACTCCCATGGATTCTCATCAATAGAATGTCGAGTGTGTCGAGCTTGAATGCTCAGCTACCTTCATCTCTCTCAAATTACCCACTTGTTGCACATTAGGCTACATGTATTGTGACATACATAGTCCACCTTTTTCATTTAGATGAAAAGGTTTATCGCCAGAAAAAACGTTCTTTCTTGCACTAATTAGTTCCACCCTCTTGCCAATTTCCTTTTCACCAGTATTTTTCCCCACAAAACTTTCTGTAGGGATAGGCTAGCCCTGTACTCGTCCAAGAGATAATTTTATATAGGCTACAGCCCACTAGCAGTATCATTTCTGTGTGGAGGGTTGATGAATATTCAGTGGTTGGGAAGAAGTGTAGTAACAATTGTTTTATTTAGGCAAGTCAGTTAAGAACATTAGGCAAGTCAGTTAAGAACACATTCTTATTTACAATGACGGCCTACACCAGCCAAACTCAAACAACCCTGGGCCAATTGTGTGCTGCCCTATGAGATTCCCAATCACGGCCGGTTGTGATACAGCCTGGAATCAAACCAGGGTCTGTAGTGAAATTTATAGCACTGAGATGCAGTGCCTTAGACCGCTGTGCCACACGGAAGCCAGGAGCATTGATTGAATGATACAATCTCAATCATAAGACTGCTAAAGACAATAGGGAACAATCACAGGAAATGTTTAATAATGCAGATTGACATGAATTAACCATTTGTACTGACCTGGGTGAAACACCAGCAAACACATTATTTGTATTCCCAAAACTAGAAAATTGGCAGTGTTATGTAGCAATGTTACAGATACAGTATAGAAAACTGCCAGATGGTGGCACTGCTGCTGTATAGTGTGTGTGTTTGTGTGTGTGTCCTTCACAAGAGAAAGAGTGATTGCAAGGCACATCCAGGTAAACCCATGTAGAGCCTGTGAAATATCAGAATAGGCTAGCTTTGATTTAACGGCATAAGTCAGTTGGAACATGTGTCATTCTGGTGTTTCTTGATGCATCTCGTTTATCGACACCCACAGTCAAATAGGGGGACAGGGTGTGGTCAAGGTGCATTTCAGGAAATGTGCAGTAGCCCTAGTACATACAACAACTTACCCACCCCCCTTATCTGCCCCTTTGTCAATGGAACTACATCAATTCACTCCCCATCTTTTTTAGTCAGACCGTTATGTCTTCAGCAAAAGCGAGAGAGACTGAGAGAGAGCGATGTGTAGACTGATGTGTATGGGTTAGGCTATGTGTGCTGTTAGATCTCAGGATGACAGTGATCTATCCCCAGAACAGTACCTGTCAGTAAAAGAGTAGCTATAGGACACAGCAGAGAGAGCATGCCCTCATACACATCTACAGGGCTGAGGTGGAGAGGGTCAAATGTTTCAAGTTCCTCACTGAGGACCTGAAATGGTCCCTCCACACTGACACTATGGTGAAGAAGGCGCAAGAGCACCTCTTCAACCTCAGGAAGCTGAAGAAATTCAGCTTGGCCCCCAAGACCCTCACAAACTTCTACAGATGCACCATCGAGAAACGTCTGTCAGGCTGTAACACCATCTGGCACGGCAACTGCACCACCCGCAAACACAGGGCTCTCCAGGGGCACACTGCCTGCCCTCCATGACATCTACAGCACCCGGTGTCATAGGAGGCCAAGAAGAACATTAAGGACAGCCACCCAATTCACATCCCTCATGATAAAGTACTACTGAATTACTATACAAAATCTAGGAATTGTAGGAATTGTATAGTAAATGTATAATGATGCACTACTCAAGTAGAGTTTTGTAGTGTTCAGTAGGAAAACAGTAGTGCTTCCAGTAGTAATCAGGTAGAGATTCTACTACTTGATGTTGGTAGTAAATAAGTAGCCAAAACACTACAGGCAAACTGCACTGATGTTTCAGTAGTGAGCAGTAGAGTTTTGCAGCTTGTGGCTGCACATCCTGTGCCCGTGACCGCAGAAGAAGAGTTGAAGAAAAGTTGCTTTTTGTTAGCTAGCTAGTGTTATATAAAATATAAAATATTATCATCTTCCATTCTTCCATCCTGTCTTTTATACCCCTTAGGCTGACACCATCTGTAAGTTTAACTTTCCTTTATGTTTTATGAATAGTTACATGTCATTGTTTAGCTGTTTATAACGTTTTACTACATCAAAAAAATTGCTACCCAAAAAGGTCTTAGCAATTGTGTTTAGCTTAGCAGCTTGCTAGCCCTATTGAAATGTAACGTTAGCTATGTAGCCTCTGTTTTCATCATGTTAGCTAATAGGTATGTGTTTGTGTGCAAATGTATAGTATTTTCATATTAGTATACTTCCGCATTCAACTTACATTTTTTTAACCTGT
Source organism: Oncorhynchus nerka (assembly GCF_034236695.1). Taxonomy (NCBI): domain Eukaryota; kingdom Metazoa; phylum Chordata; class Actinopteri; order Salmoniformes; family Salmonidae; genus Oncorhynchus; species Oncorhynchus nerka. The sequence goes on from NC_088410.1 coordinate 67,203,076, forward strand.
TGCTAAGGAGGCCCTCAACAGGCCATTGTTGGTAAGACTGAGTTTAGTAGTGATCAATAGGAAAACAGTAGTGCTTCCAGTAGTAATCAAGTAGAGATTCTACTACTTGATCTCTCTCTCCACAGATGATGCAATCTCTATTGCACTCCACACTGCCCTTTCCCACCTGGACAAAAGCAACACTTATGTGAGAATGCTACTCATTGATTAATTGAGAATGCTTATTCATCCCGGCACAGCCAGAAGAGGACTGGCCACCCCTCATAGCCTGGTTTCTCTCTAGGTTTCTTCCTAGGTTTTGGCCTTTCTAGGGAGTTTTTCCTAGCCACCGTGCTTCTACACCTGCATTGCTTGCTGTTTGGGGTTTTAGGCAGGGTTTCTGTACAGCACTTTGAGATATCAGCTGATGTAAGAAGGGCTATATAAATACATTTGATTTGATTTGACTACAGCTCAGTGTTCAACACCATAGTACCCTCAAAGCTCATCACTAAGCTAAGAATCCTGGGACTAAACACCTCCCTCTGCAACTGGATCCTGGACTTCCTGACGGGTCGCCCCCAGGTGGTGAGGGTAGGTAGCAACACATCTGCCACGCTGATCCTCAACACTGGAGCTCCCCAGGGGTGCGTGCTCAGTCCCCTCCTGTACTCCCTGTTCACCCACGACTGTATGGCCAGGCACGACTCCAACACCATCATTATGTTTGCAGACGACACAACAGTGGTAGGCCTGATCCCCGACAACAATGAGACAGCCTATAGGGAGGAGGTCAGAGACCTGGCCGGGTGGTGCCAGAATAACAACCTATCCCTCAAAATAACCAAGACTAAGGAGATAATTGTGGACTACAGGAAAAGGAGGACCGAGCACGCCCCCATTCTCATCGACGGGGCTGTAGTGGAGCAGGTTGAGAGCTTCAAGTTCCTTGGTGTCCACATCTACAACAAGCTAGAATGGTCCAAACACACCAAGACAGTCGTGAAGAGGGCACGACAAAGCCTATTACCTCTCAGGAAACTAAAAGGTTTTGGCATGGGTCCTGAGATCCTCAATAGGTTCTACAGCTGCAACATCGAGAGCATCCTGACTGGTTGCATCACGGCCTGGTACGGCAATTGTTCAGCCTCTGACCGCAAGGCACTACAGAGGGTAGTGCGTACGGCCCAGTACATCACTGGAGCTAAGCTGCCTGCCATCCATGACCTCTACACCAGGCGGTGTCAGAGGAAAGCCCTAAAAATTGTCAAAGATCCCAGCCACCTCAGTCATAGGCTGTTCTCTCTACTACCACATGGCAAGCGGTACCGGAGTACCAAGTCTAGGACAAAAAGGCTTCTCAACAGTTTTTACCCCCAAGCCATAAGACTCCTGAACATGTAATCAACTGGCTACCCGGACTATTTGCATTGTGAGCCCCCCAACCCCTCTTTTAAGCTGATGCTGCTCTCTGTTTATCACATATGCATAGTCACTTTAACTATACATTCATGTAATACTACCCCAATTGGGCCGACCAACCAGTGCTCCCGCACATTGGCTAACCGGGCTATCTGCATTGTGTCCACATCTGTTCCTGGATGTTTGGAAGAAGTTGCTCTCGGAGGATGTGTTGGTACCATTCTTTATTCATGGCTGTGTTCTTAGGCAAAATTGTGAGTGAGCCCACTCCCTTGGCTGAGAAGCAACCCCACACATGAATGGTCTCAGGATGCTTTACTGTTGGCATGACACAGGACTGATGGTAGCGCTCACCTTGTCTTCTCCAGACAAGCTTTTTTCCAGATGCCCCAAACAATCGGAAAGGGGATTCATCAGAGAAAATGACTTTAGCCCAGTCCTCAGCAGTCCAATCCCTGTACCATTTGCAGAATATCAGTCTGTCCCTGATGTTTTTCCTGGAGAGAAGTGGCTTTTCTCACTGTGCGTGCAGATGCACTCACACCTGCCTGCTGTCATTCCTGAGCAAGCTCTGTGCTGGTAGTGCCCTGATCCCGCAGCTGAATCAATTTTAGGAGGCGGTCCTGGCGATTGCTGGACTTTCTTGGACGCCCTGAGGCCTTCTTCACAACAATTGAACCACTCTCCTTGAAGTTCTTGATGATACGATAAATGGTTGATTTAGGTGCAATCTTACTGGCAGCCATATCCTTGCCTGTGAAGCCCTTTTCGTGCAAAGCAATGATGACAGCATTTGTTTCCTTGCAGGTAACCATGGTTGACAGAGGAAGAACAATGATTCCAAGCACTACCCTCCTTTTGAAGCTTCCAGTCTGTTATTCGAACTCAATCAGCATGACAGAGTGATCTCCAGCCTTGTCCTCGTCAACACTCACACCTGTGTTAACGAGAGAATCACTGACATGATGTCAGCTGGTCTTTTTGTGGCAGGGCTGAAATGCAGTGGAAATGTTTTTGGGGATTCAGTTCATTTGCATGGCAAAGAGGGACTTTGCAATTCATTGCAATTCATCTGATCACTCATCATAACATTCTGGAGTATTTGCAAATTGCCATCATACAAATTGAGGCAGCAAACTTTGTGAAAATGAATATTTGTGTCATTCTCAAAACCTTTGGCCACGACTGTATATCCAGCTATATATTCCCTTCCCCTGTCAGTCACTTTTGGATTAAATGGTTTGCCAAGCAGATATTAGCCCAAAGGCCGGCAGATGGCGATATTAAGTCGCTTCATTTTCTTAGCGCCCAAAATAAATCCATGCAGCCAGCTATACACTCGTATCCCGGTTTTTACATAACAAAATATCCATTCAGGCTGCAAAGGCATCCATTTCCTCCTTAACTTGATTAAATGGCAAGGTGGTGGAAAAAATTGGGAAAGTATTAATACTTTGTTTATGAAACACAATTTACCACCACCATGCTAGTGTAATGGATGTGAAACGCTAGCTTAGTTAGCGGTGGTGCGCGCTAAATAGCGTTTCAATCGGTGACGTCACTTGCTCTGAGACCTTGAAGTAGTAGTTCCCCTTGCTCTGCAAGGGCTGCGGCTTTTGTGGAGTGATGGGTAACGATGCTCCGTGGGTGTCAGTTGTTGATGTGAGCAGAGGGTCCCTGGTTCGCACCCGGGTATGGGCGAGGGGATGGTCAAAAGTTATACTGTTACACTAGGAGTGGCTGAATGCTAGCCCATGGATGTTGTGTATCACTTTCAGACAATTAAGTTGCAGCAGTCTGTTGTTTACCCTTGGTCTGAACCAAGGGGCCAGGCTTACCGTAGAAGCACAGTTTCGACAGCTCCTACAGTCTTGCTTCCGTACTGCAGTTTAACTGACGCTCGGCCCAGAAAGACAATTCCCATAGACGGTCACATAGAAAAGTCAGATTAGAACATTCATAATGAGACACTTTAGTCATTACCTTTGTGGGCAAAACATCCATTGAACTATTCAAATAAATGTTTCTGAGTCCAATTTGATTTCCATCACTCACAGCCGAATATATTATTTTACATTCATCCAATGTCTGCCATGTTTTTGGATGACTTAATGATGTTGTCGCTGCTCGTGCAGCTCCCTGTGTGCAATGAGTTCTAGTGCAAATGTGATGTTGGTTCGCATTAAACCGGATGCAACCTGTATATAGATGGTCCATGAATCGGTGTATGCGAACGTGAGTAGATTACTTTGAAAACGATGACATCTTGGACGCAGTCTCCAATTCTTATTATACCTCAGTGGTGGAAAAACAATTAACCCTGTTCCATATAGACAGTATGGCCAATATATACGGTATATATACAGTTGAGGTCGGATGTTTACATACACCTTGGCCAAATACATTTAAACTCAGTTTTTTACAATTCCTGACATTTGCTGCAGGAGGGACTGGTGCACTTCACAAAATAGACGAGTACATGAGGAAAGAAAATTATGTGGATATATTGAAGCAACATCAGTCAGGAAGTTAAAGCTTGGTTGCAAATGGATCTTCCAAATGGACAATGACTCCAAGCATACTCACAAAGTTGTTGCAAAAGGACAACCAAGTCAAGGTATTGGAGTGGCCATCACAAAGTCTTGACCTCAATCCTATAGAATCATTGTGGGTAGAACTGGAAAAGCATGTGCGAGCAAGGAGGCCTACAAAGAAGGCACCAGCTCTGTCAGGAGGAATGGGTCAAAATTCACCCAACTTATTGTGGGAAGCTTGTGGAAGGCTACCTGAAATGTTTGACCCAAGTTAAACAATTTAAAGTCAATGCTACCAAATACTAATTGAGTGTATGTAAACTTCTGACCCACTGGGAATGTGATGAAAGAAATAAAAGCTGAAATAAATCATTGTCACTACTATTATTCTGACATTTCACATTCTTAAAATAAAGTGGTGATCCTAACTGACCTAATACAGGGAATTTGTACTAGGATTAAATGTCAGGAATTGTGAAAATCTGAGTTTAAATGTATTTGGCTAAGGTATATGTAAACTTCTGACCTCAACTGTCAATATATATATATAAACTCAGCAAAAAAAGAAACATCCTCTCACTGTCAACAGCATTTATTTTCAGCAAACTTAACATGTGTAAATATTTGTATGAACATAATAAGATTCAACAACTGAGACATAAACTGAACACGTTCCACAGACATGTGACTAACAGAAATGGAATAATGTTTCCCTTAACAAAGTTGGTCAACATCAAAAGTAACAGTCAGTATCTGTTATGGCCACCAGCTGCATTAAGTACTGCAGTGCATCTCCTCCTCATGGACTGCACCAGATTGACAGTTCTTGCTGTGAGATGTTACCCCACTCTTCCACCAAGGCACCTGCAAGTTCCCGGACATTTCTGGGGGGAATGGGTCTAGCCCTCACCCTCCGGTCCAACAGCTCCCAGACGTGCTCAATGAGATTGAGATCAGGGCTCTTCGTTGGCCATGGCAGAACACTGACATTCCTGTCTTGCAGGAAATCACACACAGAACGAGCAGTATGGCTGGTGTCATTGTCATGCTAGAAGATGTCAAGATGAGCCTGCAGGAATGGTACCACATGAGGGAGGAGGATGTCTTCCCTGTAATGTACAGCGTTGAGATTGCCTGCACTGACAATAAGCTCAGTCCGATGATGCTGTGATACACCGCCCCAGACCATGACGGACCCTCCACCTCGATCCCGCTCCAGAGTACATGCCTCGGTGTAACGCTCATTCCTTCGACGACAAGTATGAATCCGACCATCACCCCTGGTGAGACAAACCCGCGACTCATCGGAGAAGAGCACTTTTTGCCAGTCCTGTCTGGTCCAGCAACGTTGGGTTTGTGCCCATAGGTGACGTTGTTGCCGGTGATGTCTGGTGAGGACGTTCCTTACAACTGGCCTACAAGCCCTCAGTCCAGCCTCTCTCAGCCTATTGCGGACTGTCTGAGCACTGATGGAGAGATTGTGTGTTCCTGGTATAACTCGGGCAGTTGTTGTTGCCATCCTGTACCTGTTCCGCAGGTGTGATGTTCGGATGTACCGATCCTGTGCAGTTGTTGTTACACGTGGTCTGCCACTACGAGGACAATCAGCTGTCCGTCCTGTCTCCCTGTAGCGCTGTCTTAGGCGTCTCACAGTACGACATTGGAATGAACTCACTGAAGTGGTGAATGACCTTGAGCCTTCTTGGATGGGCACTTCTAATGTAACTCTATGGCAGTACCCAAGGGGCTTGAATTTTCTAGCTCTTCTCGTAGATTTTGCGGTGACCTAGTGTCCCCGTGAGTGACAGAACACTGAGCAAATCACGGCGCAACTAGAAAACATTACCAACCCCTACACGCCGTATTTTCCGTTGGCTGCCCCACCACCACAGAAAGCACTGAGCTAGTCTGAAACACCCTCCTTTTGGCGCTGCCTTACTCAAGAAAGCAAAAATGAGACCATGTTTATGTGCCGCTTGATTAACTAAATTTTTTTTTTTTTTTACATGGTTTGCAAAATTATATGTGACATGTATAAATACCAAAATAACATTGCAAATCAGGCAAATCAATGCCCCACCTGCCCTGAATGACGGGTCGACACTGGTTATAAATCCTATAGTTTTTACAGACTGTACTGTTGTTTTCACTATAGTATTTATTTAGTGTAGTATACTCTTAACATTTACAGTTAACTATAGTATAAATACTGTAGTAAAAGAAAACCGTGCTTCTTCATCTGCATTGCTTGCTCTTTGGGGTTTTAGGATGGGTTCTGCATACACACTTTGTGACAACTGCTGATGTAAAAAGGACTTTATAAATACACATTTGACTGATAGTATATACTATGGTAATTAAAGTAGTGTTTTTGCGGACTGTAGTATACTTAAGCAATAAGGCACGAGGGGGTGTGGCATATGGCCAATATATCACTGCTAAGGGCGGTTCTTAGGCACGACACAACGCAATTAGAGCAGTAAAAATAAAAGTTTTGTCATACCCGTGATATATGGTCTGATATACCACGGCTGTCAGCCATTCAGCATTCAGGACTCGAACCACCCAGTTTATAATGTAGTATTACTATAGCGTTTTTGCAGACATGACTCTTATTATTTTTTACAAAGAAGTGGAGGCTTTCTCCTTCAGGAAACCTATGCGAGAATGACAAAAATAACACATTTTCCATAACCAGTGAGTACAGAAATTTGCATCCTGTAGCTCTAACTCCAAAAGGTTTTGGGACACTGTAAAGTCCATGGAGAACAAGAGCACCTCCTCCCAGCTGCCCATCCACGATAATCGAGAATTTCAAGAAGCATTTCTCTACGGCTGGCCATGCTTTCCTCCTGGCTACCCCACCCCGGCCAACAGCTCTGCATCCCCTGCAGCTACTTGCCCAAGCCTCCCCAGCTTCTCCTTCACCCAAATCCAGATAGCAGATGTTCTGAAAGAGCTGCAAAACCTGGACCCATACAAATCAGCTGGGCTTTGTCACGCCCAGACCTTAGAGAGCCGTTTTATTTCTCTATTTGGTTAGGTCAGGTTGTGATGTGGGGTGGGCATTCTATGTTTCCTATTTCTTTGTTTTTGGCCGAGTGTGGTTCCCAATCAGAGGCAGCTGTCTATCGTTGTCTCTGATTGGGAATCATACTTAGGTAGCCTTTTTCCCACCTGTGTTTTGTGGGTAGTTATTTTCTGTTTTGTCTCTGTTACCTGACAGAATTGTACGCTTTCGTTTTGTTACTTTGTTTGAGTGTTTTTTGATAAATAAAAAAATGATGAACACTTTTCACTCTGCGCTTTGGTCCACTCCTTCCGACGACAGGCGTTACAGGGCTAGACAATCTGGACCCTCTCTTTCTAAAAATTATCCGCCGCCATTGTTGCAACCCCTATTACCAATCTGTTCAACCTCTCTTTCGTATCGTCCGAGATCCCTAAAGATTGGAAAGCTGCCGCGGTCATCCCCCTCTTCAAAGGAGGTGACACTCTAGACCCAACCTGTTATAGACCTATATCCGCCCTGCCTTTCTTAAGACTTCAAAAGCAAAGTTAATTAACAGATCACTGACCATTTCGAATCCCACCGTACCTTCTCCGCTGTGCAATCCGGTTTCCGAGCTGGTCACGGGTGCACCTCAGCCACACTCAAGGTACTAAACGATATCATAAACGACATCGATAAAAGATTGTACTGTGCAGCCGTCTTTATCGACCTGGCCAAGGCTTTCGACTCTGTCAATCACTGTATTCTTATCGGCAGACTCATCAGCCTTGGTTTCTCAAATGACTGCGTCGCCTGGTTCACCAACTACTTTTCAGACAGAGTTCAGCTAACCGATCGCTGCAGCTGTACATAGCTCATCTGTAAATAGCCCATCCAATCTACCTACCTCATCCCCATATTGTTTTTATTTACTTTTCTGCTCTTTTGCAAACCAGTATTTCTACTTGCACATTATCATCTGCACATCTATCACTCCAATGTTAATTTGCTAAATGGTAATTACTTCACTACTATGGCCTATTTATTGCCTTACCTCCTCACGCCGTTTGCACACACTGTATATAGACTTTCTTTTTTGAATTATATTGTGTTATTGACTGTACGTTTGTTTATTCCATGTGTAACTCTGTGTTGTTGTTTGTGTCACACTGCTTTGCTTTATCTTGGCCAGGTCGCAGTTGTAAATGAGAACTTGTTCTCAACTAGCCTACCTGGTTAAATAAAGGTGAAAATAATAAAAAATAAGTAGGCCTAAACGGACAGTTCAGTTCTTTCTATTTCCAGTAACAAGCAGGGAACACAATATATGCTATATACTTGGTATGTAACTTTTTCACTTATGTCTGGCACAAATTTGTGATATGGGGGAGGGGAATGGGCAGGGTACATGCAAATGTAATACTGTAGTTTTTACTATAGTTAAAAAAGTGTTGTGTTTTTACGGACATTACTGTAGTATTTACTACAGTGTTTTTTTGCAGATAATACTGTATAATTTACAATAGGATTCTACAGGATAATACACCATTCTATAGTAAGTACTACACATGATAGAGGGATACTACAGTGTGTAGTATAGTATTCTATAGCATTCTATTGTAAGTACTGTAGACCTCTATAGTAAACTGCAGTATTTTTTCATGTGGGTATACGATATACAGTCATTGGTAGCAGATCATTTTTGGACACCGCACCGCGACAACTGCACGCCCATTGTGGCGCAGAGGGACAATCTGTTCACAAGAGCAGAGAGGCAGCGACACGACTCATTTGCATGAGGCAGCCTAGGAACGAGGACAAGCTGCGCTGCGGTTCTGGTCTGATGAGGCAGCAACAAGGACCAGAAAACATGTACATTTGAGCCACATAAAGGGCGAACAATCCGCGATATGGTTGTCGGAGCATGGAAGCTCCAGAAGACGTGTCGGTCCGGGAACAGCTTTTCCACGACCGAGTCAGAGAGACCATAGTAAGTACAGTCTGTTCTCGTCGACTGCGGTGAAATTGAGAGCTTGCCTGTTGATTGGAGTGCTCTCGCTGCACTGCCGTGATCATCAGTCAGCTGCAAGTGCAATTGTATCTCATAACATTTACAATTTGCTGAATATGTCTGGCTGTAGGTTATTCCAGGAACTTGCTGTTAGAATTTGTCATATTTCTCAATTACCCCTTTGCCCTACCATTACCACTGTATACCTTCAGCGTCCCTCCTGTGTTTTTGATAAAGAAAAATGTGAGGTCATGTTGCTGCTATTCAACCCCAAAATATGCCCCTACTGTAGACTGCTTAAGAATATTGTGCAGCCGTATGCACTTTAATCTTACACCTGTCTACAATGTAACAACAAACATCAGACAGTAACATCAGACAGTTCGATAGTTCACCAAGTAGGCCTGATGCAGGATAGTTATTGCATTCTTGATGACATAAATTACATTTTACTATAATTATTAACACCATTGCCTGTGTACTGGTAGATCCAGATGTTGAAGCATCAACATATCAGCATCAATGAAGTGTACAATGTAGCCTAACTTTAATTGAACCTTAATATTCAGCTCTAAAAACCAAGTCACAATGAGAACCTGGGTATTTGTGGTAAAAATAGGTTATTGCTGCACAGGTATGTGCTCAAAGCACATTATGTTATGGGATGTCAAACCTGTTGCCATTTTTATGTAGTGTAAAATGTCGTTGGACCAGTATTTGTTACATTTGAAACGCATTAAATGTTGTGCTGTATGTGCTCATGTAATCCTGGCATGATGGCTCTATCACCACAGCAGCACAGGGAAGTGACCCATGACCCTGCTTAGCACAGTAGATCTGTCTCTCTTCTGCCTGTCTGACTCACTGATACAGATGACATTAAGTCATTCCAGACTCTCTCTCTCTATTTTCTAACTCTCATTCCTGTGAGTGCATTATAGGCTGCTAATAGCGTTTATCTTTGTGTTTATGTGGGCAATGCGTTTCTATCCACATGCACGTGTGTCCTACGTGCCTTAGGCTGGACAGAGTGTGCAGCCTTTTAATGAAAGTAGTGGTAGTGCTAGTTAAATTTTTCATGACCTACATCTGCCCTTCGAAAGGCTGTTCAGTCTTAACAGGTACAGTGGCATGCATAGTTATCAATAATACCATTCCCCCACTCCTATTTTCCAGTAGGGCTGAATGGACACAACATGGTCTCAATGACAGAGGCATGCATTAGTAGCACAACCTTTCATCACAGAGGTGTGCTTTTTCTCACAGAAATATTCAACAAATACTTGTTGTGTAAAGCACTAACAAGCTAAATATTTGTATGAATATGATGTTTTACCTTTACATCCAAACTTTTAACAACATGTCTGAGACGGTTATCTTTTGTTCTGTCTTTACGACACCAGTGTCCAGCTCACTGACTAATAGGAAATACTGGAGAAATCCTTCAGCACACAGGACTTGAGTTTGTCTAGTGGGCTGGCAGCTTAGCCCAACCTGAAAGTGTTTACACAACTGCAGAGAGGAGGATCGAGACCGACTGAGAGAGGGAGGAAATATTCTGATGTGAAAGTCAGAAATACAGAGAAATACCAGACAGAATGACAGACAGACAGGTGGGGACAGACAGACAGATGGGGAGTGTGCGTCAGAGCTGAGACAGGGAACACTGTTGTCCTCTGGACTAGAGCAGGTGAAGGTGCCCTCAGTGGGGCTCTGTCTATTTGTTCCTTCAGGAGGATAAAAAATATAAGCCTGTGGTGTTTTGTCCTTCACAAAGGACAGTCTTGCTGTGACCGAACATGATGGCTGTGTTTGTTGGGATTGGAGGCTCAACTTAACGTGCATCTATATACAGTATATGCTACTTGTATATGCCGTGGACCTTCAATGGTGCTCCGTATTCTCTCTGTCATTTATTGGCAGTTTGCTCTGATACAGTGGGGCTTTTGTTTGGGGCATTAGCGAGCTGGGCATTAGCTGTTGGGGCTGTTGGGTATAAGCTGGTTAGCATTGTGACATGGGCTATGTTTGCCTTCTCTCCCACATCTCTCTATCAAAGGGTGGATTTACATCAGTAAAATGTGTGTAGTAAGATCTAGCGCTCTTCAACATCAGATGTGCAACTTTTCTGTTTTACACTTTACTTTAGCCTTGGATGTGGTGTGGCCAAAGCCACATTCCAGCTTCATGTGTGTGTGCAGCTATTACCATACTGTAAATACCATAGTATTTAGACAATCAAAATGTTTTCAAATGTATTTTATTTAACTAGGCAAGTAAGTTAAGAATCAAACTCTACAGGAGCTTCTCATCTAAACTATATTCTACATAATGTTGCACATTTGATTAATGCAATGATTCACAAATGTGTGGATCATTTATAATCCTTTTCATTTTCAATTTAGCTAACAGAGCAAGAATGCTGTCTACTGATATTAAGGTACTTCTTGCAGGGACAGGTGGTGTGGGAAAGCCATTGTCTTTACACTATAATACCCAGAGGTAGTGTGGGAGACATCTCTAAAAGGCAGATTTTTGTATCTAGATCTGTCTTTTTACACTACAATATAATCTTTCCTGGAACTAGATTCCATCGTCAAAGTATTGTAGTGTAAAGAGGCCCAAAGTTCAGCTTTGTGGTCTGTGGATTTAAAACCCCTGTCTCCCAAAATCCTCAAACTGCCCACCATCGGCCCCATTCTCTCTGAGCTGTCTGAATGCCCAGGTTGTTTCAGTCCAGCCCAGTTTATTATTCTTCAGCCTGTATCTTAGTACTGGCCAAGGACTGGTTTTAGATGGCTTGCTTTATTACAGAGCAAGTCACACATCATGTACTTTAAGCATCTGAATGTCTCAGTTGGCTATTTGGAGCACTGTGTCACTCTGTAGCATCGTCTTTCAGTTTGGGAATGGGAAATGAATAGTTGTTATTAGGCATTTTCTGCAGTTGCGTATTTATATTGTAGTACATTGCTCTAACAAAGCTTTTACTTGTATACAGCTAAGCCTGCAACTCAACTCTGGTATAATTGCAGTGACATCATCACATTATAACCATCAGATTTATTAGACTCCAAAAAAGACTGGCAAGGACACGACGTCAATCCACACTTAATAAAGAGACAAACATTCAGTGAAAATGTTTTAGAAACTAAGAGTATATTGGATGTGTGAGGTATGGTAGTTCTTAATGCTAAACATGATCTGTTACAACTACTGAGCTCTGCCCTAGTTCATTGGATGTTGGTGTCACTGGGTAGGCTATGAGGTGGGGTATCCAATTCTGCCTTGTCGTTCATCCACACACTAGGTAAGTCTGTGGTGGCTGCCATTTGTGGGTCAAGCTTATCAAATGTACATGATTATACAAGTCAGCAGGCACATCATGTCCAAGTATACATTAGGGGCATCATCACAGACACAGATTCTCTCCCTGTAATAAGGATCACATTCAGATAGGAGTGCTAACATTTACAGTTATAGGATGTAGCTCTGTTTTTATTTACCTTCACAACATGTTATATTAGAGTATTTTATTAGACCACCGGAATATTCTGGAACAGAACATTTACTTACCTACCTCTGATCCCGCAGATATCTCCTTATGTCATATTTATGATATTATGTTTTTCTCTCTCTGTTATTTGTTAACCTGATTGCGTCATCTTTATTCAGACCAGGGTGGGGATATGTTTCTTTGATTCTGGCACAGAACTGCTGCCATTCCTAGTTCCCTAAATTGGAAGAATAGTGTCCTCCATTTTAGAAAATGTCTGGTCATTTCTGTTTTATAGGGGATCGGTGGGTATGTGAGTATTTAGTTTGTTATGTTGTTGGCTTTTTTTGTAATCCCAGCCGGTCTCCTCTCCACTCTCTCGTTGCTTAATCTGGTAATCCTGATCATCTGACCCCCTCTCATCTATCTACTACATAACTAACCCCGATGACCCTGTTTATAAAACCAGGTGCTCAATCACAGTCACAGATTGCCAAAACCTTCATTTGGTAACTAGAAATCCATTCCAATTATGTAATTCTGCATCTGTAATACAGTTAGGCTACCTACAGACAATACAGTATCACTAACCTGGGGATCTTTCATTTTCCGATAATAAACGAGAACTTAATTTTGTTGTAAAGGGAGAGAATGCAGAGTTCAACTTGATTCTACTGATCAGTGATTGATTCACATACATTAGGATGTGCCTCCTGGAATGCAGGCTTGAGGGTAAACTATTGTTTTGAAGGTAGAACCACAAGTGATGATCTGCATTCATCTCGCCACACCTGCAACAATAAATCACTCTTCTGAGTTGTGGCTAAACGGGTTCATAGCATGCGTCTATTGGCTTTTGTTCAGAATTCTTCAAACAAACAGCAAGCTATACAGTTTGACGTGGATGAGAAAATTGACTTTCCACTCCCTAGAATGTGCATGTTTCCTTTCTTATCCTTGTTTTCTCTTTGAAAGTTTAAAGATGCCCAGCTTTGACAGAGGGCATGCATGGTGTTAATCGGGCAACCATAGCAAAAATAAACACAGTGCAGGTAACAGAGAGGGAGATGATTGACTCTCCTGTGTGTTCCTGGGCTCCGTCATCTCTAAGATCATTGGGGTGATGTCTTGATGAACCAGCTGGAGGTTGAAAAGCCTGCCTGTAAATGATCTGCATTAGTGTGACAGAGGACTTGAAGACTTTGTCTGGTGTTTGTTTGCCCTGTGCGAACCTACTCACCTCTGTTATACAGCAACACTCGGGGTCGACAGCAGCGTTGTGTGTATTTTCTCCATAGAGTGAATTCTTGCTTTATAAATGCAAATAGAGATGAGAAAACAAACAACTAGCAACGTGCATGTCCCCGCCCATATGTCTTTTTTCAGCCATCTATTTCTTGTGTGAGGGGGGCAAAATCCACTTGTGTGAGGGGGGCAAAATCCACTTGTGTGAGGGGGGCAAAATCCACTTGTCACTTAAATCTCACTGGACTGATTGCTTTTATTTTACTCCTGTGACTTTTTCATGCATTTGCGTGTGCCTGTTGTTTTTTCCCGTTAACGTTACGACCGCGGATATATTTGTAATGACCTGTCAAACACATCCCAGTATTGGCCATAATGGACTCAATGGAATGCATTGTCTTTCCATTGCATCTATAAGAACACAAAAGTTTTGTTGGGGATTTAACACATCTCGACACTTGCATCATAAGAAAGAGAGGAAAGATAACTTTATTTTGATTGGTGTACATTTTTTTGTGGATTAAAAAAATAAATAATTTGATACAGTTGAAATGTTAACCAATTAGATGCGCTGAATGAAAGCATCTCCTGAAAATGAACAGTTGGATTCTAGTGATATTATGTCTGATTTCGCAAACAATGTAAAGCATGTATAGATAGGTGTAATCTAAAGCCAAGGATGTTGATTTCTAATCTGAGTGTATCCTGCTATTGACACTCTTGTTGAATTATTCAACAGAATGTGACAACAACATGAATTAATGAGTGCAGGGAGGCCTAGACTAGGGATGGCCAACTTGGATGGGGTTGGGGGGCCACAACAAAATCTGAACTCATATGGGGGGGCGCAGTTGCTTGCGGATCTGCGTACCCACATCCATACCCCCTCCCCCACATTGCGAGCAAAACATTTTAGCGTGCCTCCCTCTTGACAGCAGAGAGAACAATCATTTCGTGCAATTCTACACATTTTTACCATTTAGCATTTATTAGAATTGTTTTTAAAACTTGAATCAATTTTGATGACCCGTTGCTACAATGACCGAATAATAAAAGATTGACTTATTCCCACAATTAGCATGGATTAATCATAGGAAGTCTGATCCTAAACGTTGATCTCAGTGTTTTTATCTCCACAGATCTGTGTCCTGCTTTTCATATGTCTCTACATTGTCTCCTATCTGGTCATCACCCACTACAAGAGGAATGCTGAGTTTACCATAGGTATGTGTGAATCTGAGAGGTCACTGGAGTGAAGGCCAGGTCACAGTGGACTGCCAGGTCTGCTGGGTTTCTGTGGCTCAACACTACTGATTTAACTCTAAAAGTAATTGATTGGACTCTTGATAGTTCTGTATGCCTCCCAATGTCCTCCTTTGGTCCTGTACAAGTAGGTGTTGTATTACAGCCAGGACGACCGTATATATGTATACAGTGCCTTCGGAAAGTATTCAGACCCCTTGACTATTTCCAGATTTTGTTACTTTACATCCTTATTCTTAAATGGATTAAATCGTTTTTGTCCCACTTCAATCTAGACACAATACCCCATAATGACACAGCAGAAACAGGTTTTTAGACATTTTTGCTAATTTATGAAAAATACAACACTAAAATATATTTATATAATTATTCAGACCCTTTACTCAATATATTTTTGAAGCACCTTTGGCAGTGAGTCTTAATGAGTATGACGCTACAAGCTTGGTACACTTGTATTTGGGGAGTTTCTCCCATTCTTTTCTGCAGATCCTCTCAAGCTCTGTCAGGTTGTATAGGGAGTGTTGCTGCACAGCTATTTTCAGGTCTCTCCAGAAATGTTTGTTCTGGTTCAAGTCCGGGCTCTGGCTCGGCCACTCAAGGACATTGAGAGACTTGTCTCGAAGCCACTCCTGCGTTGTCTTGGCTGTGTGCTTAGGGTCGTTGTCCTGTTGGAAGGGGAACTGTCACCCCAGTCTGAGGTCCTGAGCGCTCTGGAGTAGTTTTTCATCAAGGATCTCTCTTTACTTTGCTCTGTTCATCTTTCCCTCAATCCTGACTAGTCTTCCAGTCCCTGTCGCGGAAAAACAACCCCACAGCAGCATGATGCTGCCACCACCATGCTTCACCATAGGGATGGCGCCAGGTTTTCTCCAGACGTGATGCTTGGTATTTAGGCCAAAAAGTTCAATCTTGGTTTTATCAGACCAGAGAATGTTGTTTCTCATGATCTGAGAGTCTTTAGGTAACGTTTGGCAAACTCCAAGCGGGCTGTCATGTGCCTTTTACTGAGGAGTGACTTCTGTCTGGCCACTCTAAGATAAAGGCCTGATGGGTGGAGTGCTGCAGAGAGGGTTGTCCTTCTGGAAGTTTCTCCCATCTCCACAGAGAAACTCTAGAACTCAGAGTGACCATTGGGTTCTCGGTCACCTCCCTGACCAAGGCCCTTCTCCCCCGATTGCTCAGGCGGCCAGCTCTAAGAAGAGTGTTGGTGGTTCCAAACTTCATCCATTTCAGATTGATGGAGGCCACTGTATTCTTGGGGACCTTCAACGCTGCAGAATTGTTTTCGTCCCCTTCCCCAGATCTGTGTCTGTCCTGTCTCAGCGTTCTACGGACACTTCCTTCAACCTCATGGCTTGGTTTTTGCTCCGACATGCACTGTCAACTGTGGGACCTTATATAGACCGGTGTGTGCCTTTCCAAATTATGTCCAATCTATTGAATTTACCACCGGTGGACTCAATGATGATCAATGGAAACAGGATACACCTGAGCGCAACTTCGAGTCTCAAAGAAAAGGGTCTGAATACCTACAGTGGGGCAAAAAAGTATTTAGTCAGCCACCAATTGTGCAAGTTCTCCCACTTTAAAAGATGAGAGGCCTGTAATTTTCATCATAAGTACACTTCAACTATGACAGACAAAATGAGAAAATAAATCCAGAAAATCACATTGTAGGATTTTTAATGAATTTATCTGCAAATTATGGTGGAAAATAAGTATTTGGTTAATAACAAAAGTTTCTCAATACTTTGTTATATACCCTTTGTTGGCAATGACAGAGGTCAAACATTTTCTGTAAGTCTTCACAAGGTTTTCACACACTGTTGCTGGTATTTTGGCCCATTCCTCCATGCAGATCTCCTCTGGAGCAGTGATGTTTTGGGGCTGTTGCTGGGCAACACGGACTTTCAACTCCCTCCAAAGATTTTCTATGGGGTTGAGATCTGGAGACTGGCTAGGCCACTCCAGGACCTTGAAATGCTTCTCACGAAGCCACTCCTTCGTTGCCCGGGCGGTGTGTTTGGGATCATTGTCATGCTGAAAGACCCAGCCACGTTTCATCTTCAATGCCCTTGCTGATGGAAGGAGGTTCACTCAAAATCTCACAATACATGGCCCCATTCATTCTTTCCTTTACACGGATCAGTCGTCCTGGTCCCTTTGCAGAAAAACAGCCCCAAAGCATGATGTTTCCACCCCCGTGCTTCACAGTAGGTATGGTGTTCTTTTGATGCAACTCAGCATTCTTTGTCCTCCAAACACGACGAGTTGAGTTTTAACCAAAAAGTTATATTTTGGTTTCATCTGACGATATGACATTCTCCCAATCTTCTTCTGGATCATCCAAATACTCTCTAGCAAACTTCAGACTGGCCTGGACATGTAATGGCTTAAGCAGGGGGACACCTCTGGCACTGCAGGATTTGAGTCCCTGGCGGCATAGTGTGTTACTGATGGTAGCCTATGTTACTTTGGTCCCAGCTCTCTGCAGGTCATTCCCTAGGTCCCCTCATGTGGTTCTGGGATTTTTGCTCACCGTTCTTGTGATCATTTTGACCCCACGGGGTGAGATCTTGCGTGGAGCCCCAGATCGAGGGAGATTATCAGTGGTCTTGTATGTCTTCCATTTTCTAATAATTGCTCCCACAGTTGATTTCTTCAAACCAAGCTGCTTACCTATTGCAGATTCAGTCTTCCCAGTCTGGTGCAGGTCTACAATTTTGTTTCTGGTGTCCTTTGACAGCTCTTTGGTCTTGGCAATAGTGGAGTTTGGAGTGTGACTGTTTGAGGTTGTGGACAGGTTTTTTTTATACTGATAACAAGTTCAAACCGGTGCCATTAATACGGGTAATGAGTGGAGGACAGAGGAGCCTCTTAAAGAATAAGTTACAGGTCTGTGAGAGCCAGAAATCTTGCTTGTTTGTAGGTGACCAAATACTTATTTTTCCACCATAACTTGCAAATAAATTCATTAAAATCCTACAATGTGATTTTCTGGGTTTTCTTTTCTCATTTTGTCTGTCATAGTTGAAGTGTACCTATGAGGAAAATTACAGGCCTCTCTCATCTTTTAAAGTGGGAGAACTTGCACAATTGGTGGCTGACTAAATACTTTTTTTGCCCCACTGTATGTAAATAAGCTCTTTCTGTTTTTTATATTTAATACATTTGCAAAAATGTCTAACTTGTTTTTGTTTTGCCATTATGGGGTATTGTGTGTAGATTGCAGAGGATTTTAAAATGTGGTTCATCCATTTTAGAATAAGGCTGTAATGTAACAAAATGTGGAAAACGTCAAGGGGTCTGAATACTTTCCAAAGGCACTGAATATGCATATATCAGAATATGTTTGCCCTTGCTTCACATGGCTGTGTATAGATTTTGTATGTCTATATAAACAAGTTGTTGTTTACTATGAAGGAATCATAACTAATATATGTGTGCAGGCATGAGCTAGGGTGTTTTTCACTGCAGCCGCCCCCACCTCACTTGTGAGTGCATGTTTCCATTATGAATTTACACCAAGCGTTGGTATGGTGGACAGGATGCTTTCCAAAATACACTCTGGTACAAATTACAGCCAGAGCCTGTTATGCAACCTCCCTTGGTCTCCCGGATCCTCTGTCCTGTTAGACTGGGCGAGGGGCGCAAGGAATGTTCCCCTGGGATAATAATACGCTCCGTAGGGCATACACAGTGCACAACAACCCCCAAACAACACACTTGGACACACACACACAGAACCAGCGCCCACCTAGTCAGGAATATACGGTTTGCGGCACCCCTTGGACAGCCAATATAGGTGTGTGGACTGGGGGTTTTCACAAACCAGATGTTTCTGGCTATGGTTCCATTCTAGTAATGTCTCTTGTGTAGTGTGTAAACCATGTAGGACGCCAGAGAGAGAGAAGTAAGGGGGAAACGGAGACCTCCATGGGTTTTACTTTAACCAACAAAGGACTCTGTACTTAGGCTGTCTATCCAGTCTTAATTTGCTGGTACAAAAACAATGGGGTACGGAATAAGCCTCAACTTCGAAGCCTGTGTCAAATATGATAATTCCGTTTTTATGACAAAATTCTTAATCGTAAGAGGTCGGGTTAGCAAATTGTTCAATACCACCCCCACCCCTTTCCCAACACTTGCACATGTGTACTAATTTGTGCACTGATTTGTTCAGTTGTTGGAAATAGCTGGCTGATCTGATCAGTCACAGATCAGGGCCATACACATATGGGGCCCAGAGATCTTCAAACAATGTATTACTGTACTTTGATAAAGATTAGCGTTTTGCTTTTGGGCAATTTAATTTCAGAAAGAACCTATTATTACCGGTTCCTGGTTTGTAGCCTGCAGCATAAACACACACACAGCCATACACACACACACAGCCATACACACAGACACACACTGTACGTAGGCCTACACAATAATTTGTTTTGCTTGATCACACACTCTTCCACACATGTGCAAACATGTTTGTCGTTTATAGTTGTTACTCTAAGAACAGTTTTAGCCTGCAGGTGTTTGTTAGAATCAGTGGTGTAGTGGTGCCTGGAGAAGTGGGTATTTTGCCAACATTTTTCCAAACGGCCTGAAGGAAACACACCGTGTGAAAACTTCTATGAGAAACAGTGACATACTCTTTGAAATGATGAATCCCATACTGGTCTTTCACAGTCAGACCAACCCAAGCTGTACTGTGCAGTAGGCTAATAGTAGGCCTACTATTGAAACGGATCAACTGAGTCAGTAATTCACCGGTTTCAGATCCCCCCCTAAAAAAAGTCAGGTATTCGTTCTCAAAGTCACACAATTTTGTTGATTTTCTGTAAAAAAAAAATAAGAAAGTATGTTCTAAGTCTAACAATGCTTACTTAAACCACTTGAGGTCTGAGAAAAATCTAAGAAATTAGATTTTTTTTTAGAGTAGTTGACCTTTAATTCAAGTGTGCAGGCACCTAGCACTATTGTTTTATAAGCAGTGTTTCTGTAGCACATGAGATGGAGTTTGCATAAGAAATGGCACTAGATTGCTTGATTAAAATAATCATCATGATATCATTCTGACAGGTAGGCATGTGCTACTTTGTAGCTAGTTAACATTTAATAGAGCAGGTTTTTGGGAAAGGCTTTCCATCGACTAGAAGACAGTTATGCCTGTCTTTCACATCACTATATTTTCCTGTTCCTTCATTTGTTTGAAACCTGGACATTCTGCTTCATATTATGAGGCGTGTCTTACCTTGCTTGAAAATTGCCTATGGCCAAAATCCCACCATATACATGTGGAGGCAATTATTCTTATGAAGACTTCTCCTGTTCTATTGGTTTTCTTTCAAAGTTCTTTCATTGTCTAACCCATGGTGGTTGTTGCATCTTTAAAGCCCCCCTCTTTCTAACAGATCTTTACATCTGTCCATGAAACCGCTTGCATGTGCGGTGAGCATTTTGGAACAGTGGTTTCACACAAATTGCATTTTGGAACAGTCACGCGTAAGCCTACTGCCCTGTGTACATTGCTGGGCCTAAAAAGGTATACCTACGTATGTATACCCTCCACTACACCACTGGTGAGAATTGAGCAATGTGTGCTTGTCGCCCTTCGGGAATTTAGGGGAAGGAGGTCTTGTCTTTGATCAGGTTCTCAGCTTCTTGCCCAGCCTGTCTAACCCCTCAACCCCACACACGTTTTCCTCTTCTGTAAGCCATACTAACAATTGCGTTGTGTTCTTTAAATTGTAGATAACAGTGAAGATGCAACAGTCAACAAAATTGCGTGAGTAACTTTGAACAATAGAGGCTTTATTACCACCAATCATATCTATTCTGCCACAGAATGTCAGAAAACCAATATACTGAACCTACCTACATATTTGATATTTCTATGTATCATATGGGACTGCTGCTTCTTTGGTAAAAAAAAAATCTAATTTTCTCTCTGTCTTTCTCTAGGCTGTGGCTCTGTACGTTCACTCTCTCTGTCTCTGTGGGCGCTGTTCTACTCCTACCACTCTCCATCTTGTCCAACGAGGTCCTGCTCTCCTTCCCACAGAGCTACTACATGCAGTGGCTTAACGGATCCCTTATACACGGTAAACACACACACAAGCAGCTACATTAACATACACACACACCTGACTGACACACCTGACGCATACAGACATTTTGTTTGTACGAAGGATGAATGACAGTTTAAAGTCATGTGCTAATGAAAGATCTTCTCAGCAGGTAGTTGGTTCAGTGCATATGCTTCACATATTTGCTTTCCCTTTTCATTTGTTCAGAGATTTTGCAGTCCACCACAGGTTGCTACGGGTGTAGCTATTACCTTTACTCAGTGGTGATAAGACTACAGATACGAGCTCCTCAGAGCCTTGAACTTTTAAAACTAACGTTTATGAAACTCCACTAGAGACCTCACTCTTAGAACAATAGGTTCCATAAGGGTTCTTTGGCTGTCCCCATAGGAGAACCCTTTTTGGTTCCAGGTAGAACCCTTTTGGGTTCCATGTAGGACCCTATGTGGAAAGGGTTCTAGTTGGAACAAAAATAGTTTCTTCAAAGGGTTCTCCTATGGGGATAGCCGAAGAACCCTTTTAGATTCTAGATAGAAAAAAAGGCTCTAAGAGTGTATCGCATGTAGAGAGTGACCTCTCACTGTCTGTCTCCATCTCTCAATGCAGGACTGTGGAATATAGTCTTCCTCTTCTCCAACCTATCCCTGGTCTTCCTCCTGCCCTTTGCCTACTTCTTCACTGAGTCTGAGGGCTTCGCTGGATCCAAAAAGGTACCTGCTTCAGTGACAGAGCAGACTGGTAGCAGTAGTGCTCGAGCCAAATCCACTGAGTGTTGTGATGACATGATGAGTTGGCTGAAGCACAAACAGACTTGGACCAGGCTAATGAAAGAGCATCATGTATATGTACACTGTGCTCTTTCCATGACACAGACTGACCAGGTGAATCCAGGTCAAAGCTAAAATCCCTTATTGATATTGTTAAATCCAGTTCAATCAGTGTAGATGAAGGGGAGGAGACAGATTCAAGAAGGATTTTTAAACCTCGAGTCAATTGACACATGGATAGGCAGTAGGTGCCAGGTGCACTGGTTTGAGTGTGTCAAGAACTGCAACGCTGCTGGGTTTTTCACACTCAACAGTTTGCTGTGTGTATGAAGAATGGTCCACCACTCAAAGGACATCTAGCCAACTTAACACAACTGTGGGGAAACATTGGAATCAACATGGGCCAGGATCCCTGTGGAACGCTTTCGACACCTTGTAGAGTCCATGCCCCGACGAATTGAGGCTGTTTTTAGGGAAAAGGGGGTCCAACTCGATATTAGGTGTTCCTAGTGTTTTTGTACACTCAGTGTATATAACATGTGGTATAACGTTTGTATACCCTCTGTACACAGGGTGTGATGGCCCGTCTGTATGAGACAGCAGTAGTCCTCTTCCTCCTGACCCTGCTCGTGTTGGGGATGGTGTGGGTGGCATCAGCCATCCTTGATGACAACATGGCCAGACAAAGTCTTTATGGTAAAACAACCCCCTTCTCGTCCTCCCTCTCTCTCTCTCTCTCTCTCTCTCTCTCGATCTCTCCCCCTTTTCTCTCACTTTCACATCCTTAAAACTGTTTTATGTGCTTTTTATCTTTTACCTGCCACCTCTTCTCATATTTAGTCTGTTGCTGTTGTTAACTGCAAATGTGAAATGTAAGTTTAATTCCTAAATGTATCTGTAATGTGTTAAATCGTTTGTCTCTCAGATCTGTGGGAATATTACCTGCCTTATCTGTACTCCTGCATATCCTTGTTCGGAGTCCTGCTGCTGTTGTGTAAGTACAGTACATGTTTACCCAGTGCCGGGCCGGGGGCATTTCATAAATATGAGGATGACGGTGTATTTCTATATTATATGATTGTATCCCCTGTGTCTCCCACAGTATGCACTCCTCTAGGACTATCACGCATGTTCAGCGTCACAGGAAGGCTACTGGTCAAACCCAGGGTGAGTGTGTCTGTGTAAGACTCATGTGTGTTTTTGTCCTTAAGTTTATGTGCTGTCTGTACAGCTCTGGAAAAGATTAAGAGACCACTGCAAAATTATCACTTTCTCTGGTTTTACTATTTATAGGTATGTGTTTGGGTAAAATTATTTTGTTTTGTTTTATTCTATAAACTTCTTACAGCATTTCTCCCAAATTCCAAATCAAAATATTGTCATTTAGAGCATTTATTTGCAGAAAATGACAACTGGTCAAAATAACAAAAACGATGCAGTGTTGTCAGACCTCGAATAACGCAAAGAAAATAACTTCATATTCATTTTTAAACAACACAATACTAATGTTTTAACTTAGGAAGAGTTCAGAAATTAATATTTGATGGAATAACCCTGATTTTCAATCACAGATTTAATGCGTCTTGGCATGCTCTCCACCAGTCTTAATCATATTCCAGAGGTTTTCAACGGGGTTCAGGTCTGGAGATTGGGCTGGTCATGACAGGGTCTTGATTTGGTGGTCCTACATCCACACCTTGATTTACCTGGCTGTGTGGCATGGAGCATTGTCCTGCTGGAAAAACCAATCCTCAGAGTTGGGGAACATTGTCAGAGCAGAAGGAAGCAAGTTTTGGTAAAATAAACTGCTAATTTTGCAGTTCAATTCTTTCCAGAGCTGTATATAGCTTTGTGTATAGGTGTACCCCATTGTATGTGTGTGGTGTTGGTATGTACTGTATGTGTGTGGTGTTGGTATGTACTGTATGTGCTGGTCTGAGTCAATGTCTTCCATCATCAGTTGCTGGAGGACCTTGATGAGACAATGAGTTGTGCTGAGTTTGAAGAGGCCTCTCTATCCAGGAACCTCACTAGTAAGTCTCATGACATAACGTACTGTATATCCATGATATAACATATGCCAATTTTATGCCATAATTTGTCCCTTTCATGCATAATTAAAGTGATGTTATTTATCTTTAAAGGGAATGAATAGAAGCTTATCACAAAATTACAACTCTTTCTTTCCTCTGTAGGTGGGACCTCGTTATGGATTAATGTGAATGCAGAGGTTCTGAGGAACCGGTTCCTCAACATTCAGGCCCAGCGGATTGCTCTGGGTAAGAACTAGAGGTCGACCGACTATGATTTTTCAATTCCGATACCGATTTATTGGAGGACCAAAAAAAGCAGATAACCATTAATCGGATGTTTTAAATATTTTTTTATATATATTTGTAACAATGACAATTACAACAATACTGAAACCCAGTGTTGGAGAAGAAAGTAAAAGTGCAATATGAGCCATGTAAAAAAGCTAACGTTTAAGTTCCTTGCTCCTAACATATGAAAGCTTGTGGTTCCTTTTAACATGAGTCTTCAATATTCCCAGTTAAGATGTTTTAGGTTGTAGTTATTATAGGAATTATAGGACAATTTCTCTCTATAACATTTGTATTTCACAGACCTTTGACTATTGTATGTTCTTA
This sequence comes from Oncorhynchus nerka, assembly GCF_034236695.1. NCBI lineage: Eukaryota > Metazoa > Chordata > Actinopteri > Salmoniformes > Salmonidae > Oncorhynchus > Oncorhynchus nerka. Next base: position 67,227,516 of record NC_088410.1, read on the forward strand.
TAGGCACCATAGTATTGCCAGCCTAATCTCGGAAGTTGATAGGCTTGAAGTCATAAACAGCGCTGTGCTACAAGCATAGCGAAAAGTTGCTGGCAAACGGAGGAGTTCGGTTTGAATAAATGCTTACGAGCCTGCTGCTGCCTACCACCGCTCAGTCAGACTGCTCTATCAAATCATAGACTTAATTATAATATAATAACACACAGAAATATGAGCCTTAGGTCATTAATATGGTCATATCCGGAAACTATAATTTTGAAAACAAAACGTTTATTCTTTCAGTGAAATACGGAACCGTTCCGTATTTTATTGAACGGGTGGCAACCCTAAGTCTAAATATTGCTGTTACATTGCACAACCTTCAATGTTATGTCATAATTATGTAAAATTCTGGCAAATGAATTATGGTCTTTGTTAGGAAGAAATGGTCTTCACACAGTTCGCAACGAGTCAGGCGGCCTAAACTGCTGCATATACACTGATTCTGCTTATACTGAACGCAAGAGAAGTGACACAATTTCAGGCACCGCATTGATTATATGCAACGCAGGACAAGCTAGATAAACTAGTAATATCATCAACCATGTGTAGTTAACTAGTGATTATGTTAAAATTGATTGTTTTTTATGAGATAAGTTTAATGCTAGCTAGCAGCTGCACTCGCATAACAGGTGGTCAGCCTGCCACGCAGTCTCCTCATGGATTACAATATAATCGGCCATAATCGGAGTCCAAAAATGCCAATTACCGATTGTTATGAAAACTTGAAATCGGCCCTAATTAATCGGCCATTCCGAGTAATCGGTCGATCTCTAGTAAGAGGTCATTGACTTTCCTAGAAACACAGAACATGTCCTACCCTACGAGGCCTGGCCAGGAAGACTGGCTATAATTAGGGCCTGGAGTTTGTCACCTGGTCAGGAAAAACTCCAAACGATAAAAAGACTGGGATTCTCAGACACTAACTCTGGATTTCTGTTTTTGCCTTCAGAGATAAGGAAGAGAGCGTCACCATGGCAGCGTAACCTAGGATACCCATTGGCCATGCTGTTGCTGCTGGCTGTAACGGTGAGGAGAGGCAGACTCACCACTCATCTCGCCTCCTCATTCAAAATGTTGTGTGTATTTTGATGTGAGTGTTGTTCTCTTTCCCAGGTGGTGTGTGTGCTTATTGTGTGTTACCATGTGGTGGAGTTGCTGTTTGACGATACAGCTATGCCTCGAGGGATGGAGGTGAGGGGATGCTTTCCTTTACAAGCAATAACTAATAATTCAGCAAATATCTAATTTAATTCAAACAAAGATATGTTGTTGCTACTAGTTCTTGCCTTGTAACTTTTTAAGGGACACTGTATAGCATAGTAGAGCTATAGTAGACCTGTATACACTATGAAACAGAGTTTATATAATTAAACAGAACAGAGTTTATATAATGTGTGTACTATTGACATTTTAATTGTATTATCACAGGATGTAAATAGTATTAACTTTCTTTCTCTCTCTTCTTGAAGGACCCTCTCCTGGGAGCTGCCTCGTTCTCCATGTTCGGTTCGTTAGGGGCTGCAGTGCAGGTGATCCTCATCCTGTATCTCATGATCTCCTCAGTAGTGGGTTTCTACAGCTCCCCACTGTTCACTGGACTACGCCCCCGCGCACAGGACACCACACTGACACAGGTACACACAGGTACACACACACACTGGCACACACACACTGCTCGCTCTCTCTTCCGTGGGGCATTCTCATAATAACCCAACTTTCTTCCTCTCTTTTCTCAGATTATTGGGAACTGTGTTTCTCTTTTGGTGCTCAGCTCAGCTCTGCCTGTATTTTCTAGGACTTTGGGTAAGTCTGCAGAGGAGGACTTGGTGTCAGGTGCTCTTGTCTGACAGACTGACATACATATAAAACACCAACAAATGGATGCTTTTTCTAAACATTAACCATTGAATGGTTTGGTCCTTTGGTCTTGATGATTCAGGGATCACCCGGTTTGATCTGCTGGGAGACTTTGGTCGGTTTAACTGGCTGGGAAACTTCCACATCGTCTTCCTGTATAACATACTGTTTGCCGGGCTGACCTCTGCCTGTCTGATCAACACTCTCACATGGACTGTACAGAGGGAACTCATCAGAGCATTCGGTATGTTGGGGTCACACACAGATACACAACCCTGCATGCATGTACACATGCTCACACACGTTGTGAATCGGCTGATTCCCTAATCTGGTCCTCTATCTCGTCACAGGGCTGCATAAACTGCCGTCGACTGTGTCCCGCTCCACCATCCCACTCAGGCTCCTATTGGCTAATGGACTCTCAAAGATTCAGTGACACTTGAACAAGCCAATGACCATGGCTAACCAAAGTGAGTTTACCAGAAATCAGTGTCCCCAAATATTGAGCGGATGTAAACTCTCATTGAAAGATTGACCTGTTTGCTGATGGTCGACTGGTGATCCTGTCACCACTGATATGAGAAGAGGATGAAACTTGATTAGATGAAACATATCGTCTGATCAGGAATGGACTTGGACCTCAGACATGATCATACATACAGAGAATAGGTACAGGTACTGCGCCAAAGGGGACCAATGCAATTTGTCTCCTTTTCTGTCAGGTCTATAACGGAGTAAGTGAGAAATAAAATAAAAAAGAAGAGGGAGACAATGGTGAAGAAAACAAAATGAACAGAAAGGGAGCAAGAATTTAGGTTTCTATGCGTAGAGTATGGAGATGGTCATCTTCGAGTCCCAAGGTCATTCCCAATATATGAACACTTCATAGACATCCAAAGTGACTTCTGCTGAAATGTCTGCCAATCTCAAAACATATGGATCCCTGACTCTTTGACTGGAAGGAACTCCACAAGAACTTCAGCTCTATGTACTTCTTTAGATCTGGCTTTTCCTCTCTTGCACTTATGACCTTATTTATTATTCAAATGATTTATTCTGCTGTGTCAACTTGTGAACATCATATCACTTCTTTCTGTTGTCCTTTAATGGAATGTTTTGGAAAGAAGAAGATGTCTGCATGGTGTCAAAGAATAACAGTAAATCGGTTAACAGTAATGAAAGTAAGGGACGGGTACAGTAACTCTACTTCTATGCATATGGCCAATTCTACTATACTCCTTTTTAGTATATCATTCTCATTTACACATTTGTATCACAACCTTGTGTAATAGGGACAGTTTATTGTTGGACTGAAAAAGTTGGACAGCTGCCTTTTGTGACGAGAACAGCAACATACAATGCTTAGCACCATGGCGCTAAAGGCAATTTAAGGTAGAGACCGGAAACAATGGCCTGGAAGTTAAGACCAAGTTAAACTGTGATGTGTGTGTTTATGTGCCTGTGTTTGAGTAAAAGAGTGCCTGTGTGTGTGTTTGTGTCTGTCAGTGTACATTCGTTTTTTGTGCAATGTTGCATTAATGCATGGAGATTTTTCTCCAATATCTCAAGTTCCTTTCATTTTTTAAAATCACGTTTTTATTTTTTATTATGAGTTTGTGTCAATAGATTTATTTTGACATCAAGTGAATGTTCATGTGTTTGTCTCACAGGGGTAAAACCTCTCCTGAATCGTCCAAATGTCTTGTCATTAAAATGCCAGAACAGTAGGCTACTACATGTTAAATTGTCTTGTAAAACTGTATGCTTTACTATGATGTATGATTGTTAGCTAGCTATACATTTCAACTCTGGTTAAAAGTATATGAAAATAGTTTTTGTAAGGACTCTTTACTGGAATAAATATTTTCAGTCTATTTCTTATACCATTGTTTCTATTTTTTGCATAGCATACTAAGAAAATGTATTGATTTGGAAACCAAGTTTCACTCCAATCTGGAAGATTGCCTGATGTTTTTAGAGCCTCAAATTGGCTAATCTTTATGTCGAGACAAATCCATGTCCCACACCATCTGTTGTGTCTTAGTACCACATGGTATGGTAAAGATAAGTCTGTCATCATTTTTACCTTCTTCAATTTCGTCATTGAGGTGTTGCTGGATCTACACAAAGATGGCGTAAGTGCACTCAACCTAACATAAACATTTCATAGCTGCCTAAAGTGGTCTAACAGACACATTTTGGAGTGATCACTTTCCAAAAATATAACAGGGCCCACCATTCACATAGGCCTATTTAAAACAAACATTTTTAAAGCACATTTCTGTAAAGGTATGTATATGATAATCTTGTATTGTCATTGTTTTTATTATAAAATGCTCAGATTAACGTGTTTTGCAATATGTGTTAAAAAGGCCTAGCTTGTCTGTCTCTCACATTTGTAGATCACTAATTCAGGTTCAGAGTGACATCTGCTGTACAAAATGGGGCACCCTCCTTATACCTCAATACCACTGTCGTCCCTAGCTACCACAGCCACAAAGTCATAAACCCCGCCTATTTCTACAATTTCTCTTCTTAAAATATGACTTTAAATCTAACCCTACGCTTAACCACACTAAGTCTATGCCTTTCCTAACCTTAAATTAGGACCAAAAGGCACATTTTTTGTTTTCATGAATGACGATATATTTGCTTTGTGGCTGTTGTAACGAGTGGAAACCCAATGGCACCCTCATGTCAAGCTCTGACGTGTGTCTTTTTACGACGGTGTGCTTGTCCAGTTTCCGACAGTGTGACTCGCAAAGCGTAACCGCTGTGAATAAGCTGTTTTACTTTCCTGTTTTACATTCTAAAAACTAATCTTTAGATAATTTCAAACTAAGTATCAACAAAAATAACTGTACCGATAACCGATATATTGCAATTATCAGTCGAAATACGTGTTCAACCAGCTTCAGTTCTGAAGTTGCAACTCGAGGCCCCTGCGGAGTGTTAGCTCTAGCGGCACTGTAAAGTTTGTTGTTGTCACGTGACGTGATACGAATGTGGCGATAAAGTTTTTGTTTCGTTATTAAAACTGCCATACATTTCAACATTGGCTATCTATTGAAGTAACCATTTTAACGCAATGCCTCAACCAAAATACAGGAAGATTGCTGTGATTGGGTACAGATCTGTAGGTGAGTCACATAAGAAGCTAGCTAACTAACGCGTTAGCCAGCTTTTGTTTTTGTTTGCATAGCTACGCTATAGCTACGCTATTGCTAGCTAAACTAGCAAATGTTAGCTAGTTAATACCAAAACACAATACCATAGTTGTGTAACTTAATTGTGTACATGTTTGTATAGAAGTTGTCGACAATTACGAAACGTTGTCGTTGATATCATTATTTCTATTCACCATGCCAAAGTTGTGTGCTAACTTTGCCACAACGGCAGCCAAGTAACTAGTTCCTCGATGTGGCACTGTCTCGCGTCTACCTCACACTCTACTTACAGTTAGATATTTGCATTGTGAAATATCTCCTGTCACAGCTAACGTTATGCAATTACAATTTATAACAGTTGTTCAGAGTTCGATAACTTTCAGTTTCTTACTTAACAAATTGTAATTTTCTATGATTTTGGAAATTGTTGCTCATCGGCCACCACAACAATACATTATTTAATACATTATTTCTTTACTTCTACAGGAAAGTCTTCTCTCACAATACAGTTCGTGGAAGGACAGTTCGTAGATTCATATGACCCTACCATTGAAAACAGTAAGTATTTATTTATTTTATATAAATGTATTGGATCAGTTTTGTTTATCTAATTGCACCCATTGTAAGGTGCCGTTGAGGATCAAATAATATGCATGGATGAAAATAAGTTATAGGTGGTTGTATCCAGAATGTATTCTCATTTCATGACCATGTTATATCCAGCAATTACCATTTTCTCCTGTATGTTGCCTGTGATGTAGGACTATTCAATAGTCAGATTCCCTTGCTAAACATTTAGCAACTGAAAGCTTTTATTGTTTACCCTAGGGACTTACCACAATTTGTCCAATAGAAACTTGTTTTCATTGTGGAACGTTGTACGTTTAGGATAAACGGCTTCTGTTACAAAACATTTTGCAACGGAATCTGACTAATGAATACACCCGTGGCTTGGGCTTGACCACTTGTCTCTTCATCTGTTTCCAGCCTTCAACAAAATGGTGTCTGTCAACGGTCAAGACTTCAATCTTCAGTTGGTCGATACTGCGGGTCAGGTATGTATGCTTTACATTGTACTACATTACTCATTTTATTTACCTCAGTTTCTGAAATAAAAACACTATATACCTGCTGGGTTCCGGTGATCAGTGGCAGTTTGCGCAGATGAAATGTAGAATTGTTGGGATATTGACAAAAAACAGTGATCAATATTTATTTCAGAAGCACTTTTTTGTTTTCAATCTAACCGATTTCTCCCCTTATCGCTACAGGACGAGTACTCTATTTTCCCTCAGTCTCATTCAATGGACATCCATGGTTATGTCTTGGTCTACGCAGTGACTTCCATGAAAAGGTGAGTAGTCACAGGTACATTTCATTCTGGGTTTATCCATCAGAGATTGTGTTCAATAGTCACTTGTACAGGGTTGCAGGTGTGATTGCAGGGTACAGTGAAAATCTTATGGTCCAAGCTCCGACATGCAGGATGAAGTGAAATAAAATAATGAAAATGGTCATAAAAAAACATTAGAAATAGCACAATATACATCATAACGGTAGTAGGGGGGGAACATCTTTGCCCTTGTGACTACTGTGTGTATAAATGGTTGTCTGTGCATCAATGCACACATGGACCCTAGTAACCTGTCTCTTTTTGTCTTTCACGTTTTGCAGTTTTGAAGTTGTTCAGGTTCTTCATGACAAGCTTCTAGATATGGTTGGGAAAATACAGTAAGTTAACCAAAATTATGAAAGGTTTAATGCTGCTTTTGATGATTTTGTGTCTTAAAACTTTTTTGTTTTTCATGTAAGAAATATCAATGGATGTTTTCTTTTAGGGTGCCAACTGTTCTTGTTGGGAACAAAAAAGATCTCCACATGGAAAGGTAAACTTACTTGAGCTGAATGAAGGTGGAGAGCAATGGTGCTCCCACTCACATGCATGGCTGGTACAGTATGTGTAGAACCATGACACTATCTGATATATGGTTTCACCTTGGTTATCCAGCCAAGGCCTTGGACCTTGTGACTATAGAGGTACATAAGTGCCTCCTGAAGATACTGTATGTGATTTCATTACATCATGCTCAGTGTGTCCTTTTTCCCCTCAGGGTGATCAAGCCAGAAGAAGGGAAGAAGCTGGCCGACTCATGGGGAGCAGCGTTCATGGAGTCTTCTGCCAAGGAGAACGAGGTAGACAAATATATATTTTCTGTAGACAGAGCTACTCACCAAAATTGTGTGTTTATTCAAAATAATTAAGGTATTTATTGATTTGTTTTCATCTCTGCATTGCAGACCGCTGTAGAGTTATTCAAGCGGATCATTCTGGAGATGGAAAGGGCGGATGGGAACGTTGCCTCAGAAGATAAGAAGTGTGCTGTGATGTAAGAGGGTCTAACCAGGACAGCAGTAAGCTCATTGGCCGAAATCAGGAGACACATCACCACCAGCCTGCCAATCATGACCTCCCCAGCACCAAGGAGCTGCAGTCGCAATGTGGCCATTTATAATTCAATAGTGTTTTGCAAAGGCAGCCAATCACACTCAAGACTGACAAAGGAGAACTCTGAGAGGTGTCACACAAGGGTTTCACTGTCAGTTTTACTGAACTCTGTCAAGTTTGGTTGGCTTAAACCAAACCCCATGAAAAACAAAACATATGAAAATGCCAAATGTAATGTATGAGCCACAAACTCAAACTTTACACACAAAAAACTTCTCCCTGATAATCTGATAATTGCAATCAACTAGCTAGCCATGCATCAACAGATGGAGCAGTGACTGGCCAGTGTCCCTGACTCTCACTGGCTAGCTTCACCTTGTACACCTCGACTCCTTTTCTCAGGTCATCTGTATACTTCAATGAATACACCGGCCATGGCAGAGAGCCACAGTTCACATTGCTGTTGTAGCGACATTGGAAAGTTGCTGTGATATACAACTGATTAATGTCTTAGTTGCAGTATATTGGAATGAGTTTTCTTTCACACAATACGTGTGTTGCGGAAATACATTTCCTCTTGCATTGGTCTTGGCTAACATTGTTTCACTGTAAAACTTTCAGCAAGTCAACTTCAGGTAACACTTCATCCTTGAACTGTAAATCATGTCTTTTAGAAAACAACGATTTTTATTTTCTAGAATACATTTTGATGTTCTTCAGCACTTCTGGTTGGCAGATTGGTCCTCACTCCTTCCTCTCTGTGATGTATCTGTCATCTGACTTTAATAATTGAGCTGTAATTATCCAGTAGATGAGGCACCCTTGAATGAAGTTTCAGATTAGAAGAGTGGAAGGGATCAGTTATATTTAAAAGTTGTGGCCTTTTGATCCCAGAGAACTAGAATCCTATACACAGGTTCGATAGTGTTGTTGGTTATATCCTGAGATAATACAAGTTTGTTTATTCAGCAGCATATTTAATAAAATGTCTGCATATAATTATACTATAATTAAGAATATTATGGACTTGCAGTTTTTGCATTCACTGATAATTCCTTACCACTGTGGACTGCAAACCAGTTCATGGGGACCACAGGATCTGCTGGTTTAGTTTTTGGGTTTTGATTCCAGAAGTGATGTAGGCTTGCTCAAGCTCAATAAGGACGCTGTATGACCCATTATGACTTATACATTTAGTATTGAGTCAGGGAATAGCAGCGGTCACACAGTGCTCACCATAACCTGATTTGCGTGTCCACTTTAGCCTTACAAACAGAAGATCAATTAGAAGCCAATGGTTTTTACTGACATTACTTTCATTTATCCACCCCCTAGTATCTATTATTTGTTATTTTGATGTTTTTTTGGGATAGAGTGCTTCTCTTTGAGTAAGTAGTAGGTTGATTGATTGATAGGTGATTGATGGTCAAAGAGAAGCTGGTGATGCTGTGTCTTGTGCCTTACCTTACCCTTCAATACCCCCTTTATTCAACCCACCTGCTTCCCTACCTGACTCAAGGTGCTCTAGTTTTTTTTCTGTTGCCTTGATCCAATGGGTAAAAACCAGGTGGTGTTGTGCAACCAATATCCCCACGGTCAATGTTAACTGAGAAATCTTGCTGTAAACAGTTTTGTATATATAAATAAATCCTTTACTCCATTAAAAGTCTATTTTTTTATTGATTAGTTGTGCTGTAGATGCTCAATTACTAAGAATAAGAATTCCACAAGTCTCTCAGGAAATTAGTAATTATTTGTTTGACAAAATTGAGCAAAGACTAATTATGACACTAACAATTATGTAATTGTCCCTGTACTAAACCTAAACTATCATAAAGCGCAATAGTAATGGTGTCTTTTTGTAGGCACTAACTCCACCATGGCTTGTTGGCCAAAGCTTATGGGGAAATTAATGGAGATTTTGTTTTTTGGATCAACATTGAAAATAAGGTTTCTGTTAAACAGGCTTAGGAGATCTTATATGTTTTGTTCTATGAGATCATATTCATCAGCAAATGGCACTTTTTGGAATTTTGAAGCATTTATATCAAACAAGCACTTAAAGGCTTCATAATTCATAAAGGTCATGTTAACTGACATTATCTCAGAACAAAATGTAAAAGATCGCCTAAGCCTGTGAACCTCAGACCTTATTTTTGGCTTTTATACCAAAACCCAATTCTTTCCCCATAAGAATGATGGCTGAAGGAACCAGAGGTAAATCATTTCCAGTTTTAGGACTACAAGTTGGCGCGCACCTTGATGGTCTTTACGGAGGATTGTCAACTATGGCATAAGGAGACGACGAGTGGATAAGAGGCAATCCGTCATTTTGATTAAGACATTCATGAGTGAGCTAGGATTGACGTAGTCAATATAACTCTATAGCACTTTTGAAATGTACAGGGACAGACTTCAGAACATTTTAGTAAAAATTCCCTGTCTTAGGTCAGTTAGGATCACCACTTTATTTTAAGAATGTGAAATGACAGAATAATAGTAGAGATAATTAATTATTTCAGCTTTTATTTCTTTCATTCCATTCCCAGTGGCTCAGAAGTGTACATACACTCAATTAGTAATTGGTAGCATTGTCTTTAAATTGTTTAACTTGGGTCAAATGTTTCAGGTAGCCTTCCACAAGCTTCCCACAATAAGTTGGGTGAATCAGGTTTGTAGGCCTCCTTGCTCGCACATGCTTTTTCAGTTCTGCCCACACATTTTCTATAGTATTGAGGTCAGGGCTTTGTGATGGCCACTCCAATACCTTGACTTTATTGTCCTTAAGCCATTTTCCCACAACTTTGGAAGTACTATGCTTGGGGTCATTGTCCATTTGGAAGATCCATTTGCAACCAAACTTTAACTTCCTGACTGATGTCTTGAGATGTTGCTTCAATATATCCACATAATTCTCCATCCATATAATTTTCCTACCTCATGATGCCATCTATTTTGTGATGTGTACCAGTCCCTCCTGCAGCAAAGCACCCTCAGAACATGATGCTGCCACCCCCGTGCTTCACGGTTGGGATGGTGTTCTTCGGCTTGCAAGCTTCCCGCTTTTTCCTCCAAACATAACGATGGCCATTATGGCCAAACAGTTCTATTTTTGTTTCATTAGACAAGAGGACATTTCTCAAAATAGCACAGTCTTTGTCCCAATGTGCAGTTGCAAACCATAGTTTGGCTTTAATATCCCGGTTTTGGAGTAGTGACTTCATCCTTGCTGAGCGGCCTTTCAGGTTATGTCAATATAGGAATTGTTTTACTGTGGATATAGATACTTTTGTACCTGTTTCCGCCAGCATCGTCACAAGGTCCTTTGCTGTTGTTATGGGATTGATTTGTACTTTTCGCACCAACGTACGTTCATCTCTAGGAGACAGAACATGTCTCCTTCCTGAACGGTATGACGTCTGCGTGGTCCCATGGTGTTTATTCTTGCGTACTATTGTTTGTACAGATGAACGTGGTACCTTCAGGCATTTGGAAATTGCTCCCAAGGATGAACCAGACTTGTGGAGGTCTACAATTGTCTACAATTGAGGTTTTGGCTGATTTATTTTGATTTTCCCATGATGTCAAGCAAAGAGGCACTGAGTTTGAAGGTAGGCCTTGAAATATATCCACAGGTCCACCTCCAATTGACTCAAATGATGTCAATTAGCTTATCAGAAGCTTCTAAAGCTATGACATCTTTTTCTGGAATTTTCCAAGCTGTTTAAAGGCACAGTCAACTTAGTGTATGTACATTTCTGACCCACTGGAATTGTGATACAGTGAATTTTAAGTGAAATAATCTGTCTGTAAACAATTGTTGGAAAAATGACTTGTGTAATGCACAAAGTAGATGTCCTAACCGACTTGCCAAAATTCTAGTTTGTTAACAAGAAATTTGTGGAGTGGTTGAAAAACAAGTTTTAAGGACTCCAACCTAACTGTATGTAAACTTCTGACTTCAACTGTAAGCAGACAACGAAAGCTCTTACAATATTCGATGATGACATTTCTCTAAAACAGGCTATAGGCTACATGTGCACCACCAAGTCAGAACAGTAGGCTAAATTATTAGAGTGAGGCACATGGGCTACTAACAGCTTACTACACAACATACACTTAGTATTACTTTCTTAGCTACAGTATTACATAATTTATGCAGCAGCATACAATACATTTGTAGACTCACATTGCTGTGCTGTGCTCACTTGAACAGGAAGGTGGCGCGGCGGTCCTTGGGCAAATTTTGTCATCAAACTTTGTCATCAAAGTCTGACTTTCTCTGGATTTATGGTGCTTTCAAGACAACTGCGAGCTCTAAGAAAAAACAAGGTCAAATCATGATGATGTCAGTGATTTTCAGGTCGGAGCTCTAGAAAGAGGCCCGAGTTCCCGACTTGCAATTCTGAGATGGATGACCTTTCAAAATGTATTTTCCCAGTCGGAGCTCGTTCTTAACTCACTGAAGTCAGAGATTTCCCAGTTCCGAGTTTCCAGTTGTTTTGAGCCATGCAGCAAGTCATGCTGGATTGACAGCATGGCCAATGTTGAATGTTTATCTTTTTAAGCTTGGAAAAGAGACCCTTAATGCCAGAATTCGACCACACACCCACTACACTGAATAGCAGGCTTTGTAATGCTTGCAGTTAGCCACTGATTCCTTCCAAACAACTTATTGTTGAATTTGCAATTTCCAACTTGTTATGGCCGATGAGCACCGGTACGTTTTATCTATAATTTCTCTTCATCATTTCCCTTCATTTGAAAAGGATTTGCCAGTAGATTGTCAACTTCATTCATGATGATGACTGCTAGCTTGCTAGCTAAGATTTTGAAAGTATGATGTTGACATGATCAGTCCAATCATTAGCTACGGTATATATAGTGTGATTTGACGTCATTTTATCTATGGCCAATGATCTTGAGCCTTCACGGATGGGCACTTCTAATGTAACTCTATGGCAGCACGCAAAGGGCTTGAATTTTCTAGCTCTACCCGTAGATTTTGCGGTGACGTAGTGTCCCTGTGAGTGACAGAGCACAGAGCAAATCACAACGCAACTAGAGAACAATATCAACCCCTACACGCAGTATTTTCCGTTGGCTGCCCCACCACCACAGAAAGCACTGAGCTAGTCTGAAACACCTGCCTTTTGGAGCTGCCTTACTCAAGAAAGCAAAAATCAGACCATGTTTGTGTCCCGCTTCATTAACCCAATCATTTATTTTAGATTTTACATTGTTTGCAAACTGATATGTGACATGTATAAATACCAAAATAACATTGCAAAACAGGTGGGGCTCAAAATGACGGGTCGCCATTCGCCACAGTTCTCTGCACATACGCCCAATCCCGCTCCTTACCCTAAACTCCCAACCTTACCATCTCCATACAGTGATACATCACATTCTTTCCCTTCTTTGAGCCCACCCCTCTCTTTACTCACGTTTTGTTTAGTTTGATGTTGTGTTTAGACTGCTGTTTTGTTGTGTTTCTTTTTCCTTTCTATAATTGTAAAGCGACTTTGTGTCCTTGAAAAGCTCTATATAAATCCCATGTATTATTATTATTATTATTATATGCTGCTGATCAACATGACTTGCCTACATTTTTACAATTTGTTATGCTTAATTTCCGTTATATTTATCCCTCCTCTCCTATTAGGAGCTGGAGTCCAGACAGGCTTTGTGAATGGACATAAGAGAGAATTAGCAAACTCACACACACCCTAAAACAGGAGTGGGCAAACGTTTTGGCTTGAGGGCCACATCGGGATTTTGGAATTCAATCGAGGGCCGCATTTGTTGGGGGACTAATTGTTTGTTAAAATCAATTTGCGAGAACCTCCTGAGTGGCACAGCATCGTAGTGTTTGAGGTGTCACTACAGACCCGGGTTCGATCCCAGGCTGACTGTGACTGGGAGACACATGAGGCAGCATACAATTGTCCCGGGTTAGGAAAGGGTTTGGCAGGCTGAGATTTCCTTGTCCCATCGCGCTCTAGTGACTCCTGTGGCGGGCCGGGCGCATGCATGCGGACATGGTCGCCAGGTGTACAGTGTTTCCTCCCACACATTGGTGCGGCTGGCTTCCGGATTAAGCGGGAATTGTGTCAAGAAGTAGTGCATCTTGGCTGGTTCGTGTTTCGGAGGACGCATAGCTTTTGACCTACGTCTCTCCCGGGTCCGTACAGGAGTTGGCCGAAAAGGTCCCATCAATCAAAGCCCCAAGCACACCTCAGACACACGCAAATCATATTTCTCCTTTCCCAAAACCTAGGCTCACCTTCAAATGTTGGTTTTGCGATCGGTTGCCCATTTCAACAGCCAGGGTTTCATTAAAGGATCCTTTTTTTAATCGCATATTTAATTAAAGTGCATTGCATTTGGGGACGTTAAACTTAAATTCATTGTCACAAAACGTGCGTCAGACAAAAAAAAACATGTATTTTGTTTCTGGCTGGCATATGTGGTGGTCGCCTAAAGTCACTGTATTAGGCAAGGCCTCATATATATAGGATAGCAAACGAATGGTGGAATAATAGCCCAGCCTATGAATTAACCTTGCGCTTGCTTACAGCGAACTGGCGGGGATGTTTGAATGGGTGAGAGCTTCTCTGGTGTTATGTGATCACATTGGCTGGTGGTAAAAATGCAATAAATGTAAAACCTCTGTTCTCCCCACGCCCAATATTTTACAATGAAATGTATTCCATTAGAATGCCCAATGTTAGAATGTTTCAAATCAAATGTATGAATTCATTTAGAACGTTTTCTTATCAGTCTAATTTCCATAAACATTGTGATTGGATGAAAGCAGGGAGGGTTATCGAAACACGATCAAATCCATTGCTCTCCTCGAGCTCATTAATGATATAATGTTCATATTTGAAGATTGCCAAAAGGCCAGTCTCATTGGCAATGACAAGGAGTGGCAAGGAATGGAATGTTAGCTGAATAGAATGGTACCCAGGCTACCCCTTTTACCCCGTCTCACCCTTTCTTCACGGTCATGCGCAATCAGAAGGAAGTACTGTTAGAGGGGGCAATCGCAATCTCTCGCGCTTCCGGGGGAGTTCCAGTCATTCCAAGGCATCTTTCTCCTCGTTCATTTCACGCTATCAGTCCAGCTAAGTTTAATAAACCGATACCTTGGGAAAAAGTGCGGCGTGAGAAGAACATTTGGTTGTTTACTTCGCTACCTTACAGGACCAAGCAAGGACGAGACCGTGAATGGAAAATGGAGTGTGTAAGTAGCTTACACCTCGAGCAACGTTCAAGCTGACACATATTAGTTAGCTACAGCTAGCAAGTTCAACTTCGTTATCTGTGGTAGTGTTTCGTAACTGGTCAGCGTACCAAGCTCATTAGTAGTGGCTAGCTAACGTTAATTTGTTGCATCCTTGTCGTTGTCACATTTCAGTCAGTAACGTTCACTTCTTAGCGCTAACTAGTTTACATAATGGATACTTAACATACCAAATTGGTGGCCATCGGTAGCTATGTCAGCGCCCAGAAGTTTTAATCTTACTCTAGTTCACTTAGCGAAGTAAACGTTGGGTAGTTATTGTGTTAACTAACGCTACATTGACAGCAGGAACTGAACTGTCTAGTAACGTTATCCTAGCTAGTGTTCATTTGATTTTATTTCACCTTTATTTAACCAGGTAGGCTAGTTGAAAACAAGTTCTCATTTAGTGTGATCCACTAAACTGTTGTTTGCTAACGCGTTACCTTTCTGTCCAAAGGTTCTTATATCTAAACGAGACAAGGACAGTTAGGCAATGACTCCCACGTGTTTGTTACATATTGGGTTAGGAATAGCAAACCAACATGATTGAACCACTTTCAGACAGCAGTATGTTTGCTAGTTCATATTCCTGATATAAGGAAGGCGATGATTAGCCACGACTAACACATTGGTGGTAATATAAAAAGCACTGGGTTCCTGTAGAGGAAACATAAGTGATTTCATTTCCTTGGCATTTCTCAGCAATTACAAGGAACAAAAATATAAATCAAATCAAATCAAATTTTATTTGTCACATACACATGGTTAGCAGATGTTAATGCGAGTGTAGCGAAATGCTTGTGCTTCTAGTTCCGACAATGCAGTGATAACCAACAAGTAATCTAACTAACAATTCCAAAACTACTGTCTTATACACAGTGTAAGGGGATAAGGAATATGTACATAAGGATATATGAATGAGTAATGGTACAGAGCAGCATACAGTAGATGGTATCGAGTACAGTATATACATATGAGATGAGTATGTAGACAAAGTAAACAAAGTGGCATAGTTAAAGTGGCTAGTGACATAAGAATGCAGTCGATGATCTAGAGTACAGTATATACATATGCATATGAGATGAATAATGTAGGGTAAGTAACATTATATAAGGTAGCATTGTTTAAAGTGGCTAGTGATATATTTACATCATTTCCCATTATTAAAGTGGCTGGAGTTGGGTCAGTGTCAATGACAGTGTGTTGGCAGCAGCCACTCAATGTTAGTGGTGGCTGTTTAACAGTCTGTAAACGCAACCTGCAACAATTGCAAAGATTTTACGGAGTTATAGTTCAAATAAGGAAATCAGTCAATTGATGTAAATTCATTAGCCCCTGATCTACGAATTACACATGACTGGGAATACAGATATGCATCTGTTGTTCAGAGATGCCCACAAAAAGGTAGGGGCCTGGATCAGAAATCAATTCAGTATCTGGTGTGACCATCATTTGCCTCAGGCTGTTGATTGTAGCTTGTGTAATGTTGTCCCAGTCATCTTCAATGGCTGTGCTAAGTTCCTGGATATTGGCGGGAAATGGAACATGCTGTTGTACATGTCAATCCATAGCATTCCAAACATGCTCAATGGGTGAAATGTCTGGTGAGTATGCAGACCATGGAAGAACTGGGCCGTTTTCAGCTTCCTGGAATTGTGATGATGGTGGCGGATGAGTGGCACGACAATGGGCCTCAGGATCTCATGACGATATATCTATGTATTCAAATTGCCATCGATAAAATCCTATTGTATTCATTGTCCGTAGCTTATGCATGCGCATACCATAACCCCACCGCCACCATGGGGGACTCTGTTCACAACATTGACATCAGCAAACCGCTGTTCGGGTGGCTGGTCTCAAATGGTCCCGCAGGTGAAGAAGCCGTGGTCCCGCAGGTGAAGAAGCCGAATGTGGAGGTCCTGAGCTGGTGTGGTTAAACATGGTCTATGGTTGTGAGGCTGTTTGGACGTACTGCCAAATTCCCTAAAACAACGTTGGAGGCAGCCAATGGTAGAGAAATTAACATTAAATTCTCTGGCATCTGCACTGGTAGACATTCCTGCAGTCAAATGCCAATTGCACACTCCCTCAACATGAGACATCTGTGGCATTGTGTTGTGACAAAACAACATTTTAGTGTCCTTTTATTGTACCCAACACAAGGTAAACCTGTGTAATAATGCTGTTTAATCAGCTTCTTGATATGCCACACCTGTCAGATGGATGGATTATTTTGGCTCACTAACAGTTGTAAATAAATTTGTGCACAAAATGAGAGAAATAAGCGTTTTGTGCATTTTTCTGGGATCTTTTATTTCAGCTTATGAAACATGCATGGGACTGGCACTTTACATCTTGCATTTATAAATGTGTTAAGTGTAGTTAAAATGAATCAATGAACCTATACTCTGACCCTCTTTCAGATGCCACTTTCTGTTGATGATGTGGATTGTAAAAAGGAGCCACTTCTAGAAGGTAAAGAACCATATTTTACTTTTAATGCATAGCCTAGCTATTCATCATTTCATTGCTGTCTGTAGCTATCCTTTAGGATAAATAGCTAGGGTATGCATGCTGGTGCAATCTTTAATCCTATGCATGGTGAGAAATTGTTAAATGGATAATCCACCCTAGATATTAAATGTGACGTGCTATGTCATAAGGTTCCCGTCAATGGAGATTGTTTGTTATCCCCTATCACATTTCATAACGCTTTTAAAACAACTATCTGCACTCCAGATTGCCAAATCGGTTAAAAGATGGTATGGGCATATCTATCCGTCAATCAGCATTACAAAGTATATATTTGCTGACAACTAAACAGTGGAGCAAATTATTCAGCTCATTTATTCCTTCAAGTACCATCGCACAATGTGTTTTTCCTCCTCCCAGCTCGTCCTCTAGTCTTGAAAACCCGACCCTAGGCAACACAGTGGCTATGGTCTGGTTTCAATGATGGACTCTTTTGGCATAGAGGAACTATGTCTATGGTCATGTTTTCAAGACTACTTGTCCTCTAGCCTGGTTGCCTTTTCTGTTCAGCTATTACATTCCACTCTTGTCATTTGCCAAAGATACTGCCTTTTCGGCAGTTAAAAAAAAAAGAACATTAATAATCTCGATGAGGTCAGAGGATTTGATCCGGATTTCAAAACCCCTCAGCTATCATTTATCAATGTTTATGCAAATGAGTCTCATAGGAAAACGTTTTAACTTAATTAATACATTTGATTGGAAACCTTCTAACTAGTGATGCACCGATATAACATTTTTGTCAGATACCGATATCCAATATTTTCCTTGCCTAAAAAAAACAGTACCGATAACTGCTGTAAAAAATTTGCGGCCTTTTAAGCATTCTATTACAGTTAAATAGTTAACACACACCCATGGACGCAGCGGTCTAAGGCACTGCATCTCAGTGGAAGAGGCGTCATTACAGTCCCTGGTTTGATTCCAGGCTGTATCACACCCGGCCGTCATTGGGAGTTCTATGGCCCAGCGTTGCCCGGGGTAGGCCGTCATTGTAAATAAGAATGGGTTCATAACTGATTTGTCTAGTTAAAGGTTACACACACACCACACTGACCAAAAAGTTACTTTGTTGGCGTTTACATATGTCCCCATTACTAGTAAAACATAATCAAAACCTATTTATTTCACTTACTTGCTGTGCTGTTTTTTTTTCATTTGTTCAGTCGTTTCATTCTCAACCAGGATTTCTATGGAACGCCGTTGCGTGTCAAAATATATATATACGTCAAATAACACTAGTTGACCCATCAGGACCTGAATATGCACGTCACATAATAAATTAACGCGTTCATACATTTTTAAAATCTAGTTATTACACATTGATTACACTCACTTGTATTTCATATGTCGCAACGATTCATCGATACGTATGACATGATGCTGGTAAAGTTGTCATTAAAAAAAGAGCTGGCTAGATCATGGATGCAGGCAATGTTCTTCCCCTAAAACATAGCAAAACAACAATCTGTTTCAGTAGCTATAGTTAGCTAGCTTACTATGTAGCTAGGTCTCATCTAAAATAACCATCATTTATAAGACTGTTCTTATTTGATTAATGGTGGTCGGACCCATCTATGTGAAGCTAGCCACAATAACGATTAGCCACAATAGTGGACTTTGCGGTTAACCTTCAAAGTAAAAGTATGGCATTATTCTATTTGCATTCATTCACTGTCAATGACATGCTTTTATTTTGAAGGCAAACCGCAAATTCCACTATTGTGCCTAATCCTTATTGTGGCTAGCTTCACAACACATAACCCGGTTCGGTTGAGCCTCACTAGCAAGATGATGCTAGCTAGCTTTGGGCAACAGGGTTAAGTAGCTGGCTGGCAATTTATTTTCATGACATGAAGTTCAATTTCAATAGGTGAACAACAAGTGGCAACCTAGCTAGTACTTACTCACAAAGATTCCTAAATCATTGCTAAGAATAATGAAAATGACTGCAGTTTCTACTGGTCATTGGTTTCAGGCTGGTTGTATTGGTGCCAAAGCTAGCTACCCCAGAAGTTGCGGTCGAACAAATGATGCTTTATTACCAACGCGCTATTGTAAATACATCGTTCGTGACACGTGTTTGCTTATTTGCAGACTTTTTTTGTACAGCTTTGACAGTGCTGTATCTTTTTCGACACACAACGTCCCAAACAGTGTTCCATAGTATGTATGTTGTGAAGCTAATAGTAGTGACGCTATTACTGTGTAACTCCGGTAGGGCAACGTCTGAAAAATAGCGCACTTGGTAGTAGAGGTCGACCGATTATTGATTTTTCAACACCGATACTGATTATTGGAGGGCCAAAAAAATCAGATACGATTAATCGGCCGATTTTATTTATTTATTTGTAATAATGACAATTACAACAATACTGAATGAACACTTATTTTAACTTAAATATAATACATCAATAAAATCAATTTAGCCTTAAATAAATAATGAAACCTGTTAAATTTGGTTTAAATAATGCATAAACAAAGTGTTGAAGAAAAAAGTAAAAGTGCAATATGTGCCATGTAAGAAAGCTAACGTTTAAGTTCCTTGCTCAGAACATGAGAACATATGAAAGCTGGTGGTTTCTTTTAACACGAGTCTTCAATATTCCCAGGTGAGAAGTTTTAGGTTGTAGTTATTATAGGAATTATAGGACTATTTTTCTCCATACCATTTTGTATTTCATTAACCTTTGACTATTGGATGTTCTTATAGGCACTTTAGTATTGCCAGTGTAACAGTATAGCTTCCATCCCTCTCCTCACTCCTACCTGGGCTCGAACCAGGAATACATCGACAACAGCCACCCTCGAAGCAGCGTTACCCATGTAAAGCAAGGGGAACAACCACTCCAAGTCTCAGAGCGAGTGACGTTTGAAACGCTATTAGCGAGCACCCCGCTAACTAGCTAGCCATTTCACATCGGTTACACCAGCCTAATCTCGGGAGTTGATAGGCTTGAAGTCATAAACAGCGCAAACCTTGAAGCACAGCGACTAGCTGCTGGCAAAACGCACGAAAGTGCTGTTTGAATGAATGCTTACGAGCCTGCTGGTGCCTACCACCGCTCAGTCAGACTGCTCTATCAAATCATAAACGTAATTATAACATAACACACAGAAATACGAGCCTTAGGTCGTTAATATGGTCGAATCCGGAAACTATCATCTCGAAAACAAGATGTTTATTCTTTCAGGGAAATACGGAACCGTTCCGTATTTTATCTAGCAGGTGGCATCCATAAGTCTAAATATTCCTGTTACATTGCACAACCTTCAATGTAATGTCATAATTACTTAAAATTCTGGCAAGTTAGGCAGCCCAAACTGTTGCATATACACTGACTCTGCGTGCAATGAACGCAAGAGAAGTGACACAATTTCATCTGGTTAATATTGCCTGCTAACCTGGTTTTCTTTTAGCTAAATATGCAGGTTTAAAAAATATATACTTCTGTGTATTGATTTTAAGAAAGGCATTGATGTTTATGATTAGGTACACATTGGCGCAACGACAGTCCTTTTTCACGAATACGCACCGCATCGATTATATGCAACGCAGGACACGCTAGATAAACTAGTAATATCATCAACCATGTGTAGTTAACTAGTGATAATGATTGATTGATTGTTTTTTATAAGATAAGTTTAATGCTAGCTAGCAACTTACCTTGGTTTACAATGTAATGCAATGTAATCAGGTGGTTAGTGTTGGACTAGTTAACTGTAAGGTTGCAAGATTGAATCCCTGAGCTGACAAGGTAAAAATCTGTTGTTCTGCCCCTGAACAAGGCAGTTAACCCACCGTTCTTAGGCTGTCATTGAAAATAAGAATGTGTTCTTTAACTGACTTGCCTAGTTAAATAAAGATTAAATAAAGGTCTAAAAAAAAATCCCCCCAAAAATCGGCCAAATCGACGTCCAAAAATACAGATTTCTGATTGTTATGAAAATTTGAAATCGCCCCTAATTAATCGGCAATTCCGATTAATCGGTCAACCTCTACTTGGTAGTGTGTACCAGTGCTCGACCAGTCGGCGAAAGCCAACATCACCCACGACAGAAAACTGTTGATGTTCAAGGACAATGAATTCCATTATTTTGGCATTATTAATGGATTTCGCCTTTTGAGTTGTCTCGCTGAAATGTTCTCACACTTTCAAATGACTGCTCGACTTGTTGACTGCTCGTTCCACACAGCAGACAATTGGCTATATTTGGAATGCTGTGTTGCACAACATTTTACATGGCATCATTACGTCATGTACCTACACTGTGAACTTTCATGTGCCTTAATAACAAACTTAATAAGAAACTTGTATGCCACCTGTTAATACAATTGTTAAATTACGAGCCTAGAAGCGTGCCATATATCTATCTGCTTCTGTCTATTTGAGCTGGTCAGTATTTGTAGGTAATCCCGTCTAACGCAGCTTTTAAATTAGTTTTATTGTGTAGTAAAACTGCATAAGTGTTGCGCTCCACTTTCTGGAGGACCCAGTTTTGAAATCAGTGGAATTTGAGTATGATAGCTAAGGGGATGGAGAAATCCGGATTACAGCTTCAAACTAAGGGAAACCATGGCATCCGACAGGAGAAGCGTCCATCAGTGAATGATGTATATTGGTAAAATAGTCTAGCTAGCTACATTTTCAGATATGACATGTTTCTAATTTTGACAAAGCGTAATTACATTGTTGCCAGCAGCAGTTAGTCACCAACACTGGATAACATGAAAACAGTCTAAAATTGTCAGTGGGGTGTTCTCTCATTTGTCTGGAAGTAGCTAGCAAACTAGCCAATGTTAGCCAGTTATCTTGGTTGCTTGACTCCCGTTCTGAAGTCAGAACGCTCAGATCAACCCTACTCCTCGGCCAGAGCGTCCAGTGTGTGCTCTGAATGCTCCAGAGAGCGAAACGCTCTGAATTTACAAACGGACAATCTGATAGCACAGTTGCAGTCGCCAACGTCTGGATAACATAACAGCCTAACCAGCTCGGCTAGGGCGAGTAATGTTCAGTGAGCTGTTCTCTGATTTGTATCTGGAAGTAGCTAGAAAGTTAGCTTGGGTGCTTTGCTGCTGTTTAGTACAGAATGCTTGGATCAACCCTTAAAGAGATTCTTCTTCGGTGGACTTTATCGGCGGTTGGCATCCAACGTTATGGTGCATTACCGCCAGCTGGAGAGACAGGAAGAAATTATATAGACTATATCTAATGATCTTATACTCAATATACTATTTCTAATCTAATTTCCTTTATCCCCTTCTCCCTCATACTAGATCTCAGCCTCTCTCTTTCCCTCTGATACTGCCCACACTGTAGTAATTCATGCTCCATGGTCTCTGTTTCCTGGCAATAATCACACTTTCCTGTTGGATGCTTTCCTATCACATTTAAGGACGTATTCAACTGGCAGTGTCCCACCATTTATCTTGTAAAAATAGCTTATTCTGTCCCTTCCTGCTGTCCTTTCCTCTGTTCTTGAAATAAATGCCTGCCCTTAGTATCTCTATTCCCCCTTAAAGAGATGGGTGGGGCTAAACCTTAAGGGGGTGTGAACGTTGCCGAATGGGTGTAGGACAAAGAACGTCTCTCCAATAGTAGTACCAAAATATTAAAAAGCAATTTTTTTCAAAAGTGAGTTTACAAGTTTATCAACTTTAAAATCAGAATTACTTTCCCATTGTTCCTCAACTGTAGTGTATGCTGTACCATTTTGTAGCTCAGAGTTTCTACTGTTATCCAATGTAAAAAACACAATTTCAAATTTTCCTACATAAGACCGATTTGAGCCGGTATGTCACATTTTGGCTCCCTTCATTGTTCCTTCTATCCTTACCAGTCTCCCAGTCCCTGCCTCTGGAAAGCATCCCCATAGCATTATGCTTCCACCACCATGCTTCACGATAGGGATGGTGTTAGATGGGTGATGAGCTGTGGCTGTTTTTTTTCCAGACATAGTGCTTTGCATTCAGGCTATAGAGTTACATTTGTCATCAGTCCACAGAATATTTTGCCTTATGCTCAGTCATCCATGTTCCTTTTTGCATACTCCAGGCGTGCTGTCATGCCTTTTTTTCAGGAGTGGCTTCTGTCTGGCGACTTTCCCATAAAGCCCAGATTGGTGAGATGCAGTACCTTAGACCGCTGCGCCATTTGGGAGCCCCTGTATGTTGACATGCATTGTCAAAACTCTAATTTATTTATATAGCCCTTCATAAATCAGCTGATATCTCAAAGTGCTGTACAGAAACCCAGCCTAAAACCCCAAACAGCAAGCAATGCAGGTGTTGAAACACGTTGGCTCGGAAAAATTCCCTAGAAAGGCCGAAACCTAGAGAGGAACCAGGCTATGAGGAGTGGCCAGTCCTCTTCTAGCTGCGCCGGGTGGAGATTATAACAGAACATGGCCAAGTGTTCATAAATGACCAGCATGGTCAAATAATAGGGCTGGGACAGGTAGCATGTCTGGTGAACAGGTCAGGATTCCATAGCCGCAGGCAGAACAGTTGAAACTGGAGCAGCAGCACGGCCAGGTGGACGGGGACAGCAAGGAGTCATCATGCCAGGTAGTCCTGAGGCATGGTCCTAGGGCTCAGGTCCTCCGAGAGAGAGAAAGAAAGAGAGAATTAGAGCGAGCATACTTAAATTCACACAGGACACCGGATAAGACAGGAGAAGTACTCCAGATATAACAAACTGACCCTAGCCCCCCGACACAAACTACTGCAGCATAAATACTGGAGGCTGAGACCGGAGGGGTCAGGAGACACTGTGGCCCCATCCGATGATACCCCCGGACAGGGCCAAGCAGGAAGGATATAACCCCACCCACTTTCCATCCTGAGACGAGGCCGAGTATAGCCCACAAAGATCTCCGCCACGGCACAACCCACGGGGAGGTGCCAACCCAGACAGGAAGATCACATCAGTGTGTCAACCCACTCAAGTGACGCACCCCTCCTAGGGACGGCATGAAAGAGCACCAGTAAGCCAGTGACTCAGCCCCTGTAATAGGGTTAGAGGCAGAGAATCCCAGTGGAAAGAGGGGAACCGGCCAGGCAGAGACAGCAAGGGCGGTTCGTTGCTCCAGAGCCTTTCCTTTCACCTTCACACTCCTGGGCCGGACTACACTCAATCATAGGACCTACTGAAGAGACGAGTCTTCAGTAAAGGCTTAAAGGTTGCCTACATGGGTAGGCAGACTGTTCCATAAAAATGGAGCTCTATAGGAGAAAGCCCTGCCTCCAGCTGTTTGCTTAGAAATTCTAGGAACAATTAGGAGGCCTGCATCTTGTGACCATAGCGTATGTGGGTATCAACTGTGGGACCTTAAATAGACAGTGTTTATTTCTGAATGATGTTCCAAACAATTAAATTGGCCTCAGGTGGACTTTTTTTTTCTTAATGTAAATGACATATTTCTGTTTCATTTTCAATACATTTTTAAAAGTGTCATGTTTTCACTTTGTCATTATGGGGTATTGTGTGTAGATTGGGGTGAGAAGTATTTAGTCAGCATTTTTTTTATTTCAGTCGAACACAACAATGTGACATAAGTCAAGGTTTATGAATACTTGCTGAAGGCACTATATATTATTAGACCTAGACTACTCCAGTGCATTTAGGCGACCGCTATAGTCCATGAGCCAGCCCCCCAAATTTGGGCCGTTGGGCTCACTTGGCCAACGATGTCTGTTGTTTTTCAAGGTCTATGTCCCTAAAGTTGGAAAATGTCTGAGAGCAGTGCAGCAATGGTAGCTTTCTGTGTTATCACTGTTTTGTTCCTCCCGCCCATTTCTTTTATATATATTTTTTTTACAATTGTTTATCATAGTGTAAAGTCCCAATGTCAGTATACAATATGTTCTTGCTCACGTATAGTTGCAGCAAAGTAGTCAATGGAATGTTTCATTGACCAAATTGGCGCATATTCAAAAAAGTGGATATTCGTAAAATCCATCATGATTTATGTATTGTAACAGGCACACAATGTGGTTACTTAAGTCCGATTTGGCTATTTTCACTGCTGAACATGTAGAAGTTGTCCCTTTTCAGGTTTAGAAGTAACTGCTAAATGCTAACTCCCGTTCGTATAAGCTGGTTAGCATAGCTAGCATACAGAAATCGGTGGTGGTAGTCGTTTTTAAATTTAATGCAGTTGATTGGTAACGATGACATGAACATGTGTTAGGGTTGCAAAGGGTCGTAAACTATGTAAAATTTCTGGAATTTTTCTGGAAATTTTCCATGGGAAGCTAAGAACGGGATGTTAACTTCTTGACGCTACCCATCTCCGTTGCCGGATCATTTTCGCCAGCAACCGCTGAATAGCATAGCGCCACAGTCAAATAATATTACTAAAAAAATAGTCATATTCATGAAATCACAAGTGCAATATTGCATAACACTGTTTAGCCTTTTGTTAATCCACCTGTCGTCTCAGATTTTGCAATTATGCTTTACAGCGAAAGCAATCCAAGCCTTTGTGTAAGTTTATCGATAGCCTAGCATAGCATTATGTACACGTAGCATCAGGATGCTTGGTCACAAATCCGAAAAGCAATCAAATTAACCGTTTACCTTTGTTCTTCGGATGTTTTCACCCACGAGACTCCCAGTTACACAACAAATGTTCCTTTTGTTCCATAAAGATGATTTTTTATACCCAAAATACCGCCGTTTGTTTGTCGCGTTATGTTCAGAAATCCACAGGAAAGAGTGGTCACGACAACGCAGACGGAAATTCTAAATAGTCTCCATAATGTCCACAGAAACATGTCAAACGTTTTTTATAATCTTTAGTCAGGTTGTTTTTAAAAAATATATTCGATAATATATCAACCGAGTGTGTAGGTTTTTCAATAACACCGGGTGGAACAATGGCCGCTTTACTCTGTAGCGCAAAACTCACTCTGCGTAAGTGGATCGGTGGGGGCTCTCAATGTGATCTTTCACGCTAATCTTTCAAAATAAAAGCCTGAAACTATGTCTAAAGACTGTTGACACCTTAGGGAAGCCATAGAAAAAGGAATCTGGTTGATATCCCTTTAAATGGAGGATAGGCATGCATAGGAACAGAAGGGTTTCAAAAGAAGAGGCACTTCCTGATTGGATTTTCTTCAGGTTTTCGCCTGCAATATCAGTTCTGTTATACTCACAGACAATATTTTTACAGTTTTGGAAACTTTAGTGTTTTCTATTATAATCTGACAATTATATGCATATTCTAGTTTCTGAGGCTGAGAAATAGGCCGTTTCAAATGGGTATGTTTTTTTAGCCATAAATGAAAATATTGCCCCCTACAGGCAAAAGGTTAAGATGTCACAGCACTATCTGATGTGTGAAGACATTTCACTGCAGCTAATGTAGAAGTAAAAGCTGTGTAAATTTGCAAATACAGTGCCAAATCTTCTGTGAAAAAATCAACAAAGATGCAGAATCATCTGGCCAAGTGCATAAAGTTCCCTCACCGCTCACAACCTCTGACAAAAGTCCCTTTACTTCTATTTGAGGTGAAAATGATGAATCGGACACCTTATCGATAGCACATGGTCCTCCTGGAATCAGACAGTCAGAGAAATGCTGATTAATGTCTTGCTCGAGCTGTGTATGCAACTGGTTCACCGCTGATGCTCACAGGCAATGTATATTGGAAGAGATTTCTGAATGTTCTCCGCCCAGCATACACCCCTCCAGCCACACATGCTTTATCTACTCATTTGCTGGATGCAGAGTTCAAGTGAAGGTCAAGCAAGACTGTATTGCAATCATCACTGATGGGTGGTCGAATGTTCGTGGCCAAGGAATAGTTAACTACATCTCCACCCCTCAACCAGTATTCTACAAGCGCACAGACACAAGGGACAACAGACACACCTGTCTCTACATTGCAGATGAGCGGAAGGCAGTCATCAATAACCTTGGACCACAGAAGGCCTATAGTGTCGTCACTACCATGTCTCGCAACCTTAGTCTGGATGAGGGCAAGGTTCTTGGTAGTCTGGCCAAGTACACTTCCAAGCAAGGGCTTTGGGATAGAGATGCAATATGACAGTCATGCCAACATATCTCATCAGCCACCTGGTGGAAGGAACTTTGTGGATCTGAGGCTCTTTCCCCTGTTGCCTCATCATCCTCCAAATTCCACCAACCTGAGCCACCTAAGAGCGCAACTGGTCCTTATTTGGGAACACACACCAAAGCACGCAACAGGCTGACCAATACAAGGATTGAAAAATTGGTGACCATCCGGGCAAATATGAGGCTTTTTGAGCCTGACAACAAGCCATCCTTAACTAGATTAGAAAGTGACCGTGAAGATGAAGCCTCAGTCTGATGTTCAAGAGGTGGACATTGAGGAGGTTCAGGGAGAAGACATGGAAGACAACCAAAACTTAAATTTCTAGACTATCATTTTACAGATGTAAACTGAGCAAAAATACTGACATTCCTGTCTTGCAGGAAATCACGCACAGAACGAGCTGTATGGCTGGTGGCATTATCATGCTGGAGGGTCATGTCAGGATGAGCCTGCAGGAAGGTTACCACATGAGGGAGGAGGATGTCTTCCCTGAAACGCACAGCGTTGAGATTGCCTACAATGACAACAAGCTGAGTCCGATGATGCTGTGACACACTGCCCCAGACCATGACGGACCCTCCACCTCCAAATCGATCCCACTCCAGAGTACAGGCCTGTAACGCTCATTCCTTCAACGATAAACGCGAATCCGACCGCCACCCCTGGTGAGACGAAACCGCAACTCGTCAGTGAAGATCACTTTTTGCCAGTCCTGTTTGGTCCAGCGACGGTGGGTTTGTGCCCATAGGCGACTTTGTTGCCAGTGATGTCTTGGGAGGACGTGCCTTACAACAGTCCGACAAGCTCTGTCCAGCCTCTCTCAGCCTATTGCAGACAGTCTGAACACTGATTGAGGGATTGTGTGTTCCTGGTGTAACTCGGCAGTTGTTGCCATCCTGTACCTGTCCCGCAGGTGTTGTTACATGTGGTCTGCCACTGCAAGGACTATCAGCTGTACGTCCTCTCTCCCTGTAGCACTGTCTTAAGCATCTCACAGTACAGACATTGCAATTTATTGCCCTGGCCACATCTCCAGTCCACATGCCTCCTTGTGGCATGCCTAAGGCATGTTCACGCAGATGAGCAGGGACGCTGGGCGTCTTTCTTTTAAGGTTTTTCAGAGTCGGTAGAAAGCCCTCTTTAGTGTCCTAAGCTTCCATAACTGTGACCTTAATTGCCTTCCGTCTGTAAGCTGTTAGTGTCTTAATGACTGTTCCACAGGTGCATGTTCATTAATTGTTTATGGTTCATTAATTATGGTTCATTGAACAAGCATGGGAAACAGGGTTTAAACCCTTTACAATAAAGATCTGTGAAGTTATTTGGATTTTTACGAATTATATTTAAAAGACGGGGTCCTGAAAAGGGGACTTCTTTTTTTTTGCTGAGTTTATGTTGAAAATGCGATGGATCGTTGGGATCATTCCATATTCCCTTTTGTTGTTCCATGAAATCATCACATGTGAATAGTCAACTCATTTCATTAAATTTCAATTCGTAACTAAATTGTTTTATTTCTATTGGAAGGATTTAATTATTTGCAATGGTCTATTCATCATACGGTTAAAGGTTTGTTTCTGTCTCCATATGATATGGTAAATATATCCAATGCAAAAAAACATCTAAATTTTAAATGGTATTAATTTGCATATTTCCGTTAATTCCCTTATATTCCCACGGAAAGTTTCCACCTCTGAATAATCCCCAAAATGTGCAACCCTATTTGTGCTTGACATCCATACAAGTATTTTACTCCGATTTCTAGCCTTAAGGTAGGCAAATTTAGCTTTGAGGCAATGAAGAGACTCGGGATCTTTCCCCCACGACTTCTTTACCGCATCTATACTCTTTTAATAATATATCAATAGAAAACTTAGATTCACATCTGTCCATCAGACACATTTTGGAATGTTCAGGTCAACATAACCTTGAGGCAAACGCATGGTTCCATTGGAAATTAATGTATTTCTGGTGTACCAAAACGCAATGACCCTGTAGGTGTGAGTGAGGCTATAGAATTCTATTTAGTGGTTCAGCTATGTTTTTGGATTGTGACTTTGTTGATAGAGGCACCACATTGCACACACAGCTAGAACAGGGTTTTAAAATGATTTGTAGATGAAGGGCCATCACAGGATTCACAAATTAACCCCACAGAATACCTTTTCCAATATGGCCTTCAAACAACTCAATGGGGAATTGAAAATTGGATAAATTTTGGCATAACCATAGCTGAATGAT
The DNA here is from genome assembly GCF_034236695.1 of Oncorhynchus nerka. Classification (NCBI taxonomy): domain Eukaryota; kingdom Metazoa; phylum Chordata; class Actinopteri; order Salmoniformes; family Salmonidae; genus Oncorhynchus; species Oncorhynchus nerka. Next base: position 67,257,179 of record NC_088410.1, read on the forward strand.
ATATAATTGTAGTTTGCCCAATAATATCTTAAAATGTTCATAGTGATGTTGAATATTCAACTAAATGTGCCAGATATAAAGATGTTACATTATCCACAGGATTGTGGTAAGAATATGCCCAAGAGGTTGTCTGAATCGCTGATTTTCTAAAGATGTCCTGATCAATAGGTGCAATATTTCAACTTCAAACATGTAAAATGGATATAGTCATGGATGTCAGCTGGAAGGAACAGCGACCATTTTACGGGCTCCTGACCAATTGTGCTGTTTTTAGGTATTTTTAGCGATGATCTTAGGTTTTTTTGTACGTAATGTTTCCGCCACCGAAAAGAGCTTCTTAACATCAGAACAGCCATCATTACTTTAATTTCTACTTCAATGAGTCGGGAGGCAAAAGGCATTCAGGCCCAAATCCCCGACCCTCAAAGAAGGAGACTGCTATAGAGGCCGACGTGTGGGATAGCTGACGAGACTACGTCGGAGAGTGAATAAACCGCGTCTACCCTCCGTTCTATTGGCGAGCGTGCAATCACCTGAGAATAACTTGTATGAGTTGTGTTCGAGATTATCCTTTCAATGTGATCTGAATAACTGTAATATCCTAGGTTTCTCCGAGTTGTGGCTGAACAAAGACACGGTGAATATAAATCTAGCTGTTTTTTCTATACATCGCCTGGACAGAGGTGGCGTCGGGAAGCTCAGGTGAGGGGTTGTGTATCTTCGTTAAAAGCTGGTATCGCAATCTCCAGTATTAAGGAAGTCTCGACGTTCTGCTCACCAGAGTTGGAATACCTCATGATAAGCTGGAGAGACGATACTATTTACCAAGAGTTTTCATCTATATTTTTCATAGCTGTCTATTTACCTTTACAAACTGATACTGCACTAAGACCTCTCTCAAGGAGCTATATAGGGCCATGAGTAAACAAGAAAATTCTCACTCGGAGGCAATGCTCCTAGTGGCCAGTGACTTCGGTGTAGGAAAACCAACATTTGTTTGACCTAATTTCTACCAGCATGTTACCTGTGCCACTAGAGGCAAAAACACTCTAGAGCACCTTTACTCCACACACAGAGTTTTATACAAAATTCCCTCGCCCTCCATTTGGCAAATCTAACCATAACTCTATCCTCTTGATTTCGGCTTACAAGCAAAAACTCAAACGGGATGTACTAGTGACAAGCTCAATTCGGAAATGGTCCGGTGAAGCGGCTGCTGAACTACATTACTTTCTTTAGCACAGACTGGAATATGTTCCGAGATTCATCCGATGGCATTGAGGAGTTTACCACATCAGTCACCGGCTTCATTAGTAAATGCATCGACAACATCGTCCCAACAGTGACCATACGTACATATCCTAACCAGAAGCCATAAATTACTGGCAACATCCGCACAGAGCTAAAGGCTAGAGCTGCCGCCTTCAAGGAATGGGTCACTAATCCGGACACATATAAGAAATCCTGCATGCGGGGGACCAGTACGAAAAAACGATGAAAAATGTATTAGTCTACTAAATAAAAAATGTAATGTGCCAGGACAACCTTCTCCATCAACATCCGCAAGACAGCTGATCGTGGACTACAGGAAACGGAGGGCCGAGCACACCCACATCGACAGGGCTGTAGTGGAGTAGGTCGAGAGCTTCAAGTTCCTCTGTGTCCACATCCCTAAAGTATCATGGTCCACACAGATAAGATTTGGCATGGACCCTCAGATCCTAAAATTTCTTCAGCTGCACCATTGAGAGCATCTTGATTGGCTGCTCATCGCTTCGTATGGCAACTGCTTGGCATCTGACCGCAAGGCACTACAGAGGGTAGTGTGTATGTCCCAGTACCTCACAGGGGCCAAGCTCTCTGCCATCCAGGACCTCTATACGGGGTGGTGTCAGGAAGGCCCTAAAAATGGTCAGACTCCAGCCACCCAAGTCTTGGATTGTTCTCTCTGCTACCGCACAGCAAATAGTACCGATGAACCAACAGGACCCTGAACAGCCCCCCCCATCCTTAAACTGCTAAATAGTTAGTACTGTAATCACAGCCAAAGGTGCTTCAACAAAGTACTGAGTAAAGGGTCTGATTACTTGTGTAAAGATTTTTTTTTTTTTTTATTATCAAAATTTCTAAACCTGTTTTCGCTTTGTCATTATGGGTTATTGTGTGTATTGATGGGGGTGGGGAGGAAACATCAAATTTAGAATAAGGCTGTAACGTAACAGTGTGGAAAAAGTCAAGGGGTCTTAAATACTTTACGAAGGCACTGTATGTAGGTAATTTTGTGACCTTTTCAGAAGAACCACGTGTCAAACAAAGATTAAAATGTATCAGGGTTTTCTTTTTAAAATAATCTATACAGGCAATTCTGATATGTACCCTAGAGGTCAAAGGTCAGGGTTCTGTTGACCTGAATATTCTAAAAATGTGACTGACCTCTGTATGACAGCTTTCCAAAGATATATGATTTAAAGGATTTACGTGAGCAATAACTTTTTGTATACTGACATTATTTGTCATAGGGTAGAATCTCGTAAGGGGAAATCATTTCTGGGATGGAGGGATGAGAGTAATACACACAGTTACCATTGCTGCACTGCATTTTCCAACTCTAGGGACATAGACCTTCAAGAAAATCAGAGACTTGTCATTATTTTGTCTGACGCACGTGCCAATGAATTGAAGTTGAACATCACCAAATGCGTCAGTTTTAATTAAATGTGCAATAAAAAAGTATAGTGCCATGGCCTATTTAATGAAACGGGCTGTTATAGCATTACGCTATAATGTAGCCTAGGGCTACTTTCTGATGGACTACAGCCAAGATTTGAGGTGAGCCTAGGTTTAGAATACGTTTTAGGAGAAAGTGATTTGTGTGTTTGTGACGTGCTGGTTGCTTTGAGTCCTTTTTATGGTGTGTGAATTCGCTAGTTCTCTAATGTCCATTCAGAATGTTTCCTCAAGTAGCCTGTCTGGACTCCATCACTTAAGAGAGACTGGACAATTAATATAACTGAAATTAGCATAACATTAAAAAGGCCTTTCTAGCCACTCTGAACGACATGATCTTCCATTGACACTGCCTTCTGACGAGAATGACTGCAGCAGATTGTAACAGTATCGTTTATTGTTCTTCAAATTCTATATTGCGCCAAATTTGTGAGCACCCCATGTTCCGTAACGTTGTTATGGAAAATATTAATGTTTCCAACTATCAATCAGCAACTGCGCCGGAAATCCGGCTGCATATTGAACGTTGAAATTGCTTAAAGGCAGTCTCTCTGGCAAATGACAGGAGTGGAATGTTAGCTAAAAAAGACTGATACCCAGACTAGTCCTCCTTGTACTGTGTTTGTGATAGTGTCGTTGCCAAGGCAACACCCACTCACGAGGGAAACCAGGGACTCCCAATTTTTTTTTTTATGTGTGTAGCTGTTAGCTTTCCAGCTTGACCAGAGAGAGAGCACTGCATTGTGTGTTTTGTAGTAGATTTAGCTGTAATATATATCCCCAATGATTCTCACGTTGCCCCCAATTGTATTATATCGACAAAATAAAACCTATGTTCACCAAAAATGTTGTTTTCATATATTAGTTATTCAGGAATGTGAATCATAGCAATTATTGGTTTTGAGTGGATTGCTCTTTTTTAATGAATTTTAAAATTGTATTTACTTGTTCGTAAAAAGTATTATGTTGCCTGTGTAGGAAGGAATGTTATGTTATATTGTGACAAATGTTGGAATCTATTGAGGCAGCTCCAAAAAAAATAATCTAAATATGACAATTGAAATGTATATAATGAATGCACAGTAAATTGAATTGTTTCCCTCTTGTCCTCATTCTCCTCAGACTCGGATTATAATGTCTACACCCGGTTTATGAAGTCTCATCGGTGCTATGACTTGGTCCCTACCAGCTCCAAGTTGGTGGTGTTCGATACTTCACTGCAGGCAAGACCACATCCTGATTTTAACTCTTTCCTGTCAAATGAATCTAGACCCAAGATGCTGCTTTGTGTTTGTGTATAACTTGGTTGATCTCTCCGTAGGTAAAGAAGGCATTTTTCGCTCTGGTGTCCAATGGGGTGAGAGCAGCACCACTCTGGGACTGTAAGAAGCAGTGTTTTGTAGGTGAGAAAGACTGTCCATTGTCACCTGTTGCCTGGGATTTGGGGTGTTTTATTTTTTGTATTTTATTTTTAATAATGCACAATGAGTGGAGTTGACTCTGTTCTCCTGCTGATCTCTCACTGCAGGCATGCTGACCATCACAGACTTCATCAACATCCTCCATCGCTACTATAAGTCTCCTTTGGTAAGGCCTAGCTTCCAGGCTGCCCTCGTATTCCACTGTTTCTATGTTTGAATGTTTATAGCATTCCCTATCTCAATTTCACATTTTAATCATATCAGTGGTGGTGGAGGTTGGAAAGGTGCGACAAGTGATTTGCAGCACTTACATCATATCTAATGAACAGTTGACCTTCATGCCTCTCACTACCCTTGCTCTGTTAGTCAGCATTTTCACCTGTTTTAATGTTTCAGGTGCAGATATATGAGCTGGAGGAGCACAAGATAGAGACGTGGAGAGGTAAGGGCATTTAGTAACTGTAATAATTAATGACTGATCATCTACTGGCATAAGGCTAACTAGTGCCTATTCTGTTATCCTTCATCATAGAAGTCTACCTTCAAGACTCCTTCAAGCCCCTAGTCAGCATATCCCCCAATGAAAGGTAGGTCTACTGCCATGGTGAGGGTTGTCACTGGACAGTTGGTCCATGTAGCCAGAGCTCAATTCAGTTACTGACTGGCACTGTTTGTCTGAAAGGGCCCTGATATGGTCACAAAGGTATTTTAATATCCCCTTTCTCCTTCCCTGTTTCAGTCTGTATGACGCCGTGTCGTCTCTGCTGAAGCATAAGATCCACAGACTGCCTGTGATCGACCCTCTGACAGGGAACACACTCTACATCCTCACTCACAAGAGGATCCTCAAGTTCCTCAAGCTCTTTGTGAGTCTCTTTTGTGATCCTCTTTCTCACGCTCTCCCCGTTCATCTCTCTCACCACGTTTTATCACCCGCTGTTCCTTGACATCTCAAGGTTGCTTTCTCGGCAGGAGAGAAGTTAAGACGTGCAGTTCTAGGTCTGTAGGCCTTGTTAATGAAATCCACACCCCAATGTTTATTGATTGTGGTGAGGTAATATACTTTGTTTAATTTGTGTGATTTTTTTTTTTCAAGCCACTTATATTAGTGTAACCTTGTGTTATTCCCAGATATCGGAGATGCCGAAACCTGCTTTCTTAGGCCAGACTCTAGAGGAACTGGGCATCGGAACATTCCATAAGATTGCAGTGGTGCGTTCTGACACACCTCTTTACACAGCACTGGGCATCTTCGTGGAGCAGAGAGTGTCTGCCCTGCCTGTCGTCGATGACAATGGTGAGTAAGGGGGGGACAGTTTGTTGAATGAAGGGTTAAATATGACTTCTGACCCTGATATGGCATGTAGTATTCATGTGCTCATGTCTTTCTCTCTCAACACACAGGACGAGTGGTGGACATTTACTCCAAATTTGATGTCATTGTAAGTACTGGACAGCTGTGCTACCAATGAGCCGTATTTAAACAGTATAGTCACTGATCAGCAGAAAATGGTTGTTTTAGCTCATTGTGGGTGTTTGAGAGACAGGCAAAGAGTACTGAAAACAAGCAGCATATAGAAGTAATAATGTCCCCCACACAGAACCTAGCTGCAGAGAAGACGTACAACAACCTGGATGTGACTGTGACCAAAGCCCTGCAGCACCGCTCTCAGTATTTTGAGGGAGTGCTCACCTGCAACACACACGACACACTGGAGTCCATCATAAACAGACTGGTAGAGGCAGAGGTGAGAGATACACCTGTGTATACACATTCTATTACTGTTTGGGTCCACAATTTAAACAGTTTCTTGGGAGTTTGTCAAGGTCAATACAAGTAGTACACACAATTATAATGTAATATATACACCGGTGCTGAGATCTAACCTTGCCATTGCTAAGTCAACATCACCTTACTTGAAGGTGGAACAACTGCTAAAGCCTTTAGTTTGTGTAACCTATGATTTGTCTCCTCTCTCTCAGGTGCACAGGCTGGTGGTGGTTGATGAGCAGGAGGTGGTGAAGGGTATCGTCTCTCTCTCAGACATCCTCCAGGCACTGGTGCTCACTAATGGAGACGGAGACAAGGGTAAACACAAACCTGCGCTATGCACTGACCTTGATAAATCAAATGAAAACGATGTGAATGTCATTAAGTTTCAACTCAGTCCCTGGGAAGCAATGTTTTAAAATTGTTTTGTGGTTTTAAAGGAATTAAATAGTTTAAGGTGAAATAAAGTGATTTATCTGGTGTTTGTATTTCAGGAACTGCTTGAGGGAGTGATGAAGGGAAGCCTCCTCCAAAAAGATGAGGAGGAGGATCCTGGAGGAGAGGAAGAAATAGGAGTGACGTGGGAGAGGGAAAGATAGGAATCTGTCAACAACCCCTCCTGTACAAATGTACGTCTTGAACATGAGGATCTCTCTCTCTGCACAAAAATGTGAATCCCATTGACTTTCTCAATTCAGCAATATAGACACATAGGGACACTTTAAACCAAGCCAAAACCAAACAAGAAGCCGGACCAGAAGTGGCCAATGGAGTGGAGCTGTATGTCCATTGTCCACTCTGAGCGGCCCAACACAACCTAGTGTCCCTCCTCTATTGGTGCAGGTGATGGACCGATACAGTGAAGGAATGATGTCTAGTTATGTGAAGGGGATCAATTATCCACTTCTCAGACAGATCCATTCCCTACCTGTTCTCTCCCATTTGGTCTGTAGACACTGGAGAGAGGAGTCGGAAACTTTCCACCCTGTCCCTTAACTGAGCAGCATTCCTTTTCCCCCATCATCCTTATAGGGCTGGAGTCTATAAAGCACAACAAGCCAATCATGGATCAAAAGATCATGTATGTCACAGTGGAACAATATATATTAGTACTGGAAGCTACCACAGCAACTCCGCTGTTTTGGTTACAGTAGGTGAAGTCTGGCATGTCCGAGTTGGCACTGCTGTAGCTGTAATTAATTTTATTTCTAATATTGATGCACAACCACTGACTTATGTAATCACGAGTTTTTTCTGATTTGCTATTTGGCATAGCGTACATTTCACAATGTTTTCTTATTCTTTCTTCAGTTTGTAAAGTGTCATGTGAATTTAAGTGTTATGATTTTGCTCAGTGTGTCCTTGTTTGATTTGACACACACATTGTCAAACCCAGAAGACTGGAGACATTTTTATGGCAGTAACACGAGTCTGTGTTTTTAGGGTTTGTTTAACGGTGTTCCTCAATCCTTCTAGCGCTAGATGAAATTATTTTTTGAAAGTTTTCAACATGCAGTGTGAGTGTGTGGATTGATCATGGACTCAGTCACTTGTGAACAATTGCCTGTCTTCTGATTGCATGTATCCGAGAGCTTCTGAGATATTCATCCTGATTGTGTTGGGGGTAATTCGGTGAAGCAGTTGACATTTTGGACAGTCCCTTTTTTGCCGTGACTTTATTCCATTACCTTATAGGATTCCATTTGAGCCTTTCATTACTACCTGTACTTTCCTTTTCACGTTCCCAGAGGGCAAACCATGTATGAAAGGGAGTTTCTTGGGCCATTGAATCAGTACATGTTCAACATTTCAAAATTGACTTTTGCTCACTGGTTTTAAGGTATGAATAAGATGTGTACACGTATTTAAATGATTTTTTTCCCTTCCTCAAGTGAACTGTAATTTAATGCATGAGCAATAAATATTGATTTTCTGCAGTTTCCTGTAATTCGTTTTGGGGCGGCAGGGTAGCCTAGTGGTTAGAGCGTTGGACTAGTAACTGGAAGGTTGCAAGTTCAAACCCCAAATCTGTCGTTCTGCCCCTGAACAGGCAGTTAACCCACTAGGCCATCATTGAAAATAAGAATTTGTTCTTAACTGACTTGCCTAGTTAAAGTTTTTAAAAAATGTACTTTTTAATGTGTTTTGGTGGAGCAGTAAGGTTGTAGGTCAGCTGGCGGTTGTGGGAAGAGCAGGATGTGATACAATAACTTAGGGCAATGGGATGACCATGGATCAGGGGCTAGACCTTTGTTCTGATTTGAATGAGGGGTAGAAAGGTTGCATTGGAGGACACATCAAAAGGCACTAATGGAAATAGTTTTTGCATTAGATGTACACACTGGTATGTGAGTAAAATAAACACAAAACTTAGGAAAACGGTTGTATTATTACTCTAGGCTATATGCATGATTGGAAACTAGTCCTGAGAAGGTTAATGGTTTTAGTCCAGATGTCTGGATAGAGACCTGGGTGTTCATAATTCAGTGCTACATTAAACAATACAACATGTCATACCACCCCTTAACAGTGTGTGCTCAAAACAAGGCCATAGACACATCCCAACCATGGCCTATGACATTTGCATAGGATCACTCCCTGACCAAAGATAGGCGGATGTGTGGTAAGATTGTCTAACAGTATGCAGACAAACACACAGGTCCTGCCTCCCACTCACAGCCATAAACAACCACATTTTCAGGAAGAACATGTACACATGTTCTTAAACATCTCCCAAGAACTATATTTTAAAAAATACAGTACAGGTCAGCATGACATGGTCATTAACTAACGCATAAATACATACAGGGCATACATACAGTATTTCCTGTGGAACAGCAGTCATAAGTATCAGTAGTATTTCATTTTTCAAAGGTTCAACCCCTGCCTGTATGTGCTATAGCCATACTGAATAAGCACCCTTTACAGAGGGTCTGATGAATCCTCACTCTACTTAGCTTTCTGAAAATGTGAAATCTGGGAGAGGTATTTACCTATCACTGAGGAACTGTGATTAAAATGCTTACTGAACATATTAAACACACTGCATTCACTGGTATAATCTGCAGTAAAACAGTGAGGGGTGTTGAACTTGAACGGTTTAGTTGCGATGCTGTGGAGTTAGTAGTGCACACATGGGCCCTGCAGAGCATTTTCTAGGAACTCACAGCAAACTGGCAGGATTAAGAACACAAGGAAAGAGACTAAGTCCGCAGTACCTTTTGAGTAAGTGGTCAACAAAACAAAAAGCTACAATTTTAACAGTACATAGTTTTCCTGAAAATAACATTTGGTAATATGATTTGACATGAGGTAAATTATACAAACTATTTACAATTTGCATATCAAGGATGTAAAATAGGTTGAGTAGAATTGAAGAATACGGACTATTGACTCAAATACTGTTCTATAGTAATGTGAGACATCAAATTGGAGGGACTCAGTATGCGCTTTCAATGACAGTGTACAGTAGTTTTGCTTTGGAGATATTCCATTGGTTTGTCAGTGGATGATTGACAGCACAAATAAGCCCCTCCCGTTGTCTCCCATGCAAGAACAGTTACCAGTGTTAAACTGTTGTCAAATGAAACTCAAAATAAAATCGAATTCATAACAGCAACCCGTCATTAGAGCGTCTGTGTGTGCGCGCGTGCACACATACACACAAAATGGCTATACAGTCCGTCGTCATGATATACCATAGAGCCGGGTGTTTGTATGGACCATTCCTGCCTCTAAGTAGGCAATAGGAGTTACAAAACATTGGTTGCTGTAAACCTATGTTCTGGTAACCTGATCTCTGTGACTCACAGACCACTGCTACCATAAATGATACATAACATGCCCACATAAATAAGGAAGACTTGGTCTTCATGGATTTTAAAATCAATTTCTCAGTGTGTATGTACATACAACGGAGAGATCAGTATACAGTATTCAAAGACGGACCTCATCTTCCCCCTATACACACACACACTCCCTGACAAAAGAAAACAATTGAAAAACAGACCTCTGCCATCAGTGATTCAACATAGCATCAATACAATATAAAGGCAAACAAATACAAATGTATAGGTACTTGTGAATCGAATAAAAAATATTGTATCAAATTAAATTACACACATCCTCTAACTACAGTTTTATACAGAGTGTACACTGAGTGTACAAAACATTGTCTTTCCACGACAGACTGACCAGCTGAATCCAGGTGAAAGATATGATCCCTTATTGATGTCACTTCAATTAGTGTAGATGAAGGGGAGGAGACAGGTTAAAGACGGATGTTTAAGCCTTGAGCCATGGATTGTGTATGTGTGCCATTCAACGGGTGAAAGGGCAAGACAAAGGATTTAAGTGCCTTTGAATGGGGTATGATAGTAGGTGCCAGGTGCACCGGTTTGAGTGTGTCAAGAACTGCAACGCTGCTGGTTTATCCCGTGTGTATCAATACTGGTCAACCACCCAAAGGACATCCAGCCAACTTGACACAGCTGTGGAAAGCAATGGAGTCAACATGAATTGAGGCTGTTCTTAGGGAAAGGGGTGGGGGGGTTCCACCCCAATATTAGGAAGGTGTTCTTAATGGTTTTGTACACTCAGTGTTTATCCTGCCATTGAGATTAACATGGGCATTATCGGGAGCAGTAGTAATATCAGTAATTGCAGTCATTTTAGTAGGAACAGAACAGAGAAGGGGGCTGCAGGAACAGGTTTGTGGGTCAGAATGGTGAGATAGGTTGGGGGCAAGGGATGGACAGGGGTTGCCAGTAGTTTTGGCTGAATAGACGAGGTAGGGTTTGTCACAACTCAGGCGGTGGTGGCTTTAAAAAAAACTGTCAGGAGAGTCATGTAATTTTTTTTTTCCTTTGAAAAGACACTGTCCCTCTATCTCTCTCAGTATTTTTTTTAGTGCAGGACAGAGTCACCAGTGCTCTCCTCAGGTCTTTGGGATAGGGCCCTCTCAGACTTTGATGTCCTCCTGGACACTCAGCTGGGACAGGGTCTTCTTGATGCGCAGGGCGGTGAGGCGGGCGGCTCCGTTGGCGTACCAACACTCCCTCATGATCTTCCCCATCACACGCAGGGTCTTGGGGGACGGGGAGGGAGAGAGAAAAGAGGAAGATTGTACTTTATCTATGTTATATAAAGCTCAGGAAAATTGGACCAACAGTTGAGCGAACATGAGGAAAATGAGGTTAGAGGAAGTCATATGCACAAGGATAAATAAGCTTATCGAAACCACCAATGCATCCCCAGAGAACAAGCTCGCCAAATAAACATACTTCATTTAAAATACACCAGCATACAATGTAATACTGATAAGAAACCAGTGACACTTTCATATTAGTGAGTGACAGCTGTGTTTTCATAATAGGATTGTTTGATTGACCTCAAATGAACATGCATATCCATGTGTCCCTACCTCGTAGCTCTGCCACCAGTTGGGCACGTTGGGCCGTAGCTTCTGGTCACACACCAGCTTCCTCATCTCCTCTATGGAGGGGTCAGAGGGCACCAGGTCAAAGTACGGTAGCTGGTACTCCTCATGGATACCTCGGGGCAGAGGTCAAAGGTCAGGTTTCTAATCAATTGTGAATTAAACTTTTAACTACAGTGAGATAGAGAGATGCATCCCAAATAACACCATTCTCCTTATATAGTGCACTACCACTTGGAGACCTATGGGCCCTGGTCAAAAGTAGTTGACTATATAGGGAATAGGGTGCCATTTGGGACCAGCCAGAGTGTGCTGAGGGGGAACCTGTCTGACCTCCAGCGTTGCAGCGGCGTGCGATCTCCCAGTAAACCAGGCCCAGAGCGTAGATGTCTGCACACTTAAACGAATCAAAATGCCTCATGTTGATGCTCTCATCCAGAACCTCAGGGGCCATGTACCTGACAGAGAGAATGTGTGTTTTATTAAGCTGGGGTGGCATGAGGGTTGTAAGTTGAGAAACCAAGTACTTCTTACGGTTGAGGACGTGTGTTTGTTTGCACCTCTTTGTGCCCACTCTCTGGTTGGGGGCGATGTCTATGGTGTCGGTGGTGGACTCATGGCGCACGGCCAGCCCCAGGTCAGCAATGGCACAGGTACTGTTTTTCTTCACCAGGATGTTCTTAGACTTGAGGTCCCGGTGGGCAATACCAGGCTTACCTAGAGGAGGGCCGAGAGAGTGAGCCTACCTGACAATTACTGCATTCCTGACAATCAATGGAAGTCATGTAACTGATCATTAACATGTTCGTGTGAAACGTGTGTTTTATGTTGTCCAATTCATTTGAATCAAACAATCATAGATATCTGCAATATACCATTGCATACTACAGTAGACGAAAACGTAAATGTTCTTCCAGAATGACATCAATAATTGACCTATCAAGGAACATCTCTGTTGGTCTGAGTCAGTGCACTCAACAGAGATGCTTGAGTTTAGAGGGGCTGCTGTATAAGTCATACCGGGCAGATCCATAACCCAGACTCTGACCAGGCTGAATGGGAGAGCTGGCGTTTCCTACCAGCTATGAAGCATGGCCTATATTTACCAGAGGCACACCCTCACCCTGTGTGCCCAGGATCTCCATGTGCAGGTGTGCCAGGCCGCTGGCAGCAGACAGTGCCAGTTTGATCATTCCCTCGATGGTGATGGAGTAACGGTTCAGGTAGTCAAACAGAGAGCCATACTCGTGGTAGTCTGACACCAGCCACAGCTGGGTCCATGTGCCATTATCTATGACAGAAAGATTGTTGGACAATACGTTCAGAGACCAATGTTCAGACCCTACACCTAATACGAAAAACTGACCTGAACACCAGAAATCTACAAGCAGTGCTCTTCGAAGGGGAATATTTGTTGTGATGTCATAGAACGACGGCCAGTATTTTGTTACCTTTGTTGTCGGCGGCGATGAATCCCAGGATGTTTTCGTGGCGCAGCATAATGGTCTGGTAGATCTCAGCCTCGCGGAACCAGGAGCGTTCCTCTCTGGACGAAAAGATCTTCACCGCCACGTCTCCTCCTCTCCAGCGGCCGCGCCACACTTCCCCGAAACGCCCTTTTCCTATAATCTCCTGCAGCACGATGGTCCTGGCCACTGTTCGCTGGACAAACAGAGGGAGGCCTGCAGAGAGACACAGGACGAAGAGGACCAAGGCATATGGGACACAGAGACAAGGTAAAAAAGAAAGAGGACTATACAGTTAGACAATCACATTGTGACACGTGCCTAATATCAACCACATTTCCCCCTATGCATTTTGTTTTCTTCTATGGAAGACATTATTAAAGCTACAGTCACTAATCTCTTTTTTTCCCTGTTTTGTGACTGCTTGAATTGATCAGAGCCCTAGTGTGGCTGTACTGACCGGAGCCTGATCCAGAGGTGGACATGTCGTAAATGAGGTCCTGCAGGGTCTTGTCCTTGGCCATGTAGAGATGGTCACAGGAGGGGTCCTCCACCTCCAGCCTCTGCCTGTGGCTGTAGGCTTGCTGGTGGTACTGGAACAGGAACACACCCATGATTAGCAGCACACACAGCAGGCAGACGGGCCCTGCGACCACTGCTACCAGCTCCACTGGACCCCATTTACCATCAGGGCCAAAAACACCCCCCAGGCCCGGCCGAGACGTCACTGAGAGAGGGAAGAGAAAGAATCAGACTAAATACATATTTCACATTTCATGAGTGAACATAACACAATTCACTGAACTGTGTTTTGAGACCCTTGTCCTCTATTGTAGCAGACATCCTAGCCCTGTGGTTCGTAACGTGAGGTGTGCAACCTGGGACATGTGCTTGTGTGTGGCGGTATACAGCTTATATTCCATGGTCGAGGTCGAGACACTCACCAGAGGTTACTTTGAGGTCGAGGCTGTTGCAGTAGTTAGTGTAGCAGCAGTGTGTGTAGAGGAGGCCCTCAGCGCTCAGGCAGTAGAAGGGCTGGCCCGGGGGTACCAGCTTGTCCCGGGTGATGCAGATACGGATGTGCTGCTCCAGCCCATTGATGAAGGACGTGGAGGCCATGCAGGCCCCGTCTGTCTCACACTGGGAGCCAGTCTTCTCACACTGGGCTGTGGTGCAGTTACACCACAAAGCTGTACAGAGAGAGAGATTATTTCAATATTTTAGAATAATGGTTTGGATAAACTCAAAACATGCTCAAAGCTGTAATGTCATAAGAATTTGTGCTGGCACTGCCACATAAAAAACATTTCATGACAATTTCCCTCCACTGTATGAGATGCAAGTATATATACAGCAGAGGGCGCTCATCGACAGCAGCAGTACCACACAGGGGCCCTTTGACGATTACATTTCCCTGGCACCAACTTAGTCCAGCGTGATCAAACGCACATCCTTTAGCGGGGTGCAGGGCCAAAGAAAGTTGGTATAAAATGAACAGAGGCAGTACAATCAGCAGCTCCAGCAGGTATCTTTGTTCACAAAACAACGTTTCGATCCTGCAAGGATGACCTGATGAAGATCCTTGCTGGATCAAAATGTTGTTTGTGGTGGAGCTTCTGAGTGTGCTGGCTCTATTTATTTTATACTGACACCAACTTTCCCTATGATCATGTCAGATAAAGCATTGGACTACAGAAAAAAAAAAGATTCACTGCGTTTATTACATTTTTCCTCCAACTGAACCACACCATTTCCCAGAGAATAACCAAACTATTTCAGCTTTTCTCTTGGAGAAGAATCAGACAGACGTCAACACTACTTTTTGTAAGGACACGTTGAAATAATAGCCAGTGAGTTTATTAGAAAATAGCCCGAGATTTTAAAGAGAAATATATCTCCTTTTGATAAAGCTGGTAGCATGCTCCATCAGGATAGAGAAGGCTCCAGAGAGTGATTCAACATCTTCAGTATTTTAGGTCGCAGGGACTAGGACTAAGTTGACATTGTACAAATCTCTAGTCGTTGAAGAGGTAAACAACCCTTTAGTTTGATGATCCTTTAACAATCTTTTGAACTATACCTCTTAGAAATGTTTCAATTATTTACCATGCCCCAAATGGCATAATTTCACAAAACTAAGCAGACGCAGAAAAGTGTGTTGTTTGAAACCATTCCAGATGGGGACAAACATGTTTTTAACCCAAAACGGTCACAAAATCGACCCTATTAGCTAATGGTGTTTTTAACATCACAAGAGTACAACAAGACAGCACAACACCCCTACCCTACAGAGGTGGTTCATCCTGGAAATAGAGTATCAAAGGTAAATCAAACTGCGTGCCAAAGCTGGCCGTTTCAAAAAGACACGTTCAGCGGCAGGCCGGGAAACAATTATAGCCATTCCAGAGATGGATAGAGATCTCTACTTGGAAATAACTCGACTTTGCATGGACATGGGCAGTGTGGTGCAAGGGCAACAACCTCTCCCTCAATGTGACCAAGAAAAAGGAGCTGATCGTGGTCTACAGGAAAAGGTGGGCCAAACAGGCCCCCATTCACATCAATGGGGCTGTAGTGGAGCGAGTCGAGAGTCTTAAAGTTCCTTGCTGTCCACATCACCAAAGAACTATCATGGTCCAAACACACCAAGACAGTCCTGAAGAAGGCACGACTTCCCCCTCAGGAGACTGAAAAGATTTGGCATGGGTCCCCAGATCCTCAAAACGTTCTACATTGGCACCTGATGACGAGCAGTATGGCAACTGCTCGGCATTTGACCGTAAGGCGCTACAGAGGGTAGTGCGTACGGCCCAGTGGGGCCAAGCTTCCTGTAATCCAGGACCTATATAATAGCCGGTGTCAGAGGAAAGCCCATAAAATTGTCAGAGAGTCAGACTGTTTTCTCTGCTACCGCATGGCAAGTGGTAACGGAGCGCCAAGTCTAGGTCCAAAAGGCTCCTTAACAGCTTCTACCCCCAAGCCATAAGACTGCTAAACAATTAATCAGATGGCCACCGGACTATTACCTTGACCTCCCCCTCCCCTCCATTTGTTTTGTACACTGCTGCTACTCGCTGTTTATCTATGCATAGTCACTTCACCCCTACCTACATGTACAAAATACCTCAACTAACCTGACTCGGTACCGGTACCCCCTGTATATAGCCTCCACATTGACTCGGTACCGGTACCCCCTGTATATAGCCTCCACATTGACTACCCCTGTATATAGCCTCCACATTGACTCGGTACCCCCTTTATATAGCCTCCACATTGACTCTGTATATAGCCTCCACATTGACCGGTACCCCCTGTATATAGCCTCCACATTGACTCGGTACCCCTTTATATAGCCTCCACATTGTACCCCCTTTATATAGCCTCCACATTGACTCGGTACCGGTACCCCCTGTATATAGCCTCCACATTGACTCGGTACCGGTACCCCCTGTATATAGCCTCGTTATTGTGTTACTTTATTATTATTATCTTTTTTAAAATTTTATTTTTTACTTTAGTTTATTTGGTAAATATTTTCATAACTCTTCTTGAAATGCACGGTTAAGGGCTTGTAAATAAGCATTTCACAGTAAGGCCTACACTTGTTGTATTCGGCACATGTGACAAATAAAGTTTGATTTGATTTCACATTGAGAGCTTCCACTATTTTAAAGTAGTAAACTAGGTGGGGATTCCTAACTTGTGAGTGATCAGCCAATGATAAGATAATTGTATTTTTCTTTAATATTGGTTTGCCTAGTTTGTAAATGGCTTTAAGCTATATCACCGCCAACTGGTGACACACGAGATTTGGTTCAAGACTCCAGTATTGCAAGTAGCGGTAAATCACAAATATTAGCTTTACATTTTTTCCCAAACATCAAAAGAATAAGAAAATGTACTACTTTAAAAATGGAGATAGCTCTAATGGAGTTGCCCATGCTATTACAGATGCCATAATGGCACAGATACAATGTTGAGTACCTCTTTCCCTTTCTAAGATTCTAATCTCTCACAAGAATACAGTTCAGTTTTAAAAGGCCAGCTTGCTACCAATTTTTATGATTCCTCTTCTCCTAATTCGCCTATTGTCCACAAGTTCCATAACCAGCTAGCTAGAGCAAGTAACATTAGCTAGTTCAAGCTAACGTTCTAAATAGGACAGAGCCTTCATTTAATTTAGCTAGCTAAGGAGAAAATATAAAGATTTGAGTGATGAGCAGTAAAAATGTAGGTAAGTTACCATTTTCTAGCTTACTTTTGTGACTGACTTTCCTTCACTGCCATAAACTGTTGTTAATAACCTGCACCTCACGTAACTATTTCACCTAGAACGCCTAGCCTGAAAACAGGTTTTTGGATAAAAATCACACAATATCAACCCAGTTCAGTACTTTTGTATGGAGAGTATGAGAGATTTAAACAGGTCTGTCAGACAGCAAGGTCAGCACAGCAGGCAGTGAGGTCACTTTGGGTGAACCAGATCACAGAAATGACACACACACACAGAGAATGAGAAGCAATTTTACAAGTTATTGCACATTGCAGACATCACAAGAAAGCTCAGACATCTGGGTAATTTGATACTCTCAACATACAGGCTCTATAATGGTAGACATACTTGATAGAATTGAGGTTCAAAGACAAAAGGTCTCTGTTTAGTGCAGACAGCTTGCTTTTAAATAGTGGTGTTCTACTGACAGTGTTACTATAATCAGAAGTGGACTTTGCCCATACAATTTCATAATCCTTAATCAACATCACATTGGCCCTTTGTGTGGCGATTACAGGGAATTTGACCAACCCAGACTGAGCTGAGATCTGTGGGGGTAGGGGAGTGAACCCAGAATGTAGTTTTTGGGATAAGCCATCCTCCGGGTCAGCTTCCTGTGTACAGGGAGGGGTGATAAGACGAAAGGGGGAAACCCTAAAGTTTTTTTTAGGAGTTTGTAGTCTGTACTGGAGGTTTGGGATTAGTCCCAGGCAGCCTAGTCCTGAAAACTAGGACAGAGGAAGTAAAAAAAAAAAAGTAAAGGCAGAGAAGGGGCGTTCAATGTGTTTTAAACCCCTGCGGCGAGGGCTTTTTTTGTGGTAGTGGGTTGTACAGAGGAGGGGGTTGACTTGTGTGAGCAGCTGCAGCTGTCATTAACCCAGTCTAGACAGTGACTGCCTCAGTGAAATTTTGGATAATTTAATTTCATTTGGGCACAGAGGCTGACATGGTGTGAAATTCCGATATATTTTTTTTCTTCCATCATAGTCTGTAAATGACTTCAATGTTAACATTGAACATCCTCTGTTGCATTTGTATTTCCCACACAACACACATTCGCAGGAATGAAAGAAACATGAGCTTTTTGGTTTCCAGAAGGTTCGTCCTTTTGCAAATAGATTGATTAATAGGCTTAATGTTGATAGGAGCCTAATTAAAAGTGCAACTAGAACCCTGTGAAGATAAGTGTTCAAAAACATGGATAGCTACAGTAAAGTAGTGAGAAATGATAGGTGATTATTACTTGCTGACATTCTGTAAACTGGGGTTGAGGTTGGAGGTGTTACTCGAGACGAGGGTGGGGGAAAGAGCTCTGCACGAAGCAGGCAGCACTCAGACAGGGAATAACTGATTAAGATACCCAGACGCCACCAGGCAGAAGAAGAAAAAGAAAAAAAACACCACTGTACTCACCCCATCCCCCTACCTCCCCGACTATCCCACTCCGATCGATACACATGAAGTGTGTGTGTGTGCGCGTGCTTCTGTTATTGTATCTGGGCTCCCAGTCTTCTGATTCTATAGCGAAAGCTAGTTGGCTTTCTAGACACAGGTTCAGTGATCTTAAGCAGGCAGTGTATTTCTCAAACAGTACTTAATCAGTGAGAATGTTTTGAGGCATGTTTACGTTCACATGTTGGATTAACCATTTAGGCAAGACTACAATCTGGAGAAACTCTAGTATTAGAAAACATGCTAAATCAGATCGGTGAGAACATGTAGTGCTATGCTGGAACAAAATACGTTTCCATGTCGATCAATTCAAGGCCATAGCGAGGTCTGTTCAAAGAGTTCCCATTTTTAAACAGACAGTAAAACCTGATAGTTAATATGATAATTATTATTATTATTAGGTGAGTGTTTATATTTGTCCTATTTCAAGGGCACATTGGTGGATTTTTCACCTTGTCAGCTCGGGGATTCTAACTAATTATAGTGCCTAATGGAGTCTGGCCTCCGATACTCCAAGGACTCCCTAACACAGTTGTCCTTGGAATTCAGACAGGATGCATAGTCTCAATTTGAGGAGGGGAAAAGAACATTGAAAAATCAATGAGTGACTACAGAAGATTCGATAATACAGTTATAGATAATACTAATAGAAATGAGATAAGGAAAAACAGACCTCTTTCAATGGCTGAATGACTCATGTAGTAGAAGATAATGCTGCAAGCATTTTACGAATACACACCTCTCAATGTAATTACATGGCTGTTTCCCAAATCCCATGACTTACGTTTTCTTATCTCACTACCTCGCCCAGCTCCCTTGTTGTCCAGCTCCTCCCTTCCCATCCTCTATCTAAATCTCTCTCCCTTTCCAAATATCACAAACCCAGGGAACGTGAGTTGGTCACTCACTGTAACCTCTCTTCATCAAACATCTCAATCATACTGTTTCACACACACACACACACACACACACACACACAATCCTGTTTGCCTTTAAGCCTCCTTACTCTGATGCGGTTTATCAACAGGCACGTACATGCAAAATTAAAGGCCATGGATTTTTAAAAATATTCTTTAAAAAAAGTAAACCCTTTCACCTCCCAACCTTGGCACAAGAACAGCTGTGGTTTAAAGCTTCCCCTGGGCTTGAGCGAAGTAATCATTTATTTGGGGGCTTTTATTTGGTGTGGTTTAGAAATTAACACACGCACCTGCCCGTTTGTGTCTGAGGAGTCTTTCAGTTTCAGCTACTATGCTGTGGGAGTATTCCCACGTCAGAAGGGGAAAAAACATGTCTTAATGACATCTGTGGCATTGACTCATACAGACTACACACACACACACACTGTAAAATGATATCACTAGATTAATGCTTAGGGGTGGAGCCTATTATATATATATTTTGTTATCTTACACATCAAATCGACCCCAATGTGTACATTTCAAAAGGCAGAAATATGAGTTAGCCTAAATATGACTTAAAATAGACCCATAAGAAAGGCAATCTATGTACAGTACCAGTCAAAAGTTGACACACCTACACATTCAAGGGTTTTTCTTTATTGTTAGTGTTTTCTACAATGTAGAATAAGATTAAAAGACATCAAAACCATGAAATACATCTAGTAACCAAAAAGTGTTAAACAAATCAAAATATATTTTATATGTGAGATTCTTCAAAGTAGCCACCCTTTGCCTTGATGACAGCTTTGCACACTCATTACATTCTCTCAACCAGCTGCAGCTGGTATGCTTTTCCAACAGTCTTGAAGGTGTTCCCACATATGCTGAGCACTTGTTGTCCAACTCATCTCAAACAATCTCATTTGGGTTGAGGTCAGGTGATTGTGGAGGCCAGGTCATCTGATGCAGCCCTCCATCACTCTCCTTCTTGGTCAAATAGCCCTTACACAGCCTGGAGGTGTGTTGGGTCATTGTCCTATTGAAAAACAAATGATAGTTCCACTAAAACAAACCAGATGGGAGGGTATATCGCTGCAAGAATGCTGTGGTAGCCATGCAGGTTAAGTGTGCCTTGAATTCTAAATAAATCAGTGTCACCAGCAAAGCACCCCCACACAGTCGCACCTCCTCCTCCATACTTCACGATGGGAACCACACATGCGAAAGACATCCGTTCACCAACTCTGCATCTCACAAAGACATGGCGGTTGGAAGCAAAAATATCACATTTGGACTCATCAGACCAAAGAACAGATTTCCACCGGTCTAATGTCAATTGTTCCTGTTTCTTCTTATTGGTATCCTTTAGTAGTGGTTTCTTTGCAGCAATTCGGCCATGAAGGCCTGATTCACGCAGTCTCTTCTGAACAGTTGATGACAAAACTTTCCAAATTGACTGACCTTCATGTCTTAAAATAATGATGGACTGTCGTTTCTCTTTGCTTATTTGAGTTGTTCTTGCCATAATATGGACTTGGTCTTTTACCAAATAGGGCCATCTTCTGTATACCACCCCTACCTTGTCACAACAACTGATTGTCTCAAACACATTACGAAGGAAGGAAATTCCACAAATTCACTTTTAACAAGGCACACCTGTTAATTGAAATGCATTCCAGGTGACTACCTCATGAATCTGGTTGAGAGAATGCCAAGAGTGTGCAAAGCAGTCATCTCAAGTATATTTTGATTTGTTTAGCACTTTTTCAGTTACTACATGATTCCATGTGTTATTTCATAGTTTTGATGTCTTCACTATTATTCTACAATGTAGAAAATAGTCAAACGAATGAAAAAGCCTGTAATGAGTAGGTGTGTCTGAACTTTTGACTGGTCCTGTCAATTATTTTACCATTGGGGTGATTACAATGCTGGACAGTGCCATGGCACCTTCTGGACATTTGATATCCAGTCACAGACCTTTTTTGCGCACACACATGCCATGATCCAGCACACATGAACTCAAGAAGGTTGTTATTTTATGTTGTTATTGAATTTGTATAATTTTTGATGAAAGTTTCATAACATCTATTTTTGCCATTAAGTTAAAAGCACTTTTAAAAAGGAAATATGGCTTATATAAATCTAGATGCAAGTATTTTAGATAAAATGGGAGGACCTTGATGAGATTTAAAATACACACCACAAACTGCATCTGCGTTATTGTACCGGATCTGAGCGCAGATCTGAGTACACACAGACACACCGCACAAGTACACACGTCAAGTGGCCCTGTGCTGAATGTGTGGCAAGGTTATTCACTGGCACTATAGTAAAACATATACAATAAATAGGCTGTAAACGTACAATGTCTACATAGACAGGCTAGGCCTTACTTGGGAGAAAGGAGGTGGTGTAGAAGTAAAGTGAGTGAGAGGAAATGTTTTCAACAGCAACTTGTTTTTTTTCTCTCCGTTTTTAGAGAATGCTGTGATGCGTCAAGACTGTCGAAGAAATAGTGTGGCAGAGCAAACACTGTTAAAAGCGGGGGTTTGGCGTGTTACTAAAGTCAAGCACAGTACAGGTATTGTTTGGTGACAGGGCTGTGTGAAGGGAGTGGGGGAGGGAGAGAGGAGAAAAAGGGTACAGTAGAGAGAAGGAGAAAAAAGGCTACCTGTGCACATTGTATTGCTTTGTACATTGTGATGTAGCCTAAGGACACTTCACTTTAAATGTATGGCAAACAAAAAAATACAACTCTGTTGACTACTTTTAATGACTACAGTGACTATTTTAAACAATTTACACTGAACATTTTACATCACTTTTACTGGAAGAACTGTACAGATGCAAAGTTTGGTAACATCATTTCAGTAAATTCGCCCACTGTTTTTTTAAAACTGTTAAATAGGCCTATCTGCTCCGAATTAAAATTCAAAGATGTCTGCAGAAAGAATGGGGTGTCAGCTACAGATGTAGGATCTTCATTTCAGCCAGTTTGTTACACCTGGAAAATAATCATGCAGGAACAGAACATTTTTTTGCAGTGGTTGATACATTGTTCATTACAGCAAATAAAGTCTGACTTTTTAAAGTGGAAATTATAAACTTTATAAGTCTTTTTAAACCTTGAATACACTACAAGTTTGTATTTCTTGCTGGGCAGGAACATTCTCAGAAACAAAAGAGTGATCAACATCCTACAACTGAATGACAAGACACCTTGAGTTTGAAAAATATATATATTTTGGTTTATTGAACTACACGCTAAGTGAAGTGGATTTACACACGGTAACAGAATTGCAGTAACGAATTCCATCATGGGTCTCTGATCTGTAATACACAAAAATTCATAATTATGGATATGAAAGCAAGGCTCTGAATGCAGTGTGACCATTTTACGCAAATATGCACCTGAATATTTAGGAGCACCAGCGACTCCTGTGGCGGGCCGTGTGCAGTGCACGCTAACCAAGGTCGCCAGGTGCACAGTGTTTCCTCCGACACATTGGTGTGGCTGGCTTCCGGGTTTGATGTGCACTGTTTTAAGAAGCAGTGCAGCTTGGTTGGGCTGTGTTTCGGAGGACGCATGGCTTTCGAACTTCGTCTCTCCCGAGCCCGTACGGGAGTTGTAGCGATGAGACAAGATAGTAATTACTTACAATTGGATACCATGAAATTGGGGAGAAAGGGGGTAAAAAAAAAAAGCCCAAGAAAGATAGACACCCACCATTTCAGATGTTTTTTTAAAATTATAATTTGTTTTACCCCTTTTCTCCACAATTTTGTGATATCCAATTTGTAGTTACAGTCTTGTCCCCATCACTGCAACTCCCCTACGGACTCGGGAGGGGCCAAGGACGAAAGCCACGCATGAATTTGTCGGAGGAAACGTCGTCCAGCTCCCCTAACCCAGACGACGCAGGGCCAATTGTGAGCCGCTTCACGGGTCTTCTGGTCACGGCCGGCAGTGACATAGCCAGGAATCGAACGCGGGTCTGTAGTGACACCTCAAGCGCTGCGATGCAGTGCCTTAAACACTGGGTACTGGACTTCCTGACGGGCCGCCCCCAGGTGATGAGGGTAGGTAACAACATCTCCACCCCGCTGATCCTCAACACTGGGGCCCCACAAGGGTGCGTTCTGAGCCCTCTCCTGTACTCCCTGTTCACCCACGACTGCGTGGCCATGCACGCCTCCAACTCAATCATCAAGTTTGCGGACGACACTACAGTGGTAGGCTTGATTACCAACAACGACGAGACTGCCTACAGGGAGGAGGTGAGGGCCCTCGGAGTGTGGTGTCAGGAAAATAACCTCACACTCAACATCAACAAAACTAAAGAAGATGATTGTGGACTTCAGGAAACAGCAGAGGGAACACCCCCCTATCCACATCGATGGGACAGTAGTGGAGAGGGTAGTAAGTTTTAAGTTCCTCGGCATACACATCACAGACAAACTGAATTGGTCCACCCACACAGACAGCATCATGAAAAAGGCGCTGCAGCGCCTCTTCAACCTCAGGAGGCTGAAGAAATTAGGCTTGTCACCAAAAGCACTTACAAACTTCTACAGATGCACAATCGAGAGCATCCTGTCAGGCTGTATCACTGCCTGGTACGGCAACTGCTCCGCCCACAACCGTAAGGCTCTCCAGAGGGTAGTGAGGTCTGCACAATGCATCACCGGGGGCAAACTACCTGCCCTCCAGGACACCTACACCACCCGATGTCACAGGAAGGCCATAAAGATCATCAAGGACAACAACCACCCGAGCCACTGCCTGTTCACCCCGCTATCATCCAGAAGGCGAGGTCAGTACAGGTGCATCAAAGCAGGGACCGAGAGACTGAAAAACAGCTTCTATCTCAAGGCCATCAGACTGTTAAACAGCCACCACTAACATTGAGTGGCTGCTGCCAACACAGACTCAACTCCAGCCACTTTAATAATGGGAATTGATGTAAAATATATCACTAGCCACTTTAAACAATGCTACTTAATATAATGTTTACATGCCCTACATTACTCATCTCATATGTATATACTGTACTCGATACCATCTCCTGCATCTTGCCTATGCCGTTCTGTACCATCACTCATTCATATATCTTTATGTACATATTCTTTATCCCTTTACACTTGTGTGTATAAGGTAGTAGTTTTGGAATTGTTAGGTTAGATTACTCGTTGGTTATTACTGCATTTTCGGAACTAGAAGCACAAGCATTTCGCAACACTCGCATTAACCTGTTGCGACGAGCAATCCCGTATCCGGGATCACTCAATGTTAGTGGTGGCTGTTTAACAGTCTGATGGCCTTGAGATCTTATAAGTATAGCCTCAAGCTCATTAGCATAACGCAACGTTAACTATTCATGAAAATCGCAAATGAAATGAAATAAATATATTGGCTCTCAAGCAAATGTTCAGTTTTTCCAAAAATATTATTTGTGTAGGAGAAATCGCTCCGTTTTGTTCATCACGTTTAGCTGAGAAAAACCCCCCGAAAATTCAGTCATCAAAACGCCAAACTTTTTTTCCAAATTAACTCCATAATATCGACAGAAACATGGCAAACGTTGTTTAGAATCAATCCTCAAGGTGTTTTTCACATATCTATTCGATGACAAGTCATTCGTGGCAGTGTGCCCACATGGGAAAATACATGCAGCTGGAGATTAC
This sequence comes from Oncorhynchus nerka, assembly GCF_034236695.1. NCBI lineage: Eukaryota > Metazoa > Chordata > Actinopteri > Salmoniformes > Salmonidae > Oncorhynchus > Oncorhynchus nerka. Next base: position 67,282,316 of record NC_088410.1, read on the forward strand.
GCACCAATTTTGACGGAGGACACCAGGCGGACACCTGGTAAATGTAGTCTCTTATGGTCAATCTTCCAATGATATGCCTACAAATACGTCACAATGCTGCAGACACCTTGGGGAAACGACAGAAAGTGTAGGCTCGTTCCTGGCGCCTCAAAAATCTGGCTCACTTCCTGTTTGAAGTTTCATCTTGATTTCGCCTGTAGCATTAGTTCTGTGGCACTCACAGACAATATCTTTGCAGTTTTGGAAACGTCAGAGTGTTTTCTTTCCAAAGCTGTCAATTATATGCATAGTCGAGCATCTTTTCGTGACAAAATATCTTGTTTAAAATGGGAACGTTTTTTTATCCATAAATTAAAAGAGCACCCCCTATATCCATCTGCTAACCATGTGTATGTGACAAATACATTTGATTTGATAAACCACTGCGCCACTCGGGAGGCCTCTCCATTTCAGATTGTTCTGAAATTGTTTCTGTAGTTAGAAACAGATAAGATTAGCATTCCTGCAACATTATTTTGTTGAAATATAACTTGATTTGAGGAATTAAGATAATTGATTGGACCCAAATTGGTAATTTGAAATTATAGGACTCATAACATTCAATAAATATTGTACATAATATCTGATTTGGACCCAAAGCATTTTTAACAATAGCTAGGTTTCCATCAAATTGGTGACAGATTTTCACGTGACAATTTCCCACCGGAAATGCGTTTCCATCTAATTGACTTGAGGATAAAAGGCTTTGCGTGATGACCCAGTGCACATAAATACCTTTTGCGGTTAAATGGGTTTCCATCATATTTTCATGTTTTTCTCACAAAAAAATTGTTTTGTTATAAAGTGAGTGTGCCCACTCTGGTATTGGCCCAGAGTTTCATCTGCAGCCTAATAAACTGCATCCATTTCCAACAAGTTGTAGTGGTAGGTCCACACGTTTTTCGCATGCCTACAATTTTATTTCGATATGATTGTTATTATTTCAATATTTGAGCATAAAAGCTTTTCCACCGACATTTCTCTCATAATTAATTTTATTGATACAAAAATACCTCACCTTGTCGTCAAAACAAAATACAGTAGACATTTGGAAAGTTTACCATTAGGCCAGTCATACATTTTTTGATGCGACATGTACTTTACTGGCTAAAGAAATGTTGGATGGAAACCTGGTTAATGGATAAGACATGGGGATTCCAAATAAATGGTCAAAAGCCACCCACACCAATCATTATGGAGCTGCGGCTTGGAGTATTGTTTCTAGTATTTATTCCTAGTGAATTTTTCCCCTTGTTCAGAGGAATTAGTAATTGACATTGTTAGGTTTATATCCAATCCTACATTCTGAAATTACCAGGTTCTGACCACTGTTCCTGCTAGACGGTGATTTAAAAAAAAAAAGATTCTTGGAGTGGTATCACAGCTCCCCCTTGCAGTGTAAGGCTCTGTGGCGAAACGGATGCCATATACTTAAAATGTTTCCAAACTTTGCATCGTATTTAGTGTCGCCAGAGTATGTCAATAGAACAGGAAGTTACCAAACCACAGAACAAGATGAAAATGTGGTTTTAGGCAATGAATTTAAACAATTAGTACTCACTTATAGGAATGGATAGGCCTATTGGAATAGTCAAGTTAAATAATACACATTATATGACTGTTGCCTCACGTTTTAGTTTGTGATGGTAATTACATTTGTTTTTGATGATGATTATTAGGTTGAGGTCGCTAGCGACAGTATCTTCAACCTAGGGTGCGTTCGTAAATTCACTCTGGCTATCTACTCGGATTTCAGAGCACTCTCGTCTGAGTGTGCCAGAGCGCAGAATAACTGATTAATTTACGAACGCTCAACACCCATTGAATATGGACGGTGTCAGTAAACATCTGAAAAAAAAGCTTAATGCAAATTGTTTCCAGCAGCACAGTTACAACCACCAATGCTCTGGATAACATGAAAACAGCCTAACCAGCTCTGGTCACTTTGGAGTGACAAAGAGTGCGCTCTGGTCGTTCGTAAATTCAGAGCGTTGCCAGATTGACTATTTACAAACTGACAACGTTAGCTTGGGTGCTTTAATGCCGTTGTGAGGTCAGAACACGGATCAAACCTACTTCTCGGCCAGAGCGTCCAGTGTGCACTCTAAACGCTCCAACAGCGAAATGTTCTGAATTTACGAACTGTCAACCTCTGAATTTACAAACGCCCTGTGCGCACTCGGGCACTCCAGATTGAATTTACGAACACACCTCTAGTCTTGCAGCTCTTTAGCTAGCTACTCTGTAAACTAGCTTGACTTGCTAGAAAATTAGATAAACAAGTTGAGGAAAAACTAACTAAACAAAACATGTTTTATTATCACCTGAAACAATGTTTCTTCTGTCTTGAATTTAAAGGTCATATTTTGCAATGTCCCAAAATAAATGCGATCTCTGACAAGAAACTAGGCTCTCCTCCATTTTGTCTCATTGTGAAACCCTATGCTCTCTGTCCAGTAGTAGCTGAATGAGATTGCGTGAAGATGACGTATAGTATAATGAAATACATCACGATGTGTATGGGGCATAACCTTCCACAGAGTTAAATTATTTTCCAGAGAAGGCATGGAGAAAAATATGCCTAATGTCATTATATCACATCAACAATGGGTTTATCCAACTCATAATGGTAAACTAGATCATCCTAAAGTTAGTTACTTAACTTTGCAGACTCAACAGATAAAGCGTATAGAAAAGGATATGTTTAAATGGATATATTAGGCTAAGTGACAAAAGTTGAGAAGAGCAATCAAATAGGCCCACAGAACGAAACAGGATTTAAAAAAAGTTGAAATAGGCTGAGACTTTCACAATAAATCACAGTTGTAAAGAGAAGCTGTGATAATTTAGTCCAGGCTTTTATCACCATTCATTCCAGTAGATTAGATAAGAAACTGGAAAATCTCCATTACTCCATTGTTTGGGCATTTTTAATCTCCACACATGGATACCACCAAGCCCCCTGCCCTGCCCAGAGAAAAAGGGCCATATACATGCAATCTGTATTTACACTGTTGGACACTCTTTTGAAGCCACAGGCGCCCAATCATATCATCCATGTTATTCAAAAATTAGGAGTTCACGATCAAGGGCTTTTTTTTAAAGAGACTAGGACTGAGTGTCTATAGACCTTGAAGCCTCTTCTCTCTACATGTACGAAACACGCTAAAGGCCATGGAGAGGGAGAACTGAGGCCGAGTTCTGTTTACTCATTTATGCTTTTCATAGTTTATCATTACTGGATAAAATATACATTTAACTCAAGCTGATTGGTAGAACAACACACAATGGCCCGTTTCGCAATGTACTCCAGCTCTTCGAAGCTAAATAGGTCAGCCTCAAGACACCAGCTTGCTAAACCATTGTGTTATAGTCTCAGCAAAAGCGTTTAGAGCTGCACTTTTAAAACCACGACACTAGCTATCTTGTTTGCAGAGTTTACAGTACACACACCAAAATAAACTGCTAAAAAACAGATTTTCACAGGAAATGACGACAAAAACATAGTCAAATTTGGGAATAAGGAACTCATACCTTACTTGATGAGGAATCTGAGTGAGCACATTTAAATGCTTTGATATTGAATATTATGAGGTAGTTTATGATAAATAAATAAACTAATATTTCCATATTCGTTTTTGAGAATACAGCAAATTAATTAAACTTTGATTAAATGACTCAAGGCAATTTGTCAAACCACTGCTTTTGGATTCTTGTGAATTGTATCAAGGAATGGTGGAAGGTCCTTGGTAGACAACCTTGGCTGTTCATCCCAAATCCTAAAAACGGTGCTATGTCTGAGATGTTTACTAACGCGATCCAAGTATCCATCCAATTAGCGTCTAGCTGGCCAGAGAACTAACGTTATGCTATTCTCAAGCAATAAAGCATATTTAAACATAACGTCAAACAGTGTAGGTAGGTAGCTAGCTAGCTGATTCTCTTATTTTCATCTCTATTGCAATACTATTAGCCGTAAACAATCAGGTTCAATTAGCTAACTCGACTTGCTTGATACCAAATCCGTGCGCCATGTTGTGCTATTACTAAGCAATGTAAATTTCATTCACAAACAGTGCAAGTAAATACACACAGGCGGGAATAAAAACTTAATCGGAAAAACATTACACTTACCATCATAAGTTCCAAATATGCAAACCAGGACGAGAATAATTAACACAATTAGATTCTTAGCCATGATCGCTATATTCCCATTGCATTGCATTAATATTTGGGCTAGTAGTGTGGTATTGACAGCGGAGCGGACAAAAACACACAGCTCCAGTTAGACAACAGACAGACAGACACGTTGAAGGGGGTGGGTGGAGGATTTAATTAAAGGGGAGTAACGGCTAACTAGTTCTTATTATGAAGTATGTCGATAAAATAAAGTTGGTAGGCCCTCTAGAAAGCACAATGTAAAGTTTGTATTATCTGGTCAAGGCTTAAAACGTAAACTTTTAAAATCAGGTGGTTTACATATTGAATATGCCTTTAACCTTGTAGCTATACACCATGTACCACACACATAATAGAACCTTACATGATCTCTATGATACCACCCATGGGGAACGGTGGGCGCAACTTTCACTGGGGACGGGAACGGGGGACATGGCCCCCCCACATGAAATTGCATTTTTGTGTGCCCTATCATTGCACTTGTGATACGAATCTGGGGGGGCACTTTAGGACCATGCGGACGCCTCAGAGCGGTCTGGTAGGTATGAGTGGGATGGATTTAGGACCGCGCAGACACCACCTGTGTGAAGGCAAAGCTTCTGAAAGGCTCGCGTATAGGACCAGCACAGGAGATATGAACAGTGGCAGCTGTTGTCTGTGTTGTGCTTTTTCTCCGAGTTGAAAAAGCAATGAGATCAGAAACAGGCTACTCTTTAGTTGACTGATCTAGCAGGCAAGGTAACTGCAATTTGACAGATTTTTTTTTTATTCCCAGTGAGGAGCTAGTAGTGTAACTGACATTTTAATTCAGCTAACGTTTCATTTCGACTGGAGTAATGAACTACTAGCAATTCATTAAATTGTATAATATAATTAAATTATATAAATATTTAGCTTCTATGTGTCAAATAGAAATCATAGAGATCATGTGTTTATAGATTGTGTAGAGGCCTGTCTCCCAAATTAATATTCTCTTTGTGCCAGACTGGGTTCAAATGCCTTCTGTTGAATATTTCTGTATTTATTTATCAGTCTGGTTGAAGGTGCCACACAATATTGATTATTGAATTATCATTGATCTAGTTCAGTCTTATCAATAACTTACCTCTTATCTCTTACCTAGAAGGGCCATGGGTAATAATAGATTGTGTAGAAATGCAGACAATTAGCTTAAGATGTCAGACAGATACCACATCCCTTAGCAGACTATGCTACTGAACTTCTGAAAAATAAGCAGTGTGAGTGTATTGACATTGACACTATACATTTAGAAAAGAGGACACAGAAACCAAATCCATCCTTCCTCCTAGACATCCCTTCATCCTAGACACCGAAACGTGCCTTTAGGCTGGATGCAGTAGAGTAATTAGTCTGTTCTCATTGTATTGTGTTACATTGTAGACATTGTATCTATCTATCTATCTCACACAGAAACACACACACACACACACACACACACACACACACACACACACACACACACACACACACACACACACACACACACACACACACACACACACACACACACACACACACACACAATTGCTGCACACATTCAAAATAGTTTTTCACTTCATAGAAAGTATCCAGTATTAGGCTATTTAATGCAGTCATAAAGAACAGTATAGTGTTCAACATTCCTCTCGGAACCCAAAATATGATTACCATCTAGATGACAAACACAGTGAAGCACTCATGATCTTTATCGCTCTCTCGTTTTTTTTTTTAAATAGAAGAAAGCTCTTTTTTACTCTGTAACTCTCCATGTGTCCAGCAGTCAAAGAATGAAAAGTGCAGCAATTTACTGAAAATAAAGTTTGTAATCTCTTTACTTAATTAAATCAGTCATCCATGATTATTGACCCTACTATAGACTAATTACATTTGCAAGTATTTGCTTATAGGTTGAACTCTTTTGAATTAGCTCTAGACCATAATATAGTGTGTCCTCCAACTTGATAGGGTGATTGGTCTGCACATCATGGCGGCGCATGCCCCTGGCCCCCCGTCAACTCCCAGTTGCCAGACTGACCAGACAGGCGGAGTCTTTGAAGGGGTATTATCTCTCTGAATTTCACTGAATCCCACACATACTGTACAGATATATACATCCATACCCCAGACAAAATACTGTAGTATACTATGCTCTAAATACTGTAGTATTTCTATAATTATATACTATAGTATTCACTATAGTGTTTTTGCGGAAGTATGCTATAGTATTCACTGTAGTGTTTTTGCGGAAGTCTACTGTAGTATTCATTATAGTGTTTTTGTGGACTTTACTGGAGTAAAATGCTATAGTATGCACTACATGATCTAGGGATACTACAATGTGGAGAATAGTATTCTCCAGTATACTAATATTATATAGTAAGCACTACACGTCGAGGGATACTACAGTGTGTAGTATAGAATTCTCCAGTATACTACAACATTCTAAAGTAAGCAATACATGATCAAGGGATACTACAGTGGGTAGTATAGTATTCTGTAGTATACTACAAAATTATATTGTAAGCACTACAGAATCGAGGGATACTACAGTGTGCAGAATAGTATTCTACTGTATACTACAACATTCTATATAGCAAGTACTACATATAATCAAGGGATATTACAGAGTGTAGTATAGTATTCTACAGTATAATAAAGTTTATCAAAGTTTACTACAGAATAATATAGAATTCTATAGTAAGTACTATAGTATTCTATAGGAAACTGTACTATGTTTTTATGTGGGAGGCCTACACATAGCCTACACAGAGCGAAGGGTAGAGAGCAAACACTGCCTTCAACCCCATACTGACCAACTGTAAGACACACTATGGCTGATGAATAGGAGTGTGAGACTGAAATGCAAGACTTTAAAAATAGAAATGTAAGGGTTTGAGTTCTTAGTAGAGAACTATGAATCCAAAGAGCCAATGTGATTGATGTATAATTTTTTCATTAGTGTTGTGTATTACAGTCTGATCTTCAAAGTATTTTTTATTCACTTATTGTACTTAGGCCCTCTTACCCTGATCGTAAAGCAATGAGGAATGTAAAAAGAGAAACAAGGTCGCTCTCTGCTGGCAGACTTGAGGTAATGCGTAGGCTAAGTGAAATCTGTTTTTTTACCTACAAAAATGAAAAGGTGCCAACTCTGCACCAGCGTGTGCTTATGTCTGGCTCATCCATCAGATTTGTTTTTAGATACTTAATGATGGTATGGCCAGAAATAACTTCCCATTACCTTTGACCCTTGACGTTCCCCATCTCAGACTGAGATTTTGTAGTTTGGAAGTTACATATCTTGAAAACTTGATTGCTGACATGCAAAACATTTTGGGAATATATCAACAATGGACTAATGAAACAATTACCAAAGGGTAGTTTTTGGTTGGAGTTTTCCTTTAAGTTGTCCCAAGTTGTCTTAAAAATATCTTCAGCACCACAGTAAACAGCACATAATCAAATCTCTTCATAAAATCACATCATCTCACTATGGTTTATTTACAATATTTACAAAATAAAAGGACCAACACATTTATCAACTAAATCAATTCATTATATCAGCAGTAAGATAGCTATTGTTTGAAAATGGCATCCAAATTTGGAAAAATACAGACAGCAGAAATATCCAACTGCACTACCCAAAGTGCCTTCGTTTCTATATAAGCATTCAACAAAACGCAATATTTTTGCACACTTGCATAAGCCTTTAAACATTTTCAAAAATGATAATTTTAGCACTGTGATTTGATTTAAGTTATCCCTGAGGTGTAGGCCTAGTATACGTGTGTTTTTGTGAGTCTTGAATTCCTGAGAATTTACAGAAAGGGACTAAGCCTATCCTTTTCCGCAATAAACTTGTACATACAGTAGGTCTATGTGTAAAGAGAAATTACCATCTAGGATGATGGTTTAGGAAGACTGTCTCTTTCACTGTTGAAAGAGACCAAAGGCAGTTGAAAGTTCCTTGTAAATTCCTTGTAAATCAGTAAACCCTGAGTAGTACATTTGTTTTAGATAGGGCAAAATCGTATTTCTCCATTGACACCCATGCCAACAAGACAAAAAGACAGCATTGTATTATCGGTATACCCTGGATAATAGTTTAATCCATCCCCTAAAAGTCAAAGAAAGTTTCTAAAACAGTTTTTACAAAACTAAATATTTACAAAGCAGTATGAATGATATGACCTTAAGAAAAACGTCTACTGCGTTGGCCAAATGATCTGGAGTTCAGCCCTTCTAGTACTGAGCAGTACTTCAGAATTCAGATACAGTCAAGCTCACAGTGTGAACGTGGCATAACGTTTTAAGTGTAACTCTAGGAAAAAAATATTGGAAGTGGGCGGAATTAAAATAAATTGTCATTGTTAGACACCTCACTTCTTCTGTTTCTTCTGTTTCTTTTCCTTCTTGGTTTTCTCTTTTTCTTTCTCTGCCTTCTTCTTCTCCTGCTTCTCTGCCTTGTACTTCCATATGGGCGGCTCCAGATGACCCTTGTGCCTCTTCTTCTTCTTCTCCTTTTTAGGCGTGGGCTCTCCAGACTTGACTATCTGGATCTTTGGGATACAGCCAGAGGGGAACACACTGTTCCTGTGGGCCATGTGCCTGGGGATGAAGGTGCGCACCCCGGTGGAAGCTATAGAGATTATGCTGCCCCTGCGCTCTGTGTCCACGCAGCAGGACGTGGCGATGGTCTCGGCTGAGTGGATGTGGGGAATGATGGAGGATACGGAGCCATTGCTGTGGCACACAGAGCTCTCCCCCAGCTCCTTCTCTGAATGCTTCTTCGCCAGCTCTGGCACGGCCAGGCGCCTCTTCCCCACTTCAGGGGGGCTGGTGGGGCAGAGGGGCCGGCAGCCGGTGGCCACTAGAGGGCTGTGGATGCTGGTGGTGATACGCACCATGTGGTCCAAGACCCCGTTTTCCTGGGGATCTCGGGGAAAGTTGAAGCCGAAGGTGGACTTGATGCGCTGGGTGATCTTCTGGCTGGCGCTCTTGTTGGCCATGGCCTTGGCCACCAGCACCTTCAGCTCTGGCCATTCGGGGACGTAGCTCTCAGCGAACTGCTCAGCTCTAGGCCGCAGGTTGAGGCGGCGGAGGCGGTTCAACGTCTCGTAGCGGCCCGTCTTTAGTGCCCAGTCCCGCGCACACCTCTGCTTCGTAGAGTCTACAGCATTTAGGTCTGCACCTGGGAGAGAAATAGCAGAGAAGGAAAACAATTGCTTTCAGGCCACAATATTTATCCATTGAAACACTTTCATGATGTTACATTGCATATAACCCTGACCTGTTCATTGGACATGCTACCTGTCCCAGACCTGCTGTTTTCAACTCTCTAGAGACAGCAGGAGCGGTAGAGATACTCTCAATGATCGGCTAGGAAAAGCCAACTGACATTTACATCTGAGGTGCTGACCTGTTGCACCCTCGACAACTACTGTGATTATTATTATTTAACCATGCTGGTCATTCATGAACATTTGAACATCTTGGCCATATTCTGTTATAATCTCCACCCGGCACAGCTAGTAGAGGACTGGACACCCCTCATAGCCTGGTTCCTCTCCAGGTTTCTTCCTAGGTTTTGGCCTTTCTAGGGAGTTTTCCTAGCCACCGTGCTTCTACACCTGCATTGCTTGATGTTTGGGGTTTTATTGTGGGTTTCTGTACAGCACTTTGAGATATCAGCTGATGTAAGAAGGGCTATATAAATACATTTGATTTGATTTGAAGGCTACAGCTAGCTGAACATGTTTTCCTCAACTCTTTCAGAGTATTGATAAATGTGACCTGGCATTGAGAGACTGTGACTCCGTTGGATACTACTGATCTTCCGCAGAGGCCAAAATAGCTAAATAACCCTGGATAATCCCCTGGCAACCAAGACGAAGGAATCAAAGATTATGGCAGAGTGAATTAAGGTAGGTTGATGTCCCCAAATTGATCCCTTAAACCTGTCAGCCATCAATAACACATTCAATCAACCAGGGAAAGCTGACCTCAAACATGGGTAGACACACCACAGGTACATCCATCCCATCCCAACCCAACTACATTACTACATACTTCCTATAACCTTAGGCCTTCAATCAGTATGTTCATGCCAAGCCCCAAATGGAACAGAAATGAATTAAGACCATAATTGCAAATTTGCTGAATGGGGAGCAAAGCATTGGGTAATCCCATTATTTGTACTACTATCTCTTCCTCCTCTCTCCTTCTCTGGTCCTTTTTTCAGAATCTGCTTAGAGGTATGCCCTTTGGAATCTGGAGTAATTGAATTACTTCACCTAGTGGGACCTAATAGATGGCAGTGGACACAATCAACTGTAGTGTGTCACTACCAGGGGCGGACTGGGACCAGAAATCGTCCCCGGCATCTATAACACACCAGCCCATTTTTTCCTTGATGCCCACCACATCGGCTCATTTTTTTCCTTGAGGCACCCATATTAGAAGGATAATTATAATTTTGAGCAAAAAACCCAAGTTAGACAGGCCTACTTGGCTAAAAATGAACCAACCCATCTGGCATTGGCCAGAAATGCCAGATGGCCAGTCTGCCCCTATTTACTACGAACACTGAGGTGCCTCTGATAATACACACATGTGAGCTATTTGCCATTGTGAACGATGCACAAACATATAATGTAGGCTTATACCCAGTAAACACAGGTAGGTAGATTACATTTTTGTACTTCTAACATCTATTTGTTTGGTTGTCTAAACACTTCTAAGATATTGCCTGATGTATACAGTAGGGTGTATAGTAGTGTTGAAGTGGAGGAGGCCTCTCACACACCAGCCATGACGAGAGAAGACACCACATCGTCTCGGCCCTGCATGGCAGCTTTGATGAGTGCAGTGAAGCCACGGCAGTCCCGGATCTCTGTGTCTGCTCCGGGGTAGTAGTTGAGGATGTAGGTCACTGTAATGGTGTGACCTGGAGAAGGACACAAGGTGATAATGGGTTTAGGAGATCATGAGAAGCCATTGAAAAGATTAAAGGCCTGTGACAACTGAACAAAAATATAAATGCAATATGTAACAATTTCAAATATTTGACAGAGTTTCAGTTCATATAAGGAAATCAATCAAATAAATTCATCAGGTCCTAATCTATGGATTTCACATGACTGGGATTACAGATATGCATCTGTTGCTCACAGATATCTTTTAAAAGACAGTAGGGACGTGGATCAGAAAACCAGTCCGTATCTGAGTATCTGAGTCAGAATGTGAGTATTTGCCCACTGAAGTCGGTTACAATGCTGTCAGGTCAAGACTCTGGGGAGGACAATGAGCATGCAGATGAGCTTCCCTGAGACGGTTTCTGACATTTTGTGCAGAAATTCGTTGTGCAAACCCACAGTTTCATCAGCTGTCAGAGTGGCTGGTCTCAGACGGTTCCGCAGGTGAAGAAGCCGAATGTGGAGGTCCTGGGCTTGCATTGTTACACGTGGTCTGTGGTTGTGAGGCCGGTAGGATGTACTGCCAAACTCTCTAAAACGACGTTGGTAGAGAAATGTATATTCAATTCTCTGGCAACAACTCTTGTGCACATTCCTGCAGTCAACATGCGAATTGCAGGCTCCCTCAAAACTTGAGACATCTGTGGCATTGTGTTGCGTGACAAAATTGCACATTTTAGAGTGACCTTTTTATTGTCCCTACCACAAGGTGCACCTGTGTAATGATCATGCCGTCAGGTGGATGGATTATCTTGGCAAAGGAGAAATGCTCACTAACAGGGATGTAAACACATTTGTGCAAAACATTTGAGAGAAATAAGCTTTTTGTGTGTTTAGAACATTTCTCTGATCTTTTATTTCAGCTCATGAAACATGGGACCAACACTTTACATGTTGCGTTCATATTTTTGTTCAGTATAGTACTCTAGAAAGGGTGGTGACATTTGGGACACTAGACATTTGGGACACTAGAAATCTTGCTAGTGAGGCTTGTTTTACTGTGTAGTATTTCGTAATAGGTCTGGTGAGAGTGGGTAACCTGCTTGTGAAGCGATCATCAGTGCAGTGTTGCCATCGTTGTCCTGGTGATTTATGTCCAGGTAGGGACAGTGGTGAAGATGTTGCACAATTTCCAAAAAACCCTTATAGCACGCCACCATCAGACCGGTCTATTGGGTGAATAATTAGAATTAGAATGATATTTAAAAAATCGCACCGCAACGGATTCAAGGCTGCAATTAAATCCAAAACCAATTCTGCATGGCTTTAATGAAAGCATTCAGTGTCTATATACAGGGCATGGTGCTCCTGGTATTTTAACTAGTAACCCTCACGACACACTGGATCATACACCACCAAAAGGCATCGAAATGTGAAATAACAAGAGACCCATACCCAACCATTGTGGTCCACCTTCATGACCTCCTCTTTGGTAACCCCTCTCTCCAGAACCTTACGGAGTGCCAGGGTGTTGTTCCGAGCACACGCCTCATACAGCGTGTTGGCGGTGCCCCGTGAACCATCTTCCTGCTGGTAGTCTGGAAGCACTGAGTCATCTGAGAGGACACTCCCAGAATCCGACTCACTTTCTGACAAAGACACCTCTGAGGCGTCTTCGTCAGGCCCTTTGCCTAGGAGGGGGTCCTCGGACACAGAATTCTTCACGGTGGCCATCTGTTGGCTTCGAGAGACCCGAAAGCAGAGTGGAAGAGACGGAACTGGATCCTCAGTCTACATCCCAACTGGAGCTCTGAGGAATAGAACCAGAGAGGTCAAAGGTCAAAGACTGAAACAGTCTGGCATGGGCCCACACCTAGAGATATAGGGAACTAAACCAGTGGTCAGATCAGTTTGTTCATTGTGTTAGCATTGAAGTTGAGGCACACCCATAAAGATAGATAGAGGACGCAACATTGAATCTGTCCCATTATGGCGTCTGTGAGACACCATTTTGAAGTAGTCAATTTTCTTCTTCTACTACTTCTATGAGTTGGTTAATAAACTGAAAGAGTGCATATTGCCACCTGGAGTGTGTTTGAACAGGTATAAAGCCAAGGTTGTCAATTTACTGCCACCTGCAGTTATGGAATGTTTCCTCACGAGTATAATTCATTGGCTGATCCCTCCTGATGACCTGTATGGAATTATTTGATCCTTCCTTAACACATAAGAAGTCCCATTGAGTTGATTACTTCAAAATGGTGAAAGTGCTCGATGTCACTGCCCATGCTAAAACAAGCTTTTGTGCACTAGAGTCCTCGATCTATCTCTATGGGCACACCCACACAGCCATTCAAGGAGCTCTTAGAGGGATCTGTAGATCAACAACACATATCTGATATGGTTGACAGTTTGACTGAAGAGAATGTAACGTAAGGCTCCGTCAGGGATCATGATAGCTAATCTCTTTGAGAGTGGTTACATTTCTCTAGCCCCATCGCTCAGCTGTTAACCAAAAAACTGTCGGGATGTCCGGTTTGTTGTTGTCTGAATCCCAGATTACCTGTTTAATCTCTGTGTATGGCAACGGAACGGTCGTGGCTGAGCATGCTCAACGTGCCTTCAGTGTTGAATAACTGGATCAGCATCTGAAATCCCTTCTGAACACAATGCTAAATCAGGCAACATCACATTAAGAATAACCTGAGTCACACGTGGGACTTCAGCCGCTCGTGTTTGGGCTTTAAATCCAGCCACACCTGTATGAGGCATTTCTGTCATCCTGGCCACTGAAACTACTCCTGTTGTTTTTCTCTTAAGAGGATAAGCCTCAGAGATGTTGAGTTTTTGTATATGCCTAGTACTGATGCATAAAGCGTTACAGATGCCTCACATCAACAGCATCCTCCCGGACACCCTAGACCCACTCCAATTCACATACTGCCCCAACAGACCAACAGACGACGCAATCTCAATCGCACTCCACACTTCCCTTTCTCACCTGGACAAAACGAACACCTATGTGAGAATGCTGTTCATCGACTACAGCTCAGTGTTCAACACCATAGGGCCCACGAAGCGCATCACTAAGCTAAGGATTCTGGGACTAAACACCTAAACTAAACACGTCTGCCACGCTGATCCTTAACACTGGGGTCCCTCAGGGGTGTGTACTTAGTTCCCTCCTTTATTCCCAGTTCACCCATGACTGCGTGGTCAAACACGACTCCAACAGCATCATTGAGTTTGCTGACGACACAACAGTGTTAGGCCTGATCACCGACAGCGATGAGACGTTGTCGGTGATCAGGGAGGAGGTCAGAGAACTGGCAGTGTGGTGCCAGGACAACAACCTCTCCCTCAATGTGAGCAAGACAAAGGAGCTGTTCGTGGACTACAGGAGAAGGCGGGCCGAACAGGCCCTCATTAACATCGACGGGGCTGTAGTGGAGCGGGTCGAGAGTTCCAAGTTCCTTGGTGTCCACATCACCAACGAACTATCATGGTCCAAACATACAAAGACAGTCGTGAAAAGGGCATGACAAAACCTTTTCCCCCTCAGGAGACTGAAAAGATTTGGCATGGGCCCCCAGATCCTCAAAGGTTCTACAGCTGCACCATGGAGAGCATCCTGACCGGTTGAATCACTGCCTGGTATGGCAACTGTTCAGCATCTGACCGTATGGCGCTACAGAGGGTAGTGCGAACGGCCCAGTACATCACTGGGGCCAAGCTTCCTGCCATCCAGGATCTATATAATAGGCAGTGTCAGGGAAAGCCCATAAAATTGTCATAGACTCCTCATAGACTGTTTTTTCTGCTTCCGCACGACAAGTGGTACCGGAGTGCCAAGTGTAGGACCAAAAGGCTCCTCAACAGCTTCTACCCCCAAGCCATTAGACTGCTAAACAATTCATAAAAATCGCCACCGGACAATTTACATTGATCCCCCCCCCCCCTTTGTACACTGCTGCTACTTGCTGTTTGTTTGCTACCTATGCATAGTAACTTCGCCCCCACCTACATGTACAGATTACCTCAACTAGCCTGTACCCCTGCACACTGACTCGGTACCTGTGCCCCCCTGTATATAGCCTCGTTATTGTTATTCTTGTTGTTTTACTTTTTATTATGACTTTTTATTTTAGTCTTCTTGGTAAATATTTTCTTCTTCTTGAACTGCACTGTTGGTTAAGGGCTTGTAAGTAAGCATTTCGCGGTAAAGTCTACACTTGCCACCGCATGTGCCAAATAAAGTTTGAGTTGATTCGATACATGTATCCTCACACTAGAGGTTCAGTTGAGCCAATCACATTAGTGCAAGTGTTTCAGCGACCCCAGTGATCCCATATCATGCAAAACTGTTAAAGAACAAATGGAGGGTTGAGAAACCAACAGATTGACATTTCTAGGAGGCCATATCATTATAAATAACACATCATCTACAATTAAATCTTCAAAACTGTCTCTAGTAGAAACTGTTTCTACTCGAAAATCTTTAAAAACACATCCCTGAGGAATGCACTTACCTACAAAATCCAACAGGTTTCTTCACACTGCCTCTTTTGAGAAGATAATGTTCAAAACGCTCAAAAAATGTATTCTCTGTATTTTCTGTCTTAAGGTATCCAGGTGTATATATATGATACGCCACCAAACAACCGTGTGAAGTTACAGCAGCCACTTCCTCGTCCACCTCTTCTCCTGTGTCCTTACAGTGAGTGACAGGTGCATCCAGGTCTCCCACACAGGACCGTCTACACCGGTGCATTTCCCTTGACCATCCCACAGTTTGCCTGATAACATGAGGATCAGAGGAGGAGTCTTAACATAGACATCATGTGTCTTGAGTCAGCCACATGCTCTCTCACCTCATCCTAATTACTGAGGATTTCAGGAGGGGATTATTGACTGTGGCCATTTCCATCTCTCTGCAAACCACAAATGCATTGAGACCTATGCGTTAAAACTAACTGACTGTCCCTTTTCCCATGATATTGTCCTCTCTGAGCTACTGTAACACAGTGTTAGCAAATGATGTAGTGTACTCACAAGTGTCATGTAAGGTTTTCCCCAATTGTTTACATTCAGTTAATCCGTTCGCTTATTGGATATCATTTTTGAAGGAGTCAGCTATGACTGTGGTGCCAAAGTTCTCCTCAAACCAACACACCCTTGTGTTGTCCTCCTGACCAGTGAGAGTTATTTATCTTACAGTCATACTTACCTCACCATCCCGTGGCTCCCTAGTTTGGACACTGTTCTGATGTATCATTCATGGTTTGTGAAGCTTAAAAACGACACAAATGTGTTTACAGAGGAGTGTGTAAAGGTTGCAGTCAGAACAGACTGACCAGTCCAGTGGAGTTGAAGACAGGACTGTAAGGGAAGCCAGGAAGGAGAAGGTAAATATGAATATCAAAGTCTGATCAACAGCCTTTCCCATGATGCCTCAGTCTTAATGTTTTTTGGTCTGTTCTTTATTTTCTCTGACGTCCCACATGTCTGGCAGATTGACTCGCTCCACCTTCTCATTCCATCCAACTACACATGGTCCTGTCTGGTCAGAGTTTACGGTGGGACACAGCCTTGTTACCAAACACACTGCAGTTTGTTAAACCCCACCAATGGGATGGTCTTGACTGGGATAAGGCTTGACTAAAGTACTAGTATAGGGACACATGGCATGGATACAAAATGTGAAGTAGCCCGATTTTTGTATTTTTATTTTAAAGAACCAAATACGTTTTTCCCATTCACTCACAACACCTCTTTCACTCGAACAGACAGAGAGCAATGAGCAACAATGGTGCTTCACTAAAAGCAGTTTATGCCAGTGGAGCCAAATTGTTTTCTAAGACTAACTATCAAATCTCATAACATTTTTTACCAGTACTGACAGGGGGAGTCCAAGTTTATGTACAGAGAACCTTCAGAGGCTAGTGGCTTGTATATTATTTGTTATTCTTATCGCTTACTTTTTGTTGTTGTTGATATTCTCTTAAAACTGCATTGTTGGTTAAGGGCTTGTAAGTAAGCATTTCACTGTAAGGTCTACTACACCTGTTGTATTTGGGGCATGTGACAAATATATATAATTTGATTTGATATATTACATGTGTAAAATATTTATATTCATGGCACTCTCATCCACCTAACACTTTTCCCATGATCGTTTCATTTCCACCAGGATCTTCAGGTCTGTTGGTTTGATTTTGCAGACAAGTGGAACAGATTAGAGTTACCACAGAGTGGCGCTACTGCTGAGCTAAAAACAATACAGCACTCTGGTCCCTTTACAGCAGTGTTTCCCAAACAGCTAGAAACAGCAGCTAATTCTCTCTCTCAGTCTAGTTGTGTACTGTAAAGCAGTGTTTCCCAAACAGTTAGAAACAGCAGCTAATTCTCTCTCTCAGTCTAGTTGTGTACTGTAAAGCAGTGTTTCCCAAACAGCTAGAAACAGCAGCTAATTCTCTCTCTCAGTCTAGTTGTGTACTGTAAAGCAGTGTTTCCCAAACAGTTAGAAACAGCAGCTAATTCTCTATCTCAGTGTAGTTGTGTACTGTAAAGCAGTGTTTCCCAAACAGTTAGAAACAGCAGCTAATTCTCTATCTCAGTGTAGTTGTGTACTGTAAAGCAGTGTTTCCCAAACAGTTAGAAACAGCAGCTAATTCTCTCTCTCAGTCTAGTTGTGTACTGTAAAGCAGTGTTTCCCAAACAGCTAGAAACAGCAGCTAATTCTCTCTCTCAGTCTAGTTGTGTACTGTAAAGCAGTGTTTCCCAAACAGCTAGAAACAGCAGCTAATTCTCTCTCTCAGTGTAGTTGTGTACTGTAAAGCAGTGTTTCCCAAACAGCTAGAAACAGCAGCTAATTCTCTCTCTCAGTCTAGTTGTGTACTGTAAAGCAGTGTTTCCCAAACAGTTAGAAACAGCAGCTAATTCTCTCTCTCAGTCTAGTTGTGTACTGTAAAGCAGTGTTTCCCAAACTCGGTCCTGGTGCCCCCACTGGGTGCATATTTTGGTTTTTGCCATAGCGTCTGTATCAGCACTACACAGCTGATTCAAATAATCAAAGCTTGATGATGAGTTGGTTATTTGAATCAGCTGTGTCTGTGGTACTCAGTGACGTGTTGTGTTGGATTTGCCCCTATTGATACTCCCTCCAAAGCTGAATGAATAACTTCGCCATGCTCAAAGGGATATTCAGTGTCATCTACCAATCGGTGCACTTCTTTGCGAGGCATTGAAAAACCTCTGTGCTCTTTGTTGTTGAATCTGTGCTTGAAATTCACTAGTCGATTTAGGGACCTTACAGATAATTATATGTGTGGGGTATAGATATGGGGTGGTCAATCAAAAATCATGTTAACCACTATTATTGAACACGGAATGCAACTTAGTCCAACTTATTATGTGAGTTGTTAAGCACATTTTTACGACTGAACTTATTTAGGCTTTCTATAACAAAGGGGTTGAATACTTATTTACTCAAGACATTTCAGCTTGAAATGTTTTATTATTTTCTAAAATGTTCTACAAACAAAATTCCACTTTGACATTATGGGGTATTTTGTAAGGATCGGTGACACAACATCTCAATCAAATACATTTTTACTTCAAGCTTTAACACAACAAATGTGGAAAAAGTAAAGGATTGTGAATACTTTCTGAATGCACTGTATGTGCAGTGCGTATGTGCAACTGGCTCGGGCAGACAAAACAGCCAAATACTCCATGTAAACATGAATCACTTCTCAATTGCGATACTGTTCTAGAAACATGAAGCCCTTTACTTTCATATCACATATAAATAATTTCACGATTGCAAAATACACACTTACTGTACACCAGTGGCAGTCGGTGTCATTTAGGATGAGGGAGGATGATTTATTTGTATTTTTATGAGTGTGGTATTATTTCTATTGCAGCCTATTGGATGACTGTCATTCATATTCCATTCACCCAGCTCAATGTAACATGGATAATTTGGGCTAATACGTGATACAAACATCTTCCCTGTACCCATAATGAGGTTGCTACAACCTAGCCTATGAATGAAAGTTGACAATGTGGAGAATTTTAAGGAGTCAAGGTGACAGACAGTGACACACACATTCAATATCTCCTTGCACACTCTTGCCTGCATCTAGCTGATCTAGGGAGTATTCATTAGTCCAACAGTTGCAAAAGTGAATTTCTATCCCCCCTTTCGTTCCGTTTGCTTCCGTTTATGAATCTTTTTTCAACAGAATCGGCAGAGTTTCTCATTTTTTAAATTTTATTTCAACTTTATTTAACCAGATAATATGCCAATATGAAGGATTACAGGTCCTTCTGCTTCCAAAACCATACCTCATTTCATGGCCAAGGTTGTCAACTGTACCGCAGGAATGGAACGTAAACAAAAGAGGATATATGTTGTGGTGGCAGTTGTAGAGAAGTACTTGGGTGTTCGAGATTTACTGCAGAAGAGTTACAAGATGTTTTGAACGATAGTGTCCCGTCCTTCCAGGCTGCTGGCCTGGTGGAGGATGCGATAGGGCCAAAGTGTTGAGGTTTTAATGGGAGTAGGGTAAGTTGGTTGGGCAATTTTTTCACAATGTGTAATGAATTCATACTAAAGAATCATAGGCTGATACACAGCCAGTACAGTAGGTGGCGGCATGCACCTTTTAAGTCATATTTTCGGAACATATTTTCAAATTCCTTATATTAAGCAAACCAGACAGCACAATTGTCTTGTTTTTATTTATATACGGATAGCCAGGGGCACACTCCAACACTCCAACATAATTTACAAATGAAGCATTTGTGTTTAGTGAGTCTACCAGATCAGAAGTAGTAGGGATGACCAGGGATGTTCTCTTGATAAGTGTGTGATTTGGACCATTTTCTTGTCCTGCTAAGCATTCCAAATGGAACGAGTACTTTTGGGTGTCAGGTAAAATGTGTGTAGTAAAATGTACATTATTTTCTTTAGGAAATATTGAAGTAAAAGTACAAGTTGTCAAAAATACAAATTCTGAAGTAAAGTACAGATACTCCAAAAAACTAATTAATAGTACTTTCAAGTATTTTTTACTTAAGCACTTTTCACCACTGGCCTTTGATAAAAAATGAATCCATGCTTTTGTTACTTCTAGGTTAGACTACTGCAAAGCTCTACTTTCTGGCTACCCGGATAAAGCACTAAATAAACTTCAGTTAGTGCTAAATATGGCTGCTAGAATCCTGACTAGAACCAAATAATTTGATCATATTACTCCAGTGCTAGCCTCCCTACACTGGCTTCCTGTCAAGGGCTGATTTCAAGGTTTTACTGCTAACCTACAAAGTATTACATGGGCTTGCTCCTACCTATCTCTTGGATTTGGTCCTGCCATACATACCCACACGTACGCTACGGTCACAAGACCCAGGCCTCCTAATTGTCCCTAGAATTTCTAAGCAAACAGCTGGAGACAGGGCTTTCTCCTATAGAGCTCCATTTTTATGGAACGGTCTGCCTACCCATGTGAGAGACGCAAACTCGATATCAACCTTTAAGTCTTTACTGAAGACTCCTCTCTTCAGTGGGTCATATGATTGAGTGTAGACCGACCGAGGAGTGTGAAGGTGAACGGAAAGGCTCTGGAGCAACGAACCGCCCTTGCTGTCTCTGCCTGGCCGGTTCCCCTCTTTCCACTGGGATTCTCTGCCCCTAACCCTATTACAGGGGCTGAGTCACTGGCTTACTGGTGCTCTTTCATGCCGTCACTAGGAGGGGTGCATCACTTGAGTAGGTTGAGTCACTGATGTGATCTTCCTGTCTGGGTTGCCCCCTTGGGTTGTGCCGTGGCGGAGATCTTTGTGGGCCATACTCGGCCTTGTCTCAGGATGGTAAGTTGGTGGTTGAAGATATCCCTCTCGTGGTGTGGGGGCTGTGCTTTGGCAAAGTGGGTGGGGTCACAGATGGGGCCACAGTGTCTCCTGACCCCTCCTGACCCCTCCTGTCTCAGCCTCCAGTATTTATGCTGCAGTAGTTTATGTGTCGGGGGGCTAGGGTCAGTTTGTTATATCTGGAGTACTTCTCCTGTCCTATTCGGTGTCCTGTGTGAATCTAAGTGTGCGTTCTCTAATTCTCTCCTTCTCTCTTTCTTTCTCTCTCTCGGAGGACCTGAGCCCTAGGACCATGCCCCAGGACTACCTGACATGATGACTCCTTGCTGTCCCCAGTCCACCTGGCCATGCTGCTGCTCCAGTTTCAACTGGCCTGGGCCCTAGGACCATGTCCCAGGACTACCTGACATGATGACTCCTTGCTGTCCCCAGTCCACCTGGCCATGCTGCTGCTCCAGTTTCAACTGTTCTGCCTTACTATTATTCAACCATGCTGGTCATTTATGAACATTTGAACATCTTGGCCACGTTCTGTTATAATCTCCACCCGGCACAGCCAGAAGAGGACTGGCCACCCCACATATGCTCTCTCTAATTCTCTCTTTCTTTCTCTCTCTCAGAGGACCTGAGCCCTAGGACCGTGCCCCAGGACTACCTGACATGATGACTCCTTGCTGTCCCCAGTCCACCTGACTGTGCTGCTGCTCCAGTTTCAACTGTTCTGCCTTATTATTATTCGACCATGCTGGTCATTTATGAACATTTGAACATCTTGGTCATGTTCTGTTATAATCTCTACCCGGCACAGCCAGAAGAGGACTGGCCACCCCACATAGCCTGGTTCCTCTCTAGGTTTCTTCCTAGGTTTTGGCCTTTCTAGGGAGTTTTTCCTAGCCACCGTGCTTTTACACCTGCATTGTTTGCTGTTTGGGGTTTTAGGCTGGGTTTCTGTACAGCACTTTGAGATATCAGCTGATGTACGAAGGGCTATATAAATAAATTTGATTTGATTTGATTTGATATGCTTAATGCATTTGCATATTGTCAGCCGATTAATTATGTACAGTGCCTTCAGGAAGTATTCATAGCCCTTGACATATTCCACATTTTTTACAGCCTGAATTCAAAATGGATTTTCTCACCCATCTACACAATACCCCATAAAGTCAAAGCGAAAACTTGTTTTTTGAAATGTATTGAAAATGAAACACAGAAATATCTAATTTACATAAGTATTCACACCCATGAGTCAATACTTTATAAACTGAACAAAAATATAAACACAACATGTAAAGAGTTGGTCCCATGTTTCATGAGCTGAAATAAAATATCCTAGAAATGTTCTATACACACAAAAAGCTTATTTCCCTCAAATGTTTCGCACAAATTTGTTTACATCCCTGTTAGTGAGCATTTTATCCTTTGGCAAGATAATACATCCACCTGACAGGAGTGGCATATCAAGAAGCTGATTAAACAGTATGATCATTACACAGGTGCACCTTATGCTGGGGACACTAAAAGGTCACTCTAAAATGAGTAGTTTTTACAAACAAGACAATACCACAAATGTTTCAAGTTTTGAGGGAGCGTGCAAATTGCATGCTGACGGCAGGAATGTCCTCCAGAGCTGTTGCCAGAAAATGTAATGTTCATTTTCGACCATAAGCCGCCTCCAACGCCGTTTTAGAGAATTTGGCAGTACGTCCTACCGGCCTAACAGTTGCAGACCACATATATGGCATTGTGTGGGTGAGTGGTTTGCTGATGTGAACTTTGTAAACAGTGCCCCATGGTAGTGGTGAGGTTATGGTATGCTAAGGACAACAAACACAATTGCATTTTATCGATGGCAATTTGAATACACAGAGATTCCTTGATGAGATCCTGAGGCCCATTGTTGTGCCATTTATCCGCCACCATCACCTCATTTCAGTATGATAATGCACGGCCCCATGTCGCAACGATCTGTACACAATTGCTGGAAGCTGAAAATGTCCCCAGTTCTTTCATGGCCTGCATACTTCCATGGCCATTTCACCCACTGTGCATGTTTGGGATGCTCTGGATCAAAGTGTACGACAGTGTGTTCCAGTTCCCGCCTATATCCAGCAACTTCACACAGCCATTGAAGAGGAGTGGGACAACATTCCACATTCCACAATCAACAGCCTGATCAACTCTATGCGAAGGAGATGTGTCGCGCTGCATGAGGCAAATGGTGGTCACACCAAATACTGACTGGATTTCTGATCCACACCCTACTTTTTTTAAGGTATCTGTGACCAACAGATACTGAATATCTGTATTTCCAGTCATGTGAAATCTATAGATTAGGGCCTAATTAATTTATAATTGACTGATTTCCTTATAAATCAAATCAAACTTTATTTGCCACATGCGCTGAATACAACAAGTGTAGACTTTACCGTGAAATGCTTACTTACAAGCCCTTAACCAACATTGCAATTCAAGAAGAAGAAAATATTTACCAAGTAGACTAAAATAAAAAGTAATAATAAAAAGTAACAAAATAAGAATAACAATAATGAGGCTATATAAAGGGGGCACCGGTACTGAGTCAGTGTGCAGGGGTACAGGTTAGTTGAGGTTATCTGTACATGTAGGTGGGGGCGAAGTAACTATGCATAGGTAACAAACAAACAGCGAGTAGCAGCAGTGTACAAGGGAGGGTCAATGTAAATTGTCCGGCGGTGATTTTTATGAATTGTTCAGCAGTCTAATAGATTGGGGGTAGAAGCTGTTGAGGTGCCTTTTGGTCCTAGACTTGGCTCTCCGGTACCACTTGCAGTGCGGTAGCAGAGAAAACAGTCTATGGCTTGGGTGACTGGAGCATCTGACAATTTTATGGGCATTCCTCTGACACCGCCTATTATATAGGTCCTAGATGGCAGGTAGCTTGGCCCCAGGTAGCTGGGAGGTTCGCACCACCCTCTGTAGCGCCTTACGGTCAGATGCTGAACAGTTGCCATACCAGGCAGTGATTCAACCGGTCAGGATGCTCTCGGAGGTGCAGCTGTAGAATCTTTTGAGGATCTGGGGTCCCATGCCAAATCTTTTCAGTCTTCTGAGGGGGAAAAGGTTTTGTTGTGCCCTCTTCATGACTGTCTTGGTATGTTTGGACCATGATAGTTTGTTGGTGATGTGGACACCAAGGAACTCTCGACCCGCTCCACTACAGCCCTGTCGATGTTAATGGGGGCCTGTTCGGCCCGCCTTTTCCTGTAGTCCACGATCAGCTCCTTTGTCTTGCTCACGTTGATGGAGAGGTTGTTGTCCTGGCACCACACTGCCAGTTCTCTGACCTCCTCCCTATAGGCCGTCTCATTGTTGTCGGTGATCAGGCCTAGCACTGTTGTACCGTTAGCAAACTTAATGATGGTATTGGAGTCGTGTTTGGCCACGCAATCGTGGGTGAACAGGGAATACAGGAGGGGACTAAGTGCACACCCCTGTGGGGCCCCAGTGTTAAGGATCAGTGTGGCAGATGTGTTGTTGCCTACTCTTACCACCTGGGGGCGGCCCGTCAGGAAGTCCAGGATCCAGTTGCAGAGGGAGGTGTTTAGTCCCAGAGTCCGTAGCTTAGTGATGAGCTTCATGTGCACTATGGTGTTGAACGCTGAGCTGTAGTCGATGAACAACATTCTCACATAGGTGTTCCTTTTGTCCAGGTGAGAAAGGGTAGTGTGGAGTGCGATTGAGATTGCGTCATCTGTGGATCTGTTTGGGCGGTATGCAAATTGGTGTGGATCTAGGGTGTCTGGGAGGATGCTGTTGATGTGAGCCATGACCAGCCTTTCAAAGCACTTCATGGCTACCAATGTGAGTGCCACGGGGCGGTAGTCATTTAGGCAGGTTACCTTCGCTACCTTGGGCACAGGGACTAGGGTGGTCTGGTATATGAACTGTAACTCAGTAAAATCTTTGAAATTGTTGCATGTTGCGTTCATATTTCTGTTCAGTATAAATCGTTTTCATACTCATCAAACCATTCAGTGACAACCCGTACCCTGTGAATGGGGTCATTTTCATCCTATGGTAGCCAAAATAATGGCCCACCTTTTTTATACATGAACCTAAGCATGTTGGGCCCATTGTTTAATTAACTTAGGAACCACACCTGTGTGGAAGCACTTGCTTTCAAAGTGTTTCCATTATTTTGGCAGGTAGTTGTATCTTCTTCCATGGAAGCTTCAGTACGGTAGCATTACTGTAGGTTTAAGAGCCGTATCATAGCACTGCAAGGCAATAGGTAAACATCTATGCAGAATTACTGGTCAAAGTAGAATATAGAGCACTACATGAAACTTTGGAGGACTGGATGGCTCCATATACTTAACATAAGATCCAGCCCCTGGCTGACACGCCCTCTGAGATAAACAGGTTAACATTACATAGTTCCAGACAACATTGTGCTGCTGCCCTGACAGTGTATTTTCACAAAGGCATTCCACAGATGAGATGAGACCACTTATTCTAGGGCTGAGATATAAACTGGCTTGAGGCTTAAAGATTCCTTGGTTAAATGTAATATTTTCAGACACAATTAACATGAATCACCAAATCCAGCTTGAGTCTGATTTAATTTAGTCTAATTTAATTTTGTTGTGTGCATTATCCAGTCTGTTGGCTTAATGCATTCAGTAGGCTTGACTCTGTCCTGAATCTCTCTTGGATTGCAGACTTCTGAGACCAATGAGGACTGACTACTGCTGGGTGAGGAGAAGTGGAGAGCAGAGAGGGGATTCAGATGGACACAGAGACCTAGTGAGATAGGGAGATCCTGAGACTGGGAGGCTGGGTCGATGTAAGGAAGTGGGGATTGAGGATGGTAAGGGGTGTGCTGTCAAATCTAGTAGCCCTCTATCAAGGGTCAGTTTGACCTGTCAATCAGAATCAAATCAACCATCAAATCTAGTGGGTCACACAAAAGTATTTCAGGTGGACTGCATGGATGCAAATGGGTTAAATGGTGCAGTGATTTGCTTCACCACTAAGTGGCAGCATCAGACCCAGTCTCTGTGCCATGAGTTGAGTCCCTCGGCTCCTTGCGGCAGACAGGGCAGGTAAGCACATAGAGGGGTGCCTGCCTGTCTGCAGCTGTAGGGCTCCAGGCCAGAGGTCCCTCTGTGGAAAGGGTTCTACCTGGAACCAAAAGGGTTATACCTGAACCAAAAGGGTTATACCTGAACCAAAAGGGTTATACATGGAACCAAAAGGGTTATACCCGAACCAAAAGGGTTATACCTGAACCAAAAGGGTTATACCTGAACCAAAAGGGTTATACCTGGAACCAAAAGGGTTATACCTGAACCAAAAGGGTTATACCTGGAACCAAAAGGAGTCCTTCAAA
This sequence comes from Oncorhynchus nerka, assembly GCF_034236695.1. NCBI lineage: Eukaryota > Metazoa > Chordata > Actinopteri > Salmoniformes > Salmonidae > Oncorhynchus > Oncorhynchus nerka. Next base: position 67,308,701 of record NC_088410.1, read on the forward strand.
GGGTTCTCTTATGGGGACAGCCAAATAATAATTGTTGGTTCTAAAAAGTACCTTTTTCTCTAAGAGTGTAGGGAGAGAAATCAAGACACTTTTCCTTTGCCAGGAGTTGGATGTGGTTTCAGGAGAGTGCAGGAAATAAGAAGTGCGACAGGGGCTGGGGTTGGGTCAGGGGGCAGATGTTTATACAGTTTCGAATGGGAAGGAAAGGCTAATATGGCGGTGTTTAGATTTCAGAAGCATGGTTATTGGAAAAAGGTCAAAGCTTTTCAGGTCACTTGGTTTGTCATTTAGGCAGGGCTTTTAAAGGGGCTTAAGTAGATTGCCACGGGACCAAGCACATTGCGATATTTTTATAGCCTTAATCTCCTGGGGGGTTGTGATTGTCCACCCATGAACGAGACAGTCAAAAGAGAGAGCAAATTAGATAGAAAGAGGATGGATATATACTGAGCAAAAATATAAAAGCAAAATGTAATGTGGTGGTCCCATGTTGGGGCAGCAGGTAGCCTAGTGGTTAGAGTATTGGACTAGTAACTGAAAGTTGCAAGATCAAATCCCTGAGCTGACAAGGTAAAAATATGTTTCTCTCCTCTTGAACAAGGCAGTTAACCCACTGTTCCTAGGCTGTCATTGAAAATAAGAATTTGTTCTAAACTGACTTGCCTAGTTAAATAAAGGTAAAATAAAAATGTTTCATGAGCTGAAATAAAAGATCACAAAAATGTCCCACATGCACAAAAATATTATTTCCCTCACATTTTTTTGCACAAATGTGTTAACATTCCTGCTAGGGAGCATTTCTCCTTTGCCAAGATAATCCATCCACCTGACAGGTGTGGCATATCAAGAAGCTGATTAAACAGCATGATTATTACACAGGTGCACCTTGTGCTGGGGACAATAACAGGCCACTCTAAAATGTGCAGTTTTGTCACACAACACAATGCCACAGATGTCTCATGTTTTGAGGGAGCCTGCAATTGGCATGCTGGCTGCATGAATGTCCACCAGAGCTGTTGCCAGAGAAGTTGTTGCCTCACAACTGCAGACCACATGTAACCATACCAGCCCAGGACCTCCACATCCGGCTTCTTCACCTGTGGGATCGTCTGAGACCAGCCACCCAGACAGCTGATGAAACTGTGGGTTTGCACAACCAATGAATTTCTGCACAAATTGTCAAAAACCGTCTCAGTGAAGCTCCTCTGCGTAATCATCGTCCTCACCAGGGTCTTGAACTGACACATATAATTGCTCTGCAAATACAAAACATGTATCTAAAAGGCATGATAGAATAGTGGAAAATGAGTGAGAGAACTATATACAAAATGGACTGAAAAGAAATGAGAGTAGAAAATGGATTGCAAGAGATGAGAGAGAGATGTGAAAGAGATGAGAGAGAGTGATGTGAGTGGTACAGAGTGAGTGAATGGGCTGGTTGGTATGCAGTGCAGTCAGTTATGGTGGTTGGTGGTAATCAGGCTGAGCATCCCAAATGGCACCCTATTCCATCCGTATAGAACATTTCATTTGACCAGTGCTCTATGGGCCCTGGTTAAACGTAGTGTTCTATAAAGGGAGTAGGGTGCATTTGGGACACGCCTGAGCATTGGCAAGGTTGGCACAGGCTGGGCAATCAGCATTATTTCTGCTCCACTTTAATGTAACCATGTCACCCCATACATTGCTCTCTTCTGTCCTCTCTCTTTCCCTTTTACATTTACATTACATTTAAGTCATTTAGCAGACGCTCTTATCCAGAGCGACTTACAAATTGGTGCTTTCACCTTATGACATCCAGTGGAACAGCCACTTTACAATACTTTTCCCCTCCCTATCTTCTCTTATTTTATCTGTTTAACTGTTTCATGGGTTGAGGACTTCTTTGAGGCCTGACTTGGTCTGATACTATGTTGCTGTTCTCTGATTTAGTCAGTACCATGTTTCCCACTTGTCATTGTCCTTTCTTAGGACCTCAGAAAAAAAGCGCAAAAAAAATGTCACTGAAAGCCCAAGTCGTTCCCATCCTTTTTTTAGTTGCCCTCCCACTCAAGTCAAGTATGTGTTAGTGTGTCTGTGAGTGTGTGAACTATGTGGTTATCTTTGTTTGTGTGTATTAGGGTTCGTGCATGCCTGTGTTAAACTTGTGTGTGTGTGTGTGCACCTATGTGTGTGTGTGTGCACCTGTGTGTGTGTGTGTGTGTGTGTGTGTGTGTGTGCACCTATGTGTGTGTGTGTGTGCACCTATGTGTGTGTGTGTGCACCTATGTGAGTGTGTGTGTGCACCTATGTGTGTGTCTGTGTGTGTGCACCTATGTGTGTGTGTGTGTGTGCACCTATGTGTGTGTGTGTGTGTGCACCTATGTGTGTGTGTGTGTGTGCACCTATGTGTGTGTGTGTGTGTGTGTGCACCTATGTGTGTGTGTGTGTGTGTGTGTGTGTGTGTGTGCACCTATGTGTGTGTGTGTGTGTGCACCTATGTGTGTGTGTGTGTGTGTGTGTGTGTGTGTGTGTGCACCTATGTGTGTGTGTGTGTGTGTGTGCACCTATGTGTGTGTGTGTGTGTGTGCACCTATGTGTGTGTGTGTGTGTGTGCACCTATGTGTGTGTGTGTGTGTGCACCTATGTGTGTGTGTGTGTGTGTGTGTGCACCTATGTGTGTGTGTGTGTGTGTGCACCTATGTGTGTGTGTGTGTGTGTGCACCTATGTGTGTGTGTGTGTGTGCACCTATGTGTGTGTGTGTGTGTGCACCTATGTGTGTGTGTGTGTGTGTGTGTGTGCACCTATGTGTGTGTGTGTGTGTGTGTGTGTGCACCTATGTGTGTGTGTGTGTGCACCTATGTGTGTGTGTGTGTGTGTGTGCACCTATGTGTGTGTGTGTGTGTGCACCTATGTGTGTGTGTGTGTGTGCACCTATGTGTGTGTGCCGCTGAATGCTGTTGATATGCGCACGTGTTTACATTCAAGCATCTGTAAATAAATGAGCCTCCTCAAAGATGTCGCCCTGGACTAGACATTTTATATACACCCAGTTATAAATATTGAACTGTATCATTCCTTATACTCTAATCAAACATTTAGGCAAACGTATATATGCACTTACATGGAGACAACAACACTACCAGGAATAAAGGAGAACAGAAAGTATACAGTAAACAGGTATACCATGAGGCCAATTAACAATGAGTATTATAAACAACATGTACTTTCCACAAATGGAGGACATAGGAAGAGAAGAGTGAGGCAGGGCTGCCAAGGTAATGTCTGGGTGAGAGAAGCAGACCCTGGGTGAATGAGAATGAAACCTGTATGGTGTGGTGAGGGAGAATGAAAACTGTATGGTGTGGTGAGGGAGAATGAAACCTGTATGGTGTGGTGAGGGAGAATGAAACCTGTATGGTGTGGTGAGGGAGAATGAAACCTGTATGGTGTGGTGAGGGAGAATGAAACCTGTATGGTGTGGTGAGGGAGAATGAAACCTGTATGGTGTGGTGAGGGAGAATGAAACCTGTATGGTGTGGTGAGGGAGAATGAAACCTGTATGGTGTGGTGAGGGAGAATGAAACCTGTATGGTGTGGTGAGGAGAATGAAACCTGTATGGTGTGGTGAGGGAGAATGAAACCTGTATGGTGTGGTGAGGGAGAATGAAACCTGTATGGTGTGGTGAGGGAGAATGAAACCTGTATGGTGTGTGGTGAGGGAGAATGAAACCTGTATGGTGTGGTGAGGGAGAATGAAACCTGTATGGTGTGGTGAGGGAGAATGAAACCTGTATGGTGTGGTGAGGGAGAATGAAACCTGTATGGTGTGGTGAGGGAGAATGAAACCTGTATGGTGTGGTGAGGGAGAATGAAACCTGTATGGTGTGGTGAGGGAGAATGGGAAGGATAAAAAAGAGGAAAAAACAAGGGGAGGAGGGAACTACATGCTGGAATAGCCAGCGAGCAGAGCTGTAGACTCCACCTTCCTTTCCTCTCTCCATCCCATCTCCTCTTCCTGCCTCCCTCTCTCCTTATATTTCTCTCTCTCTCTCTCTCCCTCTCTCTCACATACAGAATGTTAGCCCACTATCTAACCACAGAGAGAGCTCAGTGAGTCGTGGAAAGCATATTGTTTCTCCACGTCTCTCTCTCTCCCTCCCTCTTTCACTTTTACACATCTCGTCTTTGGATATCCTCCTCCTGCTTTGTGACTTAACAGAGAGTGGAACAAGCTTTCTTTCCTATTGTCAGATTTTTTTTTAATACTGATCTCTTCTGGGGATTACCACAGGAATGCGTTTGTGTATTTGTGGGTGAGTGTGTGTGTCCTGTGCCATGCCCGTCCCTGGACTTTTCGGGACAAGCGGTAGTGAATCAGCATGAAGGGGGGTCACCATCAGCGGGGGTGCGGATGTCAACACTTGTTCCGAAAAGTGCTGGCCATGTGTGGCTGCTGCTATGCCCGTGTCCGAGGTTGGTACATCTCTACATTATGTCCATCATTTTAACCTAGCTACTTCTCTTCACTTTACTGGTCTCAGATGAGATGGGAGTTTACTTTGCTTTCCCAGTTATACGTCAGGTGGTCTGTGCAGTCGTGAAGTCTGTGTTTTTCCCTCCGAGATGGATGGCAGGAGATAAAAGTGATAAAAGTGAGATCAGATGATGCAAGAGAATCAGCAGAGCTCAATCGTTTGTTGGTTGATATTCAATCTGTTTTCAGGCCAGGTAACACTAGTAAAGGGGCACCATTAAGTGTAGCTTACTCTTCTCCACTGTCCCATGCTGTTGTTCTGTGATCAGATATTGAGACAGAGATGGTGTGTGTCACTTTTACTGATGCACTGCTACTGATTTGGGACCTCTTACAGCCTCAACTTTACCCACCAACTCTGAGCATAACCTCCCCCCTGAACCCAATGGAATCTGAATACCACTCTTCTTATGACTTCACTTTCTTTTTGAGGGCAATTCTCTCCATCTTTCTCCTACACTTTCATTCTCTTTTTGTATCAGTCTGTCTGTCCTTCTTACTCTTGGCTCCTCATTCCTTTGTACTCTTCTCTCCTGCTCTCTCTACGGGCAGAGACAGTAGAGGAGAATTGATAGTGATGTTTTGCTCTTTGCTCAGACTCCAATCCTTCCAAAGGAAATGAAATTAAACACATTTGGGTCATGGATGTGTTTGCTCTACTCTGGTGTTTGCAGGAGACAAAGTGCTAGTCGCATGCTGTGAGCTGTGCAGTGTGTGAAAATATATCATTTTAGACATAGTGTTAGAGAGAATATCAGTTAGGTTATATATAAAGTTAGCTTATTGGGTTTAAGTTTATTGGCTTCAAGTTTCTTGGTGTCCACATCACCCACAAACTATCATGGTCCAAACACACCAAGACAGTTGTGAAGAGGTTACGACAACGCCTATTCCCCCTCAGGAGACTGATCAAATTTGGCATGGGTCCCCAGATACTCAAAAAGTTCTACAGCTGCACCATCGAGAGCATCCTGACTGGTTGCATCACCGCCTGGTATGGCAACTGCTCGGCATCCGACCGCAAGGCGCTACAGAGGGTAGTGCTTACGGCCCAGTACATTACTGGGGCCAAGCTTCCTGCCATCCAGGACCTCTATACCAGGCGGTGTCAGAGGAAGGCCCTAAAAATTGTCAAAGACTCCAGCCACCCTAGTCATAGACTGTTCTTTCTGCTACCGCACGGCAAGCGGTACCGGAGAGCCAAGTCTAGGTCCAAAAGGCTCGTTAACAGCTTCTACCCCCAAGCCATAAGACTGCTGAATAGTTAACCAAATGTCTACCCTGACTATTTGCATTGACCCCCCTTTTTTGTATGGTTTACATATACACTGTGGGCTCTATTTTAACAAACCTAACTAACTATATATCGATAGAGCTATAGGATCCGAGGGTGTGTCAGAAATATTTTTGTTATTTTCACAGTGGGGATGATTGGTGTGGTGGTGTGAAAGGTCTGGGTTTTGATTAATAAACAAGTTTTAAGTAGAGAACGACCAATAATCGGCCGAGATAATATCCCGGGCCGATTTTGGCCACTTCGAGTCTATCAGCCATTCTCTATAGGTTTTGCCTATAGTCCATCTACACAGCAAGGCTGCTGTTGTGCCAGCCGCCCTCATCGCCTGAGTCACAAACACTGCAGAATGCAGAGGAATATCTAGCTGGGAGAATAAGCCGCAGCAAGCGATCTCATTCTCCAACAGAAAAGTGCAGTTTTTCAGAAATTGATCTCCTTTTACAAATATTAGTTTAGTTAATTCACTAATAATGAGGCTTGTGTACATGCCCGGACATGCATGCAATAAGCAAACTAGCTAAGCAGATAGCTTGTTAGGAAAGAGTAGGATAACTAATCATTTCATCTGTGGTGTTAGCTATCTAGCTACTATGCTAGCTAGCTGGCTAGATAAACCTATTACAATCGTAGCAGTAGGATCAAGTTACAATCTGCCTATTTTTTGACAGATAGCTGAACTAGCCAATTGAGTTGTTTCAAATTTTGTCCTGGCAGCTGAGTTGTTTAGAGATGCTTCCTGGCAGCTGAGTTGTTTAGAGATGCTATTTGCATTAGTTCGTTATAGCCTACAGTAGTTAGTTAAATAGCCTACAGAAACTAAATCTAAGCCTATTCCATATATTTTTTTAATATGTTAAACATGTTTACTGTCCACGTTTTTCTAAGTAATTCCATTGCTTTAATATGGAAATATATAGTTAAACATAGCATTCACACTGATATAGGCCTACTGTAAAATGCATTATGTCTGAGCTATGGACTCGCCAAACGTTGTCAATAAGCAAGATGGTGAACAATTCTAATCAAATTCTTATAAAACGAAACAGCAACTTGTTTTAAATAGGCTATGTTTAAATACAGTTACAGGCAACATAATTCCTCCCGTGGTCCTATAATATTAAGACGAGGTATATGGAGGGTTTAAGCCACATCCAAACTTTTCACAGGAGCTGGAAAAAGATACAATATAAAGAGAAAGGGGGAATGTTCACTCACTGCCCCCAAATGTATATCTCTATAGCCTACCATTGCCGTTGATATGGCTAGCAGTGAGTTTGCCACGTGAAAGGTAAACAAGCTAAAGTCAAATAGTCTACAAGTGGATTCAGCCCTGTGACTCTGATCAGGGATGGAGCGTTTACATAGATGCTGTGACACTGATCAGGGATGGAGCGTTTACATAGATGCTGTGACTCTGATCAGGGATGGAGCGTTTACATAGATGCTGTGACTCTGATCAGGGATGGAGCGTTTACATAGATGCTGTGACTCTGATCAGGGATGGAGCGTTTACATAGATGCTGTGACTCTGATCAGGGATGGAGCGTTTACATAGATGCTGTGACTCTGATCAGGGATGGAGCGTTTACATAGATGCTGTGACTCTGATCAGGGATGGAGCGTTTACATAGATGCTGTGACACTGATCAGGGATGGAGCGTTTACATAGATGCTGTGACTCTGATCAGGGATGGAGCGTTTACATAGATGCTGTGACACTGATCAGGGATGGAGCGTTTACATAGATGCTGTGACTCTGATCAGGGATGGAGCGTTTACATAGATGCTGTGACTCTGATCAGGGATGGAGCATAGATGTTTACATAGATGCTGTGACTCTGATCAGGGATGGAGCGTTTACATAGATGCTGTGACTCTGATCAGGGATGGAGCGTTTACATAGATGCTGTGACTCTGATCAGGGATGGAGCGTTTACATAGATGCTGTGACTCTGATCAGGGATGGAGCGTTTACATAGATGCTGTGACTCTGATCAGGGATGGAGCGTTTACATAGATGCTGTGACTCTGATCAGGGATGGAGCGTTTACATAGATGCTGTGACTCTGCTCAGGGATGGAGCGTTTACATAGATGCTGTGACTCTGATCAGGGATGGAGCGTTTACATAGATGCTGTGACTCTGATCAGGGATGGAGCGTTTACATAGATGCTGTGACTCTGATCAGGGATGGAGCGTAGATTACATAGATGCTGTGACTCTGATCAGGGATGGAGCGTTTACATAGATGCTGTGACTCTGCTCAGGGATGGAGCGTTTACATAGATGCTGTGACTCTGATCAGGGATGGAGCGTTTACATAGATGCTGTGACTCTGCTCAGTGATGGAGCGTTTACATAGATGCTGTGACACTGATCAGGGATGGAGCGTTTACATAGATGCTGTGACTCTGATCAGGGATGGAGCGTTTACATAGATGCTGTGACTCTGATCAGGGATGGAGCGTTTACATAGATGCTGTGACTCTGATCAGGGATGGAGCGTTTACATAGATGCTGTGACTCTGATCAGGGATGGATGCTGTGCGTCAGGGATTACATAGATGCTGTGACTCTGATCAGGGATGGAGCGTTTACAGGGATAGATGCTGTGACTCTGATCAGGGATGGAGCGTTTACATAGATGCTGTGACTCTGATCAGGGATGGAGCGTTTACATAGAGATGATCAGGGATGTGACACTGATCATGCTGGGATGGAGCGTTTACATAGATGCTGTGACTCTGATCAGGGATGGAGCGTTTACATAGATGCTGTGACTCTGATCAGGGATGGAGCGTTTACATAGATGCTGTGACTCTGATCAGGGATGGAGCGTTTACATAGATGCTGTGACTCTGATCAGGGATGGAGCGTTTACATAGATGCTGTGACTCTGATCAGGGATGGAGCGTTTACATAGATGCTGTGACTCTGATCAGGGATGGAGCGTTTACATAGATGCTGTGACTCTGATCAGGGATGGAGCGTTTACATAGATGCTGTGACTCTGATCAGGGATGGAGCGTTTACATAGATGCTGTGACTCTGCTCAGGATGGAGGGTCTAAACAGACACATACAGAGTCAGCGATATGCTCGCATCTGGAACTCTGCAGTGTCTCGGAATGTGCTGCTCTCGGATCATTGGATCATGGAAACGCTTGAGTCACAGAGTCTCTCTGCCTACATTCCTTCACCCAAAAAAACGTAACCCCCCCCCTGTGGTGAAGAAATGTTATGTTCATTATTTTCTGACTGTCCACAGAAGCCCAGAGCTGATGACTGGTGGATAGAAAAATGCTTATGTGCTCTAACTTTGGGGCTACAGGTTCTGTGGTGTGGCAACCGTCCAGTTCTGAGGCACATATATCTTTACGTCAAACAGTTGGTTATTGGGGCAAATAACATAATAGGTTGCTGACCACTGTGGTCTATTAGTATGCTGTGGACTTTACTGGAGTTTAAATAGAACATAGAGCTTTGACCGGTGTGATACTCTCTCCTCTTTTTGACTAGAGGTCCTCTCATATCATCAAAGCTCTGCCTTTGGCACCATATAGCAGTGCTGGGATCCTGCCCTGGCAAATGAGCCGTACAGGAGAGCTCTCCTCTCCATGAGTTAAAGATGTCACAGAGCTCCCTCCCTGCCAAAGCAGACACATTCATTTCTAATACTGTAACCAGGCAAATGTTATTACTCTTGTAACCACGGCTGTGTGTGTGTGTACATGTTTAAGTGTGTTTATACAGTGTAGAGATAATCTCTCTCTCTCTGCCAGCGCTGTTTTGATTCATCTTCTAATTTACCGCTGGCTAAATATAAAGGTGCTCAGGCTCGAGGCAGATCTGCTGCCTGGCTGACTGAGGATTACATCCGTCTAGTCCTCCATCCTTCCTGCACACATCCTCAAATAAAAACCAACACACACATACACACACATGCATACATGCATGCACACAGACTGCCGCTCTAACAACCTATTTGGGGTGCGCGTGTTAACCTTTTAACATGTCAGTATAGAGATGATCTGCAGTGCATTCGGAAAGTATTCAGACACCTTCACCTTTTCCATATTTTGTTACATTACAGCCTTATTATCCCCCCTTTCCCTTATTCTAAAATGGATTAAATACACATTTTCCTCATCAATTTACACACAATACCCCATAATGACGATGTAAAAACAGGTTTTTAGAAATGTTTGCAAATGTATAAAAATATATATATATTTACATAAGAATTCAAACCTTTTCCTATGAGATTTGAAATTGAGCTCAGGTGCATCCTGTTTCCATTGATCATCCTTGAAATGTTTCGACAACTTGATTGGAGTCCACCTGTGGTAAATTCAATTGATTGGACGTGATTTGGAAAGGCACACACCTGTCTATATAAGGTCCCACAGTTGACAGTGCATGTCAGTGAAAAAACCAAGCCATGAGGTTGAAGGAATTGTCCATGGAGTTCTGAGACAGGAATATGTGAAGGCACAGATCTGGGGAAAGGTTACCAAAAAATGTCTGCAGCATTGAAGGTCCCCAAGAACACAGTAGCCTCCATCATTTTTAAATGGAAGAAGTTTGGAACCATCAAGACTCTTCCTAGAGCTGGCCGCCCAGCCAAACTGAGCAACCGGTGGAAAAGGGCCTTGGTCAGGGAGGTGACCAAGAACCTGATGGTCACTTTGACGAGCTCCAGAGTTCCTGTGTGGAGATGGTAGAACCTTCTGGAAGGACAACCATCTCTGCAGCACTCCACCAATCAGGCCTTTATGGTAGAGTGGCCAGACGGAAGCCACTCCTCAGTAAAAGGCACATGACAGCCCGCTTGGAGTTTGCCAAAAGGCACCTAAAGACTCTCAGACCATAAGAAACAAGATTCTCTGGTCTGATGAAACCAAGATTGAACTCTTTGGCTTGAATGCCAAGTGTCACGTCTGGAGGAAACCTGGTACCATCCCTACGGTGAAGCATGGTGGTGGCACCATCATGCTGTGGGGATGTTTTTCAGCAGCAGGGACTGTGAGACTAGTCAGGATTGAGGGAAAGATGAACAGAGCGAAGTACAGAGAGATCCTTGATGAAAATCTGTGCCAGAGGGCTCAGGACCTCAGACTGGGGCGAAGGTTCACCTTCCAACAGGACAACCACCCTAAGCACACAGCCAAGACAACGCAGGAGTGGTTTCGGGACAAGTCTCTGAATGTCCTTGAGTGAACCATCTAGAGCCTGGACTTGAACCCGATCGAACATCTCTGGAGAGACCTGAAAATAAGTGTGCAGCAATGCTCCCATCCAAGCTACAGTAACAGAGTTTGAGAGTATCTGCAGAGAAGAGTGGGAGAAACACCTAAAATACAGGTGTGCCAAGCTTGTAGCGTCATACCCAAGAAGTCTTGAGGGTGTAATTGCTGCCAAAGATGCTTCAACAAAGTACTGAATAAAGGGTCTGAATCCTTATGTAAATGTGATATTTCAGTGTTAATTTTTGTATACATTTGCAAAAGTGTCTAAAAACCTGTTTTTGCTTTGTCTTTATGGGGTATTGTGTGTAGAGTGACGAGGGGGGAAAAACAATTGAATCTATTTTAGAATGAGGCTGTAACGTAACAAAATGTGAAAAAAGTTAAGGGGTCTGAATACTTTCCGGATAAACTGTATATGTATACTTTATCAACAGCCCAAAATATGTACACGTTATCATTGTTGTGTGTGTGACAAATTGTATTTCTAGGGAGTGAGTAAGACCTTTAAACAGGTCAACATACACAAGGCTGCGGGGCCAGACAGATTACAAGGACGTGTGCTCCGGGCATGTGCTGACCAACTGGCAGGTGTCTTCACTGACATTTTCAACATGTCCCTGATTGGGTCTGTAATACCAACATGTTTCAAGCAGACTACCATAGTCCCTGTGCCCAAAAACACAAAGGCAACCTGCCTAAATGACTACAGACCCGTAGCACTCACGTCCGTAGCCATGAAGTGCTTTGAAAGGTTGGTAATGGCTCACATCAACACCATTATCCCAGAAACCCTAGACCCACTCCAATTTGCATCCCGCTCAAACAGATCCACAGATGATGCAATATCTATTGTACTCCACACTGCCCTTTCCCACCTGGACAAAAGGAACACCTATGTGAGAATGCTATTCATTGACTACAGCTCAGCATTCAACACCATAGTACCCTCAAAGTTCATCACTAAGCTAAGGATCCTGGAACTTAACACCTCCCTCTGCAACTGGATCGGGGACTTCCTGACGGGCCGCTCCCAGGTGGTGAGGGTAGGTAGCAACACATCTGCCATGCTGATTCTCAAAACTGGAGCTCCCCAGGGGTGCATGCTCAGTCCCCTCCTGTACTCCCTGTTCCCCCACAACAGCATGGCCAGGCACGACTCCAACACCATCATTAAGTTGCAGATGACACAACAGTGGTAGGCCTGATCCCTGAAAACGACGAGACAGCCTATAGGGAGGAGGTCAGAGTGGTGCCAGAATAACAACCTATCCCTCAACGTAACCAAGACTAAGGAGATGATTGTGGACTACAGAAAAAGGAGGACCGAGCACACCCCCCTTCTCATCGACGGGGCTGTAGTGGAGCAGGTTGAGAGCTTCAAGTTCCTTGGTGTCCACATCAACAACAAGCTAGAATGGTATCACCGCCTGGTACGGAAACTGCTCCGCCCATAACCGTAAGGCTCTCCAGAGGGTAGTGAGGCCTGCACAGCACATCACCGGGGGAAAACTACCTGCCCTCCAGAACACCTACACCATCCAATGTCACAGGAAGGCCAAAAAGATCATCAAAGACAACAACCACCTGTTCACCCCGCTATCATTCAGAAGGCGAGGTCAGTACAGGTGCATCAAAGAGGGGACAGAGAGACTGAAAAACAGCTTCTAAAATTTGATTTGATTTGGGTCTAAGCTGCCTGCCATCCAGGACCTCTACACCAAGCGGTGTCAGAGGAAGGCCCTAGAAATTGTCAAAGACTGTTCTCTCTACTCCCGCATGGCAAGTGGTACCGGAGTGCCAAGTCTAGGACAAAAAGGCTTCTGAACAGTTTTTACCCCCAAGCCATAAGACTCCTGGAACAGGTAATCAAATGGCTACCCAGACTATTTGCATTGTGTGCCACCCCCAACCCCTCTTTTACCGTTGCTGCTACTCTCTGTTTATCATATATGCATAGTCACTTTAACTATACATTCATGTACATACTACCTCAATTGGGAGGACCAACCAGTGCTCCCGCACATTGGCTAACCGTGCTATCTGCATTGTGTCCCGCCACCCCCACCTGCCAACCCCCTCTTTTATGCTACTGCTACTCTCTGTTCATCATATATGCATAGTCACTTTAACCATATCTACATGTACATACTACCTCAATCAGCCTGACTAACCGTTGTCTGTATGTAGCCTCGCTACTTTCATAGCCTTGCTTCTGTATATAGCCTGTCTTTTTACTGTTGTTTTATTTCTTTACTTACCTATTGTTCACCTAATACCTTTTTTGCACTATTGGTTAGAGCCTGTAAGTAAGCATCTGTTGTATTCCGCACACATGTCAAATAAACTTTGATTCGATTTTTCCTAGCCACCGTGCTTCTGCACCTGCATTGCTTGCTGTTTGGGGTTTTAGTGTTACGACTTCTATAAATGGTGCGGTGGAGGAGTCAAACGCAGAGAGCAGGTAATATCGTACGTGAATCTGTTTATTCCAACGACAGCGGAGACATGGACATGCCAACACTAGGACGCATGAAACCACCCGTCCAAAATACACAGGACTAAAACTGTCCGGAAAATAATGAGATAACACTAATACACCAAAATAACAGAGAACAAGCCCGCACAATACCCAGCGGGCCTAGTGCCCTTAAATAGCCTACAAACAGACACTAACTCAAAACAGGTGTACCCAGTTAAACCCAATAAACAGAAACAAAAGGAAAGGGAATCGATGGCAGTTAATAGGGCGGCGACGACGACCGCCGAGCGCCGCCCGAACAGGAAGAGGCACCATCTTCGGCGGGATTCGTGACATTTAGGCTGGGTTTCTACACCTGCATTGATTGCTGTTTGGGGTTTTAGGCTGGGTTTCTGTACAGCACTTTGTGACATCAGCTGATGTAAGAAGGGCTTTATAAATGAATTTGATTTGAAATTCAATTATTCTCACACTGGGCCAGATGAGTAGGCGTACAATAGTACATTTGGTCCTGTGTCAGTTAGCGTCAGTGTAGAGGGCGATTTGTCTTTGCTCTCATCATAAGGCCATCTCTCTTGGTTTATGAGCCATCAAAAGCATTAAGCTAGTCATGTGGAGAGATAGATCCAGAGTAATGGAAGCCACATGATGAGAACACAGACAGACGGCAGACAGACAGTGAATTGTCTCTTTCACAGTACAGGCTAGATTGTGGTAGTGATAGGTTGTAAAATAAGTGGTCTGCGTCCCAAATGGCACCCTATCCCCTATATAGTGCATTACTTTTGACCACTGACACAGTTGTATTCATCAAAGTGCAGGGAGGTGCCATATGAACAAGTGCTCTGTGCCGTAGTGCAGTAAAGAACATCAGGCTGTTATAATCTGACTTCTGACTGGGACGATCCACCTCTGCACCACCAAGATAACACTGATCTATTAGAGAGCTTATTGCCCAGTGTGTGTGTGTGGGGGACGGGATGATTAAAGAGCAGGTCTGTCCATGCTGCAGAGACAGAGACACTGCAAATCGAAGGTGTGTGTAAATACACACACAGACAGACATTTGGACAGGGACTGGACGTCTAGTGCCTTCGGAAAGTATTCAGACGCCTTGACTTTAAACAAAAAATATATATGTTACAGCCTTAATATAAAATGGATTAAATAAATAAAATCCTCAGCAATCAACACACAATACCCCATAATAACAAAGCCAAACAGGTTTTTAGACATTTTAGCAAATGCATAAAAAAATTTTTAAAACAGGGATATCTTATTTACAAGGTGCAGCAACGCTCCCCATCCAACCTGACAGAGCTTGAGAGGATCTGCAGAGAAGAATAGGAGAAACTCCCCAATTACAGGTGTGCCAAGCTTGTAGCGACATACCCAAGAAGACTTGAGGCTGTAATCGCTGCCCAAGGTGCTTCAACAAAGTACTGAGTAAAGGGTCTGAAAATGTATGTATATATATTATTTTAGTTATTTATATTTATATTTATATATTTTAGTTATTTATATTTGATACATTTGGTAAAATGTCTAAAAACCTGTTTTTGCTGTGACATTATGGGGTGTTGTGTGTAGATTGAAGAGGGGGATTTTTTATTTTTTAAATCAATTTTAGAATAAGGCTGTAAGGTAGCAAAATGTGGAAAGAGTCAAGGGGTCTGAATAATTCCAAAGGCACTGTAAACTTATGCGCACACTATAGAGAGATACAGTAACTCTAGCAAGCATTGTGTCGTGAGGGAGTAATATACTAATTTAATAGTTAATATAGGAGGACAGCATCATCTCTAGGCCATGATGGAGATCTCAGTGTATTCAACCACCATTCCTCTTGGATGAGCTCCTATTTTTCTCTACTGTAATTATCATAAAGCCTGTCAGACAGTGAGAAAATGCTCGTGTTAATGTGACAGTGATAATTAACGCTGCCTGCCTGGCGTTTTAAAATAACCCTGTCTGAGTGAGGTCACCATCACCATGGTATTATAGTGTGTATACTCTGAGAGAGAGAGAGAGAGAGAGAGAGAGAGAGAGAGAGAGAGAGAGAGAGAGAGAGAGAGGGGGGGGGGGGGGGGGTGGGTCTCCTTATCCACCACCCTCCGAGCTCTCGCTCTCTGTCCCGTGGTAAGCCTGGTTCTGATTTTGTGTGTGTGTTATTGACATGGCTGAGTGTTAGGGTCCGTTTTGTCTCTTCTTGTAGCTTTCTTTCCCCCTTTCTACCCTTTCCACTCTCTCTCTCCTCTGTCTTTCCATCCTCCACTCTTAGGATACTCTCCTCGTACTTGTAGTTTTCTATTCCTCTGTGTCTTCCTGTTGATCCTTGACCTCTATTCCCTTCCCAACCCCCTGGTGTTTGTTAGTCATCTCAAGACTCTCTCTCTCTCTCTCTCTCTCTCTCTCTCTCTCTCTCTCTCTCTCTCTCTCCCTCTCTCTCTTTCCCCTTCTCTCTGTCTCTCCCTCACTCTCTCATCCTCTCTCTCTTTATCCCCCCACCCTTCTCCCAGTTCATCTGTAATGTGACTGTCAGTGTGTTAATGTGAACATTGTTCAGCAGCTGTTGTCTGTCAGTGACCTCAGTGTCAGAGATGCAATCATTTGTGTGCATAAATAGGGGGGGAATGCCCAGTGATGTCACTGCATTTTCTCTCTTTGTCATCAGCTTATAAGGCGAAATCAAGTCCCCTCCTTTCATCATGGAAAAATCTGTAGGGGAGACCAGTGTTGCTTGTCACACATTTTACTCTCATGTGTAGTTCTCAGCACCAGTATATCTTACAAGACCCTTTTCAACGAATGAAAGGTATTGGGTTGAATTGGGGACCATCTTTATTCTCATACAGTATTCCAACAATGGGTTATAAGCCATCAAACACACTCTGTCCACTTTTGACAACCAGCCCCATTGTGGGGTTGGTTGTCACAAAGTACGGGGTTGGTTGTCACAATGTTTGTTGCAAAGTACGGGGTTGGTTGTCACAATGTTTGCTTGTTGCTTTTTCCTTTTATAACAGGAAGTAAAGCAATATAATATACAGAGTCTTAGGAAGCCTTTTGATGGAAGGATATTCCTAACAAAATTCAGCATTTAATGCCTTGAGAACGACATATGGCAGTTTGAAGAAATGTGTGTGTATGCATGTGGGTGTGATAGAAAGAAATGTGTGTGTATGCATGTGGGTGTGATAGAAAGAAATGTGTGTGTATGCATGTGGATGTGATAGAAAGAAATGTGTGTGTATGCATGTGGGTGTGATAGAAAGAAATGTGTGTGTATGCATGTGGGTGTGATAGAAAGAAGTGTGTGGGTGTGAGACAGAAGAAATGAGAGAGAGGCAACAAACCCAGATGGCACAGATTCCTCTGCCCAACGGACGTATACATGATGCATCTGGAAGATGCAGTTTAGACATCGTTTGCTAATTTTCAAGACGTCACACAGATGTATTTAGAATATCTACATTCTATATTCTACATCGCTGTTACAATCTGACTTCTGACTGATACGATCCACTTCTGCACCACCAAGATAACACTGATCTATTAGAGAGCTTAGTGCCTTACGTCGGCCAGGCATCAACATCAACCAGACGTCTCTTCACAATTCCAAAGTCCAGAACAGACTATGCGAGACACACATTACTACATAGAGCCATGGCTACATGGAACTCTATTCCACATCAAGGTACTGATGCAAGCAGTAGAATCAGATTTAAAAAAACAGATTTAAACATACAGCGGGGACTGTGAAGAGACACACACACAGGCACAGGCACATAAACATGATAAGACATGCACTCTACATACACATGGATTTTGAATTGTAGATATGTGGTAGTAGAGTAGTGGCCTGAAGGCACATGCAGTTGAAGTCGGAAGTTTACATACACCTTAGCCAAATACGTTTAAATTCAGTTTTTCACAATTCCTGACATTTAATCCTAGTAAAAACTCCCGGTCTTAGGTCAGTTAGGATCACTACATTATTTTAAGAATGTGAAATGTCAGAATAATAGTAGAGAGAAGGATTTATTTGAGCTTTTATTTCTTTCATCACATTCCCAGTGGGTCAGAAGTTTACATACACTCAATTAGTATTTGGCAGCATTGCCTTTAAATTGTTTAACTTGGGTCAAACGTTTCGGGTAGCCTTCCACAAGCTTCCCACAATAAGTTGGGTGAATTTTGGCCCATTCCTCCTGACAGAGCTGGTGTAACTGAAACAGGTTTGTAGGCCTCATTGCTCGCACATGCTTTGCAGTTCTGCCCACACATTTTCTATAGGATTGAGGTCAGGGCTTTGTGATGGCCACTCCAATACCTTGACTTTGATGTCCTTAAGCCATTTTTACACAACTTTGGAAGCATGCTTGGGGTCATTGTCCATTTGGAAGACCCATTTGCGACCAAGCTTTAACTTCCTGACTGATGTATTGAAATGTTGCATCAATATATCCACATAATTTTCCTCCCTCACGATGCCATCTATTTTGTGAAGTGCACCAGTCCCTCCTGCAGCAAAGCACCCCCACAACATGATGCTGCCACCCCCGTGCTTCACGATTGGGATGGTGTTCTTCGGCTTGCAAGTCCCCCCCCCTTTTCCTTCAAACATAACGATGGTCATTATGGTCAAACAGTTCTATTTTTGTTTCATCAGACCAGAGGACATTTTCCCAAAAAGTACGATCTTCATGTGCAGTTGCAAACCGTAGTCTGGCTTTAATATGGCGGTTTTGGAGCAGTGGCTTCTTCCTTTCAGGTTATGTCGATATAGGACTCGTTTTACTGTGGATATAGATACCTTTGTACCTGTTTCCTCCAGCATCTTCACAAGGTCCTTTGCTGTTGTTCAGGGATTGATTTGCACTTTTTGCACCAAAGTCGTTCATCTCTAGGAGACAGAACGCGTCTCCTTCCTGAGCGGTATGACGGCTGCGTGGTACCATGGTGTTTATATTTGCATACTGTTGTTTGTACAGATGAACGAGGTACCTTGCTCCCAAGGATGAACCAGACCTGTGGAGGTTTTGGCTGATATCTTTTGATTTTCCCATGATGTCAAGCAAAGAGGCACTGAGTTTGAAGGTAGGCCTTGAAATACATCCACAGGTACACCTCCAATTGACTCAAATGGTGTCATATAGCCTATCAGAAGCTTCTAAAGCCATGACATAATTTTCTGGAATTTTCCAAGCTGTTTAAAAGCACAGTCAACATAGTGTATGTAAACTTCTGACCCACTGGAATTGTGATACAGTGAATTATAAGTGAAATAATCTGTCTGTAAACAGTTGTTGTAAAAATTATTTGTGTCATGCACAAAGTAGATGTCCTAACTCGACTTGCCAAAACTATAGTTTGTTAACAAGATATTTATGAAGTGGTTGAAAAGCGAGTTTTAATGATTCCAACCTAAGTGTATGTAAACTTCCGACTTCAACTGTATATCCTGTTTCCACTGATCATCCTTGAGATGTTTCTACAACTTTATTGGAGTCCACCTGTGGTAAATTCAATTGATTGGACATGATTTGGAAAGGCAAACACCTGTCTGCATGAAGTCCCACAGTTGACAGTGCATGTCAGAGCAAAAACCAAGCCATAAGGTTGAAGGAATTGTCTGTAGAGCTCCAAGACAGTATTGTGTCAAAGTACAAATCTGGGGAAGTTTACCCCAAAATCTCTGCAGCAGTGAAGGTCCCCAAGAACAGAGTGGCCTCCATCATTGGAAGTGGAAAACGTTTGGAACCACCAAGACTCTTGTCTAGCAAGACGTCAGGGACATGAGCAAGAACTCACTGGTCACTCTTAGAGAGCTCTACAAGTCCTCTGTGGAGATGGGAGAACCTTCCAGAATGACAACCGTCTCTGCAGCACTCCACCAATTAGGCCTTTATGGTAGAGTGGCCAGACGGAAGCCACTCCTCTGTAAAAGGCACATGACAGTCCGCTTGGAGTGTGCCAAAAGGCACCTAAAGACTCTCAGACAATGAGAAACAAGATTCTCTGGTCTGATGAAACCAAGATTGAACTCTTTGGCCTGAATGCCAAGCGTCACATATGGAGGAGACCTGGCACCATACCTACGGTATGGCAGAATCATGCTATGGGCATGATTTTCAGCGGCAGAGACTGGTAGACTAGTCAGGATCGGGGGAAAGATGAATGGAGCGAAGTACAATAGAGATCCTTGATGAAAACCTGTGCCAGAGGGCTCAGGACCTCAGATTGGGCGAAAGTTCACCTTTCAACAGGACAACCACCCTAAGCACACAGCCAAGACAATGCAGGAGTGGCTTCGCGACAAGTCTCTGAATGTCCTTGAGTGGCACAGCCAAGAACTCGGACTTAAACCTGATCTAACATTTCTGGAGAGACCTGAAAATAGTTATGCAGCAACGTTCCCCATCCAACCTGACAGAGCTTGACAGTATCTGCAGAGAAGAATGGGAGAAACTCCCCAAATACAGGTATACCGAGCTAGTAGCGTCATACCCAAGAAGACACGAGGCTGTAATCGCTGCACACTCGAGGCTGTAAAAGGTGCTTCAACGAAGTACTGAGTAAAGGGTCTGAATACTTATGTAAATTTAATATTGATGTTTTTCAAAATTTCTAAAAACGTGTTTTTGCTTTGTCATTATGGGGTATAGTGTGTAGATTGATGAGGAAAATAAACAATTTAATCCATTTCAGAATAAGGCTGTAGCATAACAACATTTGGAAAAAGTCAAGGGGTCTGAATACTTTGGGAAGGCACTGTGTATGTTTATACTATCCTATGAAAAACACAAATTCCACTCATGTCATTATTTTGTCACGCTGACAGGAACTGAGCAGGTGGATGAGTTCTTTCAAATAATTCACACATTTTAATCTTAAAATGATTAAACATAACCCTCTAGATGGTGAGTAATAAGCACTTTGAAAACCAACCCATTTGACAACCAACCCCAGTCTCCCCTATTTACAGTTTAATAGGTCACAATTGAAAGAAATTCTTGGCAATTCAATTGAATGCTGGTGATATTTTTATGCAGTACTTGTACTTATCCAGGCCACTGACTTTTCCTCGAACTTGCTCAAGCAACCCAATTGCTCACTCATTTTGTTAATCACACACAATATTTTCTTTCTCTCCTCTCCATCCGCTCTTCCCTCGGCTCAAAAATTAGTGATCCGTTTATAAACACAAAGTGAGAAAGACTGAGTATGTTATGGAAATGTTTTGCAAAACGTGCTTTGAAACACACAGAGCCCTCCCAGTGAATTTAGCATCTCTCCGACTCCTAAACTACTGCAGCACATAAACTCAGACTTATTGCCCATTACGTGTGTGTGCGTGTGTGCGCGTGTATGAGCTCACCACTTCCGGTAAATGTAAAACTAAACCTGATACAGAGTAACTAAAAAGGAAATGATGGTGATAAAGTGTGGTTGTGCTGGCACTCCCTCGCTGTTCTCATCAGTGTGAAAGCCTCTGCTGTGAGTTAGATGGAACCAGGGGAGTTGTCCTGGTTCAGCTGCTCTGGATGGATTGTCAAGATGAAGCAATACTCAGTATGTTGTGTTCACTGCTTCACCACATTCTGACACACTTTCCTAACACACACCAAATAATGCCCTCTGTTTATGATCAGGGCCTGGACTTTTTCAGTTTCTTAATATCACGACTCAGGATATGACCCAGATACAGGAGGCGGATAGTACAGTTCTCAGATAATTTATTATAAACACGGGGCAGAGGGCAGGTTGAGGACAGGCAGAGGTTTGTATTCAGGTCAGAGTCAGGTAGGTACAGGCGACAGGCAGGCCCGGGGTCAGGGCAGGCAAATGGTCAGCACTGGGAAAAACTAGGAAACAGAATTTGAGAAACAGGAAGACAGGCTGGTAAGACCTGACAATACAAACTGGCAACAGACAAACATAGAACCCTGGTATAAATACAAAGGGGATAAGGGGCAGATGGGTGACACCTGAGGAGGGGGTGGAGTCAAGCACAAAGACAGGTGAAACAGATCAGGGTGTGACACTTTAGGGTGAACTGGCAAGACAAAAGATTTAAGTGCCTTTGAATGGGGTATGTTAGTAGGTGCCAGGTGCACCAATTTGAGTGTGTCAAGAAATGCAACGCTGCTTGGTTTTTCACACTAACCAGTTTCCCATGTGTATCAAGACTGACCACCACACAAAGGACAACTTGACACAACTGTGGGAAGCATTGGAGTCAACATGGGCCTAGTGGAATGCTTTCAACACCTTGTATAGTCCCTGCCCTAATGAATCAAGGCTGTTCTGAGGGCAAAGGGGGGTGCAACTCAATATGTTTTGTACACCGAGTGTACAAACACCACATATACAGAAAGTATATAGAAAGACCCCTTGACTTTTTCCACATTTTGTTACGTTACAGCCTTATTCTAAAATTGATAAAATAGTTTTTTCCCCCTCAATCTACACACAATACCCCATAATGACAAAGAAAAAACTTTTGTAGAAAATTTTTGCAAATTTATGAAAATAAAAAATATGGAATTACATTTACATAAGTATTCATACCGTTTACTCAGTACCTTGTTCAAGCACCTTTGGCAGCGATTACAGCCTCGAGTCTTCTTGGGTATGACGCTACTAGCTCGGCACACCTGTATTTGGGGAGTTTCTCCCATTCTTCTCTGCAGATCCTCTTAAGCTCTGTCAGGTTGGATGGGGAGCATTGCTGCACAGCTTTTTTCAGGTTTCTTCAGAGATGTTCGATCAGGTTCGAGCTCTGGCTGGGCCACTCTTGGACATTCAGAGACTTGTCCCGAAGCCACTCCTGCATTGTCTTGGCTGTGTGCTTAGGGTAGTTGTCCTGTTGAAATGTGAACTTTCGCCCCAATCTGAGGTCCTGAGCCCTCTGGCGCAGGTTTTCATCAAGGATCTCTGTACTTTCTCAGTTCATCTTTACCTCGATCCTGACTAGTCTCACAGTCCCTGCCGCTGAAAAACACCCCCACAGAATGATGCTGCCACCGCCATGCTTCACTGTAGGTATGGTGCCAGGTGACACTTGACATTCAGGCCAAATGGTTCAATCTTGGTTTCATCAGACCAGAGAATCTTGTTTCTCATGGTCTGAGAGTCTTTAGGTGCCTTTTGGTAAACTCCAAACAGGCTTTCATGTGCCTTTTACTGAGGAGTTCTTGGTCACCTTAGCTTGGCCTGGCGGCCAGATCCATGAAGAGTCTTGGTGGTTGCAAACTTCTTCCATTTAAAAATGATGGAGGCCACTGTGTTCTTGGAAACCTTCAATGCTACAGAATTGTTTTGGTACCCTTCCCCAGATCTGTGCCTTGACACAATCCTGTCTCAGAGCTCTACGGACAATTTTTTTCTACCTCATGGCTTGGTTTTTGCTCTGATGTGCACTGTCAACTGTGGGACCTTATATAAACAGGTGTATGCCTTTCCAAATCATGTCCAATCAATTGAATTTATCACAGGTGGACTCCAATCAAGTTGTAGAAACATCTCATGGATGATCAATGGAAACAAGATGCACCTGAGCTCAATTTCGAATCGCATAGCAAAGGGTCTGAATAATTATGTAAATAAGACATTTCTGTTTAAAATGTTTAATACATTTGAAAACATTTCTAAAAACCTGTTTTCACTTTGTTGTTATGGGGTATTGTGTGTAGATTGCTGAGGATAAAAATAAAAATTTTTTTTGAAAAAGGCCACGTTTCAAAATGTGGAAAAAGTCAAGGGGTCTGATAACTTTCCGAAGGCACTGTATAATACTAAAGAGCAATATTTTGATGTGTTGCACTAGAGTTGGCAGTGGCACTTCATATGTAAGATGAACGTATTGGATAGGTGTGCCAAGTTGAATTTAAGACTCCCCTGTCTACACCTGGAGTATTGTACGAAACATTCTGACACACACAAACACACACACTGACCGGAAACATCATTTTCCTGACATTCCGGTTGTGATCCGGATGGCGTCCCAGCTGTTGCTCTGTCTGAAAAAGGCTGATTACATAACATAAGCATTTCAAACAAACACCATGAACCCCGGTCACTCGCTTCACTCAGGCTTCGCACGTCACCGCTAAAGGTCACCGCTTCTGATGAATGAGACACTTACTAGAGCGTACCTAGCGTATTGTAATACTGTAATAATAATAAGATGGTGCCGTACTGGATGGCTGCTGTCTTGCGAGCTCCGACCCAACTTATCTACTTTGGTGTTTCCTTTACTTTACTTTCACAAAATGTATCCCCTATCATTTCTGGTAACCGATGATCACTTTTTAACATCAGATTGGTAGTTACTTACCCCAATTCCGGCTTCAATTTAGACTCCTCTGCTCTGGGCTCTTTCTGTAATTGCAACCTAATTTTCGGGGTATCAAGAGGAAACGCCTGCGTTAGAGGCAAGAGAGGGGGAGACCTGGCGAGATTAAGGCAAAGGGGAAACCGACCACCTCTTCCCTCTAGTCTATTGGCCAATGTACAGCCACTTGATCATAATATGGATGACCTCAGAACTCAGATTTGCTACCAATGGGACACGATTAACTGCAATATTCTCTGCTTTTTTGAAACATGTCTTTCGGCCAAGATTCTCCCCATGGCTATCCAACTCAATGGACTCTCTATTCGCCGAGCTGACAGGACAATAGAGTAAGGGAAATCGAGAGGGGGAGGGGTTTTCCTCCTCATCAACAACTAATGGTGTGCTGAATCGAGCGCAGTGGTAGTCTCTATTCATTGTTCACCTGTCTTGGAATATCTGATGGTCAAAAGCCAAAACCTTCTACCTCCCGAGGGAGTTTTCAGTTGTTATCGTGACTGCTGTATACATTCCACCTCAGGACAAGATATATAACAAGCTGACACTTAACAAACTGTACGAGGCTATAAACAAGCAGGAAAACTTACATCCGGAGGCTGCCTTTCTTGTCACCGGCAATTTTAATTTTGCATCATTAAGACATGTGATGCCCAACTTCCATCAACACGTCTCTTTCACCACTATTGGCAATAAAGTCCTAGACCACTGTTGCTCTACCCACAAGCAAGCATACAAGATCCTCCCTCATCCGCCATTCAGCAAATCAGATCATGAGTCCATATTCCTGCTTCCTGTTAACAAGCAGAAGCAGTAACCGTGACTCACTCTGTTGATAAATGGTCATCAAATCAGAGATTATGCTACAGGACTGCTTTGCCAGGGGAGATTATGTTCTGAGACGATAACATAGACGGGCTAACCACCTCCAACACCAGCTTCATAAGGAAATGCATCGCTGATATTGTCCCCACAGTGAAGGTTCTCTGCTTCCCCAATCAAAAGCCCTGCATTAACACAAAAATTGGCACTAAACTAAAGGAGAGGGCTACCACACACAAGGCTATCTCAGACAACCCTGAAGCTAAGGCCGAGGACAGGAACAAGTACAAGTAGCCCTCAGCAGAGTCATAAAATGAGCAAAAGAACAATATAAGAATAAGGTAGAATCACACACCATACGCTCTGATGCCCGCTGCATGTGGCAAGGGCTACAGTCTATTACGGATTGCAGAGGAAGACACATCCGTGATCTGCCCAACGATGTCTCTATTCCAGACAAACTCAATGCATTTTATACACGCTTTGACAATAACAACACATACCGTGCTTGCGGGCCACACCGACCCAGAGGACTGGGTGATCTCACTCTCCGAAGGCGACGTCAGTAAGGCCTTTAATCAGGTCAACATTCGCAAGGCCTCGGGCCAGACGATATTCCAGGGAGCATTCTCAGAGCATGTGCAGATCAGCTGGCAGGCATATTCACAGAAATGTTCAACCTCTCTTTGTCCCAGTCTGACTATCATCATTCCTGTTCCTAAGAACTCTAAAGCTTCATGCCACAATGACTAACGCCCTGTAGCACTCAGATCTGTAATCATGAGGTGCTTTAAAAGGAAGGTTATGGTACACATCACCACCATCATCCCAGACACCCTAGACCAAGTTCAATTTGCATACCGCTCCAACAGAGCTGTAGATGATGCAATCTCAATTGCACTCCACACTGACCTCACCCACCTAGATTAGAGGAATACCTATGTGAAAATGCTGTTCACTGACTACAGCTCAGCGTTCAACACCATTGTCCCCTCCAAGATCAGCACCAAGCTTAGGACCCTGTGACTGGACCCCTCCCTCTGCAACTGGATCCTGGACTTACTGTCGGGCCGTCCCCAGATGGTGATGGTAGGCAACATCACCTCCGCTACGCTGACCCTCAACATGGCGGCTCCACAGGGGTGTGTGCTTAGTCCCTTCCTGCACTCCCTGTTTACCCACGACTGCATGGCCACGCACAACTCCAACACCATCGTCAAGTTTGCTGATGACAAAACGGTGTAGGCCTGATCACCGGTGACGATGAGACAGCCTACAGGGAGGAGGTCAGTAAACCTGGCAGTGTGGTGCCTGGACAACAACATCTCTCTCAACGTCAGTAAGACCAAGAAGCTGATTGTGGACTACAGGAAATGGGGGGGCTAGCACGCCCCCATCCACATTGACGGGGCTGCAGTGGAGCGGGTCGAGAGCTTCAAGGTCTTCAGTGTCTCTAAGGACACTCCCAGGACTCTACACACTCACGCACACTGACACTCCAACACACTCATAACATGCACAAACAATGATAATTTCCGCTGCTGCTTCAGTACTGTTTACCATATATCCTGATGCCTAGTCACCTTACACGTGTACAGTTGAAGTCAAACGTTTACATACACAGGTTGGAATCATTAAAACTCACTTTTCAACCACTCCACAAATTTCTTGTTAACAAACTATAGTTTTGGCAAGTCGGTTAGGACATCTACTTTGTGCATGACACAAATAATTTTTCCAACAATTGTTTACAGACAGATTATTTCACTTATAATTCACTGTATCACAATTCCAGTGGGTCAGAAGTTTACATACACTAAGTTGACTGTGCCTTTCAAAAGCTTGGAAAATTCCAGAAATTATGTCATAGCTTTAGAAGCTTTTGATAGGATAATTGACATCATTTGAGTCAATTGGAGGTGTACCTGGATGTATTTCAAGGCCTACCTTCAAACTCAGTGCCTCTTTGATTGACATCATGGAAAAATCCAAAGAAATTAGCCAAGACTTCCGAAAAAAAAAATGATAGACCTCTACAAGTCTGGTTCATCCTTGGGAGCAATTTCCAAAAGTCTGAAGGTACCACGTACCACGTAGAGATTAACATACTTTGGTGCGAAAAGTGCAAATCAATCCCAGTACAACAGCAAAGGACCTTGTGAAGATGCTGGAGGAAACAGGTACAAAAGTATCTATATCCACAGTTAAACGAGTCCTATATTGACATAACCTGAAAGGCTGCTCAGCAAGGAAGAAGCCACTGCTCCAAAACCGCCATATTGAAGGTTTGCAACTGCGCATGGGGACAAAGATCGTACTTTTTGGAGAAATATCCTCTGGTCCGATTAAACAAAAATAAAACTGTTTGGCCATAATGACCCTCATTATGTTTGGAGGAAAAAGGGGGAGGCTTGCAAGCCGAAGAACACCATGACAGCCGTAAATAATCTTTAAGACACCACATATATAATATTAAAGAGCAATCATTTGATGCATTGCGCTGGAGTTGACAGTGGCATTCTTCATATGAATGTATAGATGAACTTATTGGATAGGTGTGTCAAGGTGGATTTAAGAACCCTCTGTTGTCCGGCGCCGACTGAGATGGCCGCCTCGCTTCGCGTTCCTAGGAAACTATGCAGTTTTTTTTTTTTTTTTATGTGTTATTTCTTACATTAGTACCCCAGGTCATCTTAGGTTTCATTACATACAGTCGAGAAGAACTACTGAATATAAGATCAGCGCCAACTCACCATCAGTACGACCAAGAATATGTTTTCCGCGTCGCGGATCCGGTGTTCTGCCTTACAAACAGGACAACGGAATGGATCGCATGCAGCGACCCAAGGAAACGACTCCGAAAAAGAGGGAAACGAGGCGGTGTTCTGGTCAGACTCCGAAAAAGGGCACATCGCGCACCACTCCCCAGCATTCTTCTTGCCAATGTCCAGTCTCTTGACAACAAGGTTGACGAAATCCGAGCAAGGGTAGCATTCCAGAGGGACATCAGAGACTGCAACGTTCTCTGCTTCACAGAAACATGGCTTACTGGGAAGACGCTATCCGATGCGGTGCAGCCAACGGGTTTCTCCACGCATCGCGCCGACAGAAACAAACATCTTTCTGGTAAGAAGAGTGGCGGGGCGTATGCCTCATGACTAACGAGACATGGTGTGATGAAGGAAACATACAGGAACTCAAATCCATCTGTTCACCTGATTTAGAATTCCTCACAATCAAATGTAGACCGCATTATCTTCCAAGAGAATTCTCCTCGATTATAATCACAGCCGTATATATCCCCCAAGCAGACACATCGATGGCTCTGAACGAACTTTATTTAACTCTTTGCAAACTGGAAACCATTTATCCGGAGGCTGCATTCATTGTAGCTGGGGATTTTAACAAAGCTAATCTGAAAACAAGACTCCCTAAATTTTACCAGCATATCGATTGCGCAACCAGGGGTGGTAAAACCTTGGATCATTGTTACTCTAACTTCCGCGACGCATATAAGGCCCTGCCCCGCCCCCTTTCGGAAAAGCTGACCACGACTCCATTTTGCTGATCCCTGCCTACAGGCAGAAACTAAAACAAGAGGCTCCCACGCTGAGGTCTGTCCAACGCTGGTCAGACCAAGCTGACTCCACACTCCAAGACTGCTTCCATCACGTGGACTGGGACATGTTTCGTATTGCGTCAGATGGAAATATTGACGAATACGCTGATTCGGTGTGCGAGTTCATTAGAACGTGCGTCGAAGATGTCGTTCCCATAGCAATGATAAAAACATTCCCAAACCAGAAACCGTGGATTGATGGCAGCATTCGCGTGAAACTGAAAGCGCGAACCACTGCTTTTAATCAGGGCAAGGTGTCTGGTAATATGTCCGAACATAAACAATGCAGCTATTCCCTCCGCAAGGCTATTAAACAAGCTAAGCTCAGTACAGAGACAAAGTGGAATCTCAATTCAATGGCTCAGACACAAGAGGCATGTGGCAGGGTCTACAGTCAATCACGGACTACAAGAAGAAACCCAGCCCAGTCACGGACCAGGATGTCTTGCTCCCAGGCAGACTAAATAACTTTTTTGCCCGCTTTGAGGACAATACAGTGCCACTGACACGGCCTGCAACGAAAACATGCGGTCTCTCCTTCACTGCAGCCGAGGTGAGTAAGACATTTAAACGTGTTAACCCTCGCAAGGCTGCAGGCCCAGACGGCATCCCCAGCCGCGCCCTCAGAGCATGCGCAGACCAGCTGGCCGGTGTGTTTACGGACATATTCAATCAATCCCTATACCAGTCTGCTGTTCCCACATGCTTCAAGAGGGCCACCATTGTTCCTGTTCCCAAGAAAGCTAAGGTAACTGAGCTAAACGACTACCGCCCGTAGCACTCACTTCCGTCATCATGAAGTGCTTTGAGAGACTAGTCAAGGACCATATCACCTCCACCCTACCTGACACCCTAGACCCACTCCAATTTGCTTACCGCCCAAATAGGTCCACAGACGATGCAATCTCAACCACACTGCACACTGCCCTAACCCACCTGGACAAGAGGAATACCTATGTGAGAATGCTGTTCATCGACTACAGCTCGGCATTCAACACCATAGTACCCTCCAAGCTCGTCATCAAGCTCGAGACCCTGGGTCTCGACCCCGCCCTGTGCAACTGGGTACTGGACTTCCTGACGGGCCGCCCCAGGTGGTGAGGGTAGGCAACAACATCTCCTCCCCGCTGATCCTCAACACGGGGGCCCCACAAGGGTGCGTTCTGAGCCCTCTCCTGTACTCCCTGTTCACCCACGACTGCGTGGCCATGCACGCCGCCAACTCAATCATCAAGTTTGCGGACGACACAACAGTGGTAGGCTTGATTACCAACAACGACGAGACGGCCTACAGGGAGGAGGTGAGGGCCCTCGGAGTGTGGTGTCAGGAAAATAACCTCACACTCAACGTCAACAAAACTAAGGAGATGATTGTGGACTTCAGGAAACAGCAGAGGGAACACCCCCTATCCACATCGATGGATCAGTAGTGGAGAGGGTAGCAAGTTTTAAGTTCCTCGGCATACACATCACAGACAAACTGAATTGGTCCACTCACACTGACAGCGTCGTGAAGAAGGCGCAGCAGCGCCTCTTCAACCTCAGGAGGCTGAAGAAATTCGGCTTGTCACCAAAAGCACTCACAAACTTCTACAGATGCACAATCGAGAGCATCCTGGCGGGCTGTATCACCGCCTGGTACGGCAACTGCTCCGCCCTCAACCGTAAGGCTCTCCAGAGGGTAGTGAGGTCTGCACAACGCATCACCGGGGAAAACTACCTGCCCTCCAGGACACCTACACCACCCGATGTTACAGGAAGGCCATAAAGATCATCAAGGACATCAACCACCCGAACCACTGCCTGTTCACCCCGCTATCATCCAGAAGGCGAGGTCAGTACAGGTGCATCAAAGCTGGGACCGAGAGACTGAAAAACAGCTTCTATCTCAAGGCCATCAGACTGTTAAACAGCCACCACTAACACTGAGTGGCTGCTGCCAACACACTGTCATTGACACTGACCCAACTCCAGCCACTTTAATAATGGGAATTGATGGGAAATGATGTAAATATATCACTAGCCACTTTAAACAATGCTACCTTATATAATGTTACTTACCCTACATTATTCATCTCATATGCATATGTATATACTGTACTCTAGATCATCGACTGCATTCTTATGTCACTAGCCACTTTAACTATGCCACTTTGTTTACTTTGTCTACATACTCATCTCATATGTATATACTGTACTCGATACCATCTACTGTATGCTGCTCTGTACCATCACTCATTCATATATCCTTATGTACATATTCCTTATCCCCTTACACTGTGTATAAGACAGTAGTTTTGGAATTGTTAGTTAGATTACTTGTTGGTTATCACTGCATTGTCGGAACTAGAAGCACAAGCATTTCGCTACACTCGCATTAACATCTGCTAACCATGTGTATGTGACAAATACATTTGATTTGATTTGATTTTTGATTTGATTTGGAGTAGGGTGCTAAAACATTCCGCCATTCAAAACACACGTCCACACACACACACACACACACGCACACGCACACGCACACACACGCGCACATACACACGCACACGCACACACACACACACACACACACACACACACACACACACGCACAAACACCCTCTCCACTGAAAGGAAAAAGGCTGATTACGTAAAGTAAGCATCTCAAACAAACACCATGATCCCAGTTGCTCGCTTCACCCAGGATTCGCACGTCACCACCAGGTCTAATCACCACTAAAAGCCACCGCTTCTGAGAAGGCCGCTTCTCAAATGAGACACTTACCAGAGTGTACCTAGCGTACTGTACCTACAGTATCTAACGCTACTGTGAAGACGTTCCTGCTCTTAGTGGACTCGTGACCAAATGGGAAAGGGAATAAACAACATCATATCTAAATTCCATTATGACCTTAGGAGGCCAGATGGCTGTTTGTTCAGAGTGCTGGGGAGATGTGCCCCTTGCTCAGGGTGGTGTGTGTGTTCATGCGCTCAACGTACAGTGTGTCATGAAGTCACCTGAGGTGAGCTGGGGAGTGGAAGGGAGGGGAGGGAGGATGATTTCCAGTTTGCTTAGCTCTCTGGCAGCTGGGGTGCGTGTGTTGTTTTAACCAGTAGGTCTGATTTCCCACTAGGCTAGCCTACTGCTGGTCTCCAGGAACTATACGATAGGGTAGGGTATGTGGTGAACACACACACAGCCTGACTGTCTGTGGTGTGTGTGATGGATGGGACTGGACTGCCCCTCTTCTGCCCCAATCTCAATCTCAATCTCTCTCTCTCTCTCTCTCTCTCTCTCTCGGTGGTTCGGGGGGGACTGGACAGGTTTCAGTGGTTCAGAGTGTTCCATCCACTGGCACTTCTCTGCTCCTGTCACAGCTTTCCCTCTCACTCGCCTCTCTCCACTGAGCCTCCCATGTGGATATGACATATGGGCCACATTCTTGCATTTACCACCAATTTTCCTATTCACTGACACTCTGTCATCACTGGTCTCGCATACTATTTGGCGACTCAAAGGTTCAGTGTGGGGCTAGGACAGATCAAACTGAATTACAGTTTTTCTCAATTGCTAAAACACTAAAACCCATTGGCTGAACAAAGTTCTCAGTTGCCTGGACTCATTTAGCTAATTATGCAGTCTGTCAATACCTTAAACCATTTCACATGGTATTCATATCAACAAAGAACAAGAATTACAGTATCACAGAGACAAAGGACAAGTTTGTGAGATGCAGGGTACAGTACTGTAAAAATAGGGGTACAAGGAGGAGGAAGAACAAAAAACAAAATTGCAAAGAGCAAAGCAGAGTAGTAATTTCTGATCAATTTTGAGCTACTATGATAGAACATGTTTTCTTTCATCAAAGGACAATGACGGAAAAAAAAAAAAAAATTGGGATTAAAAATGTACTTCTCCCTGAGAATTGTATGTTTTGAACAATGTGTTTTCTATTTTCGGTGTATTGTTTACTGACTGCCTGAGAGTGTATATCATTTTGATCACTTTGTTTATGATTTGAGAGCAGTGTTTGATTTTGAACACAGGTAAAACTGTTTTGAGGCGAATGTTTCATTTTGCATGAGGAGTCAAAGGTTATGTAAATAGTGCTTGAAGATGAGGTTTTGTGTTGAATGTTTTCAGGAAATGGAGCAACGTTTCAGAAATTGTGTTTTAGCATTTGAGAAAAACTGTAATATAATTTCCCACTCCTCCCCTCTTTAATCCTCCCCGCCAACCATCAGCCCATTATAGAAATGAGTTTGTGTTGTTCACAGCAGCACGGCAGCAAGTGCTAGATGATTCATTACTATAATTACAATGGCCCATCTGAGTTCTGGGTTTAAAATGAATGGCTGCACTTTCCTGGGAGGAAATGTGTCGTTATTTGACGGATTGATCTTCGCTCCATCTTACTTGACCTGTAAAAGTACGACGTGTATTGCAGCAACTGTTTAATATAAAGAGGGGGAAAGTTGACGTAGGTGCAACCAATTTTAACAGAAATAAATTGATGTAGATAAATAAACTCAAAACCCAAATTTAGCAGAACAGTTCGGCCATTTTCCACCAAAGAGAACAGGGCCCAAAAAATTGCCACGTTATTAATGGTGTTACCGGCAGCATGGTCTCCTAAAAAAGGGCTGCGTCAGACATTTAGTGTAGAGCTCTGAGTCTCCGCTTTTCTCTGGGCCCCTAAGGCCCTGTTATTATGATTACAGCTTATATCAATATGCTGACAGGACATAGTTAGATTCTGGGAGGTAGCCAAAGTGACAGAAAAGAGCCACAAAGAGCTTAAGCCTTCGCTAAGATCAGCAGAACAGAATCAAACGTTATTGTTGGGACTGCCTAATCAGAGCAGTGTGTGGGAGATCATACTGTTTTCCCTAGTCTAGAGACTTAGTGAGCTGAATTCATTCTGTGGTGTGAGTGTGTGACAACACTTCTATTAGCCCACTAATGCTAGGCTAGGAGGACAGGATATTATGGGTAGGACCGAGTGTGTGATTGTGGCTGCTTTGGCTGTCGTGATTTACAGTACATCAGCTTCTTTTTCATCACTACAGAACAGACAGACAGTGTCTCGGTCAGCCTGCTCTTGCTGACTGTGTGTTTTCTCAAGGCCTCATTCGTCTTCCAAGAGAACCAGACTCTTCCATCTTGTCTTCTTCTGTCCTCTCAAACTATTTTACTGTGTGCTCATCGCTCCATCTCCTGTCTCTGAATTCCTCTCACTCTTCCCCCCCCCCTCTTCATACCCTTTCCTTTCCTAATTTTCACTGTCATTCCAATGTCTCACTGGAATCCAAATATACATTGGGGTCAGCCAGTATACACCATTCAGTAAACATCAACTCCTTACCCCACTGAGAGAGAGGACGAGGTGGGCTGGGCTCATTGCAACATGGTAACCATACTCTCTTTGAGGACATATACAGTATGTCTTAACATAAACCACCTCCAGTATGTTTACCCCTTTCTCCACGTGGACTCATTCCACACTAGGGTTGAATATTTTCCCAGTATTTTGCAAATGTTCCATCCTGAGAATAATCCCTTTTCTCCCAGGTAACCCAGTATTTCCCGCCAAAACCAGAAGTGTCATTCAAAAGCATTATAAAGCATAGACATAGGCGTGTCTGGATTTAATTTGAGATTTGGTCGAAAATTCTAACCTAATGCTACCTGAGCCCGAGGAGCCATACATGAAATATACATTTAATGATCCATACATAAAATACATTTTATGAGCCCTACATTAAAGACATTTAATGATCCCAAGCCCAAAAAAGCCCAAATGACTGTGCCGTTATCCAATACATATATGATATAGGCTACTGCACATTAAGCACAACATAAAAGCATAAAAGCCCATAGATGTAGCTAGCTATATGCTCTCTTGGGGAAATACATGAAACTAGCTGCAGAAGTGTCACGCTCGTCATAATGATTGGACCAAGATGCAGCGTGGTATGTTTCCATCCCTTTTATTTGGAAGAGAAACTTAAAGAACAAAAACAATAAAGCGAACAAACGAAACGTGACGCTCAAAGTAGTGCTCGCAGGCAACTATACCTAAACAAGATCCCACAAAGCACAACGGGGAAATGGCTACCTAAATATGATCCCCAATTAGAGACAACAATAAATAGCTGCCTCTGATTGGGAACCATACCAGGCCAAAATAGACATATAATTCCCCTAGAGAACCCACCCTTAATCACACCCCGACCTAACCAACATAGAGAATAAACAGCTCTCTATGGTCAGGGCGTGACAAGAAGGCTAAGAGTTTTGAGTGTGAACTGTATTACTGTACTGTATTGTATTATACTGCATTATATGGACTGGAATTAAAGCAACAATATTTGAGTGATAGGTTGTTTTAAAACTCTGCAGCTGCAAAAAAAGATTAAAATCTTTACAATTCAAAAATAAGGTGACCCCCTAAAGCCAGATGGAGCCGGGTAAATTAGATGTGCATTCGGTCTTTATATTACTGTAGCATAGACTATGCTGCAGAAAATGCAGGCCTACCTGTCACAAGAAAAAAAAGTAACCATGATGAGATGATAGGTCTACACGTGTTGTGAACTGCGCTCTATACTGAGATGTGCTGTCTGTCCCCACCCTGAGCGTTGATGATTCATCATGCAGAGGCCGTAGAAAAGACAGATTTAGATTGCATATCATTTAACAGTTACATTCCAAGCCATGCTGTTCACATGAATAATGTATTATCATTTACGGTTCCTCGCAGTTATTTATTTTATTTTGTGGCAATAAATCCTGGTAAATCTCCTGTTCCTCCTCTTCCTGTCTCTCTCTCAGTGATAAAAAAAAAGAAGAAAAATAATAAATATGTACATCCAACTTATCGGGTGCAGCTCAGAAGAAAGTAGCGAATGTATCCGCAACTCTAGTATGCTCCCAAGGTGATGTAATCAGACACACAAAAAAGACAAGGTTTCCATCTGAGTTGGATCATGATGACCTAACGAAGATCCAACTCGGATCGAAATGTTGTATTTTTTGTGTGTCTGATTACATCACCAACGGAGCATACCAGAATTGCAGACATTCCTTTTCACTCTAAGTGATGACATCACATGGGCAGGCTGACTCGATGGCTGTCGTGTATGAACTCATTTTGGATGTCTAATCAACAGTTCTCTCCATAGCTTAATTTAGAACGCCTCCTACTCCCCACGGCCCACGGCCCATCCCTCTCGCTGACTATTATCTAAGCCCGCCTCAAAGCAGTACCCTTCTCTTCATCTACTGCCTTCCATTGTGCTGTAGTAAGTACACAGCAAACAAACAGATAGCGCTGCTGTAGATAAACACTGTCCAAATACATCTCTGAAGTATCTCGTTCTTTTAGTTTGTTTCCTTAGTCTGTGGAGTGAGTTTCCACCTGTCACTTCCACACAGTCAGAGAATGTGGTTAATTTCGTCCCAGCATGTGACTCCCTGTGCTGCATTGGTAGAAATACTTTATCGGCTTAAAACAGGAAATTGAAGCACATTTTTGTGAGGTGGAAAGGCAATATCTACCTGAGAGCTCTGTGTGGGTTAGAAAAAGGGCCTGGTTGCTGAAGTTAGTAGAGTCATGTTATTACATTAGTCTATAATTCCAAGGTATTCAAAGGAAATAACCAACAGGAAAACCTGCACTTAAATCAAGTCCAAGTGGGAGCCATCCATAATTTTTGTCGGACTCAATAACCTCAATAACTGAATAACCAAAACATGTATCTCTCTCTCGCTCTCCTCTGTAGAGTCATACTCGGCGGCGGGCAGTGAGGGCAGCATTACCCCATCCGTAGGCTCCATAGCCCCCCAGGCCTCGGGCAGCTCCAGACCCTGCTCTCCCTCCTCCCCAGGAGGATCGCGGCACTCTGTCAGTGCCCTGAAGAAATGGCTCACCATGCCCGTCTGCAAGCTGAGTGTGGGAGGAGGGGATGGGAAGGGAGTCAGGCAGGTCCACAGGCTGGATGGGAAGCAACCCTCTACCCATCTAGCTCTCGGCCAGGCCCTAGGAAGGCCTCTGGAGCAGGGGGAGAACTACACCATCCTCCCCTGCACTGATGGAGACCTGGTGAGGCTTCACTATAGTATAATTGCCTTAATATTGCTGGACCCCAGGAAGAGTAGCTTCTGCCTTGGCAGCAGCTAATGGGGATCCATAATAAATACAAATACAAAATATAGCCTGGGAATCCACACAAGGGTTTTTATAAAACTGCAGTTTATGGTTTTAGTTATACATCACCTGTTCAGGACAAACTCCTGGCTCTACCAACGACAATATGCATTACGAAGTAACCAGAATATGTTAAGCGTGTTTGTGTGTGTTATGTTGTGTATGTTGTGTGATGTGCAGGGGTGGAATGATGGTCTGGTGAGTCCAGCAGCGTACTCTCCAGCACCCACCCTCTGCCATAGCTACCTATCTGACCTGCTGCAGAACAGGGACACACATAGTCTGGTAAGGAGTACACACACACACACACACACACACACACACACACACACACACACACACACACACACACACACACACACACACACACACACACACACACACACACACACACACACACACACACACACACACACACACACACACACACACACACACACACACACACACACACACACACACACACACACACACACACACACACACACACACACACACACACACACACACACACACACACCCGTTGAGCAGACAGTGGACACTGCAGTCCTTTGTTAGAGCTCTGTACTCAAAGACTGATTCTGTGTTGGTTGAGAGAACAGAGAGAGAGACTACAGCTGTCAGACCACTCATGTCCCTGTTAGTCAAGCACTGGCACTGAGGCTGAAAGAACTCCCTTTGAAACCCCCATTAATATTTAATAAGGAGGGAGGGAGAGAGGGGAGAGAGAGAAAGAGCGAGAAAGAGGGAGGGAGAGAGAGAAAGAGAGAATCCTGACCCACAGAGGAAGCGAAGGAGAATGGACCATAAATAGATGTAAAGTCAGAAACAACAAGTCTCTCCTCATGTAACCTGGGCAACAGCTTATTGATTAACGCAACAAAAAAATAGGAAATTAGAGCATGAACATAGAAACAGATCACATAAGCAATGCTAGAGTCATCAACCAAACCAGAGGAGAATTCTAATGTTTACCAAACAAAACTATTTCTCCCACAAATACAATCTGGGAATGCTGTACAGTATATTCAGTATATTTGGCTCAACTTCACCCAAACCTTACCTTCCAAGAACAAATTTGCCTTGTCAATCATTGTACACATAAACACACACAAATACACACTCTCTCCCTCTATCTCTAAACAGGAGAAACCTGTCGACCACCTTCCCAGTAAGCAAAATTACATTTTAGGTGCTGAATGAAAGGTGAAAAGACATCCTTTCCAGACGTCGAAAATGCTTATTCTCCAGATGTCGAAAATACAGTACCAGTCAAATGTTTGGACATACCTACTCATTCAAGGGTTTTTCTTTATGTTTTACTATTTTCTACATTGTAGAATAATAGTGAAGACATCGAAACTATAAAATAACACATATGGAATTAGTAGGAGTGTGCAAAGCTGTCATCAAGGCTGGGTGGCTACTTTGAAAAAGCTCAAATATAAAATATATTTAGATTTGTTTAATACTTTTTTGGTTATTCCATGTGTTATTTCATGATTTTGGTGTCTTCACTATTATTCTACAATGTAGAAAATAGTAAAAATAAAGAAAAACCCTTGAATGAGTAGGTGTGTCCAAACTTTTGACTGGTACTGTATGTATTTTACGGATGTTGAACTAGGTGTTGGATGAAAGTTGAAAATACTTATTTTTCAGTCATTTATTTTATGGCCAAATCGCAAATACATTCTCAATTAAGTAAAAATTATATCATATTCATTTTTCAAGCCTCTTAATACAGGTAAAAGGAGCCAACTAAAGATTGCAACAGAATATTTATTATTGCTCCCATTTGTCCCATGTACTTAAGTTCGTTTTTTCAAAAGCTTTAAAACTGACAGCGATGATGTGCGAAGTAGTCAAGTCCGCAGACTAAATCAACAGACCACTTCAACTACAATGACATACTCTGTAACTGTTACAGATTTATTTTCATGCTATGACTGTGATACATTGGTTGAATGCACTGACTGTACTGTAAGTTGCTCAGGATAAGAGCGTCTACTGAATGACCAAAATGTAAGTGTAAAAATAAACCAATACAAAGTATGCTGTGTATTATTGTAATGAGCCCCGCCCCCAAACAAGTACACATTTTGGTTGGTGTCTAGGCTTCTAGGCTATGTTTCCCAAGTTTGAACATCACAGTACTGTACTGCACTGTTTAGTACAGTGGAGAACAGTACAGTACTGTATGGTATGGTACAGGACAGTAATTTAATTCAGTACAGTAGAGTACAGTGCAGTATTGTTTAATTCAGTAGAGTACAGTACAGTAGAGTTTAATTCAGTAGAGTAGAGTACAATACAGTTTAGTTCAGTAGAGTACATTAAAGTAAAGTAGGGTACAGTACAGTACACCATACTTTATTTTTCTTTACTGTACTGTACTGTACTATATTCAACTTTTCTTTACCGTACTGTGTACTGTACTGTACTGTAATGTACTGTATTCTGTATGTTTGGACCGAATATAGGCCGGTCCAGACCAGACGTCTGTGGACATTGAAATCAATGCCGGTCCAGACCGGACCAAACCTGAACCAATTATATATGTCTATGTTTGGGTCAAATATAGGCAAGTCAGACTGGACGTTTGTTGACGTTGAAATCAAGCCTGGTCCAAACTGCACCAAAAAAAGACAACCAAAAGACGTTGCCATCTGTAAATGCTTGGTGGGTTAAAACTAACCCAGCTATTACATAATGTTCTGAGAACCGTATGTTTCTTAGAGCTTGGTGAGAGAGTGGTTGTCCTATGGTTAGTTTGCATACAACCTTCCCACAACATTCTGTAAGGGGTGCATGATAGTTGCTTGGCTTTGGAACATTCTCAACCATTTTCAGAACGTTAATAAAACCTCCCAGGAAAACTTTCAGGGAACCATAGTATAAAATTATCTGAACCACCATATAACTAAAAATGTACCATCCCAGAACAGGCAAAATGTTCACTTCGGTTCTAAGAACGTTCACATTTAAAAAAATATTTTTCCGGGCAGGAAATGTATATCTTCGTCTCCACAACCAATGGGAACCCAAAAACGTACATTCCCACAACTTCCAAGAAACCAAATGTGATAGCTGGGAAACAACCTTTAGAAAGCCATTCAATAGTGTCGGCTATTCCAGGCCGCATTTGGAAGTGATCAAGTAGCAAAGCTGCAGTCAGCCCCGGACAGCCTGTTGCCTCCACAGATTCACTGGAGAGCTGAAAACAGGGTCAGGGCTGGGGGTGAAGGACTGGAGGGGTGGGTGGAGTGGGTGGAGTGGGGTTAGTAGAGTAGAGGTCCGTGGTAGACTATGGTGTGGGGGTTAGAGTAAGGGCCTACAGGGATGCTGGGTAGAACAGGGGTAGGAAGCAGACCTAGGGGCAGAGAGAGGAGGAGGGAGGAGAAGTGGGTAATTGTGGATAGAACAGAAACCAGGGAAGGCTGCGAGGCTGTCAAGGGAAGGGAAGAGGGAGGTAAAGGAGGACTGGAGCTCAGAATAGGGTATTTTGCATTAGTCTAGACCAGGCTTGGAGAGACTGGAGAATTCAGAGGAAGGAATTAGAGGAAATAGAGGGAGGCTTTAGGAAGTGATAGAGGGACTGGGCCAGGGCTAGAAATATTCACTCCTTCCTCTTAACTTTTACCAGAACTCCACAGTTTACAGAACGGCACATTCTGACCACTGAAACTAGGCAAGATGCAGTAGATGGTATCGAGTACAGTATATACATACGAGATGAGTAATGTAGGGTATGTAAACATAAAAGTGGCATAGTTTAAAGTGGCTAGTGATACATGTATTACATAAAGATGGCAAGATGCAGTAGATGATATAGAGTATAGTATATACATATACATATGAGATGAGTAATGCAGGGTATGTAAACATTATATTAAGTGGCATTGTTTAAAGTAGCTAGTGATACATTTATTACATCAAATGTTTTATTATTAAGTGGCTAGAGATTTGAGTCAGTATGTTTGCAGCAGCCACTCAATGTTAGTGATGGCTGTTTAACAGTCTGATGGCCTTGAGATAGAAGCTGTTTTTCAGTCTCTCGGT
Source organism: Oncorhynchus nerka (assembly GCF_034236695.1). NCBI lineage: Eukaryota > Metazoa > Chordata > Actinopteri > Salmoniformes > Salmonidae > Oncorhynchus > Oncorhynchus nerka. The sequence continues at coordinate 67,349,291 of NC_088410.1, forward strand.
CCCAGCTTTGATGCACCTGTACTGACCTCGCCTTCTGGATGATTGCGGGGTGAACAGGCAGTGGTTCAGGTGGTTGTTGTCCTTGATGATCTTTTTGGCCTTCCTGTGACATCAGGTGGTGTAGGTGTCCTGGAGGGCAGGTAGTTGCCCCCAAGTTTGTGAGTGTTTTTGGTGATAAGCCACATTTCTTCAGCCTCCTGAGGTTCATCTCCTTTGTTTTGTTGATGTTGAGTGTGAGGTTATTTTCCTGACACCACAATCCGAGGGCCCTCACCTCCCTGTAGGCCGTCTCGTCGTTGTTGATAATCAAGCCTACCACTGTAGTGTACTGTAGTGCAAACTTGTTGATTGAGTTGGAGGCGTGCATGACCACGCAGTCATGGGTGAGCAGGGAGTACAGGAGAGGGCTGAGAACACATCCTTGTGGGGCCCCAGTGTTGAGGATCAGCGGGGTGGAGATGTTGTTTCCCACCCTCACCAACTGGGGGCGGCCCGTTTGAAAGTCCAGGACCCAGTTGCACAGGGCGGGGTCGAGACCCAGGGTCTCGAGCTTGATGACGAGCTTGGAGGGTACTATGGTGTTAAATGCTGAGCTGTAGTCGATGAACAGCATTCTTATATAGGAAATCCTCTTATCCAGATGGGTTTGGGCAGTGTGCAGTGTGATTGCGATTGCGTCGTCTGTGGACCTATTGGGGCGGTATGCAAATTGGAGTGGGTCTAGGGTATCAGGTAGGGTGGAGGTGATATGATCCTTGACTAGTCTCTCAAAGCACTTCATGATGACGTAAGTGAGTGTTACGAGGCGATTGTCGTTTAGCTCAGTTACCTTAGCTTTCTTGGGGACAGGAACAATGGTGGCCCTCAAAGCATGTGGGAAAAGCAGACTGAGATAGGGATTGATTGAATATGCCTGTAAACACACCAGCCAGCTGGTCTGCGCATGCTCTGAGGACGCAGGCTTGCGAGGGTTAACATGTTTAAATGTTTTACTCACATTGGCTGTGGTGAATAAGAGACCGCAGGTTTTGGTAGCGTGCCGTGTCAGTGGTATTGTATTGTCCTCAAAGCGAGCAAAGAAGTTGTTTAGTTTGTGTGGGAGCAAGACATCAGGGTCCGCGACGGTGCTGGTTTTCTTTTTGTAGTCCGTGATTGACTGTAGACCCTGCCACATACCTCTTGTGTCTGAGCCATTGAATTGTGACTCTATACTGACGCTTAGCTTGTTTGATTGCCTTGCAGAGGGAATAGGTACACTGTTTGTATTCGGTCATGTTTCCGGTCACCTTGCCCCGATTAAAAGCAGTGGTTTGCGCTTTCAGTTTTGCGCGAATACTTCCATCAATCCAGGGTTTCTGGTTGGGGAAGGTTTTAATTGTCACCGTGGGCACAACATCACCGATGCACTTGCTAATAAACTCGCTCACCGAATCAGCGTATACATCAATGTTGTTGTTCGACGCTATCCGGGAACATATCCCAGTCCACGTGATCGAAGCAATCTTGAAGCGTGGAATCAGATTGGTTGGACCAGTGTTGAACAGACCTGAGCACGAGCGTTTGCTGTTTTAGTTTCTGTCTATATGCTGGGAGCAACAAAATGGAGTCGTGGTCAGATTTGCCGAAAGGGGGGAGGGAGGGCTTTGTACGCGTCGCGGAAGTTAGAATAACAAAAATCCAGAATTTTTCCAGCCCGGGTCGCGCATTTGATATGCTGATAAAATCTAGGGAGCCTTGTTTTCAGATTAGCCTTGTTAAAATCCCCAGCTACAATAAATGCAGCCTCAGGATATGTGGTTTCCAGTTTACATAGAGTGCAATGAAATTCTCTCAGGGCTGTCGGGGTGTCTGCTTGGGGTGTGATGTACACGACTGTGATTATAATCGAAGAGAATTCTCTTGGTAGATAATGCGGTCGGCATTTAATTGTAAGGAATTCTAGGTCAGGTGAACAAAAGGACTTTATGTTGTTATGATCACATCACGACTCGTTAATCATAAGGCATACACCCCCTCCCTTCTTCTTACCAGAGAGATGCTTGTTTATGTCGGCGCGATGCGTGAAGAAATCAGGTGGCTGTACCGACTCTGATAACGTATCCTGAGTGAGCCATGTTTCCGTGAAACAGAGAATGTTACAATCTCTGATGTCTCTCTGGAAGGCAACCCTTGCTCGGATTTCATCTACCTTGTTGTCAAGAGACTGGACATTGGCAAGTAGTATACTCGGGAGCGGTGGGCGGTGTGCCCGTCTACGGAGCCTGACCAGAAGACCGATAGATTGATGAGGGATTACATTTTATTTGATCAATGTAATGCAAGTAAATTTGGAAAAAGCCAAGGTGTCTGAATAATTTCCAAATGCACTGTATGCTTTTGGGTGTACTCGAGGAATGGAGTTTGGAAACAATTGACCTAGGGAACCCCTTTCTGGCACACAAAATGTACCCCTCGTTCCCCCTCTGTGTATCTGACTATTTGACTCTATTCATCATTTCGCTTTCAACACCTCCCTCACTCTCTCCAGTACATGTAAAACTTTAAAATAACCTCAGCAGTTTCAATAAAAAGAGAGGGAGAGAGAAAAATTAATAGAGGGAGAGAGATGGAAAAACGCTTATTGCTATCGGATTACTGTGGGTTTGGAGTGGCACAGCAGGCAGTATTTTTCCGAGAGGATAAGTAGTGAGGAGTCTCCCTTCTGGAACAGCCAACAGAATGCTGTCCTTTTCCTGAGGAGTCTCCCTCCTGGAACAACCCACAGGGTGCTGGCCTTGTCCTGCACTCTCCCTATTTCCTCGCTCACATTCCCATGGACGTCTGCTTTCTGGATTAGGAACCAGCCGCCAGCCGCAGATGAGGTCCAGTTAATGAAGGGTCTGTTTTTCGGTCGGTCTGTTGGTCTGTCTGTCGGTCGGTCTGTCTGGCCTGAACTCTATGTTCTCTTTGTACAGCAGACATCTTTGTACAGCAGCATATAGTCAATGGACCTGGAGTGAATACATGAGCTCACCTCTCCGCCCTCTGCTTTCAGAACCATCAATCTTCCACCATTCTCTTGGAAGAAGAAGATGGCTCCTCCCTGATTGATGACTCAACCAGCCAATGGTCAGCCACAATGGACAGTGAAGAGGACAGGAGGAGTGCCTTAGAGAAGAGCATGTAGGTGATGGTGACCTCCACGTCAACCCACACTGTGTCCAGTCTTCATAGCCCCTATCTCATTAATGGGCTGGACTGTCAGTTTTCCACCACAGTACAATGCAGCATCTGAGTGCTCCTGGTGCTTCAGCCATTAAGTCTCTGGTTGCTCCCCAACTGGAACTCTATTCCCTACACAGTGCACTCCTTGTTAAAAGTAGCACACTATAGGGAATAGGGCGTAATTTGGGGCGCAATTACTATGATGATGAGAGCTAACGGTGTGATGGATGGGGTTCTCCACTCTGGGAGAACCCCATCCCTCACTGTTATGAGAGAAGTCACACTGTTTAATGGCTGCCCTATTTTACTGCAGCCAACTCTCTCTCTCTATCTCCCCCCTTTCCCCAGATATGTGCTGACAGAGCTGATAGAGACAGAGAAGATGTATGTTGACGACCTGGGATTCATAGTGGAGGTGTGTGACAAATCTATCATCTACCATGTTTGATGCAGACACCTTTCTTAGTTATTTGTATGATCTAAAGTACACTTCAAGTCTCCATTTTTTGTTATTTCATAGCAGTTGCCCTATTTTCTCTACCATATACACAAAGATGACTATAGCCAGATGCTCTTCTGTGAAGTAGCCATATTTTCCTTCCTGCGGTGGTGTGTGTGACCCCTCAGCACTGATCTATGCATGTATGTGTGTATGTGTCTCCTCTGCTCTGCCCAGGGCTACATGGCCAGCATGGCCAGTCAGGGGATCCCAGAAGACATGAAGGGCAAAGACAAGATAGTGTTCGGGAACATTCACCAGATCTATGACTGGCATAAAGAGTAGGTCTCGTGTGTGTGTGTGTGTGTGTGTGTGTGTGTGTGTGTGTGTGTGTGTGTGTGTGTGTGTGTGTGTGTGTGTGTGTGTGTGTGTGTGTGTGTGTGTGTGTGTGTGTGTGTACTGTACCTGTATACGTGTATACTGAGCACCCTTAATCTGAAGTGTTTCCTGTTTTGGAGTGCACACTGAGACTGGAGCATATTTATCAGCACTATCACAGTCTTATTCTGTCACACCGAATCCACCTGGCTGTGTCAGACATTTCCTGTGTTCTGTGCGGACGTGTGTGCGTGTGTGTGCATCTATTTCTCTCTCTCCTGTGTTTGTGTCTCTGTGTGTACATCTGAATGTAAAAAACATTATGGGCACCTGCTCATGACATACTGTAGACTGACCAGGTGAATCCAGGTGAAAGCTATGATCCATTATTAATGTTACATTCTCGTCAATCAGTGTAGCTGACGGGGAGGAGACAGGTTAAAGAAGGATTTTTAAGCCTTGAGACAGTTAGACATGAATTGTGTATGTGTGCCATTCAGAAGGTGAATGGGCAAGACAAAATATTTAAGTGCCTTTGAACAGGGTATGGTAGTAGATGCCAGGTGCACGGATATGTGTGTGTCAAGAACTGCAACATTGCTGGGCTTTTCCACAGTCAACAGTTTCCCATGTGTATTACAGTTTTTTCCAACTGCTTACACACAAAATCTTTTCATGTCACACGATTTTTGAAACCTCTCACTCAAAGTGCAAAACTACACACCAAATGTGAAAACCCATAAGCTATTTCTCAGCCTTTGACTCAGTTGTCAATTGCATAAAACACTTTTTTCAAAATACTACACACAATTCTCAACCTAAAACACAAAAATCTAACAGGAAGTGACTTGCTTTCCTTTTCGAAACACAACCAATCAAAATGCTACACTTATTCACCAGGTCACACACACACTCCTCACATGTGCAAACACTTAGCTTATAAATGATCACTAACCAATCACTGCTTTACTGTAGTATAGGCCTATAAATTGGTCAAAGGTCAGATCTCTAATGAGATTAGGGCAACATTTGTTGATCATGAGAGAGGCTGGACTGAGAGTCCAGCCCAATTTGAGTCGATTTACAGTGGCGTCCATAATTCGAACCTTCAGAAATGAGAACAGGTATGCAACTATCTAATGACTATTTTAGCATTACAGTAATGTACTGTAAAATATGTATGACTTCATAGTATTGCATAAACATTTTTAACTCTAAGCCATCCATTTACTGCACTGCATTGAATGAATAAGGTTGGTTATCATGCTGTACTACATTTTTTTGTACATTGTTTACAGTTCCTATGCTGAACACATATTGTGTTTGAATTCTGTACAGAGTGGAAAGGCAAAGACATCATGGAGGACGAGGATGCTTGTTTACAGATGTACAAGAGACTGCAATTATAAATATGGTCTATGTGGGGACATAGAGGTTGCCTCTGTCCAAGGTTGGATACGCCATGCTAGGAGATTCTTCCCTCGATGTTTGGCAAGAGAAAACCTATCTTGTGATGTGGACGAAGTATCGTGGCCAGACTCAGGCCGGAGAAGAGATGAAGCGTAGCTTAGCACTGGTGACTGCGCCCCCCCTACCAATTCATGTACTGCCCCCTTGGGATGCCACACACACAATTGTGTTCTTTACTGTATTCTAAAGAATATACTTTTGGTTTACATATGTTTATGATTTTGTTGTATGCTACTGTATACAACAGTAATGTTTGGCCTAATAAATATTTTCTGTTTCTACATTGCATTGGTGTTTACAGTGTACTTGTTACCCATCTCAGCAGATTACTTTCACTGTAGAACATTGTATTGAAATGTAGATATAAGCCTATGAAAGACCAAAGAGCTTTAGATTTAGAACAACAGTGTTTACATGGTATATCCAAAAATGTACTATTATGAAAGCAGTGTTTGCCATTTGATGCAAATGCTTCATTCAACATGTGTTCATGGCATTTTGAATGCAGTATTACATTTTGAAGGAGATGTGAGGCATTTTGCATTTTGTGTGTGCAGTTTTGGGAATTGTGTGTAGAGTTTTGAAAAAAAGGAGACAGTTTTGAAAACTTGTGTAAGCAGTTGGAAAAAACTGTAAGAATGATCCACCACTCAACGGACATCAAGCCAAATTGACACAACTGTGGGAAGAATTGGCGTCAACATGGGCGAGCATCCCTGTGGAACGCTCCCGACGAATTGAGGCTGTTCTGAGGGCAAAAGGGGATGCAACTCAATATTATGAAGGTGCTCTTACTGGTTTGTACTCTCGGGGGAAGTTGTGTGTGTGTGTCTATGTCTCTTCCCCTCTGCCTGTGTGTGTAGAAGAGTGTGTACTGGTTTCTGACCCCCTCTGCTCTGTGTCGTAGCTATCTTCTGGGGGAGCTGGAGAAGTGTGTGGCTGAGCCCAACAGACTGGCCCAACTCTTCATCAAGCATGTGAGTCTGTGTGTCTTCTGTGTGTGTGTGTGTGTGTGTCTAGTGTGTGTGTATGCGTGTGAGTGGACGTATGTGTTTGCACGTGTGTGTGTGTGTGTGTGTGTCTTTGTGAAAATGAGTGTGTGTGAGTTTGCACAAGTGTGACTCTTTATTTGCAGACACCATGAAAACCTAGCTCCTTACATTGTATTTGATTGTGTTTGCTTGTATTTGGAATGAAGTTCCAGGGTTTATCTCTGTGTTTTTCTGTGTGTTTGGTAAGAAGTACTGGTCTCTTCAGAAAACTGTGTTTAGAGTCTCTGTCTCTGACCTACTGCCGCCAGATATGTCTTGATTGTTCAGGCTGCCTGGAGGAGAGGACAGGGGAAAGCCAGTAGAATAATAATAAGTGCAGGCATAATTATCAACAGAGCTTTTTACTATGCTGTGGTCACAGCTCACAGATCCAATTACAAAGAGCCAGTGTTAAAACGCCAGACTGTTGATGAAACTGTGGAACCAAATAAGCCAGAATAGCTCAATAAATTACATTGAAAGCAAATAAACAGCTGTGTTGGTACTTAGTGCACACTCCCAAACAAACAAACACACACACACACACACACACACACAAACAGCTGTGCTTTGTGTGCTGATCTCACAGTAAAAATTGGTCCAAGTGAGAGGAAGAGCAGGACAGGATCGTAGCAGGAAACAGTCCGTGTACATGCAGGGGCACCCCCCCCTCCCCATTCCCAAATTGCATTTTTGTCCCCCCAGTTTATTCTTGGCGATAGAAAACGCGATACAAAACGAGCCAACGATGTGATTTAGGACCATGTAGACGCCTCCCAGCAGTCAGGTAGGCTGTTTGGAGTGTTTATCCGACTGGATAATAAAATAAAAAAATATAATAACAATATGTCTCCCCCACTTCTAAAACTAAAGTTGCTCCCCTTTCCACACGTACACACATTCATACATTATTTTCTATAGGCAAACACAGACTTTAATCCCAGGGAGTCGGAAGAGAAAGAGACGGTGTAAGAGAGGATGACGTGCGGTCACCCCTACATCGGCGAGTAGATACACCACCTCTACCCTCGATTCTATTGGCGAATGTACAATCACTGGAAAACAAACTGGACGAGCTCCGTTCGAGACTATCCAAACAACAGGACCTGAAGAACTGTAATATCCAATGTTTCTCTGAGTCTTGGCTGAACAAGGACATGGATAATATACATCTGGCTGTTTTTTCTATGCATCGGCAGTACAGAACGGCAGCTTCGTGGAAGCTCAAGGGGGAGGTGTGTGTCTCTATGTTAACAACAGCTAGTGTGCAATCTCTAATATTAATGAACTCTAGAGGTCATGCTCGATAAGCTGTAGACCATACTATATACCAAGAGAGTTTTCATCCACAGTATATTTTTCGTAGCTGTCTATTTACCCCCACACATCGATGCTGGTACTAAGATCGCACTCAACGAGCTGTATAGGGCCATAAGCAAACAGGAAAATGTTCATCTAGAGACAGCTCTCCTAGTGGCCTGTGATTTTAATGCAGGGAAACTGAAATCCAGTTTACCTAATGTCTACCAGCATGTAACCCGTGCAACTATAGGCGAAAAAACTCTAGATCACCTTTACGCCACAAACGGAAACTCATACAAAGCTCTCCCTCCATCCATTTGGCAAATCTGACCATAACTTTATCCTCCTGATTCCTGTTTACAAGCAAAAACTCAAACCGGAAGTACCAGTGATGCGCTCAATAGGGAAGTGGTCCGATGAAGCGGATGCTAAGCTACAGGACTGTTTCGTTAGCACAGACTGGAATATATTCCAGGATTAATCCGATGACATTCAGGAGTTTACCATATCAGTCACCGGCTTCATTAATAAGCGCATCGACGATGTTGTCCCCACAGTGACCGTACGTACATATCCCAACCAGAAGCCATGGATTACAGGCAACATCCGCACTGAGCTAAAGGCTAGTTCTGCCACTTCAAGGAGCGGAACACTAATCCGGATGCTTATAAGAAATCCCCCTAAGACCTCCAATGAGCCATCAAACAGGCAAAGCGCCAATACAGAACTAAGATTTAATCCTCCTATGCCAGCCCTGATGTTTGTCTGATGTGGCAGGGCTTGCAAACTATCATGAATTACAAAGGGAAACCCTGTTGGGAGCTGCCCAATGACGCGAGCCTACCAGACGAGCTAAATTACTTCTATGCTTGCTTCCAGGCATCAACACTGAACCATTCATGAGAGCACCAGCTGTTCCGGATGACTGTTTGATCACTCGCTCTGTAGCCGATGTGAGGAAGACCTTTAAACAGGTTATCTTTCACAAGGCTGCGGGGCCAGACGGATTACCAGGGCGCGTACTCAGAGCATGTGCTGACTAGCTGGCATCTGTCTTCACTGACATTTTCAAATTACACCTGAAATATCTGTAATACCTACATGTTTCAAGGAGACAGCCATAGTCCCTGTGCCCAGGAGCGCCAAAAATGAGACAACCTATAGGGAGGAGGTCAGTGACTTAGCAGTGTGGTGCAAGGACAACAACCTCTCCTTCAACTCTTCCCCGTCAGGAGGCTGAAAAGATTTAGCATGGACCCTCAGACCCTTAAAAAGTTATACAGCTGCAAATCAAATCAAATCAAATGTATTTATATAGCCCTTCGTACATCAGCTGATATCTCAAAGTGCTGTACAGAAACCCAGCCTAAAACCCCAAACAGCAAGCAATGCAGGTGTAGAAGCACGGTGGCTAGGAAAAACTCCCTAGAAAGGCCAAAACCTAGGAAGAAACCTAGTGAGGAACCAGGCTATGTGGGGTGGCCAGTCCTCTTCTGGCTGTGCCGGGTGGAGATTATAACAGAACATGGCCAAGATGTTCAAATGTTCATAAATGACCAGCATGGTCAAATAATAATAAGGCAGAACAGTTGAAACTGGAGCAGCAGCACGGCCAGGTGGACTGTGGACAGCAAGGAGTCATCATGTCAGGTAGTCCTGAGGCATGGTCCTAGGGCTCAGGTCCTCCGAGAGAGAGAGAGAAAGAGAGAAAGAGAGAATTAGAGAGAGCACACTTAAATTCACACAGGACACCGAATAGGACAGGAGAAGTACTCCAGATATAACAAACTGACCCTAGCCCCCCGACACATGAACTGCTGCAGCATACTGTAAATATTGGAGGCTGAGACAGGAGGGGTCAGGAGACACTGTGGCCCCATCCGAGGACACCCCCGGACAGGGCCAAACAGGAAGGATATAACCCCACCCACTTTGCCAAAGCACAGCCTCCACACCACTAAAGGGATATCTTCAACCACCAACTTACCATCCTGAGACACGGCCGAGTATAGCCCACAAAGATCTCCGCCACGGCACAACCCAAGGGGGGCAACCCAGACAGGAAGATCACATCAGTGACTCAACTCACTCAACTCACTCTCACTGACGCACCCCTCCCAGGGACGGTATGAAAGAGCCCCAGTAAGCCAGTGACTCAGCCCCTGTAATAGGGTTGGAGGCAGAGAATCCCAGTAGAAAGAGGGGAACCGGCCAGGCAGAGACAGTAAGGGCGGTTCGTTGCTCCAGAGCCGTTCCGTTCACCTTCCCACTCCTGGGCCAGACTACACTCAATCATATGACCCACTGAAGAGATGAGTCTTCAGTAAAGACTTAAAGGTTGAGACCGAGTTTGCGTCTCTTACATGGGTAGGCAGACCGTTCCATAAAAATGGAGCTCTATAGGAGAAAGCCCTGGCTCCAGCTGTTTGCTTAGAAATTCTAGGGACAATTAGGAGGCCTGGGTCTTGTGACCGTAGCGTACGTGTGGGTATGTATGGCAGGACCAAATCCGAGAGATAGGTAGGAGCAAGCCCATGTAATACTTTGTAGGTTAGCAGTAAAACCTTGAAATCAGCACTTGACAGGAAGCCAGTGTAGGGAGGCTAGCACTGGAGTAATATGATCAAATTATTTGGTTCTAGTCAGGATTCTAGCAGCCATATTTAGCACTAACTGAAGTTTATTTAGTGCTTTATCCGGGTAGCCGGAAAGTAGAGCATTGCAGTAGTCTAACCTAGAAGTGACAAAAGCATGGATTAATTTTTCTGCATCATTTTTGGACAGAAAGTTTCTGATTTTTGCAATGTTACGTAGATGGATAAAAGCTGTCCTTGAAACGGTCTTGATATGTTCTTCAAAAGAGAGATCGGGGTCCAGAGTAACGCAGAGGTCCTTCACAGTTTTATTTGAGACGACTGTACAACCATTAAGATTAATTGTCAGATTCAACAGAAGATCTCTTTGTTTCTTGGGACCTAGAACAAGCATCTCTGTTTTGTCTGAGTTTAAAAGTAGAAAGTTTGCAGCCATCCACTTCCTTATGTCTGAAACACATGCTTCTAGCGAGGGCAATTTTGGGGCTTCACCATGTTTCATTGAAATGTACAGCTGTGTCATCTGCATAGCAGTGAAAGTTAACATTATGTTTTCGAATGACATCCCCAAGAGGTCAAATATATAGTGAAAACAATAGTGGTCCTAAAACGGAACCTTGAGGAACACCGAAATTTACAGTTGATTTGTCAGAGGACAAACCATTCACAGAGACAAACTGATATCTTTCCGACAGATAAGATCTAAACCAGGCCAGAACTTGTCCGTGTAGACCAATTTGGGTTTCCAATCTCTCCAAAAGAATGTGGTGATCGATGGTATCAAAAGCAGCACTAAGGTCTAGGAGCACGAGGACAGATGCAGAGCCTCGGTCTGATGCCATTAAAAGGTAATTTACCACCTTCACAAGTGCAGTGTCAGTGCTATGATGGGGTCTAAAACCAGACGGAAGCATTTCGTATATATTGTTTGTCTTCAGGAAGGCAGTGAGTTGCTGCGCAACAGCCTTTTCTAAAAATGTTGAGAGGAATGGAAGATTCGATATAGGCCGATAGTTTTTTATATTTTCTGTGTCAAGGTTTGGCTTTTTCAAGAGAGGCTTTATTACTGCCACTTTTAGTGAGTTTGGTACACATCCGGTGGATAGAGAGTCGTTTATTATGTTCAACATAGGAGGGCCAAGCACAGGAAGCAGCTCTTTCAGTAGTTTAGTTGGAATAGGGTCCAGTATGCAGCTTGAAGGTTTAGAGGCCATGATTATTTTCATCATTGTGTCAAGGGATATAGTACTAAAACACTTAAGCGTCTCTCTTGATCCTAGGTCCTGGCAGAGTTGAGCAGACTCAGGACAACTGAGCTTTGAAGGAATACGCAGATTTAAAGAAGAGTCCGCAATTTGCTTTCTAATAATCATGATCTTTTCCTCAAAAAAGTTCATGAATTTATCACTGCTGAAGTGAAAGCCATCCTCTCTTGGGGAATGCTGCTTTTTAGTTAGCTTTGCGACAGTATCAAAATGGAATTTCGGATTGTTCTTATTTTCCTCAATTAAGTTGGAAAAATAGGATGATCTCGGTACTGCACGGTACTGTCTTTCCAAGCTAGTCGGAAGATTTCCAGTTTGGTGTGGCGCCATTTCCGTTCCAATTATCTGGAAGCTTGCTTCAGAGCTCGGGTATTTTCTGTGTACCAGGGACCTAGTTTCTTATGAGAAATGTTTTGAGTTTTTAGGGGTGCAACTGCATCTAGGGTATTGCTGCACCATTGAAAGCATCTTGACTTGCTGCATCATCACTTGGTATGGCAACTGCTGGGCTTCCAACCACAAGGCGCTACAGAGGGTAGTGCGTACAGCCAAGTATCTCACTGGGGTTGAGCTCCATGTCATCTAGAACCTCTATACCAGGCGGTGTCTGAGGAAGGCCCTAAAAATACACTGCTGCCTAGTCACTTTATTCCTAGTTATATGTACATACAGTATCGACCTCAATTACCTCGTACCACTGCACATCGAATGCAATTGTATTATGTGATACACACACCAGCCCTCTCCCACACAACAGCAGCAGGGGAGAGAGACAAAGAGAGTAATAAACAGAGGGAGCACTTCAATTGATTTTGCGTAGTTTCACAGTGCCTTGCTGTCTCCCCCTCTGTCTTCCTCTCTATTTTTTACTGTATCTATCTTCCCCCTTGCTCTCTCTCTCTCTCTCTTTCTCTCTCTCTCTCTCTCTCTCTCTCTCTCTCTCTCTCTCTCTCTCTCTCTCTCTCTCTGTCGTCCCAGTTCCTTCATTACTCCAACATGTTTAATTAAGCAGGGGGCGAATTAAATGGTTCCCACCAAGCCGCCGGAACCATTTAATAAGGCAAAGTTCCTGCTCTTATTTAACAGACTTCAAAAGAGCCTGGAGGGGAAGGAGAACGGAGTCCAACTTAGGGGGATAAGAGGTTTAGAGCAGCCATGCTGGGGGAGGCACTTAACCTACACACCAACACACACACACACAGACCTGCTCACACTAACTCTCTCTCACTCTCTCTCTCTCTCACACACACACACACACACACACACACACACACACACACACACACACACACACACACACACACACACACACACACACACACACACACACACACACACACACACACACACACACACACACACACGGACCACATGCACCACCATCTGGTATCGATCTCTCATCATCTCTGTGTTTGTTTTTGGACCTCTAGGAGCGGCGTCTCCACATGTACGTAGTGTACTGTCAGAACAAGCCCAAGTCAGAGCACATTGTCTCAGAGTATATCGAGACCTATTTTGAGGTGAGTGACTCTTCACAGTACAACTACATGGACAGTTTAAGAGCAGTTTAACCCCACTTAGGCATTGTTCTAGCCTAATTCCTCTTATTTATCTAACTCTGGTTCTGACTGTGTGTATCTTCAGTGCTCATTCTTTGTCTTGGTTTATGTCTGACTGACCCAAACCTGCCCTTAGTTCTGTGTATGTTGCTATGAGGAGCTAACCTATCTGGTTCTGTAGGAGCTGAGGCAGCAGCTGGGCCACAGACTACAACTCAACGACCTGCTTATCAAACCAGTACAGAGGATCATGAAATACCAACTACTGCTCAAGGTGTGTGTGTGTGTGTGTGTGTGTGTGTGTGTGTGTGTGTGTGTGTGTGTGTGTGTGTGTGTGTGTGTGTGTGTGTGTGTGTGTGTGTGTGTGTGTGTGTGTGTGTGTGTGTGTGTGTGTGTGTGTGTGTGTGTGGAATACAATTAGCATGATGTCATCTAGCCCCAGATGATTTGAGTCTTCACGTAATAGAGATGTATTGAGTGACCTGTCACTGCAAGAGATGATGAAAAAGAAAGGCAGAAATAGATTGGGAGTCACTGGAGAATAAACAGGCCATCCCGCAGCATTGTGGAAGCTTTAGCTGTGATTTAGAGATTAATGTTGAAAGCTTTTGTCCCAAGAGTCACAGGTCCTCTCATCAGCTCCCTAATCTCACAGTGGATAATATGTAACTCTTCCGTGATGAAACACAAGATATAGCTCAGTCCTATTTTGTAGACTAATCCTTTTAGAGTCCCTCCAAAACATTCAATAAACTGTCCTCTAATTGGATCCCTCAGGACTTCCTGAAGTACTACACCAAAGCAGGAAGGGATACCTCAGAGCTGGAGGTGAGAGTTCTCCCAAAACTATGGTACAAACCGTCATGGTCAAAACATTTCCAATACTCACTTGTGATATTACTATAAACTGCACACACAGTTTAATCTCCCTGCTCTATTGAAGAAAGCGAAGAAAAAAAAGGTACTCTTTTCAGTTACAAACCATAATTGTCTTTGCAATCCCACACCATCTCTCTCTCTATTTCATGTCCCTCATTCCCTATCTCCACCCCTCCTCCTCTTCTACCCACAGAGAGCGGTGGAGGTGATGTGTTTCGTGCCCAAGCGATGTAATGATATGATGAACGTGGGCAGACTGCAGGGCTTTGAGGTGAGATACCCAACACCAGACTCTGTTCTCCACATGATGTTGTGTTTTCTTATGTGTATGTCTCTCTCTCTGTCTCTCTCGGTCTCTCGGTCTCTCGGTCTCTCTGTCTCTCTGTCTCTCTGTCTCTCTGTCTCTGTGTCTCTGTGTCTCTCAGGGGAAGATCACAGCCCAGGGGAAACTGCTCCAGCAGGACACCTTTACAGTTAGTGAGCAGGACAGCAGCTTCCTGTCCCGTGCCAAAGAGAGGCGGGTCTTCCTGTTCGAACAGCTGGTCATTATCAGTGAACCAATCGATAGGAAGAAGGGCTTCTCTCTGCCAGGGTACACCTTTAAAAACAGCATCAAGGTGAGAATGACCTGTGTACATGAATTTGCTGATAACTACTTTATTGAGGAAGAGCGTACTTACTACTGTATGCCTGTGATATGATGTTGTCCCACCTAACTATCTTAAGATTAATGCACAAACTAACTGTAAGTCTCTGTGGATAAGAGCGTCTGCTAAATGACTAAAATGTCAAATGTGTGTGACCCCTGTCTCTCTGTGCTGCAGCTCAGTTGTCTGGGTGTGGAGGACCACTGTGAGGAGGACCCATGTCGTCTGGTCCTGACGTCCCGCGGGCCTGATGGGAGCGTGGCACGCTTCGTTCTGCAGGCCTCGTCCCAGGAGACTCGGAGGGCCTGGGTCAACGACGTTGTCCAGATCCTGGAGACCCAGAGGAACTTCCTCAACGGTACTGCTGCTTACCACCACGGGCCGCATACATTGCATTCGGAAAGTATTCCACAGTTTGATAAAACTGATTAAATTGTTTTTTTCCCCTCATCATCTACACACAATACCCCATAATGACAAAGCAAAAACAGGTTTCTAGAAATGTTTGCAAAAAAGAAAAACAAGCTTGGCACACCTTTATTTGGGGAGTTTCTCCCATTGTTCTCTGCAGATCCACTCAAGCTCTGTCAGGTTGTATGGGAAGCGTTGCTGCACAGCTATTTTCAGGTATCTCCAAACATATTCGATCAGTTTCAAGTCTGAGCTCTGCCTGGGCCACTCAAAGATATTTAGAAACTTGTCTTATCTCGAAGCCACTTCTACGTTGTCTTGACTGTGTGCTTAGGGTTGTTGTCCTGTTGGAAGAGGAACCTTCGACCCAGTCTAAGACCTTGAGCGCTCTGGAGAAGGTTTTCATCAATGATCTCTCTGTACTTTGCTCTGTTCATATTTCCCTCGATTCTGACTAGTCTCCCAGTCCCTGCCACTGAAAAACATCCGCACAGCATGATGCTGCCACCACCATGCTTCACCGTAGGGATGGTGCCAGGATTCCTCCAGGTGTGATGCTTGGAATTGAGGCCAAAGAGTTCAATCTTGGTTTCATCAGACCAGAGAATCTTGTTTCTGATTATCTGAGAGTCTTGAGGTGCCTTTTGGCAAACTCCAAGCGGGCTGTCATGTGCCTTTTACTGAGGAGTGGTTTCCGTCTGGCCACTCTACCATAAAGGCCTGATTGGTGGAGTGCTGCAGAGATGGTTGTCCTTCTAGAAGGTTCTCCTATCTCCACAAAGGAACTCTGGAGACCATCGGGTTCTCGGTCACCTCCCTGACCAAGGCCCTTCTCCCCCAATTGCTCAGTTTGGCTAGGCGGCCAGCTCTAGGAAGAGTTTTGGTGCTTTGTAACGTCTTCCATTTAAAAATGAGGCCAATGTGTTCTTGGGGACCTTCAATGCTGCAGCAATTTTTCGGTACCTTTCCCCAGATCTGTGCCTCGACATAATCCTGTCTCGGCGCTCTACGGACAATTCCTTCGACCTCATGGCTTGGTTTTTGATCTGACATGCATTATAAACTCTGGGGTATTATATATACAGGTGTGTTCCTTTCCAAATAATGTCCAATCAATAATTATGGCAGGTGGACTCCAATCAAGTAGTAAAAACATCTCAAGGATGATCAATGGAAACAGGACGCACCTGAGCTCAATTTCGAGTCTCATAGCAAAGGGTATGAATAGTTATGTAAATGAGGTATTTTTGTTTTATTTTTGATAAATTAGCAAACAATTCTAAAAACCTGTTTTCGCTTTGTAATTATGGGGTAGTGTGTGTAGATTGATGAGGAAAAAAATGTTTTTAATCAATTTGAGAAAAAGGCTGTAATGTAACAAAATGTGGAAAAAGTCCAGGGGTCTGAATACTTTTCGAATGCACTCAGTGTCTCCCAAATGGGATCCTGTTCCCTATTTAGTGCACTACTTTTGAACAGGGTCCATAGGACTCTAGTCAAAAGTAGAGTTCTAAATGGGGAGTAGGATCCCAGTTGGGCCTCCAACTGCTCTTAAACGCTAGTAAAACCAAATGCTTGCTTTTCAACCGTTCGCTGCCTGCACCCGACCTTGACCTTGAATATGTGGACATCTATAAGTACCTAGGTGTCTGGCTAGGCTGTAAACTCTCCTTCCAGACTCATATCAAACATCTCCAATCGAAAATCAAATCTAGAGTCGGCTTTCTATTCCGCAACAAAGCCTCCTTCATTCACGCCGCCAAACTTACCCTAGTAAAACTGACTATCCTACCGATCCTCGACTTCGGCGATGTCATCTACAAAATTGCTTCCAACACTCTACTCAGCAAACTGGATGCAGTTTATCACAGTGCCATCCGTTTTGTCACTAAAGCACCTTATACCACCCACCACTGCGACCTGTATGCTCTAGTCGGCTGGCCCTCGCTACATATTCGTCGCCAGACCCACTGGCTCCAGGTTATCTACAAGTCCATATGCTAGGTAAAGCTCCGCCTTATCTCAGTTCACTGGTCACGATGGCAACACCCACCCGTAGCACGTGCTCCAGCAGGTGTATCTCACTGATCATCCCTAAAGCCAACACCTCATTTGGCCGCCTTTCGTTCCAGTTCTCTGCTGCCTGTGACTGGAACGAATTGCAAAAATCGCTGAAGTTGGAGACTTTTATCTCCCTCACCAACTTCAAACATCTGCTATCTGAGCAGCTAACCGATCGCTGCAGCTGTACATAGTCTATCGGTAAATAGCCCACCCATTTTTACCTCATCCCCATACTGTTTTTATTTATTTACTTTTCTGCTCTTTTGCACACCAATATCTCTACCTGTACATGACCATCTATCACTCCAGTGTTAATCTGCAAAATTGTAATTATTCGCCTACCTCCTCATGCCTTTTGCACACAATGTATATAGACTCTCTTTTTTTTCTACCGTGTTATTGACTTATTAATTGTTTACTCCATGTGTAACTCTGTGTTGTCTGTTCACACTGCTATGCTTTATCTTGGCCAGGTCGCAGTTGCAAATGAGAACTTGTTCTCAACTAGCCTACCTGGTTAAATAAAGGTGAAATAAAAAAATGAAATAAAAAAAATACATTTGTTTCTCTAGTTTTTCACACACAGGTAAATGTCCTTGGGAAATTGAGGATTTCAGGATATTTTTAAGCTGTGTTTTATAGAATGTATTAATTGATTCATTCATTTTATTAAATGATTAACTGTATTACTTGATTGATTCTCCCTTATGGATACATTTTATAGATGCTCAATAAATAAATTAGTGGTGCCATTTGTTAGGTGTCAACTCTATGGTTTTGTCTCAATTCTTATCCCTCCAACTATCCTCCTGTCGTCTCCTATCTCCTGTGTACCGTAGCTCTCCAGTCTCCTATAGAGTACCAGCGGAGGGAGAGTAAGTCCAACAGCCTGAGAGGAGCCATGAATGCTCCCGTTGCACCGACGTCTGGCCTGCGACCCCACTCCTCTGCCTCCATTGACCGCCACCGGCTACCCAACCTGCGTTCTTACAATACCTCTCTGCCCTCCCTCCACCTGCCCAGCCAGCCCCCTGCAGACACACAGGTACTACTACCCAACTGACTGCAACAATAAACTCACTAGGCTGATCTAGATAGTCATAGCAAGTGAAGATTAAATAGTGTCAGCAACTACTGGATATAATATATTTAATTTAAATCCCACATTATCTCTCTCTCTCTCTCCCTCTCAATTAAATTATATTAAATTAAATTAAATTCAAGGGGCTTTATTGGCATGGGAAACATATGTTTGAAGTGAAATGGAATAACAAAAGTGAAATAAACAATAAAAAGTGAACAGTAAATATTACACTCACACAAGTTCCAAAATAATAAATACATTTCAAATGTTATATTATGTCTATATACAGTCTTGTAACAATGTGCAAATAGTTAAAGTAAAAAAGGGAAAATAAATTAACTTAAATATCGGTCATAAACAACAGGTTTATGACCGATCAACAGGTCATAAATCCTGATGCTGTGATTCCGCACTGTGTTATTTCATCCAATGTATATGGGAGTTTATCAAAATTGGATTTGTTTTTGAATTTTGTGGGTCTGTGTAATCTGAGGGAAATATGTGTCTCTAATATGGTCATACATTTGTCAGTAGGTTGAGAAGTGCATCTCCATTTCCACCTCATTTTGAGGGCAGTGAGCACAGTCTTCTCTTGTGAACCAGGTCTGCCTACGGCGACCTTTCTCAGTAGCAAGGCTATGCTCACTGAGTCTATACAGTCAAAGCTTTCCTTAATTTGGGTCAGTCACAGTGGTCAGGTATTCTGCCACTGTGTACTCTCTGATTAGGGCCAAATAGCATTCTAGTTTGCTCTGTTTTTTGTTAATTCTTTTCAATGCGTCAAGTAATTATCTTTTTGTTTTCTCATGATTTGGTTGGGTCAAATTTTGTTGCTATCCTGGGGCTCTGTGGGGTCTGTTTGTGTTTGTGAACAGAGCCCCAGGACCAGCTTGCTTAGGGAACTCTTCTCCGGGTTCATCTCTCTCTCTCTCCCTCTCTCTCTCTTTGTTATTCAATCCTCTTTTATCTTTTATCTCCTTCAGTCCCCGCTGTATCTTAGCCCTGCGACACCCTGTCCCTCCCATCTCCCTCTGACCAGCCCTCAACAGCTCAGCAATGGCCTGCACCCCCCTGCCCAGCACAGCTTGCAGGTACTCAACCACACTGCAGGGAAATACTACTATCCCCAAGTCCTATTTTGAGATTGACCACAAATTTCTACAGAAATATAATTGATTTACAGTACAGGAAAGTGTAAGTTATTTAACTTAGGACTCACCACCATGAGTAGGATCTCTGTCATTAACCTCCCAATGCTCCCATAAACTCTTTCATCACTTCAGATCACAAACAGATCAGCAAATAGTTTAGTTTATAAATAGCTCTTTACTGTTTTATCATATAATCCCCCTGGACATTGGCCTGGGGTTGTCGTGGTTGTCAGTGCTAAAGGGAAATGACTGGGGCAGCCCTCTCATTCTTTCCTAATGGGAGATATCCTGTTGTTGTTCCCAGCCAGGGTTACAATACTAACAGCACCCTGGCAGGCTGTCACACTGATATGTGGTCAGTTCCTATAAAAACACTATAGAACCCATAAAGCAGGGGTAGGCAACTAGACTCAGCTGCAGGCCAATGTTTTGTCAGAGCAGATGGTCGGGAGGCCGGAACATACTTATAATAATTTGTACACTGCAAATTGATCACAACTAAGGCGGCAGGTAGCCTAGTGGTTAAGAGTGTTGTGCCATTAACGCTAAGGTCACTGGTTTGAATCCACAACTGCCAAGGCAGAAAAATCTGCTGTTCTGCCGTTGAGCATTAACCCCCAACAACAACTGCTCCATGGGTGCCCATGACATGGATTAAGGCAGCCCCCCGCACCTCTCTGACTCAGAGGGGTTGGGTTAAATGCGGAAGAGACATTTTGGCCGAATGCATACTAGGTATTCCCTTTCCCTCCCTTCAAGCCAAAAATAGATTATATTGGAAAATAACATGATCACATATCTCTTTTTTGATTTATTTATGGGAATACATGGGAACAGATGTTTCAGTTCCTGGGGATAACTAGCCCAGTGCCCTGGCTGGTAGTTTATTCTATTTAGCCAGACTCTCCCCAGGCTGTATCACAACCGGCCGTGATTGGGAGTCCCACAGGGCGGCGCACAGCGTCGTCCGGGTTAGGGTTTGGCAGGGGTAGGCCGTCATTGTAAATAAGAGTTTGTTCTTAACTGACTTGCCTTGTTAAATAAAGGTAAAAAAAATAAATGGGGAGGAAATGGGTTTGATTACAGGACTCCTATCAGAGAGGCTTATCAAGCCTGATTTCCACACTTCATTTTAGTTCCTCCTCTGTCTCCCTTGTAGATAGACAAATAGAGATCCCTTCGGGCCTTTGAAAAAAAGTTTAATGTTGCCCTATCAGTGGGTAGATGGGGGGGTATTTGAAATTCTTCTGGTGTATTTGGAAACCTACAATTGATATAGAGGTGAGAGGACTGATATCATTCCGTATCATTTCCTGCAATAGGTTGATTTAGGGCAGAAGGCTAAGTGAGTTCAGACTGCAACCTTGTACTGCTAGAGTGCAGTAAGGTCACTCTTCCTGTCTCCACCCAGGGTTGATGTAAGGACAGGATCTTGCTTTAGAACCACTCAACATACCACCACGTTTGTCTTTCCTCTTTCCTCTCTGCAAGGCTAGGTAGGGTTTCAATAACATTTTACTGCAGTGGGCTAAATCACACAGTGTTTCTTGGTAGTCTTAAATCTACATTGAAACAAAAGTATAAACACATGGTTATGGGCTTAAAAACAAGAATACACATGTACCATGTCAGATATAGAGTTGAAATGTATTCCATTTTGAGTTTGCATCCCAATATTACACTTTATACACGTCAAAGAAGAGGCAAATATAACAAAACTGTTTGACATGGAAATTAGAATCATTTAAAAAAAAAGTGTATTAATTGTGAAATCGTGAAAATGATTAATAACATTCCACCCATGAGGCCACTAGGTCATTTGACTGCAGGAAATGGTTTGAAAGGCTTTGATATAAATGTAATTGACATATTAAGCCTCTTGGCCTTAGTATGACTTCACTATGTGCATGTAACTGAACATGCTGCCTCTGTCTTATCCTGTCTTCTCAGGGGGGTACTGACAGATACCATGGACCCATGCCGGGGGAGGGAGGAGATTATGCACCAAATCACTCTGGCAACAATGATCAGCTGACAGATCTCTCTCTGCATGAGCATGAGTGCTGATGATGTGTGATGACCTTTGGCCTCACATACTGAATGAGGGGGTGTATGGTGAAGCTGCCCCTAGATGCTGATATTAGTTTAGTTTTGCATTATCCCCAGTAATGGCTAAGGTTCGGTTTGGGCGATGGGGAAGCTGATCCTAGATCTGTGCCTAGAGGAGACTTCACCCTGGAGTTAATGAGGGGCAGGCTGAGAGACCCCTGGCTAGCCTGGTTCTACTCCACAGAGGACAGGCAGGGGGCCTGGGGCGGGATCACTCCTTGTGATTACCCTAATATTGCTATATTACTATTACTATGGTATCTCTAGCTTGTAATAAGGATTATTTTGTGTGTATTTCTGTCATTATATTATATTTTCTACTATTTTGAAACCTCTACTTACTATTGTGATGTCAGAAGTGAAGCAGAATTGCAGCCCTCTATGGTGTTTCTGTGAGAGAAATGGAAAAGTAACCAGTGGTCTCTGATGTTGACAGTGTGTTTGTGTGCGCATGTTGGTATGTATGTGTGACTGGTACATTGCATCTGTGATGCGATGGTAGCTGTTCACATTGTAAATGGTTTCTACAGTACAGTACCCCTAAGTTTGTCAAGAGTTTATACATGATTGAACTTCATATGGTGACATTTTTAACACAATTTGGTTTCATAAAGAAATGATAGACATTTGGGACCGCTTCTTAAGTCGCCAACTCTTTACTGTTGCTTTAATCTTAAACAGGCGAACCATATTACCATTATGCTACTGCTACGTGTGACAGCTTCTATCACTTTGTACAAGAAGGGAAGCAAAGACTAGTGGGCGATAATGGCATGTCTATTCTCTGTCTCTCTTTTTATATAGCTTACCAGTACGCTCCTATCCTGAATTCATCCTCATCACTATGTCATGAAGCAGCCTTTGGGTCAAGAGTGTTGACATACAGCAATGACATTGTGGTCCTTGTACAGTTTTGAAATTGATTGTGGGACGGAATCTGTCTAGGAGTTGAGCAGCTGCAGTCATGATTGTCTACTCTATGCATACCGAGCAGCACAGTAATAATTGATACGTTTTCCTTCATTTTAGCGGCTACTTTAACACTGCCATTGTTCCAACGTTATCTGAAGAACACACACGGAAACTCACACAAAGCCCACTCATAGCTGAAGGAGAGAGAGGAAAAGGGAACCAAGTTCAAGGGGTCGTTCATCTGTCAATGTCATTATGAATGTAAATAATATTCTGTGGGACCATATCAATAAAAACAAAATGCAACACTGCGCTGCTGTTTGTCCCCCTGTCATTCTTGTGATCTTGGTCGTGGTCATGTTATAAGACTGTCAAAAAGGAACTGGTAGTGAGAGTTCTTATCCTGAAAAACCCGGAACGTCCTTGCCCATTTCCTTCACATAGCTTACACACTAACGGTTGCCTTTGTGAAATGAATACTACCACTCTCAACAATCCCACTAAACAATACAAAAGTGAACAATAGCACCAATAAGCAAGAGTAATTTGATGTATTCCGCATCAAATGGAACAACGTTTCACACATTCGTAGGTGTTTGCTTGCGGTTCATGTTGCCTACATGACAGTCTTTGAGTGTACTGGAAAAATACTGTAGGTATTTAGCGCCATCAAATGGTGAGTTGAGGGACAACTTTAAATGCTCAATATTGGGCTCCTGGTGGTAGATTGCATATGGCTACCTGAGGATAGAAGATGCTCACACACATGTTCAGATATAGCTTTTCAGGTGGAATGCTGAGGTTTCTGGCAATGTATGTCAGATTTGGCAAGAATGGAAAAAATGCGAACGGGGGAAGGGTGGGATCATAAACTGTCACCACGGCTAAATCAAAGGACACTGGTATCAGCTAGGGGCCAATAAACAAGGAGGTTTCCTTCCTTGTTAGAGCTCTCTGTTGCTATACCTCTACCCATAGAGAGATTATTAACTGGCTAAATAGTAACTGACAACAATTGACATCTCAAAACAATCATTTGAACTATCATTATTGAAAAGTGTTCTCTTTTTTTGTTTTATTTGAATGAAATCAAGCTGTTTTTTACTCTACCTTAGTTTTGCTTATTTGAGATTTTATGCTCATGTAATGTAGATCAATGTCTATCGAATCACACTACTATTTTAACTTTCTGGCAACCAAATTCCAATGAATTTGCAATGTCATTTATCCTATGCATATCAAATTCATTCATAAGACGTTTTATAATTACAATAAAAATGTTTTAAAAAATACACACTTAAAAATAAGCCAATACTTTTAACTTATCAAAAATAGAAGGCTTAATTAATAGCACAATACATTCTAGTGGTTTTTTTTTGTTGGTTAGTTTTATTTGACAATTTAAGATACATGAAAAATGATATACCCGGCAACAGATACACATACCACAAACTGTCTAAAATATAAACACAATAAAGTCAAAAGACCATTGTGGTGTAATTAGTGTTTATTATTGAAAACCGTAACACTGAAAATACTCTGCTGGCAGACTGAATGAAAATAACCATAGTGAACAGCATTATTTCCATGAATCTTTGTACTCTGACTTCCTCTCTGATGTCTTTGGTCATTCTCTGAGACCACTTATCTCCATTAGGGGTCCATGAGAAAGGAATATTCAATCACCTCAGCCCTCCTGCTTTTATTGCGAGTCTCCACACAGGCAGGCAGGCATGCTGAACAGAATGGCCTCCTGCTGGTGGCCCGGGGACAATGCTGGCTACAATGACCATGACAAACACGTTGTCAAGACAATGGTTTGACAGTGAAAAGTTTGTGTGTTTGCAAGAAGTCGTTTTTTTTTCTCAAGAGAAAGGCCATTGAATCACTGGTCTGCCCTTGACTCTCAGTCTCCACACTGGCCCTCCTGTCTTTCTGCTCTTTCTGAGGGTCTCATCACCTGGACTCCACACACACAGAGACTGGCGCTGGGGGTCTCAGAATACAGCACACTGACTGTGAGTCCCTTGGCTTACCTCTCTTGGTCTTTTCTCTACTCCTTCTTGATGTTCCTGTCTGGTCCTCTGCTACCACCCGGTTGCTGTGGAGCCTCCTGCTGGGGGCCCTGGCTATCCCTTGACTCTGGCTGTCCCCTCTTACCCTGGTGGGTCTTCTCATGTTTTGCTAGGTGGTCGCTCCGCATGAACCTCTTCCCACATGCCTGACAGCTGAAGCGCTTCTCCCCCGTGTGTGTGCGCAGATGCCTCTGCAGCTCGTCGGAGCGTGTGAAGTTCTTCCCGCAGAAGAGCCAGCTGCAGAGGAAGGGCCGCTCCCCAGCATGCCAGCGCAGGTGGGCCTTCAGGTGGGACGTCTTCTTATACACCTTGCCACACTCGGGCAGGTGGCAGATGTGGAGCCTCCTACGGCCTGGTTCTTCTGGGTTTGCTGGAGCCCCTGTACCCCCAGAAGTGGACTGGCAGTTGGGGCACTTGCAGCGCCTGCAGCGACGTGTGGAGCCCAGCAAGCCCTTGGATGAGCCCTGGAGGAGGGCCGCGATCTGAGGCTGGTGCCCCAACACCAGCTGTCTGCCCAGGGCAAAGGGGTGAGGGTGGTGATGGTGGGGGTGGCTGTGAGGTTGGTGATGGCCATGGGGGCTGCTGGTGGTCTGCGGCAGGCTCCACCATTGCTGACCTTCCTCTGTATACCCACCAGGGTGGTAGGGGTGTCTTGTTGTGGAAACTTGGAGGAAGTTAGGAAAGTTCTGCCCAATACTATTGTTCTGGTGGTGGAAGTATGGGGTATGAGAGCTACCCTGGACCTGAGGAGCGAGCATCTTTCCTGGAGAGAGATCAAAGGCGTAGGCAGTCGGGGTGGAGGAGGGCTCAGCCGGAGGGGTGAGAGGCAGCTCATGGAGGTGGTGGTGGTGGTGGGGGTGAGGGCCCAGTCCACTCTGGATGTGGCCAGGAAAAGATACTTTTGGCACTGTCAGAGTTGCCACCTGTTGGACCCCAAGACTAGAGCTCTGGACCACATCCCCTCCCCACAGCTGGAGCATCCCAGTCATGGAGCTCATGGTCCCCTCATAAGGATGGTGTTGCCGCTCCTGCCCCACTCCACTGCCTCCCAGATGGGCTTGGCCACAGGTTCTGGCCAGGAAGGAGGATAGGGGAAGGGGCTCGTTCTCAGGAGAGGAGCTGGCTATGCGGTGCTGTGGAGTATAGAAATAATGGATGTTAGACATGCTGTACACTATTGAATTTGATACTAGTAAAAAACAAGATACAAAATCAATATATTATAGTGATTACCGAGAAACAATAGAGCAGTGGTGACCTTTTACAGTGGACCATAACATTTCTATTTCTAAAATATATGTTATACTTTTTCTATGTATTTAATGAACTAAACTAAAGTAACAGTAAAATACTGTTAACAATTTAATAAACCGGACGAATTCCTAAGAAGATACAGGGAGAAAATTAATCAATTATTGCACGTGGCACTTTAAAAAATATACTCTAAGTAACACTGAAATGTCTCTCCTATACCAAATTTGCTCCAAAAACATTCCAAACATATTTTCCTCCTCACCTGTAAGAAAGGTTGTAGAAAGTGATCGGTCCCCGGCAAAGCGGCCATCAGTTTTTGTGTCTCTACTACGCGCATCTGCGGCCAATGTAGCTTTTTGACTGGTCGCAGCTCACCGAAACAAAATCTTATCTAGAAAACGAGATTTGGCAGTGTCTGAATTCTCATCCAGTCAGACTCCTTTACTGAAAAAATAAATAAACCCCATAACGTGTTCTGTAAATTATCGTGAAGAAATAAAAAATACCATAGAATAAAAACAGATTGTAGAAACAATTCCAAAATCCGGGCTCCGGTGGTATCCCTTCTGCAATCTATCTCTCCCAGTAATTTTAGGTGACAAACTTTCAGAAACCTTGTCTTCACTGATTGCCTCGAACGCTATATCCTTTGAAGTGCGACGAGACCAATCGACACATTCTTGACAGCATCTTGTTATGGAGAGGTGTCCTCTGCGGGATCCCTTTCACGAGTGGGCCTACAGAAAAGTAGGAACTGTGTGTGCGTGCGTCTATGTCAGGGAGAGAGAGGGAGAGAGCGAGAGAGAGAGAAATTATTTTTTCTCCCCCACTATTCCTACTACAACTATTTGCACATTGTGAAAAAAAACACTGTAGGCTACGTAGATATGTCTTTATGTTTTTCTAACCTTTTTAGTGAAATGTTTACTGTTAAGTTTTAATATTTTTTGGTTGATGTTGTTAAATTAGTTTCTTCTAACGTTTGTTTATTGTTTATTTCACTTGCTTTAGCAATGTAGACATCTGTTCCGCATGCCAATAAAGCCCTTTTGAATTTAAATTAATATTGAATTGAGAGAGAGAGCCTGAGAGAGAGAGAGAGTGCGCGAGGGGGTGGGGAGGCAGGGGGTGGACAGAGAGACAGACAGAAACTTTTACAGTATTTATGGTTTACCTAGATAGGCTAATTTAAATGAATGGCCAAACTATCCACAATTTATATTTTTATGATAAGGCTAATACCTTCGGCCTACTACCAGAAACTAGTTTAATCAACATTGTTTCCACACACACAACAAAAAGCAATGTGATGACGTTAAATCAACGTGGAAAACGGATTGGGTTTGCTAAAAGTCATCAATGTAATGGGATTTTGAACTTTTAACCTAAATCCAATGACAGAGTGAACTTGTTTTTGTTGATTTCTCGTTGAATTCACGTTAGTTGACAACTCAACCAAACGTAAATGAAAAGTAGACATTGAACATACCCAGTGGGGTATGTCTACTAGGCAGATACTTCATTGCAAAGTGTTTGGAAGTGATTTGAGCTGGTGGTTGACGTTTTTGGGGGGGTTTCCTTCTTAATTCTGTATAATAATCCAGGATCAAAGAGCCCCAATAGCATCTGAAAGTCAAGCAAACTGAAGGTTTTCCTCCCCTCTGACGATCTCCCTCCCACTGGTTCAAGTGAAGGCCAATATCAAATCTTATCGCAGATGCAACATTTTCTACGTGGTGACCATTTTGCTCCTTCAAAGAACTCTGCAAGAAGTGTCAAGTTACATTGGCAAAGCAACGTGCTTTAAATTTACAATATACTTTATTTTCTTTCGATTGAGCCTATTTTCTGGCATGTGTATTCGTTTTATTTCTTTACTAGATAACTATAACACCATATTTCAGGAGCCAATAACCATTGTGTAGTTATTTGTCAATTTATTATTCCATATCTCTTTTACCCGCATTTCCATTTCAAGGTGTATTCTTCGAAATTGATAGGACAATGGACATTTCATTGTAACGGATATATTAGGTATATCTAGTTTGCTTCTTCTGTCAGTCCCAACATCTCTATGGCATCCCCACATAGGCCTATATCTAGCTCTACACTAAGGACTGTGATTTGACAAGATGGTCATAACAGATGTGAGGGACAGGCTCTCCCTGTGCCAATAAACCTAGAGAGCCATTATTAGCTGTTCAAGACACAGTAATTGGGCACAGTTAAGAGGCCATTATGTTATATATTGTGTTTTATACATCTTACAAATCCATAAGTGCCGTTCGAAACATGCTTGTTTTGATCGTAAAGCGTTTTATAATATAAAAGGTAGCTGGTGGAAACCCATTCTTTACGACATATAGCGCGTCGATTCCCGCCTGCACTGATTGAGGGACGAGCGTGGCGTCGGAGTGACACCTCCATCTATGTAAGACAATGGAACAAACATTTATCACACCAGTGGATAACACAAACTCTTTTGGCAGATTTCTTCAACGTTTGTCATGAATTTTTCACATAATTGTCATATGGAAATTAAATCCAATAGAAAATGTTGTAAATTATATCTAGAGGTTATTGTACAATAGGGTATAAGATGTTTGATTCACATATCAATCTAGGGATAAAGCCAAGCAAATAAGAACCAAGCAGAAACTTGTAGATCAATATTGAGGCAGTAGTGCTGGGTCTCATTCATACAGCCGCAGCGGTGTGTTTCATCATCGCTACAGAGGATGTCAATTACATTGCTTCGCATTTCCTGTCCCACTGCCCCCCTTCCCCTCCAACCCATCTCCTTCTAACTCGTTTCTCTCACTGATCCCAGATGACCGTCTTTGAAGTGCTAACGACTCTCTCTTTTCTCACTTTGAACTGTGAAGCGCACAATGCTCCTGTGGTCGTGCCCAGCGTCCCCTGTCTCACACCGTGGCGCTTTGAGCTGTTGCTCTGTGCTGCGGAGCGTCATTTAAATACACCTGGATCCAGATGGAACTCTCCCTGATCTCCAGCTTCCCTGGGTTCCCAAGGCACGGGCGGGGAGAGATCCCAGGGATCATTAGAAGCAACCAGGGTAGATGTTTTTTAATTTTTTTATTTATTTAACTAGGCAAGTCAGTTAAGAACAAATTCTTATTTACAATGACGGTTTACCAAAAGGCAAAAGGCCTCCTGCGGGGCCTGGGATTTAAAAAAATAAAAAAATAAATATAAATATAGGACAAAATACACATCACAACAAGAGAGACAACACTATATCATTTCATTATTTTTTTATTTCACCTTTATTTAACCAAGTAGGCCAATTGAGAACCAGTTCTCAGTTACAACTACGACCTGGCCAAGATAAAGCAAAGCAGTGCGACAAAAACAACGACACAGAGTTACACATAAACAAACGTACAGTCAATAACACAAAAGAAAAAAAAATAGAAAAATCTATGTACAGTGTGTGCAAATGTAGAAGATTAGGGAGGTAGGCAATAAATAGGCCATAGAGGCGAAAATAATTACAATTTAGCATTAATACTGGAGTGATAGATGTGCAGATGATGAAATGCCAGTAGAGATACTGGGGCGCAAAACAGCAAGAGGGTAAGTAATAATATGGGGATGAGGTAGTCTGGTGTGCTATGTACAGATTGACCGCGTACAGGTACAGTGGTCGGTAAACTGCTCTGACAGCTGATGCTTAATTTAGAGAGGGAGATATAAGACTCCAGCTTCAGATATGTTTTTTTTTCATGCTGGAGTGCGTGCTACGGGTGGGTATTGCTATGGTGACCAGTGAGCTGAGATAAGGCGGGGCTTTACCTAGCAAAGACTTATAGATGACCTGGAGCCAGTGGGTTTGGCGATGAATATGTAGTGAGGGCCAGCCAACAAGAGCATACAGGTCACAGTGGTGAGTAGTATATGGGGCTTTTGTGATAAAACGGATGGCACTGTGATAGACGACATCCAGTTTGCTGAGTAGAGTGTTGAGGGCTATTTTGTAAATGACATCACAGAAGTCAAGGATCGGTAGGATAGTCAGTTTTACGAGGGTATGTTTGGCGGCATGAGTGAAGGATGCTTTGCTGCAAAATAGGAAGCCGATTCTAGATTTCATTTTGGATTGGAGATGCTTAATGTGAGTCTGGAAGGAGAGTTTACAGTCTAACCAGACACCTAGGTATTTGTAGTTGTCCACATATTCTAGGTCAGAACCGTCCAGAATAGTGATGCTAGTCGGGCGGGAGGGTGCAGGCAGAAATCGGTTGAAGAGCATGCACTTAGTTTTACTTGCATTTAAAAGCAGTTGGAGGCCACGGAAGGAGAGTTGTATGGCGTTGAAGCTCATTTGGAGGTTTGTTAGCACAGTGTCCAAAGAAGGGCCAGAAGTATACAGAATGGTGTCGTCTGCGTAGAGGTGGATCGGAGAATCACCAGCAGCAAGAGCGACATCATTGATATATACAGAGAAGAGAGTCGGCCCGAGAATTGAACCCTCTGGCACCCCCATAGAGACTGCCAGAGGTCCGGACAACAGGCCCTCCGATTTGACACACTGAACTCTATCTGAGGAGTAGTTGGTGAACCAGGCGAGGCAGTCATTTGAGAAACCAAGGCTGTTGAGTCTGCCGATAAGATTGCGGTGATTGACAGAGTCGAAAGCCTTGGCCAGGTCGATGTATCCTGCTGCACAGTACTGTCTTTTATCGATGGCGGGTATGATATCATTTAGGACCTTGCGCGTGGCTCAGGTACACCCATGACCAGCTCAGAAACCAG
This sequence comes from Oncorhynchus nerka, assembly GCF_034236695.1. Classification (NCBI taxonomy): domain Eukaryota; kingdom Metazoa; phylum Chordata; class Actinopteri; order Salmoniformes; family Salmonidae; genus Oncorhynchus; species Oncorhynchus nerka. Next base: position 67,379,895 of record NC_088410.1, read on the forward strand.
ATTTCATAGTGGAGAATGTATGGTGGGATTTGAATTGTTCGGTGATCTGTTTATTAATCTGGCTTTCGAAGATTTTAGAAAGGCAGGGCAAGATGGATATAGGTCTGTAACAGTTTGGGTCTAGAGTGTCTCCCCTTTTGAAAAGGGGGATTACCGCGGCGGCTTTCCAATCTTTGGGGATCTCAGACATAAAGAGAGACCTAAGGCAAAAACATAGCAAGGCAGCAACACATGACAACACTGCATGGTAGCAACACAACATAACAATAACATGTTAGCAACACAAAATGGTAGCAGCACAAAACAGGGTACAAACAGTATTGTGCACAGACAACAGCACAAAGGGCAAGAAGGTAGAGACAACAATACATCACACAAAGCAGCCACAACTGTCAGTAAGAGTGGCCATGATTGAGTCTTTGAATGAAGAGATTGAGATAAAACTGTCCAGGTGGAGTGTGTGTTGCAGCTCGTTCCATTGGCTAGCTGCAGCAAAATAAAAAGAGGAGCGACCCAGGGATTTTAATATAAAAAAAAAATCTAACTATTTCACCTTGTGTGTGCTTTGGGGACCTTTAACAGAATGTGACTGGCAGAACAGGTGTTGTATGTGGAGGATGAGGGCTGCAGTAGATATCTCAGATAGGGGAGAGTGAGGTCTAAGAGGTTTTTATAAATAATCATCAACCAGTGGGTTTTGTGACGGGTATACAGAGATTACCAGTTTTTACACAAGTGTACAGAGTGCAGTGATGTGTTCGATAATGAGCATTGATGGCAAATATGATGGCGAATGGTAAAGAACATCTAGCCGCTCGAGAGCACCCTTACCTGCCGATCTATAAATTACATCTCCGTAATCTACCATGGGTAGGATGGTCATCTGAATCAGGGTTAGTTTGGCAGCTGGGGTGAAAGAGGAGCGATTATGATAGAGGAAACCAAGTCTAGATTTAACTTTAGCCTGCAGCTTTGTTATGTGCTGAGAGAAGGACAGTGAACCATCTAGCCATACTCCTAAGTACTTGTGTAAGGTGACAACCTCAAGCTCTAAACCCTCAGAGGTATTAATCACACCGGTGGTTACGTCCATCATCCATTTTATATGATATGTTAGGAATTTCAGTTCATATGATATGTTACAAATTGCAATTAGTACAATATGTTAAGAATTAGCGTACTGTATGATACGTTATGACTTCCAATTGTTTGTGGCTAACGTTAGCTAGGTGGCTAATGTTAGTTAGGTGGCTATGGTTAGCTAAGATAGGGGTTAGGGTTAGCATGTTAGCTAACCCTGCCCCTAAGTAGTTGCAAAGTAGCTAAAAAGTAGTAAGTAATTGCAAAGTTGCTAAAATGCAAAAGTTGTCCGTGATGAGATTCAAACATCCAACCTTTGGGTTGCTAAACACTCATGTTATACACCTGCCCATCCACCCTACCAATCACTCTACTTTCCTTAAGTAACCCTCTGTCTTATGTAACCATTCCAAATCTAAGATATATTCATTTGAGTGTCCTGGATTTACATTTACTATGTTACATCTAGTCTATGAGACCAGGCTGTTAGAACAGGCTGGGTGGAGGGGTAGCATACCACATCAACAAACAGGCTTTCATACCTCTCTCTCTGGCATTAATGAGAGAGGTTCTGACTGAAATGTTGACATTCCCTCCTTTGGCACCTCCAACGTGAACACTTGATTCATGTAGTCAGTGAATGAGTGATGAAAATATGGTTTTGTTGTTTCTTCTTCTTGATCTCAAGCTTCTGCATGTGATGGTTGAGAATGCTTGGATGGGTTTGTTTTGGAAACCCTCTGGCACTGCCCACTGTCCAGACAAAAGAGATTGGGATGTTATGCATCTCCTGAATTAGAAAACTTTATGGCCAGTTGGATTTTTTTGCTTGCTGTGAGATTATATACAAAGGACATAAGTAGACACACTCACTCGCAGAATTGAAAAAGTATGCATAATGAAAATCATACACATGGGCATTAGAGGAAGTTGGGAACGACAAAACAAGAACAGCTTACAGAAAGATTGCAGTCTGTCTTTAGAGTGAAATCCATCCATTCCCGAGGGAGTATTCAGAGCCTTATAATGTCATAACTGCCCAGCCTGAAGGGCCATTCTAAACCAGATCAGCCTGTAATGTTCCCAGCTGCTTTGGCCATCTGCACCATCTTTAAAGCCAGTCACTCACCAGGGCTTTTGCGGTCTGTGTCATAAAGCTGATTTCACACCCCTGGTGTTGCCTTGAATAGGCCACCATCACCATGACCACACATCCTAAACCTGACCCACCCATCCAACCACCCTCTCACTAAACTGTAGTAGACTATACCACAGAACCAAGGGAAATCAGTTGACACAATGACACATGGGTTTTGGGCTGATTTTCAGCAGTGACACAGTTGGACAGAGAATAGAGACTGTGAGACAACACCCTTGCAGTAAGTCTATTGAATAGAGGAGAATAGAGAGGTTAGATTATTTTGAAAAAACCCTGCATGCTTTCTCCAAGATTCCTTTCTGTATCCTTCTGTAAGATCATTAACATGTCACATACTGTAATCTTCAAGGTAACTCCCGGATGCAGATTTGAGATAATTAGGCTAGGCTATATGGCCATCCTTACCTGTCAACAGTTGCATGCTGAAGAGGGCCTGGTCGGTTTTATATGATGGGCGGAAAACATTACTCTGAATTCTAGTGGAATATTAAACAGCACTACAGAGAGTGTTGCTCCGTGTGTCATCCTGATTTTGTAGAGGAATCAGATCTGTTTTGGACTTAATCAAAACAACTTAATTTAATTTAAAAGAAATGCTTTGATCAAATCATATATGTGATTTCATTAGCATCCCTATACGCCAGACCTCTCTCTCCTAAGTACTTGTGTGATTCTTGAATAATTCATATTTTAAAGATTATTTCATATACACATTTTATATTAAGGTAATTCATGATCTGTTATATTGAAGGACAATTCCACCCATAAAACTATATTTTGGTATTTGTTTCATTAGTCCATTGTTGAAATCATCCCAAAATGTTTTGCTCATCAGCGCTCAAGTTTTCAAGACTTGTAACCTTCAAAATACAGAAATCATCCCTCTATTATGCAAAATTAAACATATGACTCAAAAAGCATCATACAGGGATGATTTCTGTATTTTGAAGGTTACAAGTCTTGAAAACTTGAGCACTGACAACTGGGACTATGTCAACAATGGACTAATGAAACAAATACGAAAATATAGTTTTTGGGTGGAGTTTTCCTTTACGGTTAATCAAATATGGACATGTAGTATGTGCCTTTCCAAATCATGTCCAATAAATTGTAGAAACATCTCAAGGATGATCAATGGAAATAGGATGCACCTGACCTCAGGTCTCAGAGCAAAAAACTTTCTGTACTTTTTACCCCAATTTTGTGATATCCAATTGGTAGTTACAGTCTTGTCCCATTGCTGCAACTCCCATACGAACTCGGGAGAGACGAAGTTTGAGAGAAAAATATCCTACAAAACACGACCCCACCAAGCCGCACTGCTTCTTGACACACTGCTCGCTTAACCCAGGCCAGCCGCACCAATGTACCAACAGCTGGCAACCTTGGTCAGCGTGCATGCACCTGTCTCGCCACAAGGAGTTGCTAGAGCACAATGGGACAAGGACATCCCAGCCGGCCAAACCATCCCCTAACCCAGACAACGCTGGGCCAATTGTGTGCCGCCCCGTGTCTCACAGTCGCAGCCGGCTGCAACACAGCCTGGGATGCCTTAGACCACTGCGCCACTCGGCTGGCCGGTATTTGTGTTTTTTATTTTAAGAAATTTACAAACATAACAACCTTTTTTCGCTTTGTCATTTATGGGGTAATGTGTGTAGAATGATGAGGATTTTTTTTATTTAATCCATTTTAGAATAAGGCTGTAAACGTAACAAAATGTGGAAAAAGTCAAGGGGTTTGAATACTTTCCGAATGCACCGTATATCACTGAGTTGTATAACACAAACTGCTCCATCTGTCAAATAGAAAACTTTCATGGGTATTGGAGGAGCTTGAAGTTTGTTTTGTATTTTGTTTTTTGGGGGTTGGTTACAACTTCAGAAGCCAGATCAGAGACCCCCTGATCAAAGGGGACACCCGGGTTAGTTTTGGAATACATGGGGAGTAACACTCAACTCTTTGATACTCCACATCAATATTTTACTTCACCAATCACCTGGCATGCTCCTTCTCTTCTCCCTCCTCAGGACAAGGGAGGGAGGAAGGGGAGAGACTGAGGGGAAGGAGGATGGAGACTGAGGGAAGGAATGGAGGGTGAAATGATACGAAGCTGATGTAAAGAACCAACATGCAAAGCCCCGTAATTCTGTCCCAGGTTTGCTTAGAATATTCTCTATCTCTACCGTACCATATTATGTATATTCTCACAGAATCCATGATTCAATGTTATCAGTAACACAAAGAAAACACATAGGCCTACAACTGTTCCATGTAAGCATATTGTTTTTGACTGACAACGCAAATAAAATAAAATGTTATTTGTCACATGCGCAACCTTACCGTGAAATGCTTACTTACTAGCCCTTAACCAACAATGCAGTTAAGAAAAGAGTTAAGAAACTATTTACTAAATAAAAAATAATAATTTTTTAATTTTTTTTTTTTAAAAGTAAAACAATAAAATAACAATAATTACGCTATATACAGCGGGTACCGGTACTGAGTCAATGGGTGGGGGTACAGGTTAGTCGAGGTAATTTGTGCATGTAGGTAGGGGTAAAGTGACTATGCATAGATAATAAACAGCAAGTAGCAGCAGAGTAAAAACAAAGTCGGTGGGGGGGGGGGGGGGGTTGTCAATAAAAATAGTCTGGGTGGCCATTTGATTAATTGTTCAGCAGTCTTGTGGCTTGGAGGTAGAAGCTGTTAAGGAGACTTTTGGACCTAGACTTGACGCTCTGATAATGTTTGCCGTGCGGTAGCAGACAGAACAGTCTATGACTTGGGTGACTGGAGTCTTTGACATTTTTTGGGGCCTTCCTCTGACACTGCCTAGGATATAGGTCCTGGATGGCAGGAAGTTTGGCCCCAATGATGTATTGTGCTGTACGCACTACTCTCTGTAGTGCCTTGCAGTTGCCATACCATGCAACCGGCCAGGATGCTCTCTATGTTGCCGCTGTATAACTTTGAGGATCTAGGAACCCATGCCTAATCTTTTCAGTCTTCTGATGGGGAAAATGCATTGTCGTGCCCTCTTCACAACTTTCTTGGTGTGTTTGGACCATGATAGTTTGTTGGTGATGTGACACCAAGGAACTTGAAACTCTCGACCCGCTCCATTACAGCCCCGTCGATGTGAATGGGGGCTTGTTCAGCCCCTCTTTTCCTGTAGTCCACGATCATCTCCTTTGTCTTGCTCACATTAAGGGAGAGGTTGTAGTCCTGGCACCACACTGCCAGGTCTCTGACCTCTTCCCTATAGGCTGTCTCATCATTGTCGGTGATCAGGCCTACCACCGTTGTGTAGTCAGGAAATGTAATGATGGTGTTGGAGTCGTGTTTGGCCACGCATTCATGGGGGAACAGAAAGTACAGGAGGGGACTAAGCACGCACCCCTGAGGGGCCCCGTGTTGAGGATCAGCTTGGCAGATGTGTTGTTGCCTACCCTTACCACCTGGGGGCGGCCCGTCAGGAAGACCAGGATCCAGTTGCAGAGGGAGGGGTTTAGTCCCAGAGTCCTTAGCTTAGTGTTAAGCTTTGTGGGCACTATGGTGTTGAACGCTGAGCTGTAGTCAAGGTGGGAAAGGGCAATGAGGAGTGCGATTGGGCGTCATCAGTGGATCTGTTGGGGCGGTATGTGAATTGGAGTGGGCCTAGGGTTTCCCGGGTTGATGGTGTTGATATAAGCCATGACCATCATTTCAAAGTACTTCATGGCTACCGACATGAGTGATACGGGGTGGTAGTCATGTAGGCAGATTACCTTCGCTTTCTTGGGCACAAGGGCTATGGTGGTCTGCTTGAAACATGTAGGTATTTAGGAATCGGTCAGGGAGAGGTTGAAAATGTCGCTGAAGACACTTGCCAGTTGTCCTGGTAATCTGTCTGGCCCGCGGCCCTGTGAATGTTGACCTGTTTAAAGGTCTTGCTCACATCGGCTTCTGAGAGCATGATCACACAGTCGTCTGGAACAGCTGGTGCTCTCATGCATGCTTGAGAGTTACTTGCCTTGAAGCGAGCATAAAAGGCATTTAGCCCATCTGGTAGGCTCGCGTCACAAAGTCTGTGGGAGGGGGGGTTGTCAATGCAAATAGTCTGGGTGGCCATTTGATTCATTGTTCAGCAGCTCACGGCTGTGTTTCCCTTTGTAGTCCATAATAGTTTGCAAGTCCTAGCAAATCCGATGAGCGTCAGAGCCGGTGTAGTAGGATTCAATCTTAGTCCTGTATTGACGCTTTGAGTGTTTGATGGTTCGTCTGAGGGCATAGCGGGATTTCTTATAAGCGTTTCTTATAAGTGTCCCGCTCTTTGAAAGCAGCAGCTCTAGCCTTTAGCTCGGTGTGGATGTTGCCTGTAATCCATGGCTTCTGGTTGGGATATGTACGTATGGTCACTGTGGGGACGACGTCGTCGATACACCTTTGAAGAGGGGGATGACGGCGGAAGCTTTCCAATCTTTTGGGATTTCAGACGATACAAAAGAAAGGTTGAACAGGCTAGTAATAAGGGTTGCAACAATTTCGGCAGATAATTTTAGAAAGAGAGGGTCCAGATTGTCTTGCCAGGCTGATTTGTAGGGGTCCAGATTTTGCAGCTCTTTCAGAACCTCAGCTATCTGGATTTGGGTGAAGGAGAAATGGGGAGACTTGGGCGAGTTGCTATGGAGGGTGCAGGGCAGTTCACTGGGGTAGGGGTAGCCAGGTGGGAAGCATGGCCAGCCGTTAGAATGCTTATTGAAATTCTCAATTATCGTGGATTTATTGGTGGTGACAGTGTTTCCTAGCCTCAGTGCAGTGGGCAGCTGGGAGGAGGTGCTGATTGCTGAGATCTTGGTTGAAGACAGCAGAGGTGTATTTGGAGGGCAAGTTGGTTAGGATGATATCTAGGAGGGTGCCCATGTTTATGGATTTGGGGTTATACCTGGTAGGTTCATTGATAATTTGTGTGAGATTGAGGGCATCAACCTTAGATTGTAGGATGGCCAGGGTGTTTAGCATGTCCCAGTTTAGGTCAGCTAGCAGCACGAGCTCTGAAGATAGACAATCAATTCACATATGGTGTCCAAGGCACCCCTGGGGGCAGAGGGTGGTCTATAGCAAGTGGCAACGTTGAGAGACTTGTTTCTGGAAAGGTGGATTTTTAGAAGTAGAAGCTTGAATTGTCTGGCCACAGACCTGGATAGTATGACAAAACTCTGCAGGCTATCTCTGCAGTAGATTGCCACTCCGCCCCCTTTGGCAGTTCTATCCTGTCGGAAAATGTTATAGTTAGGGATGGACATTTCAGGGTTTTTGGTGGTCTTCCTAAGCCAGGATTCAGACATGGCTAGGACATCCGGGTTGGCAGAGTGTTCTAAAGCAGTGAATAAAACAAACTTGGGGAAGAGGCTTCTAATGTTAATATGCATGAAACCAAAGCTTTTACGGTTACAGAAGTCAACAAATGAGAGAGAGCACCTGGGGAATGGGAGTGGAGCAAGGCACTGTAGGGCCTGGATTAACCTCTACGTCACCAGAGGAACAGAGGAGGAGTAGGATAAGGGTACGGCTAAAGGCTATAAGAACATTCTGAACAGAGAGTAAAAGGAGCAGGTTTCTGGGCGCGATAGAATAGATTCAAGGCATAATGTACAGACAAAGGTATGGTAGGATGTGAATAAAGTGGAGGTAAACCTAGGCACAGAGTGAAGATGAGAGAGATATTGTCTCTAGAAGCATCATTTAAACCAGGTGATGTCACCGCATGTGTGGGAGGTGGAACTGAAGGGTTAGCTAAGGCATATTGAGCAGGGCTAGAGGCTCTACTGTGAAATAAGATAATAATCACTAACCAGAACAGCAATGGAAAGGCATATTGACATTAGGGAGAGGCATGCATAGCCGAGTGATCATAGGGGTCCAGTGAGTAGTTAAGCTGTCTGGAGACACGGCGATTCAGACAGCTAGCGGGCCGGGGATAGCAAGCTAGCAGAAAGGCCTTAGAGGGACGTCGTGACGGAAGAAGTCTGTTGTAGCCTCCTAGTGCGGTTCCGTCAGCAGACCAGCTGTGATGGATTAGTAGGGTCCGTGTAGTAAAGGGGCCCAGTCCAATTGGCAAAATAGATATAGTGGCCGAAGAAATTGGCCGATGGACCTATTCAGCTAACAGTCCGATATGCTCTAGACAGCTAGCGGGCCACGGCTAGCAGGCTAGCAGATGGGCATTCAGGGGACGTCGCGATGGAGGGGCCTGTTGGAAAAAGAATTATGTCGGTAGTCCAGTCGTGATGGATTAGCAGGACTTCGTGTAGTAAAAGGGGTCCAGGCAAATTGGCAAAATAGGTATTGTAGCCCAATGAGTGGCTGATGGACCTCTTCAGCTAGCCGGGAGCTGGGCTAGCTCCAGGCTAATTGGTGCTTGCTTCGGGACAGAGACATTAGCCAGGAGTAGCAACTCGGATTGCAGCTATCTAGCTTGCGGTAGGAATCTGGGGATAAGGAAAGAAAATAAGGAAAGAAATGCTCTGGTTTGAATCGCGTTGCGCAAACTGGCGAGAGATCTCCGATCTAGAGGTTAGCTGATGACCACTAGCAGTGGTTAGCTGACTACTAGCTAGTAGCTAGTTAGCTGGCTAGTTGCTGTTGGGGGATTCTGGTTCAAAAGTAAAGAAAAATACTTTAAAAAATAGCAGATTCATACCACATTGGGTGAGTCGGGTTGCAGGAGAGTATATTGAAGTTGAGGTTTAGGAAAAATGAGTCATGCAAGTCCACCTTTGCATAAACAATCACAAATAAATATGGCATCCAAATTTACGGAATTCATATTAGGACTCTGTCAACATGGAGTGAGTTTTCTAGTCTTGGACTCTTAAAACTTCTTAGGGATAGGGGGCAGTATTTTCACATCCGGATGAAAAGCGCGCCCAAAGTAAACTGCCTGTTACTCAGGCCCAGAAGCTAAGATAGGCATATAGTTAGTAGATTTGGATAGAAAACACACCGACGTTTCTAAAACTGTTGGAATAATATCTGTGAGTATAAGAGAACTGATTTGGCAGACAAGCACAATCCATCCAGGGAATTTTTTGTTGTTGAGGTCATTGTGTTTTCCAATGCTTTCTATGGGAACCCTGATTTATTAGGGCCCAGATTGCTTGCAGTTCCTATGGCTTCCAATAGATGTCAACAGTCTTTAGAAATTGGTCAATTTTTTATTGTTGTTGAGAATTGAAGAAGTAGTGCTGTTCTTTGTACATGTCACTCTGAAGATCTCTAGTATTTTGGTGCGCGTGAACAGGAGCACGCTCCGTGTTATTTTTCTTCGTTATTGGAAACAGATTATCCTGTCTTAAATGTTATCGATTATTTACATTTTAGGATACCTGAGGTTGGATTAGGAACGTGGTTTGAAATTTTACAGGTAACTTATTAGATACTTTGTAGTCATGTTGGAACCGGTGTATTTCTGAATCAAACGCGCCAAATAAATTGACATTTTAGGGATATAAAGAAGGGATTTATCGAACAAATCGACCATTCATTGTGTCACTGAGACATTTGGGATTGCAAAAAGAAGAAGATCTTCAAAGGTAAGGCATTTATTATATCGTTATTTCTGACTTTTGTGTCGCACCTGCCTGGTTGAAAAATAATTTTCATGTGTTTGTATGCGGGGTGCTGTCCTCAGATAATCGTATGGTGCGCTTTCGCCGTAAAGCCTTTTTGAAATCTGACACAGCGGCAGGATTAACAAAAAGTTAAACTTTATTTTGATGTATTACACTTATATTTTCGTGAATGTTGAAAATGGATATTTCTGTAGTTTGAATTTGGCGCTCTGCAATTTCACTGGATGTTGTCAAATCTATCCCGCTAACGGGATTGGCACGTTAAGGGATCACTAAGAGGTTTTAACTGAGTAGCTCTCATGATATGTCAAGTTAAACACATTTTAGCATGAATTTTACCAGCCTACGTTACAGTGTGCCAGGACACAACAAGTTGGTATTGACATGTTGCAGTGTTGACCTACAGTAGAAAGCCTGGGGCGAATCATACAGGATGTGTGACACCCGCACTGTGAACTAAATCCTCAGAACTAAATCCTAGGCTACCTGGGGCGACAGGTAGTGTCTAGTGTTTAGAGCGTTGAATCCCGAGCTGACAAGGTAAAACATCTGTCGTTCTGCCTCTGAACAAGGCAGTTAACCCATTGTTCCTAGGCCGTCATTGTAAATAAGAATTTGTTCTTAACGGACTTGCCTAGTTAAATAAAGGTTAAATAATTTATTTTTTTAAAGTTATGAAATTAAGTTAAATGCAACACATTATATTCCAGTAATTTCTATTGGATACAACATAATACAAAACACAACCAAAACAAACTGCAAATGCATCCAATAAGTTTGTAGAGTCACAAGCTTCAACAAGCATTTCTCAACGGCTGGCCATGCCTTCCGCCTGGCTACTCCAACCTCGGCCAACAGCTCCGCCCCCCCCCCCCCCCGCAGCTACTCGCCCAAGCCTCTCCAGGTTCTCCTTTACCCAAATCCAGATAGCAGATGTTCTGAAAGAGCTGCAAAACCTGGACCCGTACAAATCAGCTGGGCTTGACAATCTGGACCCTCTATTTCTGAAACTATCCGCCGCCATTGTCGCAACCCCTATTACCAGCCTGTTCAACCTCTCTTTCATATCGTCCGAGATCCCCAAGGATTGGAAAGCTGCCGCAGTCATCCCACTCTTCAAAGGGGGAGACACCCTGGACCCAAACTGTTACAGACCTATATCCATCCTGCCCTGCCTATCTAAGGTCTTCGAAAGCCAAGTCAACAAACAGGTCACTGACCATCTCGAATCCCACCGTACCTTCTCTGCTGTGCAATCTGGTTTCCGAGCCGGTCACGGGTGCACCTCAGCCACGCTCAAGGTACTAAACGATATCATAACCGCCATCGATAAAAGACAGTACTGTGCAGCCGTCTTCATCGACCTTGCCAAGGCTTTCGACTCTGTCAATCACCATATTCTTATCGGCAGACTCAGTAACCTCGGTTTTTCGGATGACTGTCTTGCCTGGTTCACTACTTTGCAGACAGAGTTCAGTGTGTCAAATCGGAGGGCATGCTGTCCGGTCCTCTGACAGTCTCTATGGGGGTGCCACAGGGTTCAATCCTCGGGCCGACTCTTTTCTCTGTATATATCAATGATGTTGCTCTTGATGCGGGCAATTCCCTGATCCACCTCTACGCAGACGACACCATTCTATATACATCCAGCCCGTCCTTGGACACTGTGCTATCTAACCTCCAAACGAGCGTCAATGCCATACAACACTCCTTCCGTGGCCTCCAACTGCTCTTAAACGCTAGTAAAACCAAATGCATGCTTTTCAACCGTTCGCTGCCTGCACCCGCACGCCTGACCAGCATCACCACCCTGGATGGTTCCGACCTTGAATATGTGGACATCTATAAGTACCTAGGTGTCTGGCTAGACTGTAAACTCTCCTTCCAGACTCATATCAAACATCTCCAATCGAAAATCAAATCTAGAGTCGGCTTTCTATTCCGCAACAAAGCCTCCTTCACTCACGCCGCCAAACTTACCCTAGTAAAACTGACTATCCTACCGATCCTCGACTTCGGCGATGTTGTCATCTACAAAATTGCCTCCAACACTCTACTCAGCAAACTGGATGCAGTTTATCACAGTGCCATCCGTTTTGTCACTAAAGCACCTTATGCCACCCACCACTGCAACCTGTATGCTCTAGTCGGCTGGCCCTCGCTACATATTCGTCGCCAGACCCACTGGCTCCAGGTCATCTACAAGTCCATATGCTAGGTAAAGCTCCGCCTTATCTCAGTTCACTGGTCACGATGGCAACACCCATCCGTAGCACGCGCTCCAGCAGGTGTATCTCACTGATCATCCCTAAAGCCAACACCTCATTTGGCCGCCTTTCGTTCCAGTTCTCTGCTGCCTGTGACTGGAACGAATTGCAAAAATCGCTGAAGTTGGAGACTTTTATCTCCCTCACCAACTTCAAACATCTGCTATCTGAGCAGCTAACCGATCGCTGCAGCTGTACATAGTCTATCGGTAAATAAGCCCACCCATTTTTACCTACCTCATCCCCATACTGTTTATATTTATTTACTTTTGTGCTCTTTTGCGCACCAATATCTCTACCTGTACATGACCATCTGATCATTTATCACTCCAGTGTTAATCTGCAAAATTGTAATTATTCGCCTACCTCCTCATGCCTTTTGCACACAATGTATATAGACTCCCCTTTTTTTCTACTGTGTTATTGACTTGTTAATTGTTTACTCCATGTGTAACTCTGTGTTGTCTGTTCACACTGCAATGCTTTATCTTGGCCAGGTCGCAGTTGCAAATGAGAACTTGTTCTCAACTAGCCTACCTGGTTAAATAAAAAATAAATAAAAAGCTTGATGTAGTCATTATGTGCTATAGTATTATGGGACAAAATACTACACTTTTGATGACTTTAATAGGCTATAAGTGAATTTGTCTAAATACTTATGACACCTTCAAATGGTGGTGCTTTCATTTCTAAATTGTAAAACAGATATGAAAATACCCTCAAATAAAAGGTGACATTCTGTACCGTCGCCTCATATGAAACATTTGATCTCAAATCCAAAATGCTGGAGTATAGAGACGTACTAAAAGTTTTTGTTTCACTGTCCAAATAAACACGTATGGGAGTGTATACTGTATAGAAAAAAGACTTGATTGCCGGCTGGTGGACAATATCATACTGGAGATGATCTTGGGCCACCAAAATCTCCTGATTAGGTCCATTTCTTGACCCCCAATGTTATGGGGGCTCATTGACTATTTTAAACAAGTTATTTTGAGAAGTTCAGTTTGTAAACCCAGGATATAAGGTAAACTGAAGCACCATCTATACTCAATACAAATGCTTTGTTGTTCGTATGCAAAATGGTAGCAAGCCAATCCAATGATCTTTTCTCGCTAATTGTATGGCGGGGGACTGAAAAGGCAGATGCATTTCAACGTGTCAGAACACATGATTGGGATGAATGCTAAGCGTGGCTTCAAAGCACGGAGACACGCTTCTAACCAAATTGGACAAATCAATCACTGTTCACCTAGGACTGTCCATGAGGATAAGATGCATCCGTATCCTCTGGGGTTTGGTGTTTCCAAAGGGCATTGAAAATACATTTAATTTTCATCTATAACAACACGCAAAACCCAGTAATTACACATCAGTAATGACAAAGTAGTAAGTATAATATTTCACCTATCCACATATCAATATATTCATGTATTCCAGGTGCACAAATATTTCATAGACATGTCATTCAGTCTCCTCGTCTTAGGCAGGGGCAGAAACTACACAGCCGACACGTTGTTTTTCCTTCCACAACTTGTTGCATGTGATATATAACATGAATGGCTGGCTAATGAATCAGTGGTCTAAATATTTAATGAACTTCAGAGCATCTGTACTGTACTCTCTCTTGTCCACGACAGCCACAGGAGCAGCATGTTTTTCTTTTAACTGATTCCAGCTGATTTGCACACCAAGGTAGATCCAGCGGCTGGCGCATCAAATCCTTCTAGATTAGAATAAACAGAATGAGAGAGAAACAGAAATCAAAAATGGAAATTAACTCTCACTTGTGTTCTCCCAGATCAAAGATGTGGAATTATTTACCTTCTTGCAGTTTGATTGATCTTCAAATGAGAAGGAAAAAGGAGAGTGGGAGACATACAAGGGAACACTACAGGTGGAAGGCCTGTGTTATGTCTGAAGTGTGTGTATTCCTTTCCTAAAATTATTATAAGAAAATCTGGTGAATGACTTATCATTCTTGATAGTTTTCTTCTTTCTTCTGCTCAGAAGATGGTGAGAAAGTGGTAAATCCCCGTGCCATGTAGAACACCCCGTGCCATGTCATTCATACTAACACAGGTGTACAGGATGTTGAAATGTTTATGGATGGATACATTTTTAAAGTTGATTTTCTCTAACTCAGAAGCTTCCTTTTGCTATACACCAGAACACTCTACGAAATGTTGGATGAAATCAACACAGTACCATGCATCAATGGTATCTTTTATCAGACTTTACAATCATGTTTAAAAGAAAATAGAGCTATAATGCAGCAGGTTGTTGTGATTATAGCTGTCAGATTGGAATATACAGACCAGTGGTTCTAGGGAGAAGCAGGCAGAAAAAAAATTGAACCAACATCCTCAGTTAAACAATGGAAATCACTGTCCAAATCTTTTCAACTAATTTAAGTCAGAGAGTTGAATTCAATCAAACCCTACATTACGCAGTGTCTTTGTTTACGATCTACTGCCCCCACACACATGCAGAACACTTCTCATATGAAAACTGGAAGCATCTGCTTGAGGAGACTATCTGGTATGAGTCACAGACATTACTCATGGAAGAGGAGCTACTGCCCAAATAGGCTACTGCAATCAGGGAAGAAAAATCTAAAACAGACATATCACACAAAATATTATCTGTTAAAATATTCCTCTATTCAAAAAGGACAAGATAAAAAGTTATCTAATGTATTTCTGGCAGTGGTAGTAGTTCATAACAAATGACTGTCCACAGAAATGATTTTGTTTTGATTTTAAGAAACAATATTCCGATGCAAGGGGGCCATCTTGTGGTCATGGTACAAAATAGCATCATGTGATCCTGCTGTCGGCATGGGCATGGCCACACCACAGATACAACCCTTGGTAGAAGAACTGTCAAAATCAAATGTTTTGCTGCCTTGATACTTTGGTGTGACTGTGACCATTTCCTTATCATTCATATCATCACACTGTGTGTCATCCTAACATTGTCTCTCCAAACATTTCCTTCTGTGTTATACGCAGTGTTTCTACTGTACCTTACTGAGTCTCTAAACTCAAACTATGTCATTCTTACCATTACTCTTTCAATGTGTGTTTATTTCCATATAGAATTGAGCACTTTGGTCAAACCAACCCTTCTGTTCGAGGCAGCATATACAGTGCCTTCAGAAAGTATTTAGACATTTTGTTGGGTTACAGCCTGAAGTTAAAATGGCTCACACACACACACCCAACCCCATAACATCAAAATGCTGTTGTGTTTGTATACATTTGTACTAACTAATTAAAAATGAAAATATTAAATGTCTGGAGTCAATAAGTATTTAACCCCTTTGTTATAGCAAGCCTAAGTAAGTTCAGGAGTAAACATTTGCTTAACAAGTTACATAAGTTTCATGGACTCTGTGTGCCATAATAGTGTTTAACATGATTTTTGAATGATTACCTCATCTCTGTGCCCTAAATAAACATTTTAAAAGACATTGAATATCCTTTTGAGCAAGGTGAAGTTAGTAATGACACTTTGGATGGTGTATCAATACAACCAGTCACTACAAAGATACAGGCGTCCTTCCTAACTCAGTTGCCAGAGAGGAAGGAAACCGCTCAGGGATTTGGTGATTTTAAAACAGTTACTGAGTTTAATGGCGGGTGATAGGAGAAGACTAAGGATGGATCAGCAACATTGTAGTTACTCCACAACACTAACCCAATTGACAGAGTGAAAAGAAGGAAGCCTGAACAGAAACATTTTTTCCAAAACATGCATCCTGTTTGCAAGAAAGCACTAAAGTAATACTGCAAAAAATGTGACAAAGCACTTTTTGTTTTTAAAACAATACAACACATTACTGAGTACCACTCTCCATATTTTCAAGCATAGTGGTGGCTGCATCATGTTATGGGTATGCTTGTAATTGTTAAGGACTGGGGAGTTTTTCAGGATAAAAAAATAAACAGAATGGGGCTAAACACAGGCTAAATCCTAGAGAAAAACCTGGTTCGGTCTACTTTCCACTAGACACTGGGAGATAAATTCACCTTTCAGCAGGACAATAACCTAAAAGACAACGCCAAATCTACACTGGAGTTGCTTACTAAGAAGACAGTGAATGTGGCCAAGTTATAGTTTTCACTTAAATCTACTTGGAAATCTATGGCAAGACCTGAAAAATGTTGTCTAGCAATGATCAACAACCAATTTGACAGAGCTTGAAGTATTTTGAAAAGAATAATGGGTACATTTTGCACAGTCCAAGTGTAGAAAGCTCTTAGAGACATACCCAGAAAAACTCACAGCTGTAATTGCTGCCAAAGGTGCTTCTACAAACTACTGACTCAGGGGTGTGAATACTTATGTAAATTAGATATTTTCTGTATTTCATTTTCAATAAATTAGCAAAAATGTCAAAAAATATATTTTCACTTTGTCATTATGGGGTATTATGTGTACTGTAGATGAGTGAGAAAAAAACATTTAAGCCATTTTGAATTCAGGCTGTAAAAAAATGTGGAATAAGTCAAGGAGTATGAATACTTTCTGAAGGCACTGTAAAATTGCAATCAATCTCAACTCCCATTAAAAGGCATGCATGGACAGAAGCGTTCCTTTTTATGATGCTTGGAGTAGAAAACAGAGTGGGATAGACCCCAGATAGACATATTGCAGCAGACCAGGAGAAATAGGGATATTGTTCCGAGGTTAGATCCCAGATCAGATGGATGAGTCTCATTCTCCTCAAGCATGGGCCAGTCAGGGGTGACAGTGACACAGAGGGTTCTGGGTAAGGGGCAGTGGTGGAAAACTTTTACTTTTGATCCTTAAAAATATTCTTAAGTATCAAAAGTAAAAGTATAAATAATTTATGTTTAGCAAACCAGATGGCACAATTTTCTTTCTTTTTTTAACGGATAGCCAGAAGCACATTCCAACACTCAGACATCATTTACAAACTAAGCATTTGTGATTCGTGAGTCCGCCAGATAAGAGACAGCAGGGATGACCAGGGATGTTCTCTTGATTAATGTGTGAATTGGACTATTTTTCTGTACTGCTAAGCATTAAAATGCAAGTACTTTTGGTTGTCAGGGAAAATGTATGGAGTAAAAAGTACATAATTATCCTTAGGAATGTAGTGAAGTAAAAGTAAAAGTTGTCAAAAATATAAACAGTAAAGTACAAATACCCCCCAAAACTACTTAAGTAGTACTTTAAATTATTTTTACTTAAGTACTTTACACCACTGGTAAGGGGCAGGAAAACAAACCAAACAAAAATATAATTCAACCTCAAACCACCTGGAAACCCTTTGGCACAACCAACCATGGTGAATTAACCACACATTTAGATTCTTGAATGTGTTCATCTTCCATGTGCTGTGTCTGAGAGATTCTCACATGCTAAGAAGTGTCCTCTCTACTGACTGTCAATCCCATCCTCAGTCCCCATTTGGCTGACCCATAGAGCTCAGTCCAGCTCAAACTGTGTAGTACAACAGGAATGACAGACTACACACATCTCTGATCTCTTGGCAACAGTATGGAAACTTTTTCACCTCATTAAGTCCTGTATGCGGCTAATGCGACTTCTTGCTCCTTTTCCTAAATATCAACCAATTGTGCCATCGATAGGAATTCAGCATCTTTTTGTTCTCTGTCTCTTTAACAAAAGGGCTCAGTGGCAAGGCGTCAGATAAGATTTGAGGTACAAAACGCACATACACTGCATTCAGAAACGATTCAGATCCCTCGACTTTTTCCACATCTTGTTACGTTACAGCCTTATTCTAAAATGTATTCAATTAGTTTTCCCCCTCATCAATCTACACACAGTACCCCATAACAAGAAAGCGAAAACAGGTTCAGAAATGTTTGAAAATGTATTAAAAAATAAATTAAAACAGAAATACCTTATTTACATGAGTATTCAGACCCTTTGCTATGAGACTCAAATTGAGCACAGGTGCATCCTGTTTCCATTTATTAAATTCAATTGATTGGACATGATTTGGAAAGGCACAAATCAAATCAAATGTATTTATATAGCCCTTCGTACATCAGCTGATATCTCAAAGTGCTGTACAGAAACCCAGCCTAAAACCCCAAACAGCAAGCAATGCAGGTGTAGAAGCACGGTGGGATCCATCATTCTTAAATGGAAGAAGCTTGGAACCACCAAGAATCTTCCTAGAGCTGGCCGCCTGGCCAAACTGAGCAATCAGGGGAGAAGGGTCTTGGTCAGAGAGGTGACCAAGAACCAGAGAGTCACTTTGACAGAGCTCCAGAGTTCCTCTGTGGAGATGGGAGAACCTTCTATAAGGACAACCATCTATGTAGCACTCCACCAGTCAGGCCTTTATGGCCAAACGGAAGCCACTCTTCAGTAAAAGCCACATGACAGCTCGCTTGGAGCTTTCCAAAAGGCACCTAAAGGATAAGATAAGATTCTCTGGTCTGACAAAACCAAGATTGAACTCTTTGAACTGAATGCCAAGCGTGAAGTCTGGCACCATTCCTACGGTGAAGGATGGTGGTGGCAGCATCATGCTGTGGGGATGTTTTTCAGCAGCAGGGACTGGGAGACTAGTCAGGATCGAGGGAAAGATTAACAGAGCAAAGTACAGAGAGAGATCCTTGATGAAAACCTGCTCCAGAGCGCTCAGGACCTTAGACTGGGTCAAAGTTTCACATTCCAACAAGACAACATTCATAAGCACACTGCCAAAACAACTCAGGAGTGGCTTCAGGACAAGTCTCTGAATGTCCTTGAGTGGCCCCGCCTGAGCCCGGACTTGAACCCGATCGAAAATCTTTGGAGAGATCTGAAAATAGCTGTGCAGCGACACTCCCCATCCAGCCTGACAGAGCTTGAGAGGATCTGCAGAGAAGAATGGGAGAAACTCCCCAAATACAGGCGTGCCAAGCTTGCAACATACCCAAGAAGACTAGAGGCTGTAATTACTGCCAAAGTTGCTTCAACAAAGTACTGAGTAAAGGGTCTGAATACATATGTAAATATGATATTTCAGTTTTGTATTTTTAATACATTTGCAAACATTTCTAAAAACCTGTTTTGCTATGTCAATATTTATTTTACTAGGCAAGTCAGTTAAGAACACATTCTTATTTACAATGATGGCCTAGGAACAGTCGGTTAACTGTCTTGTTCAGAACGACAGATTTTTACCTTGTCAGCTCGGGAATTCCATCTAGCAACCTTTCGGATACTGGCCCAATGCTCTAACCACTAGGCTACCTGCCGCCCCAATATGTGTATAGATTGATGAGGGGGGAAAACAATTTAATACATTTTAGAATACGGCTGTAACGTAACAAAATATGGAAAATGTCAAAGGGGTGAATGCACTGTAAATGCCTTAAAATGATCTCTACCTTGAGTTTACAATCAAGAGTACACAAGTGAAGAGCAAAGTTACGAGAAATGACAGCTTTGCTCTGTTTGAATGACAATCCCTCTAGAGTGAAACAAGCAAGGCTGTTTTTAAGGGAAAGCATGTAATGTGGTTGTCTAAAATCTTATCTGATGGGACACATCGGGCGAGGGCTTCTTTGGCAACTCAGGAAGAGCAGGAATCTTGAACGAGAGGAGAAGCTACAGGTAAAAAAAAAAACATGACATTTAATTGTGAGTCAAACACTGGAAGTGGTTCTTAAAATAGAGGAGGCCATTTTTGGTGTGTGTGGCGTCCGAGGAGGCTGGTGGGTAGCGGAACTTGGCGTAAGTCTTGTCACTCTCTGATTGGCTGACCCAGGGAAGCTTGATCTTGGTGGCGTGATTGACGATGACATCATCACAGGATCCCACGTGAAGCGAGCCAAGGCCATCAATGAAAAACTCTGAAAAGAACCAATGGGTCAGAGCAAAAGGAAAGAGGTTTGTTTTTATGCTGAGGGCACTTCAGGTATCACACAATTTATATGAACAAATGCAACTCACCAACATGAGAAGAAGCAATTTTGTTCCCTCCTTGACCTTTTGGATAACTGTTAATGACTATTAAGACTGCAAAAATGGGTTTTGTGATTTTGTGCCCAAGTATCCAAATGTTCTCTTCCATTTGGTTTTGAAGTACTGTTACTTATATGACCTTCTTCCAAATGTAGATGGTGCAGCTCAGGGGTTAAATTGGGAATTCAGAGGTGGAGGAGCCCTATTTGGAGGGGTTAGGATGAGGGTTGAACCAGTGTTGAACACAAGGTTAGGGTTATGTCAGGATTAGTGTTAAGGTTATGGCTAGGGTTGTACCAGGTTGTGGACATGAAGCTAGGATTAGGGCTGGGGCTAGTACTTTTATCCTACTTTCTATCCTACTCCTTTTTGGACCAGTAAGGTGCAGGAGCCCAGCTCCAGGTAGCTCAATTTAACCACAGGTGCAGCTGATGTTATGGACAGGTACACCCTGTGTGGTGCTGTGCTTTGGGGCCATACTCACCCAGGTGGGCCACTCTGGCCAGGCGGGGGTCGAAGCCCACCTGCTGGACCTTGTCTGTGCGGGCCAGGAAGAAGTTGATGACCCCGTCAGTGACCACACAGTTTGGGAAGCCCTGTATGATGTGGTGGAAGGCCCTCCGCATGTGCAGGCAGTCACCCTCCTCCTCCTCCCCTTGCTCAATGGAGATGGTCTGCCTGTAGGTGGCAGTGTAGCCTGTGGCCTCCCGCACTGCACCCCCCACCTAAAACACACACACACACACACACACACACACACACGTGATTTGATATACAAGGAAACCGATGGAAACCAAATCAAATCAAATGTTATTGGTCACATACACGTGTTTAGCAGATGTTATTGCGGGTGTAGCAAAATGCTTCTAGTTCCAACAGTGCAGTAATATCTAACAAGTAATATCTAACAGTTTCCCAACATATACCCAAAATACACCTAACTCTAAGTAAGGAATGGATTATGAATATATGATGGATTATGAATATATACATATATGTCAGAGCGTCATTGGACTAAGATAAAGTATTGCATAGTATAGAGTACAGTATACACATATGAGATGAGTAATGCAAGATACAGAGAGATTATTAAAGTGGCTAGTGTCTGGGTTTGTTTTCTTTTGTAACTGGAGAACAAGGCCGGGATTCAATCTTCTTGCTTGTAGCTTTTAAAGGCAAAGCTACTGTGTTTCGAGAGACAGGATGTGGCTAGTTAGGTCATCAACATCAGAGGGGAACGCCACTTCCTCATGTTCCTAATTTGTCATCTTCACAAGACAGCTACTATAGGAGTTTCTTTCAATACTCTTTTCATGATGTACTGTAAACCCAAATCATTTTAAAATGTTAATTGAACTCATGATGTAAGTTGTGTCTGTCTGAAAAACGACTGGAGTGCTGATTGTGTTCCCTCATAGTACCCAAGACGGAATGTACTGAATCGAGTAGGAGCTGTTTTTGGCTCTGCAGAGTAGCTCCCAGTGAGTCCAGAGAATGCTCCTGAACTGGCCTTGACTGTTGCACAGAAAGTATTGAATTATGTCTTAGTAAAATATCTCACAGACCCCACTAACTAAAAATGTAAAAAAAGAGTATAACTATTTTGATCACTCATAGCCACGGGAAATAGGGATGCCAAAGGTGCCGCAGCACCCCCTGAAAAATCATAATAAAATACACATTTTAAAAAAAGTAGTTTTTCTTCCCTAGAAGTCGTACACTGGGCCTTTACTAGTATTGTATTAGCAGACTGATATAGCCTTCTGTAGCATGGGATTTTCTTCCCTAGAAGTCGTACACTGGGCCTTTACTAGTACTGTATTAGCAGACTGATATAGCCTTCTGTAGCATGGGATTTTCTTCCCTAGAAGTCGTACACTGGGCCTTTACTAGTACTGTATTAGCAGACTGATATAGCCTTCTGTAGCATGGGATTTTCTTCCCTAGAAGTCGTACACTGGGCCTTTACTAGTACTGTATTAGCAGACTGATATAGCCTTCTGTAGCATGGGATTTTCTTCCCTAGAAGTCGTACACTGGGCCTTTACTAGTACTGTATTAGCAGACTGATATAGCCTTCTGTAGCATGGGATTTTCTTCCCTAGAAGTCGTACACTGGGCCTTTACTAGTACTGTATTAGCAGACTGATATAGCCTTCTGTAGCATGGGATTTTCTTCCTCTCCAGTTTATGGAACACTTCACATGAAGAGTCACTTGTGGATTAAAATGTTCATTATGATACACTGACACACAGTGATTTTAACACGCAACTATATTGTGTGTGTTCATTTTATACAGTAATTATTATTCAACATGTCCTTATTCGGGATTTGAACTCACAACCTCTTGGTTAACAGTATGCCTATCATCCTGTTACTGACACCGATGTGGTGGTGTCAGTAACTGATTTCACCTATATTCCTACCGTTTGGGCTATAAAGTACATCTCAGCTTTGTTAATAATAAACTCAAGAAAAAATATATTTATCACAGTGATTCAGGTGTAACATTAAAGCAGATTAATATGCACCACCAACATTATACAGCTACACAGAAAACCCTCAAATTGAGGAATTAAATAAATGTAATCAATGATGAGACAATAGTCAGAACTGAGAATAACTGACAGTTCGCACAAATGCATATATTTGACCATGCCCGAAAAATATGCTAATGCACCCCTCCAGTACATTACCCCCACCTATAATTTAAAGCACAGTGATGATCGTACTTTATATTCAAAATATTAGGTTAAAAAAATGTCCCATTATACCTACAAGGTACCGAACTGTACATATGTGTACCTGTGAAGTGCATCTCTGACCTTTTTGTATCCCAGAGAACACTAGTGTACTCTAACCATAACATGTATGAACCTGCTGGCACTGCAGAAACATTGATGCACTCCCAACCAATATGTTTAATCCCCAATGAATGAATGTATGCTCTACAATGTATGTTTAATCCCCAAAGAATGAATGTATGCTCTACAATGTATGTTTAATCCCCAGAGAATCAATGTATGCTCTACAATGTATGTTTAATCCCCAAAGAATGAATGTATGCTCTACAATGTATGTTTAATCCCCAAAGAATGAATGTATGCTCTACAATGTATGTTTAATCCCCAGAGAATCAATGTATGCTCTACAATGTATGTTTAATCCCCAAAGAATGAATGTATGCTCTACAATGTATGTTTAATCCCCAAATAATTAATGTATGCTCTACAATGCATGTTTAATCCCCAAAGAATGAATGTATGCTCTACAATGTATGTTTAATCCCCAAAGAATGAATGTATGCTCTACAATGTATGTTTAATCCCCAGAGAATCAATGTATGCTCTACAATGTATGTTTAATCCCCAAAGAATGAATGTATGCTCTACAATGTATGTTTAATCCCCAAAGAATGAATGTATGCTCTACAATGTATGTTTAATCCCCAAAGAATGAATGTATGCTCTACAATGTATGTTTAATCCCCAAAGAATGAATGTATGCTCTACAATGTAAAGTGTACTTGAGCACTGCTAGTTTTATATTACTGTTACGTTGGTTGTGATAATTGGACAATTATTTACTTGATTCTGGGAGGCTTTCAACAAAGTGCAGAAATTCATTCTTGCCAATAAGTCTGTGGCCTATAACTCTTTCATGCTGACAGATCTGGCAGTGTAGCTGCACTGTAACATGACCCTGTTGTGGTCACGGTACAAAATTATACAATACTTTACAGTAAATTAAATCAAAATACAGCAGCATACTGTAATTTTATAGAAATAACACCATGTTTTCATATACATTTACTTTGTTTTTACTGCAACTTTGGGCAAAGTGCAGTGTATTCTTAGCAATAAATATACAGTGTCTTCGGAAACTAATCAGACCCCTTGACTTTTTCCACATTTTGTTACAGCCTTATTTCTAAAATTGATTCAACGGTTTTTGCCCCCCTAATCAATCTACACACAATACCCCATAATGTCAAAGCAAAAATAGATTTGTTGAAATTTTAGCAAATTTATTACAAATAAAAAAACTGAAATATCACATTCACATAAATATTCAGACTCTTCACTAAGTACTTTGTTGAAGTGCCTTTGGCGGAGATTACAGCATCAAGTCTTCTTGGGTATGACGCTTGGCACTCCTGTATTTGGGGAGTTTGGATGGGGAGCATTGCTGCACAGCTATTTTCAGGTCTCTCCAAAGAAATTTGATTGGGTTCAAGTCCTGGCTCTGGCTGGGCCAACCAAGGACATTCCGAGACTTGTCCCGAAGCCACTCCTGCGTTGTCTTAGATGAGTGCTTAGGGTCGTTGTCCGGTTGGAAGGTGAACCTTCACCCCAGTCTGAGGTCCTGAGCGCAGGTTTTCATCAAGGATCTCTCCTTTGCTGAGGATTTTTTATTTTATTTAATCAATTTTATAATGTGGAACAATTCAAGGGCTCTGAATACTTTCCATTATATCCACATAATTGGTGGCGCAACAGGAACTTAAGGTAGCTAGCAACCAAGAGGTTGTGAGTTCAAATCCCAAGTGTGGTTGAGTCCCAAGTAATCAACATACAGCATCATACTGTCCTTTCACATTAACACCTTCATTTAGTTGTAAAAATACAGTGTCATGGTATCACATGTTGAAATGTTGCCTCCCCATGTTGTCACATTTATTTCACACGAGATTGTGTTTTCACATGTGATCACATTTTGTCATGTGTACAGTCGTGGCCAAAGGTTTTGAGAATGACACAAATATAAATTTTCACAAAGTCTGCTGCCTCAGTTTGTATGATTGCAATTTGCATGTACTCCAGAATGTTATGAAGAGTGATCAGATGAATTGCAATTAATTGCAAAGTCCCTCTTTGCCATGCAAATTAACTGAATCCCCCAAAAACATTTCCACTGCATTCAGCCCTGCCACAAAAGGACCAGCTGACATCATGTCAGTGATTCTCTCGTTAACACAGGTGTGAGTGTTGACGAGGACAAGGCTGGAGATCACTCTGTCATGCTGATTGAGTTTGAATAACAGACTGGAAGCTTCAAAAGGAGGGTGGTGCTATGAATCATTGTTCTTCCTCTGTCAACCATGGTTACCTGCAAGGAAACACAAGCCGTCATCATTGCTTTGCACAAAAAGGGCTTCACAGGCAAGGATATTGCTGCCAGTAAGATTGCACCTAAATCAACCATTTATCGGATCATCAAGAACTTCAAGGAGAGCAGTTCAATTGTTGTGAAGAAGGCTTCAGGGCGCCCAAGAAAGTCCAGGAAGCGCCAAGACCGTCTCCTAAAGTTGATTCAACTGCAAGAATGGTGCACCACCAGTACAGAGCTTTCTCAGGAATGGCAGCAGGCAGGTGTGAGTGCATCTGCACGCACAGTGAGGCGAAGACTTTTGGAGGATGGCCTGGTGTCAAGAAGGGCAGCAAAGAAGCAATTCTTTCCAGGCAAAACATCAGGGACAGACTGATATTCTGCAAAAGGTACAGGGATCGGACTGCTGAGGACTGGGGTAAAGTCATTTTCTCTAATGAATCCCCTTTCTGATTGTTTGGGGCATCCGGAAAAAAAGCTTGTCTGGAGAAGACAAGGTGAGTGCTACCATCAGTCCTGTGTCATTCCAACAGTAAAGCATCCTGAGACCATTCATGTGTGGGGTTGCATCTCAGCCAAGGGAGTGGGCTCACTCACAATTTTGCCTAAGAACACAGCCATGAATAAAGAATGGTCCTAACACATCCTTCGAGAGCAACTTTCCCCAACCATCCAGGAAAAGTTTGGTGACAAAAAATTTCTTTTCCAGCATGATAGAGCACCTTGCCATAAGGCAAAAGTGATAACTAAGTGGCTCGTGGAACAAAACATCAATATATTTTGGGTCCATGACCAGGAATCTCCCCAGACCTTAATCCCATTGAGAACTTGTGGTCAATCCTCAAGAGGTGGGTGAACAAACAAAACCTACAAATTCTGACAAACTCCAATCATTGATTATGCAAGAATGGGCTGCCATCATTCAGTTAATTGACAGCATGCCAGGGCGGATTGCAGAGGTCTTGAAAAAGAAGGG